>NC_062564.1:88792422-89417422 GCF_022837055.1 Prionailurus viverrinus
ATTTTTCTTCAAATTTTAAAATTGATTAATTAGAGGAAATTAATGATTGGTATTTCATTTTCAATTTCCAAATATATACACAAAGCTATTTCCTTCTTGAGCATTTTCCATATTTTGAAATGATCACATTTCCTGAAAGCAAACTCTAAATAAAATCAGATAAATAAGCACAACATATGCAAGTTGGATCTTAGACACCTTTGAGTTTTCAGTTCACCTACAGGATATCATACACTGCACTTAAAAGTTTATATTAATATACAAGGCTGTCTTGTACCTTGAAGCCGTGAGTGGAATTAATTCATGTGCAGTATAAGACCTCAATCCAATTACTGAAAATCCTCTACTTTTCTGCCAGTCAGTCTTAGAGAAGCATAAAATCAAATGCTAGATTGTAAAAATCATCACATGCATAAATCATGTAAACTATCAACAAATATTAATTGCGTCCCTACTGTGCATAAGACAGGATGGGATACAAAGAAATGGTTCATGACCTTGAGGATTACAATATATATAGTTGGTGAAAAAAGATCTATACCAGAAGTCTAGTAGGTTCTTTATTGTAGTACAATCCTCTGAAACTATGTAAAAAATTGTTTCAAGACAGGATCGGTAGAGCATTTATAAGAATATCAAATGAGAGAATAGTAAACATCTGAAAAGCTTCTAGAAAATTTACTGTTCTAAAGGTTAGCTATTATGACATAATTTCCTAAAGATGAATTCTAATCAGAAACTGGTAAGTTGTAGGCTTTACTTTGCAAATTCAGTGCATATTATTGACTAATTGAAGAAAGGTTAAGGCAGAAAAAAAATGGACAATGCCAAATGATTCAAATTTGGCCCTTGATAACATAGCCAATGGGTTATTTTATAGCTACAACCCAATCGTTACTATAAAAGAATAATTTCACAACTGTCATGGCATTAAAATGACTTTGATAAGCATTACAGCATTAAAATATATTAAAGAATAGAAAAGATTTATATCTTTTTATTCGGTGCTTAAGGGAAAAAACAGGCAAACAAATGATTTGCTTTTGTTTATAGTCCCAATTATCCTAAGTACTTGGTTTAATTTGTTCTCTTCCTGATTAAATCTAGAAATATAAAGATCTGATGAGAATGCATGTTTCTGTTATATGTTGATTGTGGATGAAGTAGAAAGGATATATGGAATTCTTTTCATTAAACTGGTATTTCATACTTTTATTGCAAAACATAAATGTTATATCTTACGGCTAAAGAATTAGCAGTTAATGTGTATCTACTGTTTGAAATATATGAGCAATTATTTAATAAAGCACACATATATAGATTATCAAATTATTAAAATCTTGAGTACAAAACAGAACCCAAAATTGATATGCACATATGTGGTATGTATGGGCCAGCATATTGATAACTGAGAATTCAAAATAAATTTGATCAATTCATGTAAAATACTATTTGTGATCATTTGGAGTTGTGGGATGAGTAAAAAGAACAAGTCTATGTTTGTTTTATAAAGTTTGTACAATGGGATCACAAAGAAAGTAAAATTCCTTTACTGGCAGAAAAATAAGTGATTGTGAAAGTATTTTACTCTGGAGTGTTAAGTTTCATCTTACTAAGTACACAAAGCCCCTGAACTAATAAGAATCCATCCCTTGCTTCCAATGAATAGACTTAAAACTATTTTAGCCACAGGGGGGGAAAAACTTATTTCTGATATAAAAACTTAAGGTATGCTTTTGATCCACAGAAGCAGGAAGGCACCATATGAGTTCTGAGAACACAGATCAACCTGTCCGACCCCTATGAACTGAATTACTTCTAATTGTATAATGGACTGCAGTCCAGCTAGACCAGCACCTCTCGAAAGGGCTTGCTTTTCCCAGAGAACATTGGAAATGTCTGGAGACAACCCATTGTCACGATATTGGTAGGGGGGCAGCAAGGAGCGTGCTGCTGGCATCTACTAAGTAGAGATCACAGATACTGCTAAACATCCTATTGTGCACAAGACATTCCCTCACAACAAAAATTATCTGGCCCCAAATGTCAATAGTACCAAGGTTGAGGAATTCTGAGTAGATTAATTGTCTTCTCCCTGTTGACAAATGGATGAATTTGGAGTCCCACCTACTGTTGAATCTATGGTCCAAGATAAACCCCATTGTATCCAGTACCAGCCAATCCTATCTGGCCATAAAAATATCTTGCTACAGTGTCATGGGAGAAATTAGAGGTGGGGTACATGGCAAATGCTAATATTTCTTTCTCTGTGAATCTATTTTCAACTTCAAGAACTTTTCGGTAAAAGTACTCAATTAATTAGTTAATGGAAGTGCTAGTTAGGGAGGACTGAATTAATGTTTTCCCCCACCCATAAATCACACACTGATTCAAGTTTCTTTTGAAATAAGTACCAAAGAGGTGAGATCCACATTAATGAAGAAAGTAGAAGGTACTTATACAAGATCTGGAAAGAGGGGAGAGAGAGTAATTCACAACACTTTGTAGGGACATTCATTTTATCTTGAAGGTAGTCAAATTACCCATTCACTAAATATTCTACTAGCATACAAGGCCCTTCTATTTATTTCTCTATACACTAGTTACTTACTATTTTTCATGACATTGCAGAGACATAAGAAATGTGAAGGAATCATTGAAACAAAGGTGTGTAAGGACAAATGTGTTGATCAATGATAAAGATGGTAACCACAATCTTGTCCATTTCTATCAGTGACACATTACTCTTTTTCATTTTTTAATTAAAAAAATTATTTGAGAGAGAGAAAGAGAGAGAGAGAGCACGAATGGGGGGGGGCAGAGGGAGAGAGATAATATTAAGCAGGCTCTATGCTTAACATGAAGCCTGATGGGGGTTGGATCCCACCACCCTCAGATCATGACCTGAGCCGAAATCAAGAGTAGGGCGCTCAACCTAATGAGCCTCCCAGGCACCCCTTATACTACTCTTTCCTAAATCACAGTAAATAGAAGAGTGCTTGGTTGGCAATAAGTGTTCAATAAATATTTGTTGAATGAATAAATGTTTATTATCCAAAACATGAACTCTCTTTCAATGCATTAATACTCTTCCTTTGTTTTATCTAGTTTTTTTTTTCAAGCCAGATTTTTCCATTTTCCTGTACTTTTCTCACATTCTTTTATTCTCTCTTCTGAACGTGACACTCTGAGAGGCACTTCCATTCTTGCCATGGTTTCCTGATTGTTTCTCATGACCTTAATATTAAATTTTTGACTACCGTGCTGCCAAATTACTCCTTTTAGAAGATATTGTTCTGCATACTCTCTACTACTTTTAGCACATTTCAAGTTTCTTTGCCAAAAAGGAAACGTCTATAGCTTTATTTTTTTTTAATTTTAGTTTATTGGTTTAATTTCACTAATTAGTCTTGAATTGTACAGTTTATGTACTATATATATTTATATATAGTAGGTTACATATCTATGTATATATGTATACATAGATATATACATATCCATATACATATACATAGATATATACATATACATATATGTATATATGTATACATAGATATATACATATCTATGTATATACTATATATGCATATATATATGTAACCTACTATATGTATATTTAAAGATCACTATTTAGTGGTGTGCTTAGGTGGCTCAGTTGGTTGAGCATCCAACTCTTGATTTCAGCTCAGGTCATGATCCTAGGGTCTTGGATTTGAGCCCTGTGACTCCCTTTCCTTCTGCCCCTCCCCTGCTCATGTTCTATCTCAAAAAATGTAAATAAATAAATAAATAAATAACCTTCATACGTAATAAAATAAAATAAAAAATACAAATAAAAATGACTCTTGGCAAAATAGGTAAGAAGGCCAGTATGTCATTCAGTAGAATGGTCCTTAACTAGGAATTAAGAGACTTTTTTTGTTGATTCAGGATTTAACATTAAATAGTGGTATGAATTTCAATAGACCTCTTAGATGAATTTCGAGCTATATCTCAGTTATACGATGCTTTATTGTCTCTATGGGAATGTTGTCTGATATTTGGATTCTAGCAAAAAAAAAAATCTTTGCTCAATACCTTCATGAAAGAAAAAAAGTATATAAAGAAGCTAAAATTTGGAGACTCAGGACCCATTTGTTACTTTAGCTACAAACAGGTCTCACAGAGATTGTGTTACAGAAAATATTAGGAAGATGAAAATAAATGATTTGCCATATTGTTGAGAGAAAATTATTCTTTCGTAAAGAAAAAGTTTAAAAGTGAAATGTTTTTTCCCCACTCATCTTGGCTTCAACCAGTCCAGCTGCCTTTTAGCAGCCAAACAGTCCATTATCACTATTGTGTTTGAATCATCATGGCCTTGCGATGAACTGCTTGAGGAAGACGGCTTGAATAAAATACATACATATACATTGGCATCATTCTTCAGTCCCCCTTTTTTTTAGTGGCATTGCTTTCAACTCGAGTTGGCTCTTGTCCAAAATGAAAAAAAAAAAAAAGAATCAGCAGTTAAACAGCTGGTACCAATTATACTAACTTCAGTGGGACTTACATGCTCAAGTGTGCAAGGAGCAAGCTGAATCTATGATATAATGGACTTGTTAGTTTGTAACCTGACCGTGGTCCTTAGGCTGTTTGTCCAGGGACTCCTATTTAAAGTCATCTCCACAATTATACACCTACACTCTCACAACAAGCAAGTGTTAATAGTTTTGTGTTTTTTTTAATAAGCTCATTAAATTACCACTTACTTGTATGCATACACCAAAGGATCTTACTTTCTGGGGAAAAAAAATCTGAGGAAGCTGGATGTAAAAGTTTGAACAAATACTTATCTGAAAAGTAATACTGATTTTTGACATTAGCATAAGGATGTGGAACTTCAGAAAGATAAGTACTATGATAATGAACACAATGAAATATACATCACAGATTATTTTCTAGCATCAAAAGTTATTAGAAATATAGTTCTTCTAAGTTCACTCATAGAATGGAAAAACTAGTAAGTGTCTTATATGTTATTGGTTCATTTAAAAATATTTGTATTTAGAAGACATGCAATGATATTTCATACTTCTTATATGTATACCTTATGTTTTATAAAGTCTTCTCACTTTTTAAGGAGCTTAGATTGCAATGCTAACTATCTGAGATGCCATTCTCTAGAAACAGAAAGTAAATATTAGCAATATTAAATAGCATTGGACCCCCCAAAAAATACCAGTTCATAATTTTAATCCCTAAGAAGTACAAGTTCTAAATTTGGAAAAAATATACTGTTTTAAATATGTTCTAGTCTGAAATAGAAATTCTCCTAAGTTTACTTTAGGAAAAAAAATCCATTGCTTTCCATCAAGACAAGCATCTCACAAATCACAAAGAGGATTTTGTAACTAGGCAACCAAGGTCAGAGAGACTGTGACCAAGGTTTGGAGAACCAGCTGAACACACACACCAGGAAGAGTGAGGCTTGGAACTGCAATAAAGGAAATGGATGTATTTTAAAACACTCCTTTTTAAAACCTATCATTCCATAACACTATGCAGGTGGACATTCTGAAAAACAACTGATAAATCTGCTCCAGATCCACATTTGAATAATAAAATTGTATTTTATTCAAATGATTTTCCATTATAAACACAACCTGATCAGCCAAGGAACTAGAGAACAAACAAACAAAAAAACACCCTTAAATAGACATTTTTCTAACATAGGTGATTTCACTAGAATCGTACATGGATATGTGATTTTCCTAGGCAAAGATACATGCTCATAAAAAAAGGATAGATTTGCTAAATCTTTAGTCACAAATGTTACGATGAGTGAGATGTTTTCATGAGCTCTCATACACGTTTCCAAGTAACTTAAATGGATGTTTGTGTTTTTTATATTGACACAGGGCATAGCATATTGATCAATACCACAGCATTATGATACCTATCAAAATTCTAGAAGGAAGCAAATATGACTAAAATAAAATGCTGATTTTAATTGGTTGTAGAGATGTCAGTTTCAGAAACTCAAAAATTGTCATAGGCCAGGAGCCCCAAGCCATCGTGTCAGAAAATTTTATTGAGTATTTCGGTCATTTTGCACGGTGAGCTGTTGAAATGTCTTATAGGGTAAGCATTATTGTGTATAGTTTTAAAGCTTGTACGTGACTTCTGAGGTCTTCTGAGTCTCAGCTGAGTGGATCTGGTAGCCAATTTGGATACATCTGGCTATTATTCTGTTTACTTACTTTCCACTCATTTTCCCCAAAAGACATGTTCATATCTGTGAAAAGAGACACCATTGCAGCGGCACCTGGGTAACTCGGTCGGTTAAGCAACCAACTCTTGGTTAAGGCTCAGGTCATGATCTCACAGGTCATGAGCCCGAGCCCTGCTTCTGGCTCTGCACTAGCATTGTGGGAGCCTTCTTAGAATTCCCTCTCTCTCTCTCTCTCTTCCTTGCTCTCTGCGCCTCCCCTCTTGCACTATCTCTCTCTCAAAACAAATAAACTTAAAAAAAAGAGAGGGAGAGAGAGAGAGACACCATTGCCTAAAGTGTGCACCAAAATTCTCAGAGAAACTGTTATCTTGGTTGAGTTGAATCAATGTTTAGTTTTATGATATCATATTTAAATTCTTCCAATTTAAACTTAATTATGAAATTCCTGATGCCATTTTAGCAATATGTACCTTGTGTAGGAAATGTGGTACACATTGATCAAAGAAATTAAAAGAACATAGGATGTATTTGTGGAATCAAAATTTCAAATTACTTTCACATGTTGTAAAAGCACAGGAAAGAGATGGATAAGCATTTTTTAATCATGTCCTCACCTCTAACTCATCCTTCTCCCTTCTATTTTTGCCTATGGCACATATAGCTTAGCTTCAATGAGGCCATAATTAAGTGGAATCTTGTTGTTGGTTTAAAGAGAAACTTGTATATCACAGTAATGCTGTGTTTGCTGTGTTCACTGGACCTTAGTGTTATCATCTCAGTACAGATGCCTGACCCCAAATCACAAGCAATGGTTCATGTCTTTCTATAGGATACTGAGCAAGTATATTTGTATGCCTATTAGTTTATAGGTGAAATCATAAGCTGTTTAGTTCTGCAGTATTTTCTGAACTTATAACCTTTCCCTCTTAGCTGACCTGCAGGAGGCTGTATAATGTACTTCAGGGACCCTAGATACATTTGAGAATTTATGTCTGATGGGAAAAAGAGTAGGAGAGTAATTCAGTAATTTAGGCTCTGGACAATAGCTGACTATATCACAAAAATGTGAGGCACCACTTTAAAGTTCACTTACACACCATGTTATCAGCCAGATTGTTTTTAATGCATACACAAGTTGTTGTGTGTGGGCCGCCGGGGTGGCTCAGTCGATTAAGCATAAGACTCTTGATTTTGGCTCAGGTCGTGATCTCATGAGATCAAGCCCTGGGTCAGGCTCTGTGCTGGGTGTCGAGCCTGCTTGAGGTTCTCTCTCTCCTTCTCCCTCTGCTCCTCACCCCGCTAGCTCTCTCATTGTCTTTCTCTTAAAACAAAACAAAACAAACAAACAAAAACAAAAAACAACAGCTGTGGTAAGTAAGCCAGACACTGAATGAAAACTGTGTGTGTGTGTGTGTGTGTGTGTGTATATTTGTGTGTGTGTGTGTGTGTGTGTGTGTTTTACAGATTTAGTGTTATGACAGTCTATATAGACTTTATTTTAAAGGTCTAATTTGTGCATTTTTAAACTAAATCTTTAATATGTTATATTCTATATACATTCTAAAGGTAAATATCAAATGTCTACTTAATGTTTTCTTAGAGGCCAGATTTAAGTGGAAACAGACAATGTAGCAGAATTTCCAAAGAAATTACCCGTAAGCCAGAACTTACCAAGAACACTAGTAAATGAATAAGGGTTTTCCCCTGGCACAAGCATTACATGTTTCCATGTATCTTTTAGTGATAAAAGTAAATTTCCTTAAAAAATATTGTATCAAAAAATCATTCTTTGTACTGGCAAATTTTTTGTTGAATATGTTTGTATATGAGGACGATTAGTTGAAAAACTTATTATTTAGTAACACAAATTTTTAGATTTGATAAACATGTAAATATATCCTCTTTAAACATGTCTATAATATCCACTTTTATCTTGCCATAAAAATGAATGTTTCCAAACAGATTAGCCATAAGGTTTTCATGTATTTCCAAATTTACAACAAATGACATCTGTGAGCCAGATGGAATTAACAAAAATGTCCCTTTTACTTCCTGTGTTGCTCAAGAGAAAATAATACTGATCATCTTGACCTCAAAACTACAGTTTTATTGTTTTCAGATTCTACCATTTTCCACATTTGCTCCTGGAACAAAATGATTGTCACATTTAACAGCTTTTTCAACTGATTGTGTCTTGTTCTTGGAAGAATTTATATTTTCTTTTAGAAAACAAACTCCTACTGAAAGTTAGAAAACTTCCATACTAATGTGATAGTAAACTACCTGGGCCTTCTACCACGAATCTGGCATTATTACCTCTATTTTGTTATAGTCTAGTAGACAAATAATGTAAAGATAAAGCAAGTATTAGCTCAAATTTTAAATTTAATAGGGGTATATCCATTTAAGAGATGAGAAGCGTTAGAAGTTATTCCCTAGAATATCTAAAATCATCTAAGTCTTATACAAGAAAAGTAAAAAGGCAAACTTCATAATTTTCAGGTTAGTTCGTTTGGTAAAATAATGTTTAATATATATAATTTGACACATTTAGTACTTCATTTTATTTATCTTGTTCTAGGCATAGCAAAGCAAGTGGACAACTGATACAGGAATACATTTGCTCAAGACATTGCAAAAGAGAGCAACACTAAAGAACAAAGACAAAAACTTTGTGATTTTAAAGAAGAACCTTATTTAAAAATTCCTTGCATTTGCAAGTGGAGGTAACTGAAAAACTGTATGAAAAAAAAATATTTGTTTATGGAATCTGGGGCTTTTGGGATTATGTTTTTATTTTAGTACTGAATGGTTCGTATTTTCCAGTCAGCATTTCCCATTAGACTACAGTATCCTAAGGCAGAATAATGCTCCATTCATTTCTGTATCCTGAAAGGTTAGCAGACTGATTCATACTCAGTATGGAAATAATGCAAATTTGATAAATGAATGGATACAATGAACTCCTTTCATCAATTCCATCAATAACCACCTGTCAATATTACTTATGTCCTGTTATTGAAAGTGTAATTAAAGAATGCATTTTAAACAATATAAATGAACAATTCTTTGTCAAAAATGTATATAGTTGCAGTTTGTCTTACCTAATCTATTCTGAAAATGGGAAAGAATTATTATTAAATGTTTATTTTCATTTATAAACCAAACTACAAGGGAATTGGTCTATTTCTCCTATAATTCCTTAGTATCAATATACACATGCTAATTTTTTTTAAATGGAAGAAATTTTGCAACGAATTGTTAGTGGTATCATTAATCTATGTGCAGAATACTATCATATAATTAATAGTCTTCTGGGTAAAGAAGAAATATGAGGACTATATAATTAACAATCTTTTTGCAGACTTTACAAAGATAAAATGGCATGCTGCTAAAACTTATTTTAGTTCTATTTTAGTCTTATTTTGTTCACAATATTTATAGAAATACTTGAAAGATAATACAAATTGCTGCATTCTTAAAAGGAAAAAAATATTAATGTCTTACTGAGACCTAAGCCGTTTCCCAAATTTATGAAATAGAATCTTCAGAGGCCTTGTACAAACATTTATTACCAACTATGATCATAAATTCCAGTCAGTCTTAAGTTGTGTGATTGTGTGTGTGTGTGTGTGTGTGTGTGTGTGTGTGATAGTAACTATTTATCTATCTATCCTGTCATATATCTATTCATCTTTTGATAGTACTGACAGCCATAAATATATACTGTTCTTCATAGAAACTCAAACATGACTGCAGGAACTCTATGCAACTTAATACCCCACATGGGGTATCAAATTATCAATATTTATCCTTAACTTATTACTGTTTCCTTCCACAAGGTTCATAAGGAAAAATACATTTTATTGTTCCAACAAAGCTTGAAGCTTTGGTTAAATGTTAATACATGTTACATTTATAAACGATTATGTATAAACACATGTACCCATACAACACAAGGATATATTTTCACCACTAGACAAAACTAAGAAGTAGTAAAATAAAAGGAATTGCTTAGATCTGGAAATATACTTGTACCTTCAAGTGTGAATTGAAAATCATGTTTTCCAGATCTAGTCTACCCTGGCTTCTATGTTTGTCTGACAGTTCAGCAAAGTTGCAAAATGTGTAGCAGTATTGAAATAGGTACATTGGAGTTAAAATTTAGCAATCTTCCTCTGTAGACAGTGCTATTTCTAACTATTACAGGATATATATGGAGCACTAAAGGAATATAGATAGGTGTGATTAAATGAAACACAACGCGTGATGTCCATCTTGAAGGACAAGCATTAGGCAGCTTAAATGTTGAAAGACTCCTTTTAAATCACACAATTGTTAAAAAATAAATAAGTAAATACACAAGCGTCATAATGTGTGTCCTGAAATTGCTGCTAGTCTTTTATTTTCAAAGTTTAATTACCACTGTTCACAACAGTTCTCCAGATACCTTTCCATGAGTGAAGACCATCATCCACACTGTGTCCAACTGTACATATGGTCTGAAATATTCTGAATGTTTGCCCCCTCCCCCCCCCGTTTTTTTTTTTTCTACTTTTAGTGTTGGTTTAGTTTTTCAGTAGAGTTGTACTATGGTATTCTGGTAAAACAGCGCTGACCTGCTGTCTGACTCATACAGCTTGATTGTTTCCAGAAGTGGAGATGTGATTTCATTTCTCCTGTCTTTCTTTCTTTCTTTCTTTCTTTCTTTCTTTCTTTCTTTCTTTCTTTCTAACAACTTTATGGTGAGTGAGTTTGGGATGCATTTGATATTCCTTATAATGAAATTGAAACAAAAAAGAGAGAGAAAGGACATGCTAAGAAATAGGGAAGACAGATATGATGAAGTGTCATTTTCTATCTTCCTTAAAATGTTATTTATTTTCATTGTGTGGTGGTCCTGAGAGCAATTTGAATATTTGGATCAGATTAAAAAAATTCCCTTGTCACAATATTACCTCCAATTTGCAGAGAGGAATGTGATAACTCCATACATTTCATAATTTTTGTTCATGCTATATTAAAATATTTGCAATATCAGTTTTTATTTATTGAAGTTCCCAGCGTAGTGGAACCTTACATTTAGCAATTTCCAATATGAAGGAATCTACCTCAAACAAAAAGAACTATGCAAAAATTGAGCTTTTTGCAAATCTTTAAACATAAATGAGTAATAGACTTCAGATAGACATATGGTTTAAATTTCTTCAGATTAGTCTCTGCTCGTTCAAACATGTAGATCAGGAGTCAAGGATTGGCAATCTTTTTTTCTTAAAGGGCCAGAGAGTAAATATTTCAGGTTTGTCGGCGTTATGATCTTGGTCACAACTACTTATATATTCCATCGTAATGTGATAGCCACTACTGACAATATGTAAATAAAGAGTTGTGGCTGTGCCCTAATAAAACTTTGCTTATAAAAACAAGTTGCCCGCTGTAGTTTGCAGACCCCTGATGTAGAAACTTGTTCAGTATTATTGGGTACATAGAAATTAATGTGATTATTCACCTTAACAATCTTTCGGAAGATTAAAAAGTTTTAATAGATGGGTGAAAGCGTGTGAGGTAAGTTGAGACATGATTCTGATCTGGGCTGAAAATAATAAGGAAGGTAATATTTAAACAATGAAGGTTTGTGTTCATGTATCCTCAAGTAAATAAATGTTACTCTCGATAAAATCTTCCGATTTTAAGTCTATGATTTATTAAAGCAATATATTTTATTTACTATATACTTGTTTGATATGGCCTCAGAAGTTAAAAACAAAGGATTAAGAAAACAATCACAAGCTCAAAATGTTCAATTCCCAAATGTTTCTGGCTTTGTACAAATCAGGAGAGGAGAGTACCCTGCTAAATGTTCTTTCTACAATTGTTGAGTGCAAGGTTATATATCTAAATTAGATCAAACATGTTTAGCATAATATTGAATCTTATGTAATTGAGTTGATTTTTGTCTGCATATCCTATCAATAACTGATAGGGTATGTTGAAATTTCCTACTCTGATTTTAGAAATGTCTATTTCTCCTTAGTTTTGTAAATTTTCGCTTTACATATATTGAGGTTTGTTACTAGGTGCACACAAATTTAGAATTGTTATATAGTCTTGGTGGACTGTCTCCTTCATCATAATGAAATGTCACTCTTAAAACTTGAGGTTCACAGTGCTTCACACATCTTCATCAATGAAGCAACTTCATCATTGATTTTAGAGAATTGTCCCAACACTTCAAATATCATGGGTTTCACATCATAGCCTTCTAGGGATCCAAATTAAATATTATGTTAAACTTGGTGGTAAATACTATATGCCCCTTACTGTGCTTGTTTTTTTGGTGTATGCTCCTCTTTTCTTTCATCTCATTCTTTAATCTCTGCACCTCTGCTCAATTATTTGAGAGAGAGAGAGCGAGCACAAGCCGGGGAGAGGGCAGACGTAGAGGGAGAATCTTAAGCAGGCTCCACTCTGAGTGTGGAGCCTCACAAGAGGCTCTATCCCATGACCCTGGGATCATGACCTGAGCCAAAATCAAGAGTTGGATGCTCAAGTGACTGAGCCACCCAGGCATCCTTATGTGTTTTGTTATTAACTTCAGTTATGTTATTGTTCAGTACTGGAATTTTGGTGTGTTTATTTATAGACACTAGCTTTCTCATGAAATTTTCTGGTTTTTTTTTCTTTTAATAACTGGAACATTAAATCACAATTATTTTAAAATCTCCTTTAGACAACTCCAATGTATGGCTTTCGTATGTTTTCTCTTCCCTTTTTCTATACTTTATCTTGATTTTGGTCAGCTCTTGCACATTTTTACGCTAGGTTAATTTTGCTCAAATGCCAGACATTACAAATGAAAAATTTGAGACTTAATTTGAAGCTCCATACAACGTATACTTCCTTAGAGAGCTTTTGGTTTAATTTCTGACAGTTTAATTAAAGTAAGAAAAACGAAATCTAATCAGTGATTGAGATCATTCAAAGCTTTGATTCAGTACCTGTGAGGAATTTTATTTCCTGTAAACCCTTACTGCCAGGGCATAGTCTCTGGGGTTCTCAGATTTCAGAGGGAGGGTTGGTCTGAAACCAATTTCTTTGCTATAGCTGGAGAGGAACCTAGAGACTCATATATTTATTGAACTCTGTCATATGTTACCCAAAGACATACGAACATCATTTTGCATTGTAGCCATTTTATATCCTGGCTAACACTTGCTAATGTAAGTCTTTTAAATTTTTCTTAGTTTGGGTGAAGTGTATCTTGTGTTTTAACTTTGGATTTCCCTTGGTAGTTAGTGACATATACATCTTCTCATGCATTTATTGACCATTAATATACTTCTTTGATGAAGCATCTGTTGGTATCTTTGTTGATAGCATTGTTGGCTTCATACTGAGGTGGGAGTGTTCTTTATATTATCTGAATACATGCCTTCTGTCAGAAATATATATTGCACGTATTATGTCACATTTTGTGTCTTGATTCTTTTGTTTTGTTTTGTTTTAGTTTTCTTAACGGTGACTTTTAATGAGGTAACACTTTGAGTTTTGAGAAAATTCTGTCCATTTTCCAAAGGCTCATGGTTTTGGTGTCCTATTTTGGAAATCTTTCCCTACTCCGAAGTGCTAAACATTTTCTATCATATTTTCTTCTAAAAGCTTTATTTTATTAGCTTTTACCTTTAGATCTGTGATCTGTTTTATTTTGATTGAGGTGTTCTGTGTGAGATGTTCACTTTTTTTCTCATGTAGATATACATGAGATCCACATTATGTTGGAAGACTTTTCTTTCCTCCATTGAATTGCATAGAACTTTTATTTAAAAGAAACTGATGGGGCGCCTGGGTGGCTCAGTCGGTTAAGTGTCCGACTTCGGCTCAGGTCATGATCTCGCAGTCCGTGAGTTCAAGCTCCACATCAGCCTCTGACAGCACAGAGCCTGGAGACTGTTTCAGATTCTGTGCCTCTCTCTCTCTCTGACCCTCCCCCATTCATACTCTGTCTCTCTCTGTCTCAAAAATAAATAAACATTAAAAAAATAAAAATAATAAAAATAAATAAAAAAATAAAAGCAACTGATGATATATATGTAGGTCTATTTTCTGACTATTCTATGCCATTGATATGTATGTTTATCCTTTGATTATCAGCACTCTTTTGATTACTATAGCTTTATAAAACCTTGAAACCAGATGGTATAAATTCTCCCAATTTGTTCTTGTTTTTGAAATTACTTTTGTTGTTGTAAGTTAGTTTCATTCTTATATAAATGTTCAATCCTGCTTCCTTCCCTCTGCCACAAGTGTTGATCCTGAGTCTTCCTTCATAAGCTCAGATTCAGAATCTCTTTCCCAGTCACCTGGACCTGCAACGCTTCTATTTTATATATGGTAAATTTGAATTTCTTTGAAAATAAGTGGAGATTAATGTCACAACATAGCACATGGCAGAGACATTTTTATACCCATGCATTTTTAACTAAGAGACTCCCAGGATATTAAGCATTTGTTTTTCTGTCCAAATCCTTAATCCAGATAATCATTCTCTCTCTCCAGAATATTTTAATAGCCTCCTGACTGGTATTCTTTACCACTCCTGCTCCATCTAATCTATTCTACATTGTAATCTATAATGCTGTCAGATGTTTATTATGTTTACAGAAGTCATATCATTTCGCACTCATACAAATGCCCTAAGTGGCTCATTGCACAAAGAAAAAGAAATTCCAAACCCTTTGGTTGTTAGAAAAGCATTGCATGATCTTTCTCCTTCCTACATCTCCAGTCTCACATCTGTCTGCTTTCTTCCTTCCTTCTTGTGCTCCAGCTTTTATGACTTTCTTTTAGTTTCTGGAATTTAATAACCCCCCATAGAAGGCTGTTGCATATGGTGTTTTTTTTTTCTCACAACTAGTTCCTCCTTATCCTTCAAATTTCAGTTTAAGTATTCTTTTTTGAGCAAAATATAAGTGTAAATGCTATGTTATTCTCAATCACAGAGCTTGCATGTTTCACCATTCATATTTCTAAAAGCATTTGACTATTTATTTTGACTTTCTCTTGTACCAGGAAAGATGGTGTCTGCCTTGTTGCATTGAATCTGCACTGGTTTACGGAGCATCTTAACGGTAGCTGTATTAACCTGTGTCGAATTAAATGAAAACTTTGTATCTGCTAGAATCCCTCTGCTTCTCCCAGTCTCTCCTAGGAACCATTTTTCTAACCTTATTTATTTTTCTCAAGCTTCTTCGTATTTTGTCAATGAAATAGGTTATGGCACTTTTGATCACTTCTTAGAATTATCCTCTTTTCTTCTTTGAGTCCATACTTTTTAATTCCGCTGCTTATTCTATAACTGTAACTTCGTGATTCTTCTCACTTTTTTGTTTCATGGTCCTTTAAATGTGAGTATTTCCTAACATTTTATTCTTTAGGAAAATACACGGATTTTAACTATTGCAGATGTCCGGTCTTCTCAGATGGAGTGTCTTAGACTCTGTGGGCGACTATGACAAAATACCACAGATTGGGTGGCTTACACAACAGACATTTATTTGTCACAGTTCTAGAGGCTAGGAAGTCCCATGTTGTGGGTGCCAGCTGATTTGGCTCTTGGTGAGGGCCTTCTTCCTGGCTTGCAGATGGCTGCCTTTTTTGCTATATCCTAACCTGGCAAAGAGAAGAAGCCTTGGGGTCTCTATTATAAAGGCAATAATCCCATCATGGGGACTCCATTCTTATGACCTCATCTAAACCTAATTAATTCCCCAAGACCCCATTTCTGATGCCATCTCATTGGGGTTATGGCTTCAACATATGAATTTGGGGGTGAGGGGAAACAGAAACATTTAGCTCAGAATACCCACTTTCAAGGTTTTATTTCCACCTTCCATCCGGATAGCTCTACCAGGACCTGATGGACAATTAAAACTCAATGCAGTGTAAAACAAATATTGTATTTTTTTTAATATTTTCATTTTTAACTTACACAGATTTCTGCACATAGTTACCTGATAATCTTCTTATACAACCTTTTACAACATGAAGAACATTTTGTAAGGAAATATTTTGTACTGAGCATCTTAACAAGCCAATCTTCCTGCTAAATAGAGAGTTTACACAAATTAATTAAAACACGCATGATGTTTCCATATATAAAATGTTATTTATTAAGTGAATCAAAAATTGAAGAAGGCAGTCTTAAGAAAATGTCCTTTTAATTAGAAATTGTGAAAAGTAAATTTGGTCATTGATTGAATATTTGTTATATGGTGATTACTGTGCCATGGATAAAATATTAAGCAAGGTCAATAATATAATATCTCTGTCCTCATGTATAATACATTTTAGTGCAAAAGAGAGCATTTAAAAAAATTAAATACTTGCAGAATTTTAGACTAACAAACTATAAAATACAAGCTGTGGGGATAGCGTAAAAGTGAGAGAATAAGCTATGGTCCAGAGGATCTGGGGAGGCATCCTGATAAAATGATATCTAAATTCAAAGGTGAAATATGAGAAGTTATTTAGGTAAATGGGGTAAGTGTCTCACACCAACTGAGAAAGCAAAAGATATATGTATATATATCATCACAAAAGATATATATCATCCAGTCTTGTCTGTAATTATAGAGAAAGAAAAAAAACCCCTAACAATCCAATAATGGATGAATGATTAAGTAAATTATGGTACAAACAGCTGATGAGATATTATGAAGACGTTAAAATGATTGGGAAATTTGTACTGATCCCATGAATATCTATTGTCAAAAATGATTCAAATTGTATATGCAAATATAATTATATAATATATAAGTACATACTTGTGTATATGTGAAACACACAGCACACTAAAAACCAACCAAGAGCAACAACAACAACAACAAAAAAACCCCACCTCATATCTTTGGATAATTTAGTATTTATGAAGATGCCATTTTAATGATTTGTCCTCAGTTTCTCTGTACCATTGGTCTTCTACACTACTGCTGTGCAGTGTTTTCTTGCTGCCTACTAAATCCATATTTTCCCCTTCTGACTTAGGTCACATTCCCTTAACTCCGTTGTGGATTGGTGCAGGTATATGACTGAGTTATAGGCATTGCACTGTGAATGGAAAGAAGGGTCCCCTTTCCAAGTCTCCGCTATATAAGCCTTCCACATGTTCCTCCTACAACTGGTGCTAATATGGGATTGAACGTGCAAGAGATTTATTGGGGGAAATGGGGAGGGAGACGTATGTGTGCAGGAAAAGCTTTCCAGGTCTCAGCCCTGTTGCGGAGAGAGAAGGGAATGAAATTATCCCAGAAACATCTTTAGCTGCAGTGCAGTTCTGGGAAAGTTTCTGCAAGGCCAGGGAGAATCCTTAAGTTAAAAGTGCCTGTTAGAGGAGTCCTGCATCTCCCCAGAATATGTCTGCTTTGCTCTCCCTGATGCACTCCGTCATTTGTTGGGGCCAACCTGTAGGAAGTGTGTCTTTGTCCAATGGTGGAAGACCCAGAGGGATTGTATCTGTGACCTGAAGTCACCTACACCCCTTGTACTGGGAGGTGAATTTACTTGGCTGCCACATTCTACTCCTTTCACCACACAGATCAACTTCTCTACACAGGTTTGATGAGAAGCTCTTCCTGCCTCTATGGGAGAAACTCAGAAGACTGAGGTTAGTGTGACAAACTAGAACCCCTGAGCTGCAGTTGTCTCAAGGTGATAAATAGAACTCATCCCCTCCATGTTTCATATATCCATTCTAAATTCCCTTTACTCCCAACTCTTACCTTGGCAGTTCTTGGTGGCTGAGCTGCTAGTGTGATTCAAACCTTCATTCCTGAGAAGTCTGAAATCCTGGCAGCCAAACATTTCTCAAACACGAATGTGGCAACTGTCCATTCATAGTTACAGTAGGGTATGACATGGACACGGAAACGGATCACATCAGTTACAAAGTTTCTAATTGGAGTCAATTACCGCTGCCAGCATGGTGATGCCTTCCTTGCCTGTTGGTCTCTTGAGGTAAGGAGCCTAAAATGCTCTGTAGCATGTATCTAAATAGAATCCTATTGTTTCCCCTGACAAAAGTGCACTCCCTCTGTAGACCAAATCCTGTAACCCTGCTGAATCTAGAGTTGAGAAACCAGAAGCCCAGAACCATCCCCTTACTCCACCGTGAGTCTTTGGGGATCGTGGTTGTATTCGTTAGAGCTCTCAGAGAAACAGAACCATACAGAGAGACTTATTTCAAGGAATTGACTTATGGGAATGTGGAGGCTGGGTGAGTATAAAATCTGAGGGGGTAGGCAGGTCGGCTGGAGGCCCAGAGAAGAGTTGCTGTGTCGGTACAAAGGCAGTATGCTGCAGAATTCTCTCTTGCTTGGAAGAGGTTGATCTTTGTTCTTGAGGGTTTCGACTGATTTGGTGAAGTTCACTCACATTATGGAATGTAATCTATTTTACTCAGAGTCTGTGGATTTTAATTTAATCTCATCTAAAAAAGCACCTCTACAGACACACACACAATAACGTTTGACAAAATATCTGGGCACCACAGTCCAGCTAAGGTGACACATAAAATTAATCACCAAGGATGGCAATTGGGCTACTCCTGTTTCCACGTTCTTGGACCCATATATTCTTCCTATTGGAGATATAATTCCACTTCAAGGTCTCTAAGTTAATGCATATGCTACATCTTGAAGGTGGGAGGATTTTGTTTTCAGAGTGTTGCCTTTGAACTTGTGTTTCAGCTGTGCTTTTAGAAGGCTATTCTAGCAGTCGGTCAGGCCACCTTCCTTGAGATAATGTAGTATGTGATACAACCCATGAGTCATATGGCCATGGGCTCACTACCACATTTCTTGTGTCATGAAGAGAAGCTTCTGGTAGTATGCTATGGTGTATGGAATTCCATGCATTTCACAAGTCTCTGGATCGTGGCTCTGGCTGAGCACCTGTAGGAAGAAGAGACAAATTGATACCCAGAGTAGGTATTGGTCCTTATCAGGAATAATCACTAACTTTCCTAAGGTGAATGTGGCTCAGTGTAGCCAGCCTTCTATTATGTGGATGGATTCCATAAGGATTAATGTTATGTTGGATAATCAGCATTGGTCTCTGTTGCTGACATATTAGACTTTAAGAGATAATAGTGGACAGACATTGGAAAGTGGGAGATCAAGCTGTTGGACCCATGTAGATCCTTGGTCTCCATGGTCATGCCATTCATATGTCCATCATACTAGTTCTAGGGTGGCCAATGATGAAAGCTGGCTTAAGTATGCTGGTCCAGTTATTTGATTCGTTTAATTATTCAGTGCCTATTCCATGGTGGATTTATTCTGGAAGCCATAATCACGTGATATAAAATTTCCACTTTTTTCATGCCTATTCCACATATGAATTCACATGTCTCTACTCCAGCCCCATTTGTCTTTGCTCTTTCTGTTCTTTTTCTTTTAGGCCTCAACCAGATGCCTAGGTCGTTTGTCACAGACTGATCAGTAATCTCACCTTGGGTCATTTTTTCCTCCCTATTAAATGGATGACCAAGTGTACCAATAATAGATCAACCCATTAGATATATTGCCTCTACCCACTCTTTTTCAAAGTAGTCCTTAAATGTGGTGGGAATGAACCACTATCCATTGTTCATTTGCTTCCACACATTGAGCCAAGCCATCAGTAAATCCAGATCTGACTTTTCTTTTGTTCTCTTTCAATGTATTGTATAAATTCTTCATTCTCATGTAGTCATAAGTGTGAGATAAGAGGAGGTGTTATCCCAACTGCTGTGAATTACATGGAGTCTGGGCTACCTGCTTATGCAACTTGTTCTCTTTCCCTGCTCAGGATTGATGTCAAACATATCACACACTGGACTTCATCTGGCATTATGGCTTGGCCTGTCCAACAGTCCCCAACTTGCATCAGGCTGTTCCAGGTTCATGAGAATGTAGTGCTCCATGGCCCAAGAATTCTCACTCTTAGTGACATGCCAGAGGCTCTTTAATAAAAGGCATATACTTCTCTGCTTTAGATGGCATGGTCTTGCTCCTGAATCCCAATGTCCACACTACAATCCTTCCACTAGGGTCTGCCATTAGATCCATCTTCCAACTTTTCCCATCTCCAATAGCATACAGTTTACCTTATTATGACTACCCAATGACAGGGTAACTTGCATTGCAGTCTGGCCCTGTTGCAGAACTCTTTCCTGCTCCAGGCCTGATCCAAAGTTAGCTTTCCATGACACAAGGATTATGAAACAAAGCAATGGTCCTAGGTGTAGAATATGTTTGCTTTCCAAAACCCCAAATGACCCACCAGACACTATGCTTATTTATAGTAGAGGATGCAGGAAGCAATTATTTGTTTTTTATTTTGAGGAAAGATCTTGGTATATCCTGATTTTAAGAACTCTAAAATCTTCCTAGAAAAGAAGTTTCCTTGATAAATGTAGGGTTTATTTACTACCTCTGGAGAGCATGTATATTACCAATGCCTCCACAATTCTAGTCACCTTTTGCTTCTTCTGCCTAATCAGCATCAAGTCCTAAATGTTATGAATCAGCATAGTGTTCTTAAGGACATCTAGTTGGTCCAATTTCTTTGTAGTATATTATAGCACAGGGAATGATCATGAATTTAGTCCTGGGAAGAAATTTTAAATTGAGTATTATTGCCCTTTCCAGTGAATGTAAACTTTTTATGATCTTCTAAACTGATTGGATTTGAAAAAATCTACTTACTTGATTATCGGCTCAAGAGCATGTAGCTGAGGTCTTATTAATCTACTCTAGCAATGATACATACAAGTAGTTGTTGTGATTGGATTTGGTTAAGCCTGTGATAGTCTACATATATTTTTCAGAATCTACCTGGTTTCTGCAGGGATCAGATTAGTGAATTAAACAGAGATGATAATGACCACTACCGCTGCATCCCTTATTACTTTAATCATCATCATCATCATCATCATCATTTCCATTATCCCCCATCCCTTGATAAAAGGCTCTTTTGATTTAAAATTTTGGCTGTCAAGGGGCACCCGAGTGGCTCAGTCGGTTAAGCATCCAACCTCTGCTCAGATTATGATTTCGCTGTCTGTGAGTTTGAGCCCCGTGTTGGGCTCTGTGCTGACAGCTCGGAGCTTGGAGCCCGCTTTGGATTCTGTGTCTCCCTCTCTCTCTGCCCCTCCCCAACTCGTGCTCTGTCTCTGTCTCTGTCTCTGTCTCTCTCAAAATAAATAAACATTACTATCTAAAAAAATAAAGTTTTGGCTATCAGGAAAGAGGTGACAGAAATTTCCACTTGGTCTTGCCTACTATAAAATCTCTTACTCCATAGGTCCGACCAATGTGGGGATTATTTTCAACTGCTAACCATATCAACTCCAATTATGTACTTGGGATCTGGTGAAATTACCACTAGATGGGGTCTATGGGGTCAGCAGTCTCATTTTAAAGTAAACTTTATCATTGGCTCCATTTATTACCTAGCACCTGTAATCACCTACTGTAAAGGGAGCCTTGGTAGCAATTTAGGTAACTGTGTATATCAGTGTCAACTCAGACCCTGTGCTCACTGATCCTGGAAATGTTTGGGTATGTAGGTCCTCCTGGGGAAGGACTGCAGTAATCATTATAGTGTGAACTTGCCAGAGTATGGCAGAATCCTTCCCTCTTGACACCTGGCCACTTCTTTAGTTAATAAGTTCTGGATATGAAAATTGGTTCAAGGTTGAGAATTGAGCAAGTCATGATGCCTTCCTGTTGGGACAACTGCCTTCATTCTCCTGTTTCTTCATTCTTCCCCTTTTTCTGGTTGTGAAAGTCAAACAACATCCTTACTGACTACCAGCCTATTTGCCCCTTGGGATATTATTGTTGATGAGCTATCTCCAAACATCCTGCTGGGCAATCCTTTTCTGCTGTTCCTCCAGCCTTGAAAGTATATAATAATTTGCCTCTTGATTTCTAACAGTTAAGCTCTACCATCTGAGCTCTGTTTACTTCATGGAACAACATCATCAGGGATATTAAAGGGCCGGCTCTGTGACTGCAGACAAGGGCTGATATTGAACTTTTCCTGTGGCGCTGGCTCCCCTGTCACCAGACATTCCTGATGGCCTTGGAAAATGGTACGTCCTGGGGACCTCACATAAAACCTGACCTGGTGATTCTCTTGGCCTCACATAATAATCTATTCCAGCATGCCACTTTACTTGGTCTCCTTATTCCCTTCTCTACTGTCAGTCTAGACAGCTTGAGCATGTTCTCTTTGCTCAGCATTGGTCACAGCCCCCTTTTAGGCCTATCTGAATCACTGGAGGAGTAACATGTCCCATTCCATGGGGTCCTTGCTAGGGTGATAATTCACTATATCTTTTAGAATGTGCCCCAATTTTGAAATATTACTAATATTTCAAGTCAATAAAATATTGCCTATCCAGTGATATATACTACTCTGCTTGATCAACTTCCCTTAAAATCCTAAAGACAGTCCTTGGCTCATGTTACTGGTATGCCAATAATTGTTATGTTTCCTTCAATGTATAATTCCTTTCCTCCCTTCTTGACCCGGCATTTCCCCAGCCCAATAATCCTGTGATTTAACCCCTGTGATTGACTTAGTAGCTGGGAGAGTTGTTGAAAGGAGTTCCTGAGAGAAGCTCTTGAGTCCTCATAGGAGATGAACCTCTTTAGCGTCTTCCGGCAAGGAGCTCGCTCTTACTACGGAAAAGTACACAAACTGTGAACTCGGAGGATTTAGGACAAAAATATCTGCAGAGACACCACCTTCAGAGGAGTCCATTCAGGAACCCTCAGCTTATGTTCCAGCGTTCCAATGAAAGCCGTGATTTTAGAATGGCACACCCACCGTAGCTGGGCATGTAAGCACGTCCGGAACTGTGAAACTCCAATTGTGCAGTCTTCTGTTGGATGCTTAGCTCTGTTTGTTCTTTCATTGCAGAGTAAGAGGCTGTCTGAAAGCTACCTCAGAGCCCTGTGGCTCTCACACTGTAGCTTTAAGGCCTGAATGTCACATTATCCTTCCGCAAGGCAATAATCCAACTTTTCAGTAATCAGCTTCCATGCCTTCTGAGCATTGTTGCTCTAATATTTTTCAAATGCCTGAATTATTAAATCTGTAAAAGAATTTCCTTCCACAGGGATATTTTCATAGGTCACCTCCGTGAAATCATTAGTGATTCAAGTGTACCATGTGCAAGCAACTATCTGTGCCCCCGTTCTTCAGAATAGCAACCTCCTTGCCTGACAGTGAGTGACTTAGTCCCAGACCCCTTTTTACTGCCTGCTTTCTGGCACTGCTTCCATTTGTTTGGGTCCTCTCAGAAAAATATATTAGAAAGGTTTAGACATGCAAGTCATTTACTGAAGAAAATCATCTGAGGGGAAATGGAAAGCCAGAACAGCGTGGGAGGGGGCTCAGTCCTTGATACAGGTCTGATCCCCATGGAGGAGAGGGGGAAGGAAGGAACTTTGTGTAGGGAAAGTCTTAGACTACTGTGCAATTCTTAGAGATTTTCAGCAAGGCAGATAGCCAAATCTGCACATCAGAGAAGTGTGAGTCTCCCAGAGCAGGCCTGCTTTAGTATTTCTGCCATGCCCAGTCATGGACGGTGGGAAGTGTGACTTCTGCACAAATGTAGTGTTCGATTTCAGAGTACAACAGCTGCAACCATCAGTCAGTTTTGCTCCCTGCATTCAGAGATTTGGGAAGAGCATTGTCTTGATTGCTAAAGTCCAGAATGCTTTTCTCCCCTTTGGAGTGCCGATGACCCTTTGGGAAGCCATGTGTTGAAAATGGCAGCAACTCTGTCAGCTTGAGTTCCTGCGTGGAGGATGACACTCCCAATTACCATTATGTGGGAAAGAAACTTCTATTGCATTTAAGCAATATACATTTTGTAGTCTGTTTATAATAGAAGTTAACTCGTTGGTATTTGCATTTACCTTTTGTCTGTGTGCTTTTGCTGACATCTAACAAGCTCTGACCCATATTTTCACAGATCCCACTGTTGCCCACTTGCTAATCTCTATGTTTTTTTGTTTGTTTGTTTTGTTTTGTTATATTCGGATCCGATAAACACTAACCTGTCTTCACCCAGGGATTGTCTCTTTCCCCAAGAGGAATCAAATCTTTGAGATGGAAATTATTTAAAATTCCAAGTGCTAATTCTAATTCTTCCCAGTGCTTTGGTCTCTTATCCTGATTACTTATTAGGTTTCTTTTTCTCCTAGTCTACTTCAGCATCTGCTATTTGTGTATTTCTGGATCCTGTGTATTTGCCTGGTACTTGAAGCATTTTGAATATTCTGATTAATTGAAACTGTCCGTATATTCCCTGAGTTTTGCATGTTGGCTAATATAACTTTTTCTTGCCTAAATTAGGGGTTAATGTCCTCCTCTGGTTCCTGGCTTTATGCCTTCTTTGAAATACTGTGTTAGTTTCATCTCTGGAAATTTTCAATCTTCTGTTTCTCTCTGTTCTCTTATTTTATGACCTCTTGGTTTGGGGCTATCTTCCATAAACTTGGTCCACGGTTTAAAGAGGGAAAGCGGGTGCCTAGATTGTTTTCTGACCTGGTTCAGATTTCCAGCTGTTTGCAAGTCTGTCATTACATAGGGCTCTACTTTAACACAGCCATTTTTCTCTCTGCAGTATTCTCTGATATCTTTCTTCCACTCCCAGGCTATCTGTCCTTTTACAAATGATACAAAGCAGAAAATTTACATAGTTCCCAGTGATATCTTTAATTCCTGAGTTATTTTATGCCTATTTTGTTTAATTGGCCTTATATTGCCTCTTTAAGTATTTTTGCCATATGTCGCTAATTGGCTATTTTTATAACATTAAACTTTTTGGAAGTTAACATCTTTGCAACTAGTGTAAAACTTTGAAGACAGAAACTAAACATATATGTATATATAAATATACACACACACACACACACACACATATATATATATATATAATCTTTAATTCTGTACAATGTGAAAATATTTAATGTTCTAATGGGAATTTTTCAAAACTCCCAATTTGAAAGCAAGAATTATTCAGATTGATTGTCCAAATATCCCCGGATTTCTCACTTTTATTTTAATTTAATACAGTGTGGAGCTAATTAGTATAAAAATATTGCTTTTTAATGTAGCACAACTATTCTAATCAAATAATCAAAGAGGGGCACTTTTTGTTAGTCTTTCAAACCACTGTAGTCCTTATTCACCCTCTTTCAAGTTGGTAGGAATGATTAAATGACAATTCTTAAACAGTCTGCAGAATTCAAAATGGTATTTGCTCACTCTGACTTCTAAAACCCTAGATTGTTGACAGGTGTAGGGAACATCCTATACTTTCTACTCTTACCTTGTAAAGTCCTAGCCATACGTATTAACTAACCCAAGCTCTAACTCTTAGAGTTAAAAAAAAAAAAGGAAAAGAATAAATCAATATTTGTTTATTTTGGCACACTATATGTATTGACTTCTTTGCAACTGTTCAGTGGAGTTGCAAAATATTGTAATACAATGTGTAGCATAAAGAGTACAGTACTGGGGGAGCAGGGCACCTGGGTAGTTCAGTGAGTTAACTATACATTTCTTGGGTTTGGGCTCAGGTTATGGTCTCACGGATTTGTGGGTTTGAGCCCCACATCGGGTTCTGTGCTAGAAGCATGGAACCTGCTTGGGATTCTCTCTCTCTCCCCCCAACTCTCTGCCCCTCTCTCACTCATGCTGTCTCTGTCTCTCTCAAAATAAATAAATAAACTTAAAAAAAAAGAATAAGGCACTAGGGTTAGCTGTTCTCCAAACTGAGTCTTGATGTCTTTGTAAGTGAATAGTAAAAGTTACAATGAGACTAGCTTTGGAGATGGGACCAGATATACTATGTAAACACTCAGCATTGGACAGAAACATTGGTAAAGCTACCATACTAAATAAATGGTAGTTGTTATGAGGAGGAATAAGAGGAAGAAAAGAAGGACACAGGCAAAAAGAAAAAAAAGGGAGAGGGAAGAGAAGAAAGGGGATGGGAGAAAGGCATAAAAATCCTCCCCATATACCTGGTTATACACTGTTCTGTAATCCTTACAAAGATTATTATGAACACTGTAATGAATTATTTTAAATTCATTCTGAAAGAATTTTTTTTTTAAGAACTGTTAAACATTATTAAGCATCTGACTTCAGCTCAGGTCATGATGTTGCAGATTGTGAGTTTGAGCCCCATGTCAGGCTCTGTGCTGACAGCTCAGAGCCTGGAACCTGCTTAGGGATTCTGTGTCTCCCTCTCTCTCTGCCCATGCCCCATTCATGCTCTGTCTCTCTCTCTTTCAAAAAAATAATCGTTACAAAAAAAAAAGAACTTTTAACATTAGAAAGCTGATATCAATTTCAATTAATGGAAACTGTATGTATGTATGTATGTATGTATGTATGTATTTATTCTGAAGTTAGCTTACATACAGTGTAGTCTTGACTTCAGGAGTAGATTACCATGATTCATCATTTACATACAACACCCAGTGCTCATCCCAACAAGTGCCCTCCTCACTGCCCATCCCCCATTTTCCCCACCTCCCCAACCCACTGCCCCCATTAGCCCTCAGTTTGTTCTCTGCATATAAGAGTCCTTTATGGTTTGCCAATTTCCATGTTTTTATTTTATTTTTCCTTCCCTTCCCCTATGGTCATCTGTTGACTTTTTCAAATTCTACATATGAGTGAAATCATATGATGCCCATCTTTCTCTGATTGACTTATTTGGCTTAGCATAATATCCTCCTGTTCCATTCATGTTGTTGCAAATGAAAGATTTTATTCTTTTTGATCGCTGAGTAATATTCCAGTGTGTGTGTGTGTGTGTGTGTGTGTGTGTGTACATATATATGTGTGCACATACATATATATATATACCATGTCTTTATCCACTCATCAGTTGATGGACATTTGGGCTTTTTCTGTATTTTGGCTATTGCTGATAGTGCTGCTAAAAACATTGGAGTGCATGTGTCCCTTTAAAATTTATTTTAATCTTTATTTATTTCTGAGACAGAGAGACAGAATACGAGCGGGAGAGACACAGAGAGAGAGGGAGACACAGAATCCGCAGCAGGCTCCAGGCTCTGAGGTGTCAGCACAGAGCCCAACGCAGGTCTCAAACTCATGAACCTTGAGATCATGACCTGAGCCAAAGTTGGTCGCTCAACTGAGCCACCCAGGCACCCTTACATGTGTCCCTTTAAGTCAGCACTCCTGTATCCCTTGGATAAATTCCTAGTAGTGCAATACTCCATACTATTTTCCAGAGTGGCTGCACCAGTTTGCATTCCCACCAACAGTGCAAAAAGGTTTCCCTTTCTCCACATCCTCACCAACATCTGTTGTTTCTGGAGTTGCTAATTTAGCCACTCTGACCAGTGTGAGGTGGTATCTCAATGTGATTTTAATTTGTATTCCCTTAATGATCAGCGATGTTGAGCATTTTTCATGTGTCTGCTAGCCATCCAAATGTCTTCTTTGGAAAGCAATAACCATTGGATTATTTGTCTTTCAGGTTTTGAGTTTTGTAAGTTCTCTAGAGATTTTTGATACTAACCCTTTATCTGATATGTCATTTGCAAATATCTTCTCCCATGCCATCAGCTGCCTTTTAATTTTGTTGATTGTTTCCCTTGCAGTGCAGAAGCTTCTTATCTTGATGAGGTCCTAATAGTTCATTTTTGCTTTTATTTCCTTAGCCTTCGTGGACATGTCAAGTAAGAAGTTGCTGCAGCTGAGGTCAAAGATATTGCTACCTGTTTTCTCTTCTAGGATTTTGATGGTTTCCTGTCTCACATTGAGATATTGCATCCATTTGAAATTTATTTTTGTGTATGGTGTAAGAAGGTGGTCCAGGTTCATAGTTCTGCATGTTACTGTCCATTTCTCCCAGCACCATTTTCTGTCTTTTGCCCACTGGATACTCTTTCCTGCTTTGTCAAAGTTTAGTTGGTCATATATTGTGGGTCCAATTCTGGGTTCTCTATTCTATTCCATTGGTATATGTGTCTGTTTTGGTGCCAATACCATACTGTCTTGATGATTACAGCTTTGTAGTACAAGTTAAAGTCCAGGATTGTAATGTCTCCAGCTTTCGTTTTCTTTTTCAAGATTACTTTGGCTATGCGGAGTCTTTTCTGGTTCCATACAAATTTTAGGATAGTTTGTTCCAGCTCTGTGAAGAATGTTGGTGCTATTTTGATTGGAATTGCATTGAATGTGTAGATTGCTTTGGGTAGTACCAACATTTTAACAATATGTGTTCTTCCAACCTATGAGTATGGAATGTTTTTCCATTTATTTGAGGCTTCTTCAATTTCTTTCATAAGCTTTCTATAGTTTTAAGCATTCATATCTTGTTACTTCTTTAGTTAGGTTTATTTCCTAGGTATTTCATGGTTCTTCATGCAATTATATATGGGATCGATTCCTTGATATCTCTTTCTGTTGCTTCATTGTTGGTGTATAGAAATGCAAACAATTTCTGTGCATTGATTATATATCCTGCGACTTTGCTGAATTCATGTATCAGCTCTAGCAGTTTTTTGTGGAGTCTTTCTGGTTTTCCATGTAAAATATCATGTCATCTGTGAAGAGTGGAAGTTTGACCTATTCCTCACTGATTTGGATGCCTTTTCTTTTTCTTTCTTTCTTTCTTTCTTTCTTTCTTTCTTTCTTTCTTTCTTTTTTTGTCTGATTGCTGATGCTAGGATTTCCAACAGTATGTTAAACAATAGTGGTGAGAGTGGACATCCTGTCATGTTCCCGATCTCACAGAGAAAGCTGTGATTATCCTTTGAGGATAATATTGGCTGTGGGCCGTTCATATATGGCTTTTATGATGTTAAGGTATGTTCCTTCTATCCTGACTTTCTTGAGGGTTTTTATTAAGAAAGGGTGCTGTATTTTGTCAAATGCTTTTTCTGTATCTATTGACAGGATCATATGGTTCTTATCCTTTCCTATTAACGTGGGCTACCACTTTGTCAATCAACAGATATTTTGGTTGTTAGATTCTTTTTTCTTCTTTTCTTCTCGCTCTCTTTTTTTTCTTCTTTTTTTTTTTTTTAATTTGCCACAGACCTGGTTATATCACTTTTTGGCTCTATCTCCTGGGGAAAGTCATTTAGAGTCTTTGTAAAGTGATAATTAATACCTCTCTGCAATTTAACTATCTTGAGGAATCTTCACAAGATTGTTTTCCTTTAAACTTTCAATTGAACTTTCTTTAAATTAACTTCTTTGACTAAATTAAGCTTTAAATAACTTTATCAACCTGTTGTAGACTGTTACAGTAAATACAACTGAAATGATTTTAGCTCATTTGTCTCTCTTCTTTCTCTGCTGCCCTCTCTGTCCTTTTTGTGTTTTTTTCCCCTATTCTCCTCTCTCTCTTTTCCTTCTCAGATTTACATTCAGATAAAGTTTTTTTTCTTTTCAATTTTAGCATTTTCAGTCCTAGCTTTTGAGTGTGTACATGTGTGTCTATAGCTTGTGAATGAGTATATCTGTATATAGAATTCTTTATTTCTGAACCCATTTTAAAGTAATAATTTTAAAATATTTCTAAAAGCCCTTTGTTTATATTGTTTTATATGTTCAATTAACCTTTGAAAGATAACTTCCTTATTTTCCTTCATTTTATTTCTGCTTAAAATATCAGAGCTGTCATTTTAAAGCATTACTAAAAATAAAATGGAAGAAAAGTTAATTCTAAGAGAAAGACCAAAAGGAAAACAAAGCAAAAAAAACAATCCAAACCACCTTCCAAATGCCTTTCATCATACTCTGCAAGGTACTGAAATAGAGTTTTCTATTCCTGTCACATCCAGTTGCAGGATTTACCAGAAGTGGACCTTGTTCCAGTTAGATGAAGTAAGATTACCCTGAAAGCTTCTGATCTGTTTTCAGAAGAATTGTTACAATCCTTGAGAGAAATTGTTTAGAGTAATAGAATTTTAGCAGAAATGAATCTGTTACTACCTGGGAAAAAAATTGTTACAGGCACCGAGACTTAAGATGCCAAACTTGCAATTTTGATCATGGTTTATGAAATTAGGACATAGAGGAAGGGAAATACATTGGAAGAGGGTTTTATTATTTTTTTCAACAGAAACTTAAACCCCTGTGAATTGTACCATTTCATTTTTTTTTTCTCTAGATAGCTCTTAGACAATAGTTATTACTCACATCAGCAATGAACTTCACTTGCATGTCAGTTCACAGTAATACCTCCCTCTTCCCTGGCTAATCCAAATGATGAAAGGAACACAGGCTATTTTCTTTTGTGAAAGCTTTATCTTGAGGGACGAAATTTTAAACATAACATTTCTTTGGAAACATTAAATTGATCAGGTGTCAATCTAGAATAAGTTATTGGGGTCAATCATCAACCTAAAAGTCACTATAGTCCACTTATAACTTAGCAATTTATTTCTTAACCAAGTACAATTACATTTTAAGTAAGTATATCTAGGTGACATTGCTGTAGGCAAGACTTGAGGATCAAAGGCTACATTTGACCCTAAACAAGGAAGTGTGTCCTTTACATACAAAACTGACAAAAATATTATGAAAAATAAAGAGAAATTGAAGTTTCTGCCCACAGTTTCATATTTTAAAATGCAGTGTTTTGTTTTTTTGTTTTGCTTTGTTTTGGTTTTGTTTGTTTGTTTGTTTGTTTGTTTGTTTTTTAACTGGCTTAGTCTGTTCAGGCTGCTAAAACAAAATATTACAGACTGGGAAGTTTATAAATAACAAATTTATTTCTCACAGCCCTGGAGCCTGGAAGTCTGAGATCGGGGTGCCACATTGTCATAAGAGGTCCCTCTTCTGAGTTGCTGATTTATCCTTGCACCTTTATGGTAGAAGGGGCTAAGAAGCTCTGTGGGACCTCTGTCATAATATAGGACATTAATCCCATTCATGAGGGTTCCACCCTCCTGGTCTAATCGCCTCTGAAAGGTCCCACCTCCTAATACCTTCCACACTGGGCATTAGATTTTCAATATACGGATGAAGGGACACATTCAGACCATGCAATAATAGTGGGGCAAAAGGAATCACAAGATAAATACAATTTTTTTTGTGTGTATGTGAAATGTAAACTCAATCTAGTCATTTCACTCACATCTGTCTTTGCTCCTTATGACTCAAGATGTCAATTAAGCAAAATAAACAAGAAACAATTAGTAATTTCTTAAATTGAAGGTTTTTCTAACTACTAAAACATTGCTAAGGATCCACTGTTGATCACAAGGCCTATGATGTAGGAACCTTGTCTCCTCACTCCTATTCTTTTCATTGTGGTCACTGCTTAACATACCCCTGTGATTATATCAGCAACTGATTGCTTCCTTAGCCCCTAGGAACATTTTTGGCACAATTATTTTGGATTAACCCAAAATACATAATTTAGCAATATTGTGCTCTGGGTTTTTTCCTTCTTTTTTCTTTTTCTTTTCCCTATTTTCCTTGCTCTATGATCTCCAAAATCACTATAGCATTTATTGCTGAAAATTCCAAGCATATGCATGTTAGCAACGTCATAGCCAAAGTAGACACATAATATAGACTTTAGAGAAAATGTACAATGTTTAATGGGGCACGTATATTTAGACCAAAGAACTCATTCAAGTTTCTAAAACTATAGTAATAGTGAAGAAAAACTTCCTAATCTGTGAAGAAGCAGCAAGGTATCTTTGACACAGCAAGCATTAGATACAACGATTTTGCCCTGTTACTTAATAACTTACTCTGAGAATAAAAATTAGCTTTCTATGTGTGTACTTCTTTTGTAAAATGAGAAAAAATATTAACTATGTCCTTTATTGTTGGTACGATATAATTAAATATAATTAAATTATCTGTGTTGATGTGCCTATCACAGGATTTGCCATATAGTCAAGAAATACTAGTTTCCATGTCCAATGAATGTGAATCTGCCTTCCATGTTCCAATAAAAACACTTGTGTACTTAAGACTTGGAAAAATCCCCCTATTGTTGTGAGTGCAGCAATGCAATCTCGTGTCTTATTATTTTGGACAAATCACTTTCCTTCAGTGGATATCCAGAACTGCTAACTTACATCAGAGTATAAATATGGTAGGTAGGTATAATTATGCAAGAGGATTATAAGACCATCATTTTACTTCTGGTCTCAGCAGAAGTGTCTAGACAATATTGAGGAGAATAAAGTGGTTTTTATCTCTAATAGCCTATGGAAGAGACTACGAGGCAGAGAGTAGCCTTGTTAAATGTCAGAAGAGGATTTTAAATGGGGAGAATTTTTGTTCCCTGAGTACAACCTCCCCCCCTCCCCAGCCCTTGATATGAAGGGCCCCTTCAACTTGAAGGGCCCACTTGTCCCTTCAAGTGGAAAGAAGTCTTCAAAGTGACCAAGAGGAGAGCTTGATATATGTTCCCCGGGGACTCAAGAGCCAGAAGTGAGGCCACACAAATAGGAGGAAGGTGTAATGGTTGCATAGGAAGAAAATCATTATGCACCCACAGATTTTATTGCAAAAAAAAAAAAAAGAATGTTTGAGTATACACGCTCCAAATGCATTCAGTCAAGGAAAATAACCAGAAAAGGGTCAATTTTGAGTCTGTCAAAGGGAGACAACTGAAAGGGTGAAAATACCTTGGGCTAAATCTTATCAAACTACCAGATGCCCAAGGGATAAGCAAGGAGTGGCAAAATGACAAGGCATGAAATGTCTTGCACCCACCCAGTGAGGACTGTAGTCCAGCTATCTGCAGGGTTAGAGAATTTCAAAACAACAGCAACAACAACACCACCCCCCTCCACAAAAAAAAAATGATCTAGGAGAAAAATTGCTTCATCTTGTGAATTACATTCTTTGTTTATGCAGACATGGTGTTTGCAGAACCCTCAAGTGAGGAGGAGTTTATCTCTAATACGCACTATTACGCACAAGTTCAAGACTTGTCTTATTTTTGCATTCAGATTGCACAAAATATCTCTACCTCAACATTGTAATAATGCTGACTGGCTAATTTTTTTTAGATATATTTGAAGTCCAGATATAACACTGTAGCAATATAAGTGAAGTGAGTACTTTCCAGTCCTTTTCTGCTTGCTTTCTTTCACATACTTCGGAAAGGTCAAACCATGGAATTTCTAAAATAGGAGAAGCAGCAGAGGAAACAAAATAAATAAATTGTATCTCCCTCCTTTTTAACCTACCCTATTGGTTGATATTCCATTCTTCTGTTTATATAGGTATGTGGTTGTAGCACAACCTGTGAGTAAACAGAAATAGGCCGATCTAATAAATTATTTTATAATCTGTTTCCTCTCTGTCCCTTTGAGTTTTACAAAGATCTGTAAACAAGTGGATGTAACAATGCTAATTTTCCGAACAATATATTTGCCCTTACCCATATCAATAACAAATAGTGTTTTTTAAAAATATTTTTATCAAGATTGGGTTTGAAATCTGTTTTCTGATTGACTATTTGCTACTAGAAATAGTCCAAAGCAAAGAGAATTAAACTATATCCTACAATTTACTAAAATATTGGAGCATGGAATAAGGATTGCTAGGTACAAAAGGTATATACCATCTTGTCTTTTTTTTTTTTTCCAGTAAATGGTAATAGGCTTATATTCATCTAAACATAAGCCAAGTAAACAGATGTTTTTACACGTAAAAGAAAACCCTGAATTGTTGAATTGCTCTAGTATAACTGGGTTCAAACAGACACTTGAGGGTTTAAGAGGGAATGCCATGACCAACAAATCCAGACGTTCCTTGAGCTCAGCTAAATCCAACAGAAACATTCAGCTTATGCTTTTACCCTTGAGACAGCTTGAATTCAATAGCTATTTGCAGAGTTATGCGATGGTAAGACAAAAATGAATGTACCATGTAAAACAGTGTTTCAAATAACATAGTGGTTTGAAGACATTTATTCTGATTTTTATAAGGCTTTATTTCTTTCTTACAAGTTGGTTTAGCTTGTTAAAAGAATATTACCCTCTTAAAAAATATAAACTTTTTCTCCTTAAGGACAACATAAACATAGTTAACCTACATCGTCACATTCTTCCAAGACTAATATTGAATAAAAGAGGGCATTGTGTGGACAGTCAGCAATTCTTTCTCTGCTCAATACCCCTGAAACTGTAATTATCTGAGGTGTTGCTATAAATCCAGTATTTGCAACATAAATTCTTTAGAGAGTGAGGTAATCGCACGTGTCATAAGGGAAGAAAAAAGTTTCATGTTCACTTTTTTCCCATCATTGAATTTATACTTCAGAAGAAATAGGGTAAACATTATGCAGTCCAATGCATGAACTCATTTAAAAAAAAACTACTTTAAACAACACATCTAGTAATTATAGTAACAGTTTGTCTTGTTACTAATGAATGTAAAACTGCTAATGATGTTACTGTTGTTGTTGTTGTTATTTCTAATGCTTTGTGGGCATATTATTTGACAGGTTTCCACATTGACATTGTTTCTCATGGCCTTTTGTGTAAAGTTCAAACATTTCCATACCATCTTACCTAAATTTAAATCATTCTTACCTCTTCCAATTTGCTCTACTGTACAAGTTCATGGTTACCCCAAAATTGCTTTCATTAGGAACTTATAGAGCAGACTGAACTTGCCAATAAAATATCCTTAGAAAGTTATTGCCAAGAAACTGTGCGCATTTTTTGGTTGTTGTTTGTTTTCAGAGTCTTTGCTAACACACACACACACACACACACACACACACAGAGGAATTATTTATAATTCCTAAGCATTCTGAGAGAGAGGCCCACCTTCAAGGTTTAGGAGTGGATCAGGCCCAGGAGTCTCCGTCCTGGTTCCTGTGAGTCAATGTATTGCAACATGGAACCCTGTAGTAAACCACAGTGAAAGGCATTGAACTCCCAAAACTCTTAGCTTTCTCTCAAGTGCTTCAGGGTGCATTTCCACAGATTCTTATTAAAATTAACGGCTACTGTGAACAAGACAGTGAGCACAAAAGACATAACCTCTCCCCTACTGCAGTTTCCAGTCTAGTAGAGGACACATTTTAAACATGGAAACAAAGACATGTACAATATGTATCATAACAGAAAATGCCCATGCTAGAAGAATTTGGCTATGACGGCATCATCTAATAACACAGATTTATTTTCTCACACTAAAGAAACGCTATTGTGACAGATAATAATTTCTGAAGATGTTCCCACCAATATATTCTATCTTAAATGCTCTTTGTACAATGGAGAGGTAGATTTTATGGCTTCTCTTGCATTTGGTGAGGCTCAGCTAATGCAAATCTGACAATATATGACTTTTGTGACTAAATTTTAAGAGGAAATAAAGCTTCTGCTTTTCTGCTTCATCCTTTTGGGATTCTTGATTCTGGAAAAGAGCTACCGTGTTGTGCAGAAGTCAAACAGCTACATGGATTTGGCCAGGTGAAGGTGTTCCAGTCCGACCCCCAGATCTGGCTGAAGTCTCGGCCAAGAGGTAGCATCAACCTCTACTATCTGAGTGAGTGCATCTTCAGATGATTCCAGCCCTGCCTTCAAACCTCCCTAGCTGACCCTGAATGGAATAGGAATGAGCTGTCCTTGATAAACAGCAGATTTGTGCGTGAAGTTAGAATTAATGTTGTTGAGGGGCACCTGGGTGGTTCGGTGGGTTTGACTTCGGCTCAGGTCATGATCTCACAGTTTGTGGGTTCGAGCCCTATGTCGGGCTCTGTGCTGACAGCTCAGAGCCTGGAGCCTGCTTCGGATTCTGTGTCTCCCCCTCTCTATGTCCCTTCCCTGCTCGTGCCTTGTCTCTCTCAAAAATAAATAAAAATTAAAAAAAAAAGAATTAATGTTTTTTTAGGATTGTCTGAGCAGACTTTGGTACTTTGGTACCTGTGAGTGGGGTGCTAGCAAAATTCAAATAGATGACACAGATTTAGATTTACAGATATAGATATATCATCACTTCGAAGCACGTACCATGATGAGCCATTGTATTTAGATCATCATTATTGTTGCTCAGGTCCCAGGACTGCTAGTTCTCCCTGCCCTCAGCCGTCAATATTTTTTCTAATGGTAGTTAATTAATTGTCCATTAACCTCTTCCTCCATGCTTCTAATTCCCTTACAAACTAAATATTTAAACGCCTATTACTTCTTTCAATAATAATTATAATATTCAATTACTGAGTAGGGAATTCAGTAAAGAATCCTACTGGGCAGGATTAGAAGTGGTTGCAGTTCTACGTTCCAATTCAGCCATGATTTTAAAGCAATGGAAATGAAGGGGATACTCACATGTATGGGTAGGAGCGATCCTTCACATCTCCCTTGCCTCTCTTTCAATGTCCTCCCTTTAGAGGGAAAAAGTGTTATGCGTACCTAACGTTTTTCCATCTTATTAACCACCTGCCAGCGTGAATATAAAGTTCTGTGTAAGGCACTGGTATGAATGGGAACGGCGTATGCATTTATTTACTCCTTTTGGAAATTTTGCATCATTGCCTTCGTGTACATCTTGACTTGTTATTCTAAATGGTGGTTGATAAAATTATTTGTCTGCTATACAATTGCTCTACATGACTAGAAAGGTTTGAAGCTTAACTGTTTCGAAAGTCTGTGTACGCATGTGTCAGTGAGATCAGGAATTTCTGACCATTCGCCTATCAGAATTTCAAATCCCTATGTCAAAATGTCTTAAGACTTAAAAACGTAAAGCTTAGGAACATGTTCTATTTTTTTAAACGTTTAGACAACCACTCCTGTTTTCTACTGCTAGAGGACAGAAGAGTTCAAGTGGACAAAGGGAGAGAGAAGTCATCATGTTTTATGGACTCTCTTCTCTAGTGCATTTTGAGCTCTAAAGAAACGTGGTGGCCACAATCTTTGCTAGGATTCTGGCATCCTGTGATACAAATATCAGAAATGAAGAGAGAGAATGCTCAATTTGTGCCTTTATTGTCCTGCCACTCACTTCCTCCAACCATATGTCATTAATAAAGCTAATGGGGTTTTGGCACCAAATCAACTGGAAAGGGATGTGGTAAAAGTGGGGGTAGACGAAAGTGGACGATAGGAGCAAGGAAAGCACTCACAGGTCCTCTGTGTAAGGAGCGGCAGCCCCATCAGCCTTCTCTTTGGTCGCTCCCTGACAGGGCTGGGGCCCTTCTCCAAGTGACTGTGTCTCATGCATTCATGGGCCGCTTTCACACCACAGCCCCTTTTGTTCAGATCTGAAAATACAGCTCATTGCTTTCCTCCCCTCAGCTGCCATATGGCTTTGTGGAAACTGGCCTAAAAGGAAGCAGGGGGAAAAGAAACCCTAGAAATAAAACAACCAACAGATGAAATTGATTTATTTTCGGCATTAAGAGATGGGGGTGGAGGCCTTTCAGAAACATAAAACCTTGCGCTGAGCCGGCAAACAGGCTGCTCGTATGACAGCGTTTGTATACGTTTTTCCAAAAAAATAACATGTGGCAGAAAATAGAAGCCCCATTGTTTTACCGAACTACTGTATCCAATTTGAATGAAACGCAATTTTCAAGCTTAAGTAAACCGACTTCCCAGTTTGCCAGCGTACTTTAGTTTTAGCTGGACAAAATACTCCAGAACTTTAAAATATGTACTGAACATCAGCCTTCTCGAAGTTTATCTTACTCAAAAACTTTTGCAAATAATTCTAGACTGTAAATCACTTTATTTTAGTTCCTCTGCTTTAAGCTTCTCGATTGAGGCCGTTCTCAATTGCTTTAAAAGCCTATTTAAATACGTCTAAACGGTGGGTTTGGAAATGACATCTTGTCACGATGTACAGATGCGACAGGAGTGCTGAAAACACAAGCTAATGATGGAGATATATTTGAAAAGACAGTTGGATCTCTGAACAAATTTGCCATATTGAAACATTTAAATTAAGAACAGGAATATTTGAGTTCTACAAGACTATTCTATAAGACTGTACCTTTTTCGTTTGGACATTGAAAATGGTAAATAAAAGGGAGTATCATTGACACAGGTATATAGAAGTGAAATTAATTTATCGATATTTATAGTCTGGTGCTCACATGTACGTTGCTAAAACACACATGTTATTTTCTATGAGTTCCCTGTATTTATTCAATAGCTATAAGCACTGGGTTACCTCTTCTTGGTTTCTGAACTTTTATTTTAAACCTAGGTTGAAATATATCAGAATAAACTGAATGCATAGGAGAACATAGGCGGTACATACTTAGGTTGCTTCTTAATTTATTTAAGAAAAAACAAAATCAGAAAGATGCCTACATTCGATGGTGTACATGACATTGAGGCAGAGTTGTAAGTTTAGCTCTATCGCTAATACATTATTTGACTTTAGCAATTCATTTAATGTCCTCTAACTTTGTTTTTTTATGTTTTATTCTTATTTTACTTTTATTTTTTTTAAGTTGATTTATTGTGAGAGAGAGAGACAGTGCAAGTGGGGAAGGGCAGAGAGAGGGAGAGTGAGAATCCCATGCAGGCCTCACGCTGTCAGCACAGAGCCCGATACAGGACTCTAACTCACGAAACCGCAAGATCATGACCTGAGCTGAAACCAAGACTCAGACACTTAACTGACTGAGCCACCCAGGTGCCCTTGTGCTTTTTGGGTTTTTTTGTTTGTTTGTTTTGTTTTTCTTTTTTTTATGTCTTAGAATTTTCCAAAAATTCTTTAAGACACATATCTTTGTATTTAAAAGAAATCTTGCTCCAAAGGCTTGTATTTCAATACACAAAATTAGTGCTACTCTTGAAATCTTTAGATTTCTAGAGAAAGTTGCTTCAAGAGATTCTGCACCTCTCCTTCTGTCTTTTGGGTCATCCCTAGGCAACTTTTTTTTGATAAACCAGTTGTTTGATTTGTAAAAATATTTATCATTTTAAAGTTGAATTATGAGAAAACAAATTGAGGGTGTAAATTTATCACGGCATCTGGGTGTTGGTAGTTTTGACAGAAGAGGCTCCGGTCCCCACTTGGAACATAGGTCTATGGGCAAGACATTTTTGAGATCCAAGCCAGGCAGGTAAATTTTGAGGACTTATGCTATTTAGAGGAGGCAGTATTTAAGAACTTTAAATGGCTAAGAGTTCTATTTATATACTACACACACACACACACACACACACACACATGATATTTACATAATATTCTGTGACATACATTTTAAGTAACAGATACTTATAGCTATAACTATTTAGGAGAGAAATTTGTTAAGAAAGGAATCTAAAAGAAAAAAAAAAACCTCTCCTTTGGTTTTTCTGCTGAAAGTCAGATTAATTTTTATTAAGACCACATGGCATTTGGCACTGTGCTTTAGAATTGTGAAACCCAAGATAGGGTTATACTACCTGAAATAAAAAAATACAGGGGGGGGGCAGAAAGAGTGGTTGGTCTCAAGCAGTATCAATATATTCCAAAGAGTTTTTAGTTGTGAAATGGACTATTGCTATCAGCAATGCATTGTGATTTTAGTCTCTGTGGGTTCTTCTCTACGGTTCACATTCTGCAGCCGTGCTAAGGAATCTGTTGTGTTCCCCTGAATCGTAAAGAATTAGTTTCTTCTTAGGCAGAAATCTGGGAAGCATATGGTCTTGTGCAGATGTGCGCATGTGTAATGCTTCCTTGCCTCAGAGTTCAGACAATGGCATGTGGCTCATGGCTCACTTTGTGTCTGTCCAGTTTCTGCTCCACATGTTTTCCCACTCAGAGGAAATAGAAATGGAGCTCTTCTCACCTCATTACTTGTTCTATACAGAATGTCCTATGATGGCTTGATGGTTTCTATGGTCCCAACAGGAGTCAGAAAAATCTTAACTTGTATAATGTTTTGAGCCTTTTAAGATTTTTCTGCCTCATTTTCAACTGTGACAAGAAGATGTAAAGGAGGAAACAGGCATCTCAACAGCTCAGCTTTGACACTTAAAAATAGTTGAAATTCTCCCCTTGTCGTTAAGAGTTTTGTCTGGAGTTTTGAAATCTGTTTCCATTGCTTAGTGATAATAAACTTTCTGGTTTATTTATTTTACTATGATTTCATCTGAATATTATTAAAACTTCGTCTTTATTGGAACCATTATGATTGCAATGACTTCCAAGCAAAAATCTGCAATTACCATATAAGGAAAAGATTAAACAAAAAGTTTGGGTAAAGTATCTGATTGTGAATACTTCTTTTTTTTTTAATTTTCAATTTTGTTTTGTTTTGTTTTTGAGATAGAGAGAGAGAGAGAGGATGAGGAAGAGGGGCAGAGGGAGGGAGAGAGAGAGAGAGAGAGAGAGAGAGAGAGAGAGAATCTTAAGAAGGCTCCACGCTCCGCACAGAGCCCAACATGGGGCTCTGTCTCATGACGGTGTGATTATGACCTGAACTGAAAGCAAGAGTCCAATGCTTAACTGACTGAGCTACCCAGATGCCTCTTCACGGTAGCCATTTTGAAATGGGTGTTATGACATTTTCAGAAAATCTCTTTCTGTATCTATGTTCTTTGTTTCAGGTCTAGGGTTTTTCCTACCTCATCACAAATGTAAATATACATTATGATAGATGAGATGATCTTATGGGACGGGACTATTTGAGGTGACGAATCTGGTGTTTACCAAAACATTCTTGAAAGCATCCTTCCCATTTCTTTCATAAAAAAGGGTTTTATAGAGTTATTTGGAAGCACACAGATTGATGGACTTCAAGGCTGCTTCAGCAGTTTGAGTCTGAGTTTTTTGGCTGCCTCCATAATAAAATTTAAGGTATTTCATATTCGGGAAATGGAGCCTCAACGGGGATTTGGAGTAATACAAAGTTGCTTTAAAAGACAAAACCAGACATTGAGTATCGTTTCAAAACTAGAAATTTACCTTATTTTCCACTGTTTTAGGCACTTAATATTGTTTGCATTGCTATGAATATTCTCTAGAAACTATGAAAACATGAGAAGAATTCTTAAACAAACAAAAAATACGTGCAGTAGGAGTCACTCTCAATGTCTTATACCCCATCACTCTCTGGGAATATCTGTATACTGACACAGAGGCGCATTTGTAGAACAAGTGGTTAAATTAGAAAAAATCACATTTTGCCGTACAAAATTTCTTGCGTCATGTAAACAGGAATAATATTTGGAAGCAGGAGGCGGGTGTCCTTCCAGAATTCTTTAGAAGATATAAGATCTGCAACTAGTTTCCTACCAGGTCTGAAAAGGTCACTTACAATTGAGGTGTATTTTACTGTCAGAACTCTTCTTCTAATCATACCTGTGGAATCAAAAACAATTAGACATATATAGGTCCTATTGTCATGAACGAGTTGATAACCATGTACATTTGAGCAATAAAACTCTTCCTGATCCTAAAGTTCCACATCTATCTGATGGGGTTAATTATATCAACCTGTGGGGCTTTTGTAATGATTTGAAATAATTTAATAAATTACAAAATTCTTTGTCAGGAGTATATTAGGCACTCACTAAATGGTAAAATAGAATAGATATAAAACATTTTCTATTTGTGTATAAAACTGTAATATACAGGCATTGTGCTGAGTGTTAAGTCCACATGAACTTATCAAACATTCTCAACAATCCTCTAAAGCAGACTCAGTCATTATCTTGATTTTAAATATGAGGAATTTCAGGCTTAGAGATGTTAATTTGTCCATGGTCACTTGGTTAATAGTAACTATAGAGATGTGTATAATACCAAAATACTATGACACAAGAGTTCTTAACTCCTTGAATAAATGGTTTCCATTTTGACATCCATTTATCTCCACTAACTGTGGAATTTATTTCTATACAAGCATTATTCTGTCTCTGTAATAATGCTTAAGGATGTACCTTATAAATTTACACTTGCTTATTCTAGATCAGATGTGTAGTTATTATTACTCTACTTACCAGATCATAGGTGGCCATGTTGCATTTTACCATGTAAATCTACCTACCTGATCTGGAATCACTTAAACTGCTTAATCCTGCAATATAGCCTTCTAGCCAAGTGAAAATTTAAATTTACAGGTTGAAGATTTTTTTCTTCTTTGGGAAAACATAAATCTAAAAGATAAAAAAAAATCTGAAAAAAAAGGAATCGAGTAATTGGAACACATTGCTTTACGCAAGATGATGGCAGAATGATGTTTGACAAATTGTTAAAATAGTTTAGTATGCCTCTTTTGAAGACCGAGGATATTCAGAATACATCCTTAGATATTGAAGTCTAAACAAGCAGCATTAAGGATACAGATTCCACCACCCGTGAAGCAGGTGAACTCGACGAGAAAGTCACAGCGAGCAGGCAGCCTGAGACTTCCCTGACCATTTGATGACACCAGCTGCTCAGAGGAAAACACTTTGAAACTGTTTTTCTTTTAACCTCCTGGGATATTTTTGATTTCATCTCTGGGTATTTCTTGGCATGGAAATCTTGGACTACAATTTATCTTTGTACTGGCAAGAGGACTCTAACTCATGATCTCCAGCTTGGATAATAGAGGATTATTGGCAAGGAGATTTCTGTGGTTGGCCTGTAAAAGCTTTTTCTTTTCCTGTTTCATCAGTCTTTTGATTGTTTATCTTTAAGTCATAAGATAATGTTTTCTCCCTCTTCTTTTGTCCTAATCGAGCATTGAACTTGATTTCAATAATTTGTTTGTATTCACGTCTGAAAGTAGCATTGCAATTTTTATCCCCAAGATGTAGGCATTGTGGAGTATGTCCCCAAATCATGGTATGATAATATTTTAGTTTTTTCACCCTTTAACATTCTTCGTATGACTCAGGAGGCTGCATGAGATTTTATATTTTGTTCATCGTGTTATGAAGAAAATTCCGTGAACAACTTTTTTCTTTTTAAACTCTGGACAGATTATCTTGAGCCTTAATATTTCCTTAGTGTACTAGCACTTTTGCCTTTTCTTTCAAAACAACTCTTAATTAAGAAAGTCACACTTTTCATTTTGACCAAATGTAAAATTTTATTTTCACATTTATCTTGTTGATTTATGAAATTACAAAACACGATACAAGATGAAACAAATTCTATAACGATAATGCATGGTATAAAAGTCAATAAATGTTATTAATGATTTCTTAAATGACATAATTGATACTCTATATTTTTGTTGTCTATTACTTATTTGCAACTAAGATTAACAATATATTGCAAAATTAATGATTTAATTTTCATGATTGATAAAGATTTGAAAGAAAAAACAGGAATCATATATAATGTCTTTTTTTCCATTATAAGGATACCCAGTGCTACTCAGTTGGTTTATATTATCAGCATATTAAGGAAAAATACATATGAAAATATAACCCGATTTTGGGTGCCTAGCTTGGTTAAGCGTCTGACACTTGATTTCAGCTCAGGTCATGATCTCATGGTTTCTGAGTTCAAGCCCCCCGCCATGTCAGGGCAGAGCTTGCTTGGGATTCCCCCCCCCCCCCCCCCCCCCCGCCGCATCTCACCTGTGCATGCTCTCTGGAAAAAGAGCACTCTCTCTCTCTCTCTCACACACACACACACACACACACACACAGAAATAAAGAAATAAATATTAAAAAGAAGAAAGAAAATATAACCCAATTTATACATGCAAATTCATTGTAGAAGAGAAAAAATACTGTGGGTAATCAACTCTAATATTTAGCCTAATTTTTTTTGTGTGTTTTATCTTCTTTTTTGTATGTTTGCTTTGGTTGGAGGGTTGATTTTTGTCTTTAATTTCTCCAGCTTTCCAGTTTTCTTCATATCAGAATATAGTTCTTGTATAATCAAACTTATCTGGCTGAAGAGCATTTACAATTTGTAATGAAATAGATCAATTGTTGAGTAGAGGCACAGCAAATGATTCAGTGAGAATTGTGGCACTTTTATGCTATTAAGGTATTGTCTGTCTTACAGCTTTCAGTAGATAGACTCAGAAATCTGTTGGTTTTCTGCAGCTGTTAAAGTAGGCAGAATATTAAGAACTTCTGAACACTGGATGAAAACTACATAAGTGGATATTAAATGATAAAGTAACAAAGGTGATGTTACATTTCCAAAAATAGTAAATAAAACATTGATTCTTAGAAATTTTCTCAAAATTGAAATTGGACAATAAATGTCAACCATTGCGTTAATAGAAAACAGCAATTCTGAAATACTCAATTTTATACAATTTTAAAAGCATACCTTTTAATAACATGCTCACATGAGTTGAATTAAAGATGGATTAATTTAGAAGTAATCCCTTTATAAGAGTATAATAGGTCATATTCCATAATTGCTTTGTGTCATTGTCATTTGGTAAGTTCTGTTTCTTTTAGATCATGCTGACATAGTCTTGAAACCTCTACTTTCTTACATACAAGTCACATAGTCTTTTTCTTTAATTTTTTAAATTACATTTATTTATTTTTGATAGACAGAGAGAGACAGAGTACAAATGGGGGCGGGGCAGAGAGAGAAGGAGACACAGAATCGAAGCAGGTTCCAGGCTCCGAGCTGTCAGCACAGAGCCTGAGGCGGGACTCGAACTCACAAATCGCGAGATCATGACCTGAGCTGAAGTCGGACGCTCAACCGGCTGAGCCACCCAGGCGCCCCACAAGTCACATAGTCTTTAGCAAACAGTGAACACTTTAAAGAAGAAAGTAAATCAAGCTACACTTCACATTTTTCCTTTAAACTGTTAGCAAGCATCTTGTAGCATGGAAATCTTAGTTTATAGAAATGTAGAGAAAACAAACATCATAAACAGTACTTTCATGTTTCTTCCTTGAATCATCATCATAGATGTGCTAGGAGATTCAACTAAAGAAAAACAAATAAACCATAATTATTTTATTTTACAAAATGGAATATTAAAAGCATCCAGAAGATAAATGAAACATTTTGTAATTCTGTAATTAAAAATACATAAGCTACATTAATAAAATTTACTTTACTTTCATTAATATAAACAAGATTATACTCCTTACTGATGAAGGATGCAATTGCTATAATTGAATTTTGGAAAAATTTGGAGGAACTAGTAGACTCAGGCAAAGCAGGAATTGATAAATGCAAACTATATATATTGTACATTATAGAATGACCTAAGGATATGGTAGAAGAAATCACTGCCAATTATTCATAGGCATTGTGATAGAATTTTCCTTGAAAATCACTTAGAGACTCATTTAGTTCATTCTAATGACATCTCACTTATACAGACTGGACAGCAAACAGTGATATTTTGGGTTGCGTCTAGATAAAAGAGTTACAAGCAGTTAAGTACCAAAAGCAAAAAAAATTTGTTCCTCTAGATCTGTAGGGTTCACCTCTACCCGTGATAAACCCATTCCACAGGTGATGTGAGCATTGAGTAATAACTCCCAGCTGCTGCTTATTCCACCTACCAGCCACATCTATATACCTTGGCCAATGGTGCTTTGAGTAAATTAATATATAATTTTTTTCAGAAGTACTCTTCATCATTTCCTCCTTACTCTCCAAATATTTTAGCTCTGTTGCTTAGGTATCATTAAGACACAAGCAGAGTCACTAGGTTTCTCAGACTCTTTATTTATGTTTTTTAATACACATGATTTAAACCATCTGAAAGACAGAAGGGATTAATTACCCAAAGTATAATCTAAAGAATAGATTTCCCAATGAAAAATTATGGGAACCTAAGAAGAAAGTAAGAAAGGTGCCTACATAACCAAAGTTCCTTCAGGCCTTCCTTTGTTAGAAGCATTTCCACTTTTTAACAGATTTCTTTCTATATATATGTGCATGCTGACTATATATGTTGAATATATACACCTATATTATATATAGGTAATATGTATATGCAACAATATATATTATATATGATATGTATGTTACACGTATTTGGTGTATGTGTGTGTATGTGTGTGTGTGTATTTATTTATTTCTTTGTTTATTTATTTTTTGCCAGCAACTCCTAAGTTCTTACCTAATAATTTATGTAAGCGATCTTGTTTGACCTTCTGAACCCACAGATGGATGGTACAATGGGAAGAAATTATAAAATGCTAAACAAGTTCCTATAGAGATTCAAAATCTTTTGAAAGCAGCTTTATCATATTTATTAACATATGTTTATTCCTATAATTAAGATTTATAACTAAGATATTTAAGTATAGAGAATACTTTCTGTTGTTTTTTTAAGTTTAAGTACCTAAAAACTGATTCAAGTTGTGAATGAACCACAACTGAAACTGAGTGTACTTGAACTACATTCCATTGCTGTAACAGTGATCTAGTGCCTCAGTGATGTGACATTAACAAACAACCACTAAACCTCAGTAACATACAACAATATATCAATAAATATTTGTGCTCATGGTTGTGAGTGTTGGCTAGTTGGGATCAGAGGGACTCATTCATATCTACAGTCTGCTGTTCATCAGCTACAAGTTGGCTTTTTTGATCTTGACTGAGCCTTCTGTCATGTCTAGGCCTCAACTGGTACCAAAAACTGGGCCTACTGGGCTCTTCTCCTTGCTCCAATAATGAAGGCAAGGGGCAAGAAGAAGGAAATGGAAGTGCCTGAGCCTCTGGTCACATTGAATGTGTACCAATTCCATTAGCTAAAGCAATCACGTGCCCAAACCCGGACTCCCTGTGGGAGGGCACCACCAAATAATGCAGTCAACGTCCTGCAGCAAACTGTGCCTCAGATTGAATTCTCACCTACATTTTTTCCTCATCACTGTTTTCACTTTTATGGGCAATGGTGAACTTAGAGGAAACAAAAAGAAGTTTTCTGGGATTTGAAGGAAGGGATATAGCCAAATATGAAATCTGTAGTCTGGGAATAAAACATTATCACAGGATCTTTAACTTCTTAGGAGACAAGGCCCTCAGTATAATACTTCTCAGAAGAATGAAGATTTTTTCCAAGGCTCAAAAAGAAAAAAAAAAATCATGATGTGGGCCACCTGGGTGGCTCAGTCGGTTAAGTGTCCAACTCTTGATTTCAGCCCAGGTTATGATCTCACAGTTTATAAGATTGAGCCCTACTTGGGCTCTATGTGCTGACAGCTTGGAGCCTGCTTGGGATTCTCTCTCTCTTTCTCTCTTTCTCTCTCTCTCAAAATAAATAAACTTAAAAACCACATCACGATGAGATAAATTTCTTTACATTCGAATAAATGTAAAATGTGTAAATTATCTACTATTTACCAGGTATAAGTACCTATTTGCTAGACACTTGGGCAAAGAATATGTCAAAAGTCAATGCTCCTCAAAATTTAAAGTATATTTGAATTACCTGAAGGTTTTGTTAAAATTCATATTCTGATTCAGTAGGCCTGTGGCAGGCACAAAATTCTTCATTTCTAAACAACCCCTTGGTGATCCTCATATTCCTGGTCCTTGGAATAATATTTTGAGTATGAAGTTCATAGATTACACCTTTAAGAAACAGAGCCTATGTGAATAATGAGAGTGAGGTGTGTAAACAGATAAAATAATCCGTGAAAATGCAATAATAATAATAATAAAAAAGTAGAACTGAAGGGTAGTTATTGGACTTTGTTTGCACTAGAGCAATCAATACATGGAGATACCTAATACTGTAACATTATGACAGAAGTACGTGTATTTCTATATCACCAAAGCATGATGACAAGTCAGGGAAGTTATTTCAATGAAAGCTGTGCCATATCATGAACGTAGCTCATGGAAGCCATCTATGCAGCTACAGATTTAATTTGAGGTAAGCTATTAACTTGATTAGATATGTTTTTAAGCACCGCCACCCTCATTACCAGGTGTAAGAAGGGTAACATGTAGGCACTAAGACTGCTTTAGAGATAAGTCAATAGTGGAGGTACTCTATGTTGAAAGCCTAAAATTAATGTCATGACAGGTAGGGTTATGATAATGCCTTCAAGACATATTTAAAAGACAGGAGTGAAGTCAATTAGTGATAGGTTAGTTGAATAAAGAAAAGTAGATAGGAAAGATGTATCAAGCCTTTTAGTTATTTATTGCAATAGACATCATAGAAAACACATGAGAAGACTTATTTCTCAAAGGAGAAGGGCATATTGGGAGGAAATAACATAAATTATTTCCTGGTCAAAAAGATTTAATTATGCAAGGACACTGATGCTTCATCTCAGAAAAGCAAACAAATTAGTGCTTAATGGCAAAGTCTAATTCTCAATAATTTTAGTCTTCTTTCCAATGAGACTTTGGTCCTCTTTTAGGGTATTTCAATTATATTAGCAGGTGGTCCATTTTTGGTGCTTCTTTCCTCAAATGTTTACCTACCAGTGCATCTTTAAAGTTGCTGGTCGGTGCTTACCGACAGTCAATATTAGATACTTGTCACTCCACATGAATTTGCTCTTGGAAAGACTCCCCCCACTTGATCAACCTGTCAATCACATTGTCCACATTGTCAACATGGGACCCAGAATCTCTTGCTGAGCCAGACAGAATTGTCTCTGGGTTGCTGGTATCTTCAGAAAACACCCACTATGTTCTCTAGAATCACAAATCATAAAGACAATGTGAATCTAAAGCTGCAATTACATTTTTTTAAGGAAGCCTAATTATAGGAAAGAGAAGAATGGAAAGACCTGGAGTACTATGGCATGCTTTGTGTTTTGGATCCAGCCCTGCTTAAAGCCATGTTTATCCTAGACTATACCTGCATAATCCACTAACTTCTTTCTACAGTGTTTAATCTATTTTGAGATAGTTTTTTTTTTTCTCCTCTGATATACAATAGAACCTGGGCTTACTTTCCTCCTACAGAAAATGAGTTATCTATCTTTCCAGTTTCAGTTGACTAAATTCTTACTTGGTCTTAGGCACATGAAAACTATCACTCTATATAGTCATGTAATTCATGCTAGGCAACTACATAGCATATAGGTCAAAAGCCAGAAATAAATAACAATAAAAATACAATGCTCTGTTTTTACTCTCTCTCTCTCTCTCTCTCTCTTTCTTTATCTTTTGCCAAGGACTGATGCTTTGTTACATACCTTCTTTTTATAGGTTCAGGAACAGTTTTAAACGGAGAGAAAAAAAAACACAATAGATTATGGTTATTCTGTTTCAGAGAAAGGATTAACTTTGGTAGCATGATAAAGGAGCCAGAATTTTCACAGCAATCGATAGGTGTTTTTTAAGGGATATTACAGTATCTCCAAAACCAAATAATAAACTAATAACATGAAGAGAGAAAAAAAAAAAAACATTACAAAGGCTTCAAAAAAGAATGATCATAGTCCATTACCCATTTCTGGCAGCCTGAGGAAGAATGACAGTGAGCAGAATTATAAAGCAAGGATGGTCAATATTAAGAGAGGCATAAGCAGAAAGGAAGAAACAAGGAAAAATGCTAAGATTCTAATCATTTGCTTCAAGCTACCTGAATATGAATTCTGTGAATGCCCTCAGAGGTCACTTGTTCATTAAACTAATATTTGAAAATTTGTCTTTAACTCTAAACTATAAACAATGGATTGCCTTTTTTTAAAGAAGAGATAACATATTATCTGAAGTTCCTTTGTAGAACACGTTCATAGTAATTCTTATTCTCTGCTGCAAATGGAAATGTTAAATTTACAAATCCTGCCCACTTTTAAATCAAGGTGAGTACTTAAACATAAACCTTTAATATTGTGACATATGCAGATCAAAATTTTGTTTAAATAGCATTACGTATTTTACTACCTCTAAAGGCCAAAGACATAGTATAGTCTAAGATGAATGAAAAGAAGCTCCATTTCCTCAATAAATGACAACTACTTTGAAGGGAAAGTTGCTGGTAGTCTGCATAATGAGTGCTAAGTTAAAATCCTATTTTTGACTAAAACAGTAGACAACGTATTGGGTAATTTTCTTTCAGAAATGTATATAAATATTTGCTACCTAATCTTAAAAATAGTTATTTTCCAGATAAGAATTATTTAAAAACAAACACAAAACATCTTGCTCAGGAATATGTAATATTTTACATTGGCAATTCACTCCTCTAAATATTATGATGGAAACAAATTCATTTTAAATAACTACTAAGTAGAGCTTTGTACATATTCTGTCATTATATGTTCAGGCAGAGATAATCACTTATTCATCTCATCAAAGTGAAATAATTCTTAGGTAATAATAATATGTTTGTCGCTCTGTTACTCTCAATTTCTCCCATTAGAATCTTGTAAGCAAATTTTAGTGATGCCTGGATAGTCATTTTACTGCTAGTTTATGATTCTCAGTATAGCCATTTCTGCATGCACCCATCAATTTTTTCCATAAATTACTGCACCTTCATTGTGGGCAAGGCATTGTGCCAGGTATTCTGGAGCAAAGAAAGCTGAATAATTTACAGTTTCAACTTTCAGTGAGCTTACAAACAATGAAGGCAGAAAAGCTCCATGCAAAATATCTATAACACAAAGTAATAAGATTGTGAAGACAAATGGATCACTGCAACCATTTGAGATCAAGGAAGATTTGAAGAATGTGGCATTTGAACTTTATTTTGGCATACGAATAATATTTGAACAGATAGGGAAGGAGGAAGGACAAATCAAATAAAAAGATAGTTTAAGCAAATGCATAAAAGCTAAGAGTACAGAGCATGTTTAGGGAAATAATGAGACTAACAGGTAGTTGTATGAAGAGGGAAAAAAAGAGAGACAATGCTAAAATAGTACATCATGAGCAGATAATTATATATTTTAAATGCCAATCAGTCTATGGACACTCACTCTTCACTGAGAAAAAAAACTGTTAAAAATGTTTGAAAAAAACACACTAAGGTCAAGCTATGGTTTTTGAGATTAGGGTATAGGATGGATTATGTGGCACTGATCTCAGAGTCAGGGAGAATAGGCTCTTTAAAAAGTCCTAGCAAGAGAAATGGGAGCCGAATTTGAGTAGTTACACTGGAAACGTAAAGATCGATGAGAGAAATATTGTGGAAATAGAATCAATATGTTTTGGAGACTGGATAGAAATGGGAGATGAAGGCAGGAGAGAACAAAGTTAATGATAAGTTTGGTATGATAATCCTAGGTGGTTAAGAATTGGAAAATAATTAGTAAAAATATAGATTTAAGTAGAGCTATATCAGGATGTAATAAGACATAGCTAAAAACTAGTGTTAAGTTTTTTGGCTAGAAGATTTGGTTTGAGAAGTATAAGCAGCCGCTGTAGCAGATTGCCGTCCTGGCTGGTTATCACAGTTATCAAAGGAGGTCAAAAACCAAATAAAACAAAACTACATCAAGAAGTTGCTAAGTTCTATCCTAAAGAATTCTGATTCAGTAGGTTTAGGTGGCACCATGGGGTTCTGTATTTTTTTTTAAAACACTATTCTGAAAAACAATCAGGTTGGGAAATTACAGATCTATATAATACTGTGTATGCATGAAATGCTGAAATAATTCCTTCTTTTTCTGGAAGAAGGTAATACAGAAAATGTGACAAATTTATTTTCAGCCTAGAATGCAATCAGAAAGTAACTGCTCCATAAAGAGACCTAAGAAGGTTTTCCCCCTGACAACAGAACACTCTGAGTCTTGGTTATTGCAGACAGCGAACATAAACAAATGGTTCATGTTAGAGACATTTAGCTGCAGAGTACTATGCAGGTGTTTCACTGATAATTATCATAGAAGAACAACATCTTGCAGGGCATTTTAGAGGAAATAGAAGACTTCTTCCAGCATCAACTAATAATTATTTTGTATTTCAAAACTATAAAGAAAGACCACAAAGGGGCCATAAATAAAATGTTAGAAAACACAGGAAAAGAAAAAGATTTAAGGAAGTAAAAAATTAAGCAAATGATAAGTATTCATATAAAGCAAATTAAGATGGAAAGAATTGTTACCCAAAGGGCTAAAGCTGTAGATAACTCAATGGGTAAGTCTGAGCGAGTGTATTGGGGTTTGTTGTTTGTAATGGGTTTTGAATTACCAATTAAAATATGTATACTCAGGGGGCATCTGGGTGGCTGGGTTGGTTAAGCATCGGACTTCAACTCAGGTCATGATCTCACAGTTCATGTGTCCGAGCCCCGCATTGGGCTCTGTGCTGACGGCTCAGAGCCTGGAGCCTGAGTCAGATTCTGTGTCTCCCTTTCTCTCTGCCCCTCCCCCACTCATACTCTGTATCTGTCTCTCAAAAAAAATGAATAAATGTTTAAAATATTATGTATATAATTGTATATGTTATAAGTTATTATAAACTATATGTATAATCATATATCTTATAAATATAAATAAAAATTATATACATATATACAAATTCAGTTATCTGTAAGAAATCAAGTAGATTTAAGTAGAGTGACTAAATGTTAGGTACTCTATAGAATATTTGTTGAATGTATACAGATCAAAACCAATACTGTTTATTTTTTAAATATTTTTAAATATTTATTTATTTTGAGAGAGAGTGCACACACCTGTGAGCATGAACAGGAGAGGGGCAGAGAGAGAGAGAGAGAGAGAGAGAGAGAGAATCCCAAGCAAGCTCTGTGCTGTCATCTCAGAGCCTGATGCCAGGCTCAATCCAATCCCACAAATCTTGAGATCATGACCTAAGCCAAAAACAAGATTCAGATGCTTAATCACCTAAGTCACCCAGGCATCCCCATATCAAAAACAATATTATAACAGATGAGAAAGTGAATGGGTCATAAGAAAGTGATTATGAGTACATACTATTTATTAAATTTAGCATTAATTTATTTTTTAAAGGTAGTTTATTTGGAAGAAGCTCTTAGTTTTTAAGATGTTTAATATTCTACTAGGAAGAATATTACATGTCAATACCGAGAAAAAATAATAATGACCCCCAAAAAATCCAGAGTAGAGACTCTTTACTTTCAATAATGGTGAATTTGAAAATTTATGTCAATCTTTATCATTAGGTAAACAGAAAAGATTGAAAATATTTACTTTTTTTGTTCCTTCAAAACATCAGAAATCAATAAACTAACAAAGAATTATGTGATGAAAATCATGGAGAGGAAATAATCAAGAGAAATTAGCTAAAGCCACAGACACTTTTCACTTGGAGGGGTTAGCTGATATCAGAAGAAACAGACAAGAGGCTGAAAGCCTATGTGGTAATTTGAAAGCATCTGCAGTCTAATGTGACCGAGGTTAAAAATCAGGGTATACCAAGGGAGTGAAGGGAAAAAAACTGGTGTGCATATATTTTATACTTTGGTTTGAGATAGTTAGAGACTACCTTGAAACTGGAAAAAGCTGATCTAAGATTACTACTCTCCAAGTACCAGCCCGAAGCAATCTTCCTTGGAGGAAGATGAGATAATGATAGGAATGAAATACTTTTAACAATTTTTCATGTAGGAATCTTGGCACACTGTATAAAACAACCAGTTATGTGAACAGGGAAGTCAACAGGAGGAGAAGCAAGAAAAACAATAGAAATTTAAAACAGACCTAAAGGGGCCTGATATTAGAATTTTCTATCAGACTTTTAAATAATCAAGCTTCTATTCCTCTAGGTCAAAGTAACAACAACAACAACAACAACAATAATAATAATAATATAAAGAATTTACCAAAGAACTGGAAATAATAAAAATAAATTACATGGAAGGTTAATAAAACAAGTTCTTTTTGAAACAAGAATAAAATAATATATTATATGAAATGATTTTATTTAATGGCACACAAGAATCAGAGAAGTAATAATTAGTGAACTGGAAGTTTGATCAGAATAAGATATTCAATATGAAGCATAGAGAGAAAAAATAATGAATAATACAGGAGAGAGAGTAAGAAACTCAGAGAATACAGTGAGATGGGTTAAAAGGTATATAACCTGAGATACAGGAGAGATAAAATGAGGCAGAATCAATATCTAAAAAGATAATGGCTCAAAATTTCTGAATAGTGAAGAAAGACACAGAATCACAATAGGAAAAATTTTAAAAAATGTATGCATACACATTATAGTAATAAAGGTGAAAGTTAAAGACACAGAGATACATTTAAAAACAGGCAAATGAAAAAAATATTATTCATCAAACACCAATAATTAGATTAGTACTTGATTTTTTTTCAATATGAACAGGGAAGCCAGATGCCAATGGGATGACTGATTTATAAAAAAAAAGGTAATAAAAAAAACCAGAAAAGATAGATACATTTTTTATCAAATAATAGTGGGTCAGTTCAATATTCATTTGGAAAAGAATGAAACCTGACTTGCACTTCATGCCACATGCAAGTCAATTCTGGGCATTTTATAGATCAACATACAAAAGGCAGAGCAATATGTTCCTGGAAGATAACACCGGAAAATATCATCATGCAGTCATGGGTAAGAAAGCTTTTTGAAAGAAAATATTTAAAACATAAAACATAAGGAAAATGATTAATTAATTGAACCATATCAAATTTAAGGACTTTTCATCACAAGGCATTATTAAGAGAGTAAAAATGAAGAAAATGAAGGTAGTGGAAAGAGATATCTGTAGTTTATGTTCAAATAAAAATGCAAAAATTTTAATAAATTAAAAGTCTCCTCTCCAAAATGTAAATAGATAGGTCCCACAAACCAATAAAAAAGAGCAAATCCATCCAAAATGGACAAATAAACTTAACATTAATTTTAAGAAAAGTGAATGTCCAAATGATCACAAAGTTCACAAAAATATGCTTAACCTCATCTGGAAAATTAAAATTAAAATCACAAATAGATACCACTGCAAACCAATAAGGATAGCTAAAATGAATCAGTCTGCTTATGCCAGGTGTTGAAGAGGATGTGGAACACAGGAAGCAATGTTGAAGGAAGTACATACTGATATAATCATTTTGGGAATCTGGACTTTTCAGCAAAAGTTAGAATATGCATAACCTAGAGCTCCAAAATTTCAATCCTAAGTATATATTCAACAGAATTTCATGAGTGTGCATGTGTGTGTGCGATGTACGTGAATAATGAGTGCTCATAGCAGCATTATTTACAGGAGCCTCAAAGTGGAAATAATTTGAATGGAAAGCAAGAGTAGAAAGAATAAATAAAACATGGCGCATATTTCATACAATGAAGAACCATATGGCAACAAAATGATAAGCTATTGTTATGTGTAATAACATGGATAAATCTGACAAACATAAAAGTGAGTGAGAAAAAGTCACACAAAAAAAGAATACGTAGAATGATTCTATGTAGACAAAATTCAAAAACTCATAAAACTATACTTTGATTTTAGAAGTCAAAGTAGGAATTATCTTTAAAGAGGAAGAAAGGTTAGAAGTTGACTTACATTTAAAAAAAAAAGGAAGAGAGTAAGAGAGAGACTTCTGGATTGCTAATGATATTTATTTTTTGACCTTGGAATTGGTATTTAATCAGTGATCTCCGATGATATGGGTGTATTTATGTGTGTATATTTACTTCAAAAATAGTTACATAGAAACTCATGGAGAGTTAGATACTCCCGATTGACAATCCTGTTAGTTACATGTGTTGCAAATAAACTAGGCCTAGTTTTTATGGTTTCATATACTAGTTAATTGGTGCTTAAAATATATTTCCCTTGTACTACTCTTAATCTAAAACATTCATCTTTATCAGAGTTGGTTATAAAATGACCATTAACAGAGTGAAGAAGAAGTTGCATGTGGACCAAAGATATTTGCAACACATATAACTAACAGGATAGTCAATCAAGAGTATATAAGAAACTCCTAACAATCAGAAAAGAGAGAGAGAGAGAGAGAGAGAGAGAGAGAATGCCATAGGGAAATCTCCAAGTGCACAATAAATATAATAAAGTTTTCAACCTGAATGGAAACTAAGGCTGTACAGTTTGCAACCACAATGTAATGGCAGTACACACCCAGAATGGCTACATTTTAAAGAGACTGACAATAACAATGGTAAGGTGTGGGGGCAACAGGGGAGTGAAAACTGTTACAACCCCTTGGGAAAAGTATTTTATATTATCTACTGAAGTTGAAGATAGGCATGGAAATTTTATTCCTAGGTGTATACCCAGCAGGAATGCATATACATGTTCACCAACAAATGCAAAGGAAGATGTCACTGCATCATTGGTCTTTGGCATCACTCCTGGGTTATGATACACAAATGAAATGAAAGTAAATTAATTACAGCTACTTGAAACCACATGGACATGTCAAAAATAGAAGGTGTTGAGGAAAAGAAAATGTGTTATAGTCCATTTCCGTAAAGAATAACAATATCAATAGCAACGACAATAAAATGAGCAAAAATTAAATATAATGTTTAGGTGTGTAAGGTTTGGTGGCAAAGCTATGAACAAACAAACATACATACAAACAAACAAGGAAATGATTACTGTAAAATTCTGGATAGACGTTTTCCAGTGTGGGGTAGTTGGAGAGCCTAATGATTGTCAAAGGAATAGGGGTTTCTTGTTTTATTGGCCATGTGACATCTCCTGACTTTGGTTTTGGTTACATGGGTTTTGCTCTGTGATAATTTATAGTGTAGCTAATGTTTTGTGCCTTTTCTCCAAGTGCTACAATAATAATAATAATAATAATAATAATTTTTTAATGTTTATTTTTGAGAGAGAGAAAGAGAAAGAGAGACAGACAGAGCATGAGTGGGGGAGGGGCGGAGAGAGAGGGAGACAGAGAATCTGAAGCAGGCTCCAGGCTCTGAGCTGCCAGCACAGAGCCCAAAACGGGGCTTGAACTCACTAACAAATGAGAGCATGACCTGAGCCGAAAGATGCTTAACTGACTGAGCCACCCAGGCACCCCCATAATAGCAATATTAATAGTAATTAATAACATATTTTATAAATATAAATTAAAAAGAAATAAAAAACCGTCATAGTTTTCTACAAGAGTATTTTGTCGCAGCAAGGGATGTGATCTAAGATATAAACGTAAAATTTAAGCATTGGAAAGCTTTCTTTATCTAAGATCTTGGAAAATCAGCTGAATGTGAGTCAGTTTAGGAAATTTTAACATATACAAGGCAGTGGATCACGAAGCTCTGATGAAATCATCATTTGCTCAGTAATCAAGCACACACTCAGGTGGTCAGACGCTACGATTAAATAATTGTCTTAAGGAAAAACAATCACTTTGATGTGAAATAAGTATTTTACCATATAGCAAAGGCAAATTAAGACCCAAATACTTACCAGGCTTGCGGGAGCAGAGCTTCTGAAGGTGGCTTCAGAAGCAGAATTTAGGAACAGGGGTGTGGATCCCTCATTGCCTACTGTCTACTCTAGGCCTCTGCGTAGTGTTCTGGCAGGTTCAGGCTTCATGTTTTGGGACAGCAAATATGACAGTGGGTCCTGGGTTTTTGTAAACTGCGTGCTTTGATCACTGTGAAGGGATTGTAACAACAGGCCTTGTCAAACCCTGGCTCCAGCTCTCTCCTGCCCATTCAGTGCTTGTGGTGATGGATTGTATGTGAGAGAATCGACCTCCCCCCCCCCCCACCCCGTGTCATCAGGGGGCTTATTCCAAGTCTCGTGGTTCCAGCTTTATGGATGGCAAGGCAGCGGCAGAATGCCTCGTGTCACTGCTGGTTTGGGGGAAGGCCGGCCGCTCCCTGGCGTGAGGACAGCTTTGGGAGACCAGGAATGATTGCCTCAAGCACTAGGCCAAAATATGTTTCCACAGAGTTATTGGAGGCCAACACGTTTTACGACCAGTCTGACAGAACATGGATTGTCAAGTTCATCCTTGCCACCTGCTATGTCTGATTCAAACCTATGAATTTTCCAATATGCCATATTGAAGAAATGAAGAACTCGCGTTTAGGGATTGGACAGGCATGTAGGGAATTGTGGTTTAGTGTTTTGGTGTGGGCATTAGCTGTATTTAGTTTTATTTTCCAGATAGCATCCCTCTGCCCCACTTTTTTAAGTTTATTTATTTATTTAGAGGGAGAGAGAGAGAGAGAGAGAGAGAGAAAGACGGAGCGAGCAGGGAGGGGTAGGAGCAGACAAAGAGGGAAAGAGAATCTCAACCAGATTCCACACCATCAGCATGGAGCCTGAAAAACACGGCTCAAACCCATGAACTATGAGATCATGACCTGAACTGAAATCAGCAGTCAGGTGCTTAACTGACTGAGCTCCCCAGGTGCCTTTGCCCCACTTTTATTATTATTGTTTTTTTAAACAGACCTTTTTTTCTTTATTTTTTAAAAAATTATTATTATTATTATTTTCTTTAACTTCAGAAGCCACTTTCCCTCATTTTTATCCTATGTGCTTTATTGGGACTGATACTTTTCTCCAACTTCAAGGATAGGCTAGTGGGCCAATCAGAATCTTAATGAAGAACCCCTCACCACCCTCTGAACTGCAAGCTACAATACTGATCATAGTTCCAATGTGTGTGGGTGGGGTGGGGGGAGGGTTTCCCCACACCACCAAGTGATTCTCTGCAACACCAGCTGGGTGTCCGACTAATTAACTGAATTCTGACACTACTTAGAGATAGCATCAGGTCCCACGGGTCAAGAGTTCAATCCTACAAAGACTGCCTGGTACCCCCTTCAGATACCAATCACAAGTCTAGATCATGCTTTTTTTTTTTTTAACTTTTTTTTAAACATTTTTTCATTTTTGAGAGACAGAGTGTGATCAGGTGAGGGGCAGAGACAGAGGGAGACACAGAATCCGAAGCAGGCTCCAGGCTCTGAGCTGTTGGCACAGGGCCTGACACAGGGCTTGAACTCAGCGACTGCGAGATCATGACCTGAGCCAAAGTCGGATGCTTAGCCAACTGAGCCTCAGGTGCCCCTAGATTATGTTTTTCTGATCAAGTGACTACAGATCAAAGATTCAAATAACCTTCTCCCTGAGTTCAACTAATTTACAGTGCCTCACAAAATTCAGAGGAACATTTTACTTACTAGATTACCAGTTTATTATAAAAAAGGTCTAAGTCAGGAACAGCCAGATAGAAGAGATGCATTAGGCAAGAGGAAAGAACACAGAAGTCTCATGACCTCTCTGAGCATGCCATTCTTCCCAAACCTCCACATGTTCACCAACCAGGAAGTTGTCTAAACCCCATCCTTTTGAGTTTTTGTGGCGATTTCATTATGTAAGCACGATTGAATAAATTATTGGCTCTCAATGATTGAACTCAATGTCTAGCCCCTCTTCTGTCTCCAGAGGTCAAGGGGCAGGACTGAAATTTCCTATCTTCAAATCCCATAGTTGGTTCTCCTAACCAACACCCCCTATCCTTAGGTGCTTTCCAAAAATCACCTCATAACATCGTAAAAGGTACTTTGGTTGCTCTTGCTCTCCTCAGTTACAAAATTCCAAGGTTTCTGGAGCTTTTTGCCTAGAATAGTGGATGAAGACCAAATGTGTATATCTTATTATAAATCACAGTATCACACAAGCCATAATACGTATGTAGGTCTGAAGCTTCGGGGAGCCATCCTCCTCACCAATGTATTAAGAACATCTGTCTGAGAATTACTGCAGCACAGAAGAACGCAGAGCCAAGACATGGAGAGATGTGCTCATGACAGTATGGTTTGATCACCTGAATCCCTTTGTGCCTAAAGCTAGTGTACCATAGGGCTTTTCTGTTACATGAGCCAATAAACTTCTTTTTATGCTGAATCTGTTTAGAGTTGGATTTGGGTCACAAGCAGCCCCAAGAGTCTGACTGATGTAGTGAGGAAAGGATCCTATGGTGTGGAAGGAAGTATCATGTAATAGGTTGATCATACTGAGTTATATAGGGAGATTATGATTTATAGAGGAAGGTCATCACAATGTCAAAAAGCAATGAGGGCAGGAGTGGAGGGCTGGATAAAATGTGTGGGAAAGGTTGTGGGGTACTGCATTGCAGTTGGGAGTGAGGAAATTTCACTTAATGCTAAGTGTCAGTTGTGGCTGTGATTCTTCGGGACCGGGTGAATGTGACTGGAGAACAGACTACCGGAGCTAGGAAGCCACAGAACTACGTGGCTAAGTTTTTTTGTTTTGTTTTTTTGCGCGTTGTTTTTTGTTTTTTTTTTTTGTTTTTTTTTTTCAACGTTTATTTATTTTTGGGACAGAGACAGAGCATGAACGGGGGAGGGGCAGAGAGAGAGGGAGACACAGAATTGGAAACAGGCTCCAGGCTCTGAGCCATCAGCCCAGAGCCTGACGCGGGGCTCGAACTCACGGACCGCGAGATCGTGACCTGGCTGAAGTCGGACGCTCAACCGACTGCGCCACCCAGGCGCCCCTTGTTTGTTTTTTTAAGTAGATACTTGGTTTTCCTGCTCCTCTTTGCTCATCAAAGTAGTGATGTGTCTTAGCGTTGCTACATCCTTGACTCCAACAAGGCACCAAAACTCTTTTTGCCTTTGTTGCTAATTACATTTTTGTTGCTACGTTCCTGTTACATCCTCTGCGCTTATTTATTATTGCTGTATCATTTGAAACCATTTAACTCTCCATCCTTCTGAAGATCTCTCTTCTCTTGGTTTCCCTGGTCCTAGCTGTTCTTGTTTTCTTCCTACCTACCCAATCTTTGTTTCAGTCTTCTTCCTGACTTTCTCACCCAAAGCCCACTCTAAATAAGTACATTCTGTTATTTACATTTAATCTGCACTAATTTGTATGCACTCTTTCTGAGATATCTCACCATTTCTAATGATTTCAACTCTCCTCCATAAGCTGTAGACTCCAAGAGATCTGCCTTCATTCTAGGCCTGTCTTTAAATTCTGTTCCTATATAGGAACTACCCTTCTACTCTGATACCTGAATGTCCCATAATCACCTCAACATATAGACATCCTAAAATGTACTTATCACCAATTTTTCCAGTGTTTGTCACGTATGTCTCCTCCTCAATCTCCTGCTCTGGTAAAGTTGCCCGGCATTAACAATTTCACATGAGAAGGGAGCCTGGGTGGCTCAGTCGGTTAAACATCTGACTTCAGCTCAGGTCATGATCTCTCGGTTCTTGGGTTTAAGCCCCGCGTCGGGCTCTGGGCTGACAGCTCAGAACCTGAAGCCTGCTTTGGATTCTGTGTCTTCCTCTCTCTCTGCCCCTCCCCTGCTTGTGTGCCTCCCTTTCTTTCAAAAATAAATGAACATTCAAAAAAAAAAAAAAAAGAATTTCATAGTGAATGATTAAACATTTCCTCAGGAACTGGTGTGTTTTCTGGGATGATCTTATTACCTCACAGAGTTTAGATACTGTCCGAACTGAAAATTTTCAATGTCATATGGTAATCTGGAGAATAAAATCCTACCTTCTCAACTAGTCTTTTAATACTCTGATTCCTATTTAATTTTCTGGTTTTACAACATACTATTTGCAGTTCCCAGAACTGCTCACGTTTTCTCATCTTTGTATCGTCTGCCCTTTGCTATCCACCCCCATGGTATTTACTTATGACCACATTTGCATAAGCCCACTTTAGAGGTCACGTTCAGGAGATCTAGGAAAGCCCTGCATCTAGGATGGGTAAGGCTTTCCACCCCACATGCATCTTCATATAATGTGAGCAACTATGTGCAGCCCACACTTGTCTGTATACCTATATGCACATTGTGTTTGTTTTCAGCATTTTGAGTGCTTTTCATCCTCAGAGACTGGAAATTATGCCTGGCACCTCATCAGCACTGAGAAAAAATTAAAGGAGGAAGGAAAGAAAGTAATGAGGGGAAAAAGCAAGGAAGAAAAGTAGATACCATTAGGCACTTTGATGAGAACGTCTCAGTCTCTAAAATAGATAACTGTGGATAAAATGTAGACAAGCGTAACCCTAAATTTAGCAGTGGTGGACACAGCCCTGCTAAAGAAACTACATTAAAGTGTTCGGGTTTGAATCTCATCTTAGAAGCTTTCTACAATCTTGCTCTGACACTACCTTGGGCAATTTGCTCAACCTCTCTGTGCCTCAGTTTCCTCATGTGTAAAATTGCGGCACTCATACTGCATAACTTTAGGATGATTTTGAGCATTAAATATGTTTATACCCATAAGGTACTTGGAAGAGTGGCACATGGGAAACCCTACATGGGTTTAATAAAGAAAGGTAGGCGTTGATGTTGGGAAATTCACCATATAATATATAGGGTATTTCTCTAAAACTACTCATTTGTTTCATGCGTCTCTGTATATGCGTGCGTGTGTTGACAAGTCCACAGTTAAGGACAACATTATTGGCTACAGAGAAATATATTTTAATATAGAAGTATCGAATTCTATGTCAGGCAAAATTAACACCTAAGATATTCCATATTAAAAAATGTATTAGTCTTTGGACATTTTTTATATTTACATTTTGAAGATGGAGAAATACTTGATTATAAAGATTATGATTTGGGGCGCCTGGGTGGCTCAGTCAGTTAAGCGTCTGACTCTTGGTATCGGACTCGTATCATGACCTCACGATTTCGTGATTACGCTTTTTCCTTGGGCTCTGCACTGACAGTACACTCACAGAGGGGGGGCACCTGGGTGGCGTAGTTGGTTAAGCGTTGGACTCTTGATCGCTTTTCAAGTCATGACCTCACTGTTCGTGAGTTTGGGCACCAAGTTAGACGCTCCGCTGATGGTGCAGAACCTGCTTGGGATTCTCTCTCTCCCTCTCTCTCTGCCCCTCCTCCACTCATACTGTCTCTGTCTCAAAATAAATAAATAAATTTAAAAAAAGGATTATGATTTGACTTTGAGTAATAAATGTCTTCTTCACAGAAATTTATGAAGAGAATGATATTTAATACTGTTCTCTTGTGCCCTTCAAATTCTTTGCCTTGTAATTATGGGTGATGCTCTACTCATCTTCTCTACTACCAACAGAATTGGCTATACATTGGATTATTCAACTTTTTTGCAAATACTATATGATTTCACTCATATGTGGAATTTAAGAAACCAAACAAACAAATGAGCAAAGGGCAATAAAAGAGAGAGAGGCAAACCAAGAAACAGAGTATTGATTGTAGACAAAAAACTGATGGTTACCAGAGGGGACAGGGTGGAGGGATGGAGGTGACATAGGTGATGGGGATGAAGGGGTGCACTTGCTGTGATGAGCACCAGGTGTTTATGGAAGTGTTGAATCACTGTATTGTACACCTGGAACTAATACAGTGCTGTGTTAACTAATTGGGATTTAAATAAAAACTTTTAATAAAAGATTAAAAAAAAAAGAATTGGCTATACAACTTATAAACTACTATGTGATATATTTGTACCTTCATTTCAGCTAAACTTACGTGTAAGTCCAAGAGTTTTAGCAAGGTTTTATAAGCCTGAGCTCTCATTTCTATGAAGAATATGTCTCACATGGTATGCTTTTCAACTTTGTTTGATGTCATTCCCAGTTATAATTGTGCTATAACAGCTTAGACATGGCTTTAAATGTAGACCTCAAACCAGGCATGTTAGTCGGCCTAGTACTGCCACAATTACTGACGAAACTAGAAAGAAGCCTTGTACAATTTTCCTATAGGCCTTGGGAAGTGATTGCCCTTGATGTTTGAAGCACGTATTTAAATCAAAACAGTGAAAATGGAATAAACTATTCTAAGCATGTTTTTGAACTGTCACAAGTGCAGCTACATAAATCAGCTTGGGCCCACAGGCAGAGGACACAAAGGGATTTAACTTCAGATATAAATGAAAACAATCTAAAGACAGGGAAGAATTTTAATTAAATTGAAAATGTGAATCAAAGTATTAACATCGTTCTGGTACAGATTCTCATTGCTATCAGATGCATCGTGCTTTAGACAATAGTAGGGTTTCAAAAATTTAGTAAAATGTCGTGGCATAAGAAATTCTCTCTGCCCACATGCAAGGCTGAATTTTTTTTGTCATTTTGTTAACTGAACTGCTAACCGTAGTTGCAATTAGAAATGAAAACTTCAAGTAAAATGCTTTCTTTTTTGTTTGAAAAGGTCTAAAATTTAACGCATGTGGATAAAAATCACAAAATGATAGGTAACAATCAAATATGAAAAAAAAGGAGGCTCATTCCAGTTGCTTATTTTGATAATTTGTCCTGTGCATGTGCTTTTAGTTTTGATCAGATTATATGGAAAACCTGAGTATGGATTATAAATTAACATTATATAGGTAGATTATTATAATATTCAAGAGTATCATTTAATATAATTTAATTTTTGTTGTTTAATTTTAAAATCATGACTTTGTAAGTCTATTTTTCCTTAGAAAATTAATCTTTTTAAGTATGGAGAAAATACAGATTTGTTTAAATAAAAGCTAGGAAATAGATTTCTAGGGGAGTTAGCAAAGGAATGAGAGAAAGAATGCACGCTGTAAGAAAAAAGATAGTAAACTGGTGGAATAAGGAGACAGATTAAAAAATAAAGGAGAGAAAAGGGAATAAAAATTCCAAGAAAATACAAAAAAGAAATAAAATAACTGAGTTACAACTGAAGATGATCATGAGTGGAAACAGTGTTAAAATTGTTTTTTTTTTCCCCTATTATGTTAGATTCTGGGGAATAGTAAATACCTCCTATTACTTTCAGAATTCAATTAGTATCTTAGAAATATTTAAATTGCAGGTGCCCATTAACGGATGTCCAAAGTCCATCACCTTGTTAAGTCTCCAATCCTCTCCCTCTTGCATCATTGAAAATAGTGGACACATTTTGTTACTAGATTTGAGAGAAATTATTTAGTCAGGCTTCTGCATTTCATTAAAATTCATAGCGTCTAACCTCAGCTGGGTCTTTTGTGCTAAATGGTGTTCTTTCTATTCATACATAAATAAATCCCTATACATTTCTCATTGCAGATACTGTAAGATTTTCATTTCCCTGAAGGTCCTAAGGCCATTCTGACCCTCTCACTATTAGAATGAGTTAAGTTTGCCTCCTAACTTACAAATAAAGCCATTTATTATGACTTGTTTAGTGTTGGTACCCATCTCTGTCAAAATTTCTTTGAACATTTTTCATGATTTGCTAATCATTTCTATTTTCTTTTTTTAATGTTTTATTATTTATTTATTTATTTATCTACCTATTTATTTATTTTATTTTTTGAGACAGAGAGAGGGAGGGAGACAGCATGAGTGGGAGAGTGACAGAGAGATGGGAATAGAGGATCTGAATCAGGCTCCACGCTGACCGCAGTGAGCCCGATGTGGGGCTCGAACTCATGAACCATGAGATCATGACCTGAAACAAAGTCAGACACTTAACCAACTGAGCCACCCAGGCACCCTAATCCTTTCTCTTTTCAAAGGAGGAAATGCCATTTCCCTTTTCCAAATAAACATCTTCCTGTGTTCCCCAGCCATGACCCTTCTAGGCTATGCTGCTGATAACCCATCACACCTTCATTCCCTTGGTCACATTGTTCCATTGATCATTCCCTTTCTATTCTTTCATCTTCTATTTGTTCATCTTCTATTTACTTTCTCCCTTTGGGTTTTTGCCAAGTCCTTCAATCATCGTCAGTTTTGAAATATATTAAAATACCTTTCTTCATTTCTGTCATGTGATCAAGCTCTCACTCTCTCCTCAAGAGGCCTAGAAAGATATTTCCATATCTTTATCTCTTCCTTATGATTCAGATAATTGAAATCCTACTTCTAAAACACCTGGATTTTAATCATTATAATATCATAAACTACCATATAACCCACCAATTCCACTTCTGGGTATGTATTCAAAATAATTGAAATCAGGAATTAAATTTGTTTTTAATGTTTATTTACTTTTGAGAGAGAGACAGAGTGTGAGCAGGGGAGGGGCAGAGAGAGAGGAAGACACAGAATCTGAAGCAGGCTCCAGGCTCTGAGCTGTCAGCACAGAGCCCAACGCAGGGCTCAAACCCACAAACTGTGAGATTATGACCTGAGGTGAAGCTGGACACTCAACCTAATGAGCCACTCAGGCATCCCTGAAATCAGGATTAAAAAAAAAATGTTTATTTACTTATTGAGAGAGAGACAGAGAGAGAGAGAGAGAAAGAGAGCGAGCATATGCACATGAGCTGGCAGAGAGAGAAAGGGCGAGAAAGAATCCCAAACAGGCTCCATGAACTCCAATACAGGGCTCACCCCACAACTGTAAGATCATGACCTGAGCCAAAATCAAGAGTCGGCCATTCAACCAACTGAGCCACCCAGGTGCCCTGAAACCAGAATCTTGTAGAGATATCTATACTCCCATGTTCCCTGCAGCTTTACTCATAATAGTCAAGATATGGAAACAATCTAAGTGTCTGTCAATTGATGAATAGATAAAGAAAATGTGGTATATGTATTTATATTATGATATATAAAATACCATTAGCTATGAGAAAAAAGAAAATCCCACCAATGGGACAACTTGGATAGACTATGAGTGTATTAAGCTAAGTGACAAGTCAGACAGAAAAAGATAAATACTATATGATGTCACTTACATGTGGAATCTAAAGAAGACAAACTCAGAGAAAGAGAGCAGAGTTGTGGTTTCTGGGGTTGGAGGGTGAGAGAAATGGGGAGATATTAATCAAAGGGCAGAAACTTCCAGTTATAAGATTAATGAGGTTGGGGATCTAATGTATAGTAGGGTGTTTATAGCTAATAATACTCTATCATATACTTGAATGTTGCTAAGAGAATAGATCTTAAAGATTCTCACCACCGAAAAAGAAATGATAACTATATGATGTGATGGAGGTGGTAGATAATACTACAGTACTCATTGTTTTGCAGTTTATAATTGTATGAAATTAACACGTTATACACTGTAACTTACACAAGGTTATGTGTCAATTATAATTATATTTCAACAAAGCTAAAAATAATAAAAAATAAAGCATGTGCAGAAAACAAACCAATGAAGAAAAATCACACGATCATTTCAATTTCAGAAAAAAACCTTCGCTGATTCATTAATTTCAATATGTACTTTTTGGGTTGACTTTGTTTTGGTCGAAAAAGGTAATTCAGAAATTTTGAAAGGCATGTTGTGGAACATTGGTATAAATTGGAGAAAAAAATACTTGAGATGATTCAACAGTGAATGATTCATCAACAGATGGTTTCAATTAAACTTTTTCAAAACACATATTCAGCAAGGGTAAACCAGGTGTCTGGATTTTTACATATTCTTTTCTTTCTTTCTTTCTTTCTTTCTTCCTTTTTGTAACATAAGTCAGTTCATTTGTTTCAGTATTTGTGCAGAATATTATAAAACATTGTTTTCCTTTCTGTGACATGTTTCAACCATACAGTAGGGAAGTAGGTGATTGTATTCAAGGGATTGGATATATAAAGCTGGTCACAGAGTAGGAATATTTAAGCCACATTTGCTTATAAAGAATTGAATATTTTTGTGAAAATCATGAGCTATCATAGAAAGCCCTGGATAAGATTCTGAATGCTTTGTTAAGGAGAGAAGAAAATGAATAAATAAGACAATGTAAATGTTTTTAAAGTTTATTTTTGAGAGAGAGAGAGAGAAAGAGCGAGAGCATACTTGTGTATGCATGTGCATGCATGCAGGAGTGAGTGGGGAGGGGTAAAGAGGAAGACAGAGTTTTCTGAACTGGGCTCTTCACTGACAGCAGAGGGCCGGAGGTGGGGCCCAGGCTCACTCAGGAACCATGAGACCGTGATCTGAGCCGAAGTCTGATGTTTAACCAACTGAGACACCCAGGCATTGATAATACACATTTTTAGACAGCTAATCAGCAATATATTTAATTGTTTCTGTTTTCTTTTGATCACGTATCCTTAAATAGGTTAAATTGTCTAATGTTGAGAATGACGGTAATATATTCTAACAAAACTGTTAACAGGAAGTGCCAAATATTTCCCAAGTTGATTTCATAATTCTTGTGTGTCCCTCAGAGTTCACCAGAGCAACAGAACGGACAAGATATATGTATATTATGCGTAATTTAAGGACTAGGCTTGCATCACTGGGGGGGACTGGCACTTTTGAAACCTTTAGGCAGGCTGGCAAACTAGACAGTCAGGGTTTCCACATCACAGCCTTACGGCGGAATTCCTATTTCTCTAAGAAACCTCAGTTTTTGCTTTTAAGGGCTTCAGCTGACTGGATGAGACCCACTCGTACTATCCAGGGTAAGCTTGACTTAAAGCCAACTGGTTTTTGGTGGGAGCCGCATCTACCTAATGCCTGCACAGCAACACCTAGAGTAGTTTGATTAAATAATTGGATGCGATAACCTTGCTAAACTGGTGCATAAACTGACCATCACATCTGGTTATCTGGTTTTGTCGTTTGCTTATTAAAAAAATATTTATTTATTTTGAGAGAGAGAGAGGGAGAGAGAATGTGATGGGGAAAGCCAGAGAGAGGAGGAGAGAGAATCCCAAACAGACTCTGCCTCTGAGCTGACCCCGCAGAGCCCAACACGGGGCTCGGTCACACAAACTGTGAGATCATGATGTGAGCCGGAATCAAGAGTCGGATGCCTAATTACCAGAGCCTCCCAGGTGTCCCTTGTTTTCTTTAAAATGAGATATATTTTATATATATTCGATGGATTTAATAGTCACTAATCCAACTATTAATATGAATGTTCAATATTAAAATTAATCACTATTCATTACTACAACCAATATATAAAATGTGTAATATTTTGTATTCACTGAGCTATTTTTCACTTAACGTTTACTAGATACTGGGCACTGTGCTTTGTTATGAGACACATACAATAAATATATTACCCCAAACACTTAAGAAATTTAAATTTCAGTGAGATGAAATGTTAAGTCTTGACTTTGCGAACATACATATATCATACCCAATTTTCAGCCTAAAAACAGCTCTAAAATATATTGTATTCATTAAATATTACCTCGTGACTGTATGTGCAAGGCATTATAATATGTGCTCTGTAAATTTTAAAGGTTAAAAAAAAGTGCCCTTCCTTCAAAGAGTTTATAATCTGCTGGGAATTAATCTGACTCTTAATTTTGTTACTATGTGCTATGGGAAAATTACTGTAATTTGAGGTTCAGTTTCCTTATCTATGCAGTGGGAGTTATACCAGATAATATTTCAGTTAAAGTTCTTTATGTCTTAAAATGTTATCATTTTCAAGATTCTTTGTTTAGAAAATTATTCTCCAGTGGGTAAGAATAGGATACACTATTTATAATGATTTTTTTCCAAGTAGGAAATTAGTAATTGATGGCTTGCATACAAGTATTGAGATCTAGGCATATTTTCTCTTATTTATATCGACAGCTAAATTGCCTTCATAAAACAATGAAAGTTAACCTCAAAGACTGATGGAGAAAATTACCAATAAGTTGAAAATACAGTGGACGATAGCAAAATATGGGCTTTAACACGATGTCAACATTAAATAAAAATTACTATTTTGAGATAGTCAACTGGTTATGAACTATGTCTAAAATAGTGTTTAAAAATTTTAAATTTGAGAATTTAAAAAGCTATTTTTTGTGTTAAAGCTTATTATTTGGCAGTCATATTATATTTGGTCTGCAAGCTAAAACTTTTTTGCAAAATTTGTCTATTCAAGTTTAAAGGAGTTCCTGTATTATAAAGTACATGTTACAAGGATGTAAAGTTTTTAATTCTTGTAAGAAGTGATCCACTTTAATTGTTGGTACTCATTTCCATAAAAAAACAATTGCATAGGGCAGTGATATTATCATGATGTTGTTAGTAATATGCACACGTCTGATGCTTTATGAATCTGAAGGGAAAGGTGCACCATTTTACGTATCCTTTCTTCAGGAGGAAAAAGCAAACCTTCCACTCAGTAACGGAACTGCCTGCAATTCTCTGCACCCACCAAAACGTCATTCTTCATACTTGCTTTCTATTTTCATAGCAATGGGAATGGAATGTGCTCCTCAGTACTCAGCCATTATCCTGACCCCTGTGTCCATAGCCTTTGACTCAGGCCTGAGTTCACCATAACTTATTTTTACAACAATCCTGAGATGCAGCCAGACCACTTGGCGATAGTTTCACTCCTACTCAGCTTGTTTTCAAAATGGGGATTCTCACTGTTTCTCTTTTTAGAGCATTTCTAGTTTCAGCATGAAACCTTTTAAAATAAAAAACTGCTGTTATGCAAATGACTGAAGACAAAAGGCATTTTGTTCAAGTCCCAGAGTCTGTCTTGATTATTAAGCTCCATAAAGCCCTCTACTTTCCAGGCTTATTCACAAAGCTATTACCCAATCTGGCAATATTTTCTCAAGAAATTTCTGGTTAGTGCACACTTTTTTCTGATGGCAAATTGGTTCCCTGTTTTCATAAGCTGCATCGTAGAGTAAATCCTCAACATGTGGACCCTGAATTCTTGCCTTGTTTGGTAGTAAATCACTGGAATTGTTTGTGATTAGCAGTGAGTCAAAGGGAACATTGCAAGGTTTGGGGTTTGGGTTCTTTCCTTTCTGACTTTTGCTATTCTCCCTTATAAGGTTTTGTTTTGCTGTTTATTATGTGCAGTTTAGCTCTTCTGTCCCCCCACACTGCTTGGTGGGTTTTTATAATAGTGTGAGTTGATGGGCTTTAAAATCGTAAGCTATCATTTTCTAGTTTTTTTCTTCTAAAAACAGTCCACCTCCCTTAAGCTTAGCTCTAGAGTTCTTTAAATAAAACTCGAATTGAAGAAATAGTCATATTTCTGACGAGCTGTGAGACTTACCAAGGTCACTTTTGTTTGCTGTATCACTTAAAATACAATTCCACTTACAATTGCCTGGCATGGATGAGTGCATTTTTTTAATGTACATAATACTTTTTGACATTTGGAAATGAGAAGCTATGAAAATAAGGTTGATAAACCAGTAAAGAAGTCTTTCCTTAAATGGTCACAATCTGCCAAGAGCTGATAAGGAAAAGGATCCTGTGGGGACAATGACAAGAAACTTACAGCCATCAACCCCATGTCAGCACTGGGCGAGAAAACAAATAGAATTCCAGACAATTCAGAACAAATACTACAAATCAGAGATGATCCCCAAACCTCCTTTCAATCTTACCCTTTTGAAAGACAACTAAGAAGCACAAAGGACATTGGACAACTCCACACGAATAGTTACACTGTGCCTTTTCTTTCGTCTTTCTTCTCTTGACCTCAAATTAAATTTGTTTTCAGTAAAAAGTTTTCTCTATGGAGTATATCATTTCATCTCCAACATAAAACACTCAAGAAGAGACTGAGGCAGAACAAGGGTAAGTTAATTATTGCAATTATGTGTTAATTATGCTGAATTATTTTAGAGCAATGAAGTGATGCTTAGTAGATTTCTGTTGTGTCTTCATATAATCTGTTCTAGAGGGTATTGAAGCTATACAGTATTATCGGAAATGATATTGTCAGATGAAGTTAACATGTGAATAATCATAGGTTTACAGATCACAGATATTGCAATATGGTTAATTATTCCTCACAAAAGTAAAGTATTTTTCACAAACTACTGTGTAAAGGTTATGTTTCGGATTTCTAATTTGTTTTATTTTGTACGGGTTGCATAACAGATTTTGATGCTACTTCTGACACAGGGTAGATAAAATAAATGGCAGCAGGTAATGGATTAATCAAAGCTTGTGAAATATTGGATAATAGAGTTTAAAGTATTTTCAAAGTAGTTGTGCAGCGAAAGTAGATGAGGGATAAAAGCTAATAACACTAACATTCCGTAATCATTGGGAAGGTACGGGGTTCAAGACATTTTTGTAAATACATAAATTACATAATTTAGCCATCCATTTCCACCACAAAAAAAAGACACAATAATGAGGTATTACCAGTCACATTCAAGAGAATAACAGAAACGTTTCTTTGGCTCACGTATATGACTTCCTGGGCTCTGAACTGCACAACAGATGGCATCCCATGAAGTCAGTGGGAACTTAGATTTAGGAAAGTCAAATAATTTGGGAAAACTCATGCAAGTACTAAATGCTGAAGCTAGAATTTGAACCCATTCTTATTCCCTGAATTTACATTAATGTAACTTTATACTAATGTTTTTAAAACCATTTATATGTCTAAACAAGTCCTCCCTTGTTGATAAAAATAACTCAGTTGGCATAAGTTTGCCAAGGTGACACTTACAAAGTCACAGAGAAGGTAAATTCTATTGAAACATCGGAGATATGAGGTAAACATATATCTTTATAGTACATTTGTACAATAGGGAAGCATTCTGCTTAATTTACATGCAAAATGGTAAAAAAATGCGGCATTTTGTGTTATTATATTTTTAAATGTTATATTTTAAACTTTATTTTTGACAGAGAACGCATGCACATGTACACACACACACACACACACACACAAGTGGGGTAAGGGCAGATAGAGAGGGAGAAAGGGAATCTCAAGTAGGCCTTGTACTGTTAGCAGGGAACCCCATGCAAGGCCAATCCTATGAACTGTGAACTCACGACCTGAGCAGAAATCAAGAGTTGGACACTTAACTGACTGAGCCATCCAGGTGCCCCATTTTGTGGAATTTTAAATGAGTAGGAGATCCAGGGTAAAACAGTTCAGTGATAGTAATTTTTTTCTGAATATCTGTGAAGAGGAAATAAAGACTCCCCAAAATAGAGTGATACTGATTTTTAATGTTTTTCTTTTTTTCTTATATTTTTTTCTTATTCCAAATTGTGAAATAATATTTGCATTTATATTCTTCTAAACAATTGTCATCCTGAATTCACTCTTTAATGTGTCAACAGTAAAGTGAGTTTCTACAAAGACTTGGTCAAGGTAGTTGATGGTATGAGGATAAACCAATTTCTGGAGTGAAAAATTAGAGCCACGCTTCCTGAGGGGATGCTTCTCTCTTGGTGTTGCTATGGTGACTGAGCCCAGCTTTACTCACTGTTTTACAGAAACTTGGACCCAAATTGTCAGCCTCCAAATATCCTCTAGCCAAGATAGATTGAATTAAAGAAAGAATACTTAAAAGCATGTCTGCTTTTCTTTTAATTAATTTCAGTGACCCAGGGGAAGAAGAGAATACAGGTACAAATAATTTATTCAGAAAAGTAGTAGAAAAATAGAATGGCTTGAAAGTCAGAATGTTTGAATCAACTTAGAGCATAAAACTAGCAGAAGGGGGAGATTGATTAAAATGACAATGACAATATAATAAAGATACATAATATCTTATTTTATATATATATATATATATATATATAAAGATATATAATAAAATGTACTATGTTCCAGTAATGGCTAAGAAGTGGAAAAGTAAAATAAGTTGATGATAAAGCTAAACTTTCACAATAAAAATAATAGGGCAAAACAAACTGATACTAACTTAAAATCCTGTGGAAAAAGGGAGTAGAGCTATAATTTCATTATCTTGACTATCACATAGTGTTGGTCAGAAGTTGGGGAAAATCTTCTAAGTCATGACGTTGCACAAAATATTTGATTCTAAGTGTAGCTGAATTAATAAATACCGAATTCTCTTTTATAATTGCAAAAAGTGGGATATTTTATTAATAGAGCAAATATTATAATCATCGCATAATTTTAAAAAGATATCTATATACAGCCAAATGAAAGCATGCAGGTGCAAATAGTTTCTTTTCAAATAAACAGTATTACTCACTATTTAATGTAATGCCCATAACTGATTACAACATTTCTTCCTTCCTTAACTGTCAGTTTGGCAGTAGTAATTTCCCTTTTAAAAAAGTAATGTTAGAATAAAAAACATTGACGTTGGTCTAAAGAGAGCTTTTATACATCTAAGAAGTAATAATAGTAATTTGGCTGTATCTCAGTTCAGGATTACTGACAGAAGCAAGGAAGAACGAACAGACTATTTTATAACACAAAATTTATCTGCTGCATATACAAACCATTGAACAAATATATAAGTAGTGTCTTAACATTATCTTAGAAATATAGGAAAGATAACATTTTTGATGTACTGAATAAAAATACAGATGCCAAATATGTAAGTAAAATACACTTTTTGATTCATTAATTCATCCAATTAATATATTTGTGAAATAGCTAATATGGTCTTTGTCTCATGGAGTTTATATTAATTGAATTTTCTTAGAGTATTCAGAGGTTTATTTATTTATTCATTCATTCATTCATTCATTTCATTTTTTTTTTTTGAGAGAGAGAGAGAGCATGAGAGCAAGGGGGAGAGAATCTTAAGCAGGCTCTACACTGCACACAGAGCCTCATGTGGGGCCTGAACTCATGAACCTGGAGATCATGACCTGAGCTGAAATCAAGAGTCAGACACTTAACCGACATGAATATGTGCCCCAAGAGGAAGTTTTTTACCTCCACTTTTAATACTGCAGAAAGCTTAAGGTATTTGTCAAACAGGGAAACTGTCATTAGAGCTGTTCCTGGAATTGCACAGGTGAAAATCAGGTAGTAGCATACGTATTAATGTGCATATTAATAGAATTACATATTAATGGGAAATTGGGTGCAAAAATGAGGGGATGCCAGACACCCCCAGTCACAGTGCATGTCACACCCCCAGTACATGTGCACCCCAGACACAGTCTCTCAGAGGTCTTATTTCCACCTCTTGCTTAAGTGTGAACTTAAGCAAGGACTAAGTCAGGAGTGAATTCAGTGCATAAGTAGAAATTAATTGTTTCTACTCTGTCAACATTGGTGGTGAGAAAAATCCCACTTTTTTTTTTATTACGGTGAAATTCACATAACATAAAATTAACCTTCTGAGGTGCACAATTCAGTAGCATTGATTACATTCACAATGTTGTGCGACAAAAAGCCTCACTTTTAATGATCATAGTTTTGAAACATTAAACCAAATAACTTGAAGAAATCATATAGGAAAACTCTTTGACTCTAGAGAACATATGAGCAAAAGAAAGTAAATATGAAAATCTGAAATCAGCAAATCGGATGATTTCAATTTGCATCAAACTGAATCATTCTAATCAGTATTGGAATGATTTCACTCTGCTGACTAATGGCTTTACGTATGGTATAAGATGTATACCAAACTGCTATTCCAGCTAATCAAGGATTGTGGCATAACCATGGTTTTCATGATAGTTTCATGTCTCCTTACAGTTTTGTGTGCATGATTTCCCAGTCCTTTCTTATCTTGGAGTTATAAATCTTATAGAGCATGTTAGGTCTTTTGTGGGCTTTTGTTGTTGTTGTTGCTTAATTTTTATGTTTATTTATTTCTGAGACAGAGACAGAGCATGAGTGGGGGAGGGGCAGAGAGAGAGGGAGACACAGCATCAGAAGCAGGTTCCAGGCTCTGAGCTGTCAGCACAGAGCCCGACGCGGGGCTCAAACTCACAAACCATGAGATCATGACCTGAGCCGAGGTTGGTCACTCAACCGACTGAACCACCCAGGCGCCCCATGGGCTTTTTGTTTTTGTTTTTGTTTTCTCTAACAATGAGAGTGTCTTTTCTACAATATGCTATTGAAAAATCAACGTTTAAAAACTAATTTTTAAGAATAGAGTGGTAAATTGATTTTCCTAAGTCTATAATTAGAGAAATTATTCCTGGGAATTACATTTGATGAAACTGAAGTTCAGGAAAGCGTTTTGGTGTTTGGAGTGAAATGGAAGAACTGCCGCATATGAGTGAGGAGATTAGGTCTCTGGTTGTTTGGGGAGTAACAACAGAGGCTAGTGAGAAATGTGTAAAAGGGAATAGGGGTCATGAGGATTAAGCACAATAAAGGAGACACAGATGAGTCCAGCCGCCTACTGTCTTTAATAGGAAAAGTTAGTCGAGTGTTTATACTACTTTCTTTTATTAAAAACACGATGCCCTAACCTGACTCAGAGAATTTCCTATCTGCTACTAAGATGAGATTATATGTACAATAACACTCTAAAAAATAATATCTAGTCAAACACAAAGGAATGAAAGTAAAGATTCAGGAGTACAAAGAATACTAAAAATTAACATGGTGTGTGTTGATGGCCCTATAGCCCATAGAGATTTTGACCGTATATTTAGCCTTTAGAGGCTGAAGTCTAGCCTTCTAATCTACACAGGAAGACAAAAAAAAATGGCCTCAGGCTGTGTAAAATACTGCTTGAAAATCTTTTCATAGATATTCTCTATCCATTAAAAGTGAACTGCAAAAACTCTATACACAAACAAAGATGTGGCCATAAAATTTCTGTTCTGTCTACAGTCTTGAGTAAAAAGGTATAAAGGCAGCTAGGAAAAATCAAAGGCTTGGGGCCAAACAGGTCTAAACCCGGCTTTCAAATTGATAATATTCACCTAAAATTTCCCCTAGAATACTGAAATCTATATAACCTTGTCAGAAACAAGGAAACTGAAAGAATATGATGACATGTGAAAAAAAAAGGTTGATGAAAATGAAAATTAACTCATAAAACTCAATTTTAAAACATGACAAGGGAGCCTCCATGAGGGTGTTAGTAGTTGCGAGAAATGGAAATTGAAGTTAAAAGCTAAAATAGGAGAATAATCAGGATACCATTAAATATATACTATCGAAGAGCTAATTGACTTAAAACAATCGAAGAGCTAATAAAGGAAGAAAAGAACAAATGTGAAAAAATAAAATAGAACTTGTGAATAGTACGTGTACAATAATGGAACTGAAAACTCAACAGAAAGATTAAAGAGATTAGTTGGAGCTAAACAGAGAATTTGTTAACTGGGGGATGAATCTAAGGAATTAGGTTAACATGCCACACAGAAAGCTAAGCAACTACAGATAGTGACTGGCAGGAAGCACCAAGGATTTTCTGGAATGTTTGGAATCTTTGGCTTCTTAATCTGGAGGCTGGTTATAAGGACATGTTCACTTTGTGAAAATTCATTGAGTTGTACAATGAAGAGTGACCTATTTCTAGAAAGAGGTAAAAAGTGTCAGATACACATACACAAAATTTGGAATACAAATAACAACCGAAATTATAATGGGGAAAAGAAAATAGATAAATGTGTATCAGTTTTAAAGAAGTCAAAATAAAGTAAAAAGAACAAAGAAAACATGATGAGTAGATCTACAAAACAAAACAAATTGATTGAAATATGTCCAAATATAAATCTGCCTCTTTAAATACAGAGAATGTTAGGTCTGATAAAGTAACAAATTTTATTTAAAAGAATCATACCTAAAATATAATGACTAAGAAAGTTTAAAATTCAAGAAATGGGAAGGGATCAGCCAAGTATTACACATATAATAATGTTAATATGCAATTAATATACTTTTATACAGATAAAGGGAGTCATTAATGGCAAAAAATAATTTATCAGGCAGACACTGTATACTTCTACCTGAATGTCTGTGATTCAGGACTGACTAGGAAATAAAAATATTTGTATACAAAAGCATAAGAGGCTTTAACACTGTTGAAGGAATTAGTAGAAGATGAATCTCAACAAAAAAGACCTAAAGCTTAGAAGAAAAAAGGGGCATGCAAGAAGCAAAACAAAACATACAATTGAAAGCGTATGTAACATTCTCCATGTTATTAGTTAAAACTGAATTCAAAGAATAACTCACTGGAAATTATAAAATATTAATAACTGAATGGAGAGGATATCTATACTTGTGAAATGTAGCAAAAACCATAGAAATTTAAAATCTCAAGTGAATTTTTTTAAAAATTGAGAAAAATCAGAATAAATGACATAAGTGTTTATTCTACATCAAACAGTGAAATAATATCCATAATAGTGCTCCCACAACGTCTAGAAATATGCAAATAAATACGATAAAATTAAAAAAAATAATAAATTATCACTTCTAGGAAACAAAGAAAAAACAAAGAATATATATTAAAAAAAAATCCAGGTTTTTGCAAAGGCTAATAAAAGAGAAAAAAAATTCAAAAAGGACAGGTCAGCCAAGAAAGACAGGAGGCACAATTTTAAAATAATGGCAGGCCCAAAAGAAGAAATTTGCTTGCGGAGGGCAGTTTCAGCCCATTCCAGAGAGTTCCAGCCTGTCTTTCCTGAGAGCCTGACCTACAGATTCCATGCTTGCCCCCCCACCTTCCCCACCTCCAGAGTCACGTGAGCCTGTTTCTAACAGCTTGCAGATTGGTGAGGGGCTGTGGAGAGTGGTGAGACACCAGCAGCTACAGCAGGAAGGCCATAGAGAGCCCAGCTACTTCAGCAGACAGCAGAGCAGGATGGTCGTCAAACACCTGTCGTCGTAAACAAGTCCAAGGAGGCATTGATATATATCATCCTTTGAAGGCACAGGAAGCTAAAGATCAGGAAAAATTCATTAATCTGGAAATGTTGGCCCCGAGCAAAGCTTTACCCTCTTGTCCTACCCGAATGCAACGGACTTCTGCCTAGGGTCATGAGTTTGGCAGGACCTTGCAAATGATGAGTTGTGTCAATCCACTTAGGGTCACTGTTCCATGTATAGTAAGAACCCTCCCCTAGGATTTGCTTTCAGAAAATTGTATATGTGGCTGGATGAAGGTAGCCTCACCTTTAATGCAACCCAGAGGAGGGAATAAACTACTTTATGTCCAAGGGTATCCTAGATGAGTCACCAAGGGAAATAGCAAAGTTTATCTTGTGTACAAGAATACTAAAAAAGGAGACTCTATCTTGATGAAAAAGAGATGTCTTGGATGACCTTGTAATGTTGCATAATTTTAGAAATCAATTCTTGCCCAATGCACCGAGAGAATTATTTCGTCATATCAACGCCTCTGAAGAGCATGAGGAGTATCTTGAAAGTCTCATAACAAAGTTCTCGCATAGATTCTGTGCTTATAACCCCGATTTAATGTGAGAACTCGGCCTCAGTCCTGATGTTGTCTACATACTGTGCTTCTCATTGATTCTACTTTCCCTTGACCTCACTAGACCTCATGTAAAGAATAAAATGTCAAAAAGAATTTATTTGAAATATCTGTCGTGCTGCTCAACACATTAGTGAAGATTTTGTAGGGCACCTTTATGATAACATCTACCCTTTTGGCCATGTGTCTGCAGAAAAGCACAGTTTCTAGGACTTCAGCTATTAAGTTCACACTGAAACTACCCAAAGATTTATTTAGCAGGTATGAGGCTTACATCAGTGCTGGTCATGCTAGCCTCTGTATACAAATCAAATACTAGAATGTACTCCTTTTTTTCTTTTCTTGTACTATTTTCTTTTTAGGCAAGTTCCTTGAGTAACTAAAGAATTTTGCAGAGTTTTTTCTTAATTTTGCTTATCGTGTTTCGCACAAAGCAGAGCCATTGTCTCACACAGCTGTTTAACAATGTTAAACTGGCATTTTACTCTAAAAGATGGCATATTTGTGTATTAGATTTGCTTGGAAAACTATTCATTTCCATTCCATTTCTAATTATAATTATTTTATTGTAAAGATTTTGACTAAAGCCTTTCTTTTTTTCTCTAAATAGATAGATAAATAAATAAATAAATAATAAGATAATGGACACAAAAATTATAGGTGCAGTAAGATAAAAACAAAAAAAAACAATGAAAGAGAGTTTTGCTTTTAATATTAAGAACTAGAAAAAACAGACATCTATTAACAGGGGAATTGATAAATAATCTGGCGTAGCTTTCAATGGTCTACTACACGGCAGAAATTGGTGAACATATATTTATATGGATAAATGTCAAATATAAGGCTACACACAAATTCAGTTTGAAGAATACATATTGTTACCAATTGAATGATGCTTCTAAACATACAAAATAATGTCAGCTTTAAATCTTATGTCATCAGAGGATTCTACCCATTTCCCTCTTTTTTGTTGTCATCTAAAACCCTAAAATCAGTTTCCAGTGTTAGTGTCATATTTGGACTTCCACATTTGCATCACTCTCTCTAATGTCACTATTGGCTTCATTTTTGATGATTTTAACATCCACAAAGATAATCCTTGCAATTCCCTGGCATCTCAGTTTCTTGAAGTTCTCTTATCCGATGATCTTCACATTCCATCTACCACTCTGCCATAGATAAGCACTCCATCCTGAGCGGTCCAGCCATCACTTCCTGTCTCCATGGCTAAATATCTCTGGTTCGGCTACAACTTTGATGTTGCTCTGACTTACTGTGTTAGTTCACCAGGGCTGCTACATAAAAACCTATCATGAACTGTGCGGTTTCAAACAACAGGCATTTATTCTGTCACAATTCTGGAGACCGTAATCAAAAGTTAAGAAGTCCATAATCAAGGGTCAGCAGGGCCATGCAGAGGCATCCTTCCTTGCCTTTTTTAGATTTGGTGGGTTCTAGGCTTCTTGGTGATTTTTAGTTTGTGGCAGCATAATGCCATTCTTCACCTGTGTCTTCACATGGCTGTCTTACCTCTGTGCCTGTTTCAGATTTCCTTTTCTTATAAGGTCACCACTTATTACATTAGGGCCACCCTAATCTAGCATGACCGCATCTTAATTTGATTACATCTGCAGAGACTATTTCCAAATGTGGTCACATTCATGGATACCAGGGGTTAGGTCTTGAACGTATCTTTTGGGGGACACAGTTCAACCCAGAACACTTACAAAACATTGGTCCTAACATTTTCTCTGTACCTCACACCTAGCGTGACCTCATTCTCTTTTACTAGCTTATAATTCCAAACTTCTCAACCTTCTCTGATTTCATCATTATATTATGGAAAGACTTGCTAACCTTTTGTTATTCCACATATACACTTGTACACCACATGTGGCTAGAACACACACGCACCCACGCACCCCCCCCACACCCCCACACCCATAGCCTGCTCTCAATTAAAATTCCTAATCATAAAACTTGATTATGTGCTTTCAAGTTGCTTGACAATAATATTACATTTCACTATTCCATTTATACTCAGAAGTTTCCCCACAAGTATTTCATCCCTTCTTTTCCCTCATATTTCCAGCCCACTCCCTACTACCTCAGTTAATGACCTTGCCACCTAGTTCACTGAGAAGATAGGGACAATCAGAAGAGACTTTCCACAAGCCCCCACCACTACTTCCAATAATCCACCTGCATCTGAACTTGTATATTGTCCTTCTCTGCCACACATCTTCACCCTCTCACCTTGTGAACTAGATCACATCATCTATCACAGACAATGTCTTTGCTCAGCAATTTTCCCTTTCTCTTGTCACCAAGTTTTCCCTCTCTACTGGAATCTTCCCTAAGTACATAGACATGAACTTCTTTCGTACAAACAAACAAATAACAACAACGATAAAAACACCTTTCTTAACTTTACATCCCTTCCAGGACTGCTCCGCTTATCTCCTTGTCTGTACTCACTTTTTCCAATTTATCTTTTCCCATTCTCTACTGAACCTCCACCTACAGGCTTTCGTTGCCAACACTCAACCAAAATGGGCTCTTCTCAAGGTCACCGATGAATCCCAATAACAGATTTCCATGGTTATTTCTCTGTTTTATTTTATTTGATCTACTATCATCATTTGACGTATTTGTACCTTTGAGGAAATTATACTCTCTTTTTTTTTCTTTCTTTCTAAAAATATAATTCTTTCATGCACCTTAACTGCTTCCTCCTTGACTCTCAGTCACACTGTTTGGGCTTACGGGGGATCAGTATCTGGATTTCTTTTCTTTTCTATTTATGCTAATTCCCTTGGTGACCTTTAAATGTCATTTATATGTTAATGCTTCCCAATTATATACCTGCAATCTTCTTTCCCCTGCAATCCAGCTTCATATAGACAGTTACCCCTTTGACATCTTCACCTGGAATGTCTTAACTCACGTATCTAATTGACTATACTCAAAACCGAGCTTCTAATATGTTTATTCCACTGCCTCCACACATGGTCCATCTACAGATGTTTTAGAAAATTTCTAAAATTAGTGGGAACTCTTTTCTAACTGTTGAGGACTAAATCTTTGACCTGAGCCACCATTATTTTTCATCTGGATTATTGCAATAGTTTCCCAAGTGACTTTTCTGCTCTTCGTCCTAGTCTCTACCTGTATTGCAGTGTATTTTTAACATACCAGAATTTTCATGTCAAAAGTGTGATTCTGTTCATGCTTCATTTCTGTATAATAGAATACCAATAGGTTTCCATCTCACCAAGAGTCAAGAATCCCTACAATGGCTTGTGAAAGGACAAAGAACACCTCTCAACTTCTCTCATAGTTTATGTATAAACTTGATTTTTTAAAAATCCTGACAATATCAAAGTATAAAAAATCAGTTCTGGGAGGATGAGTCAAGATGGTGAAGAAGTAGGGGGACTCTGGCCTTTCCTCGTCCCTCAACACAGCTGTATTGAGGTCAGATCACTTTGAAGACCCAAGAAATTTGTCTACAAATGGCAGAAAGTTCTCCACAGTTGGAAGGAGACAGCATGGCAGGTGTGAGGTGGGTGAATGTAAACTGGGGAGGGAGGGAACACCAGAGCCACTGAGAGGAGGGAACCCTTTCTGTGAAGAGAAAAAAAGGAGAGAAAGAGAAAGGGATTGAGGTAGTGTGGCACAGCTTAGCACAAGAGAAAAACCCTAACCATGGACCGGAGAGTAAAAAGTACTGAGTGTCCCAGTTCTTTTTTTGCAAACAGCTTTTTGAGCTGCAACTGAGGTTTTGGAAGCGCGATACTTTCACCAGAGCAGAGCCATGGTGTGCACTCCTGGGGAGGTGGGAGTTGGCATTGGAGTGTGTACTGTGCTGTAGTGATCACCGGGGCACACTGGGAAAGAATAATCCCCTTCCTGGAGTACTTTTGGAAGAAAGTTTATTGCCTCGTCAAGGACAAAAGACCCTGCAGGTGCCAGCCAAATGCCTTTCACCAGCAGGTTGGAGAAGGGGAGAAGATCTGTGCTGTGCTGTGTCTTTTAAGACTTCAGGTTTTGAATCCCTGCTGCGCACCAAAGAAAAAATGCAGGAGAGGTTTGGTGCAGGATGAGCTGACTCCCCCTGCTATTCTGTGAGGGCTGCCTGAATAGCAGGAGTTGTGATCCCTGGACCAGGGATGAGATATTGGGGTGGTGCTATTTTCCCCACCACCACCACCATGATGGGACTTCAGAGAGCAACATAGCAGCCCCTGGTGAAGGCAGAACCAGCTAACACTAAACCCTGCCCTCCCCCCTCTCACCCCCCTCCCCCATGCCTGCCACTGCTGGTTTACAGGGGCAAGACTGACTCTGAGCCCACACAGCCTGCCTCTATTCCAGAAGACCAGCACAACCAACACCCAGGAACCAAGAGAAAACTCTCTTTTTCTTTTTTTCTCCTTTTTTTTTCTTTTGGAATTGAGCTCATTGTTCTCTTTTTTGTTTTATTTTGTTTTTCATTTCCTTTTCTCTCTCTCTTTTTTTTTCTTGTTGATAAGACTTTTGTATTATTTTCTTTTTCCTTCTTTTTTCTTTTCCTGGCTTTTTTTCCTATTTTTTTTTTTTTTACTTTCTTAATCGTTAAAATCAGCCTTATAGTTTTGGGTTTGTTTTTGTTTTTTTAATTCTCTTTTTATTTATTTTTCCCCTTTCCTTTTCCTCTTCTTTTGGGATCAGGCTTCACTCCCTCCTCTCTTCCCCCAGGGTTACCTCAAAAAACAAATCAAAGCACACCTAGTTAAAGGCTCAAACACTCCACCACTGCAACCAAGGAAGAGCTCTGCAGCAGACTGACCAGTGGGACAGAGCAACCAAAACACAACAGCAGATTGCGACAAAGCACACACAAGAAACACCCCCTGGAGTGCCAGGCCCTGGACGTGTATGATCACTTTTTAATACAGCAGTACTCTCAGGTGCAGGAAACATAATAAGCTTTTAAAACATGCAAAAGACAGAAACTTAACCAAAATGACAAGATGGAGGAATTCTCCCCAAAAGAAAGGTCAAGAAGATTTCTTCTTGAAATCACAGGCAAGGACTTGTTCAAAGCAGATATAAGCAATATTATACATGAACAAGAATTTAGAACAATAGTCATAAGACTACCAGCTGGTCTTGAAAAAAGCACAGAAGACACCGGAGAAACCCTTGCTGCAGAGATCAAACACTGAAGAACTAGTCAGGATGAATTAAAAAAATGCTATAGCTGAGATGCAAAATGGACTAGATACAATGACAGTGAAGATTGAATAATCAGCAGAAAGAATAGGTGAATTAAAAGATAAAATTATGGAAAATAATGAAACTGAAAAAAAAAGAGGGAAAGGGAATTGCTAAATCCTGAAGGGATACTTAGAGAACTAAGTGCTTCTATGAAATGAAACAATATCCATATCATAAGACTCCCAGAATAAGAAGAGCAAGAAAATGGGGCAGAAGTCTTATTTGAACAAATTATAGCTAAGAATTCCCTAATTTGGCAAAGAAAACAGTCATTCAAGTCCAAGAGTCACAGAGAATTCCTTGGGGAAAACAGCCACAACAACAACAACAACAACAACAACAATCAGACTGACACCATAATGTATCCTAGTGAAACTTGCAAAATAAAAGGATAAAGATAGAATTCTGAAAGCAGCTAGGGACAAAAGGTACTTAACCTACAAAGTAACAAGGTAGACGCATAAGGTTAGTAGCAGATCTGTCCAGTGAATCTTGTCAGGCCAGAAGGGAGTGGCAGGGAATATTCAATGTGCTGAATAGGAAAAATATGCAGCCGAGAATCCTTAATCCAGCAAGGCTATATTCAGAATAGAAGGAGAGATAAAGATTTTCCCAGAGGGGGAAAAACAACAACAACAACAAAACCTAACACAATTTGTGACCGCTAAACCAGCCCTGTAAGAAATTTTAAGGGGGATTCTGTAGTGCAGGAAAAAAAAAAGACTAAAGCAGCAGACCAGAGAACATCACCAGAATCACCAATGCGCAGATAGCACAATGGCATCTTTCAATAATCACTCTCAATATAAATGGACTAAATGCAGGCACCTGGGTGGCTCAGTCAGTTAAGCATATGACCTCGGCTCAGGTCATGATCTCACAGTTCGTGGGATGGAGTCCTGCATTGGGCTCTGTGCTGACAGCTCAGAGCCTGGAGCCTGCTTCAAATTCTGTGTCTCCCTTGCTCTCTGCCCCTCTCCTGCTCACGTCTGTCTCTCTCTGTCTTTCAAAAATAAATAAATGTAAAAAAAAATTTTAATGGACTAAATGCCCCAATCAAAAGACATAAGGTATCAAAACGGATAACAAACAAATCCGTCTATATTCTGCCTACAAGAGACTCATTTTAAATGTCAGCACACCTGAAGATTGCAAGGGGATGGGGAACCATCTATCATGCTAATGGAGGTCAAAAGAAAGCCAGAGTAGCCATATTTATATCAGACAAACTAGATTTTAAAAGAAATACTATAACAAGTGATGAAGAAGGGCATTATATCACAATTAAGGGATCTATCTCAAGAAAACCTAACAATTATAATTATTTTTACCCCCAACTTGGTACAAATAAATCAATTAATTAATCACAAACATAAAGAAACTCATTGATAATAATACTACAATGATAGGAGACGTTATTACCCCAATTATAGTAATGGACATATCATGTATGCAGAAAATCAACAAGGAAACAATGACTTTGAATGACACAGTGGACCAGATGGACTTAACAGATATATTCAGAACATTTCATCATAAAGCAGCAGAATATACATTTTTCTAGAGTGCACATGGAACATTCTCTAGAACAAATCATACACTGGGTCACAAATCAGCCCTCAACAGGTACAAAAAGATCAAGATTATACCATATATATTTTCAGAATATAATGTTATGAAACTTGAAGTCAACCACAAGAAAAAAATGTGGAAAGCTCTCAAATATATGGAGGTTAAAGAACATCCTATTAAAGAATGAATGGGTTATCCAGGAAATTAAAGAAGTAATAAAAATATACATGGAAGCAAATGAAAATGAACATACGACAGTCCAAACCCTTTGGGATGCAACAATGGCGTCCTAAGAGGAAAGCACATTGAAATTCAGGCCTATCTTAAGAGGCAAGAATGATCCAAATACACAATCTAACCTTACTCCTAAAGGAGCTAGAAAAGCAGAAGCCAATAAACTCTAAAGCCAGCAGAAAGGAAATAATAAAGATTAGAGCAGAAATAAGCAGTTTAGTAACAAACATACAAATAAGCAAACAAACAAAAAATAAACAGTAGAAGATCAATGAAACTAAATGCTAGTTTTTGAAAGAACAAAAAAATTGGTAAACCCTAGCCACATTTCTCATAAAAAAGGAAAGAAGACCCAAATAGAAAAAAAAAAAACCTAAAAGAGGAGAAATTACAACCAACACCACAGAAATAGAAACAATTATAAGAATACTATAAAATATAATAAGCCAACAAACTGGACAATCTGGAAAAAATAGGCAAATTTTTAGACACTCACACACTACCAAAACTCAATGGGAAGAAACAGAAACTTTGAACAGGCCCAAAACCAGCAAAGAAATTGAATTAATAAAATAAAATCTCCCAACAAATAAGAGTCCTGGGCCAGATGGCTTCCCAGGGGAATTCTACCAGACATTTAAAGAAGAGTTAATACCTATTCTCAAATTATTCCAAAACAGAAATGGAAGAAAAGCTCCCAAACTCATTCAATGAAGCCAGCATTACCTGGATTCCAAAACCAGACAAATACCGTACTAAAAAGGAGGATTACAGGCCAATAAACCTGATGAATGTGGATGCAAAAATTCTCAACAAGATACTAGCAAATTGAATTCAACAGTACATTAAAAGAATGTTTCACCATGATCAAGTGAGATTGAATTCTGGGCTGCAGGGCTGGTTCAATACTTGCAAATCAACCATTGTGATATACCACATTAATAAAAGAAAGGCTAAAACCCATATGATCCTTTCAAAGATTCAGAGAAAACATTTGACAAAATACAGCATCCTTTCTTGATAAAAACCCTCAAGAAAGTAGAGATAGAAGTAACATACCTCAACATCATAAAAAACATATACGAAAAGCTCAGATCTAGTATCATTCTCATTGGGGAAAAACAAAAGTTCATGTTCCTGACATTACCCCTAAGGTCAGGAACATGACAGGGAATGTCCACTCTCACCACTGTTGTTCATAGTACTGGAAGTCCTGGCCTCAGCAATCAAATAACATTAAAAAATAAAAGGCATACGAATTGACAAAGAAGAATTCAAACTTTCACTCTTTGCAGATGACATGATACTCTATATGAAAAACCTGGAAAGATCCCTCTAAAAACCTGCTAGAACTGATACATGAATTCAACAAAGTCAAGGGATATAAAATCAACATAAAAAATAAGTTGTATTTCTATACATCAAAAATGAAGCAGAAGAGAGAGAAATCAAGAACTGATCCCATTTGCAATTGCACCAAAAACTATAAAACACCTAGGAATAAACCTATCCAAAGAGGTAAAAGATCTGTACCCTGAAAACTATAGAAAGCTTATGAAAGAAATTGAAAAAGACATAATGAAATGGAAAGAAAATCACATGCTCATGGATTGGAAGAACAAATATTGTCAAAATGTCTATATTACCGACAGCAATATACACATTCAATGCAATCCTTATCAAAACAACACAAGCATTCTTCACGGAGCTAGAACAAACAATCCTAAAATTTGTACGGAACCAGAAAAGACCCTGAATAGTGAAAGTAATGTTGAAAAAGAAAAGCAAAGCTGGAGACATCACAATTCTGGACTTCAGGCTGAATTAAAAAGCTTCAATCAAGACACTATGGTACCGGCACAAAAACAGACATATAGATCAATGGAACAGAATAGAGGGCACAGAAATAGACCCACCAGTGTATGGCCACTAATCTTCGACAAAGCAGGAAGAAGTATCCATTGGAAAAAGGATTGTCCATTCAGCAAATGGTGCTGGGAAACCTGGACAGTGACATGCAGAAGAATGAACCTGGACCACTTTCTTATACCACATACAAAAATAAATTTGTAATGGATGAAAGAACTAAATGCGAGACAGGAAACCATCAAAATCCTAGAGGAGAAAACAAGCAGTAACCTCTTTGACACTGGTGAGAGCAACTTCTTACTAGATATGTCTCTGGAGGCTAGGGAAATAAAAGCAAAAGTGAGCTATTGGGACCTCATGAAAATAAAAAGCTTCTGCACAGTGTAGGACACAATCAACAAAACTAAAAGGCAACCAACGCAATGGGAGGAGATATTTGCAAATGACATATTGGATAAAGGGTTAGTATTCAAAATCTATAAAGAACTTATCAAACTCAACACCCAAAAAACAAATACTACAGTGAAGAAATGGGCTGAAAAAAATGAATAGACACTATCCAAAGAAGACATCCAGTTGGCTAGAGACACATGAAAAGATAATCAGCATCATGTTGGTAGGATGTGGAGAAAGGGGAACTCTTTTGCACTGTTGGGGGAATGCAAACTGGTGCAGCCACTTTGGAAAACCACTTTTGAGGTTTCTCAAAAAGTTAAAAATAGAACTACCTTACAACCCAACCATGGTACCAATAGGTATTTACCCAAGGGATACAAAAATACAGATTCGAAGGGGCACATGCACCCCAATGTTTATAGCAGTGTTATCAACATTAACCAAATTATGGAAAGAGCCCAAATATCCACTGATTGATGAATGAATAAAGAAGAAGTGGTACACACACACACACGCACACACACACACACACACACATATACATACAATGGAATACTACTCAGTGATCAAAAAGAATGAAATTTTGCCATTTGCAACAACATGGATGGAAATAAAGTGTATTATGCAAAGCAAAATAAGTCAGTCAGAGAAAGACAAATATATGATTGTGCTCATATGTGGAATTTAAGAAACAAAACAGATGAACATAGGGGAAGGCAAGAAAAAAATAAGATAAAAACAGAGAAGGAGACAAACTCTAAAAGACTCTTAAATACAGAGATCAAACTGAGGGTTGCTGGAGAGGAAATGAGTGGGGGATGGGATAAATGGGTGATGGGCATTACGGAGGGCACTTGTTGAGATGAGCACTGGGTGTTACATGTAAGTGATGAATCAATGGGTTCTTCTCCTGAAACCAATACTACATTGTATGCTAACTAACTTGAATGTAAATAAATAAATAAAAATTCGGTTCTATTTAATGATGAACAAAAAATCAAGACCATAAGTGAAATATTAACACATTAAACTAATTGTGTTCTTTCAAAATTTATTTCAGGATAAAAGAGAGTTAAACCTCAATACTAAATGATGATTTAGTATTCACTATATTAATAGATTAAAAAAGAGAGAACATATAGTACCCTTAAGTGAGATAAGAAAAAAATCATAATATTAAACATTTAGGATAAGAATGTAAAATTTGTAATTGAAAGATCTCCTTAATTTGCTAGAAGCTACTTGTGACCTCCAGCAAACCTTATAACTATTAATAAGATAATATCAGCATCTTAATTTTTTAATATAATTTATTGTCAAATAAATTTGCACAGTGTGTAAAATGTGCTTTTGTTTTTTGGGGTAGATTCCCGGGGTTCATCGTTTACATATAACACCCAGTGCTCATCCGAAGTGCCTTTCTCAATGCTCATCCATTTTCCCCTCTCCCCAACCCCCCCAACAACCCTCAGTTTGTTCTCCCTCCGTATTTAAGAGTCTCTTATGGTTTGCCTCCGTCCCTCTCTGTTTGTAACTATTTTTTTTTCCGCCTTCCCTTCCCCCAAGGTTTTCTGTTAAGTTTCTCAAGATTATCAGTATCTAGGGGCACCTGGGTGGCGCAGTCGGTTAAGCGTCCGACTTCAGCCAGGTCATGATCTCACGGTCCATGAGTTCGAGCCCCGCGTCGGGCTCTGGGCTGATGGCTCAGAGCCTGGAGCCTGTTTCCCATTCTGTGTCTCCCTCTCTCTCTGCCCCTCCCCCGTTCATGCTCTGTCTCTCTATGTCCCAAAAATAAATAAACATTGAAAAAAAAATTTAAAAAAAAAGATTATCAGTATCTTCTTTGAAAACAGGAGCAAAACAAGACTTTTTCTCCTTCTCTTTAAACTTCTGGGTGTTGAATGAGTGTAGAGACGATTATGTTGAATAGAAGTAGTAAAAGCAAATAAACATAGCCTTGGTTCTAATCTTAAGGTAAAAGCAAATATTCTTGCTTTGGTTCCATTCTTAAGGTGAAAGCATATTATCTTCAATATGAAGGTTAATGCCAACTATAGAATTTTTGTAGATAACTTTTATTTATTTATATTTCATTTTGCATACTAATTTTTGTCTTCAAATTGACATATCTTTTCAACTGCAACCTATGATATTCCATTAATCTCATTCAGTGTATATTTTTTTATTATTTATTTATTTATTGAGATTGTTTATTATATTTAGCAAGAAGGAGAAAGAGAGCACGCAAGCACATGCATGTGTGGAGGAGGGGCAGAGAGAGAGGGAGAGAGAGAGATCCCAAGCAGGCTCTGTACCATCAGCACAGAGCCCTACATGGGGCTCAAACTCATGAACTGCGAGATCATGACCTGAGCTGAATACAAGAGTCGGGCGATAAACAGACTGAGCCACCCAGGCACCCCCTGTGTATATTTTCATCTCGGAAATTGTTTTTATCTCTAGAATTTGGGTTTATTTTCTTTTAACACATGTAATACAGTTATAATATAGCTTAATGTCCTTTTCCACAGATCATAACATTTGTGTCAAGCTCTGTCAGTTTGCGATGATTGTTTTTTCCCCTCATTAGAGGTCATATTTTCCTTTTTCTTATCATGCCTGGTTCTACGATTGGATGCCGAACATGTCAAATTTTATATTCAAATGGTACTATCTAGTTTTGATTTTCTGTAAACATTTTTGATCTTTGCTCCAGGAGGAAGTTTAGTTAGCTGGAATCAGTGAATCCATTTGGGTCTTGCTTTTGTGTGTGTGTGTGTGTGTGTGTGTGTTTTTAGGTGGTTCTAGAGCAGTGCTAAGTATTGGGCTAATTATTCCCCATTCCTGAGGCAAGACTCTCCTGAGTATTTTACTCATAATCACCTGAAGTTCACAGTTTCCATTTAGGCATCACTCCTCGTGTTGTACATTCTATGGATTTGGATGAATGTATAATGACATCTACCCATCATTATGTTTCCAGAGTACTTTCACTGCCTTAAAAAGATAGTTTTTCAGACACTGAACATTAAACAACAAAAGACAGTGAGTGAGACCTGAAAGAGGAGAAACAAACCAGAAGAGGTTGATCCCAGCTTATTGACTTGAGAAAACTTGTATTGTTTAGTGGAGATATTGATAATGAGGGACACTATGTATGTGTCAGGGAGCAGGATGGATGAGAAATCTCTGTACTTTCTTTTCGGTTATGTTGTCAATCTAAAACTGCTCTAAAACATAAATTCTTAATTTAAAAAACAGAAGACACACTACCAGAAAAAATAAGTAAAAAAAGACAAAAGGAGGAAAATAAATGACAAAAATATGCATATTTTTCAACATTATTAATCAAGAAACATAAATTAAAGCAGTAAGTTCTTTCCATCAGATAAAACTTTATGAAAATGGCCAGAGGCTTTCTCACATATTTCTCACACATATTTTACTACTGGTAAAATATAATTTAATGCACTGTTTCTAAAAAAAATGTAAAATACATTTTAAAATATGCTAAAACATCTTTTTCTTTTCTTTCTTTCTTTCTTTCTTTCTTTCTTTCTTTCCTCCTCTCCCTCCCTCCTTTTCCTCTTTCTTTCTTTTTTTTTCTCTCTTTCTTTTTTCTTTCTTTCTCTATGCTTTTTGGTTGTTTCAATGGGATTATAACTCTGTCCCCTCTTATTACACCTTTACCACTGCTTGTAATTTTTTATCACCTATGATTTTTAAATATATTTACTCTTTATTTTCATTTACCTTTTAAAATGCTCTTTCGTCTCTCCCTTCTGTTTTTCTCATTTCTCAAATATTTTTATACAACCTCTTTTTCCATCTTCTGTTTGTTCCTTACTCTTTTTTTCTGTGACATCTCTTTGCCACACCAGTATCTCTTTCCTAATACCTGATAAGTTTCGTTGTATACTATTGGTCACCCAGACAAATATTTCTTCTTAAAAAAATATTTATTGTAGGTATGCACTCATTTTATTTCATTGTTTTTATTAATTTTGTTTTATTATTTTTATTTTCCTAAGGTTTAATTTGCCTAATGACCCTTAGCCCTGATTACAATGAAGTACACTAAAATTTCTTTGAAATCAAGGAGGGCTAAATTTAATGCTATATTTCTAGTTTAGAAAGAGACGCCCTTATTAAATAGCTTTTATAATAAATCTCCCAGTGGTCTTGACCAATATCTTCTTTGTTTATTTATTTGTCTATTTATTCATTTTTATCTTTGGACCCCTTTCACTCATTTCTTTCACCCCTTACCCCTGCCTCTGGCAACCAATAATCTGTTTTCTGTACCTATGAGGTTGGTGTTTTATTTGTCATTAGATTCCACATATAAGACAAATCTAAGAGAAAGACATCTGACTTATTGTAGTTAGTATAATGCCCTCGAGATCCATCCATGTTGTCACAAATGACAAGATCTCATCCTTTTTTATGGCTGAATAATAACCCTGTGTGTGTGTGTCTGTGTGTGTGTGTGTACCTACTTCAATAGTTTTCTTCTCATTTACCTGTTGTGTACTCATAACAGTCAGCATTTAAGAAAAAAATTATTCTATGTATAGCCATTGACTAAGTAAGTCTGTTGGAAGAGGTGAGTTCAGGATCTTCCCGTGTCACCGTCTTGAACTAGAACTTCTACACATACATTTCTGATATTTTACAGATTGCATCTTAGTCAATCTTTCAATGATTGCATAGTTTTAAAAACATATTCTCCACCTGTATATATAAATTACTGGTTCATCTTTGTCATTGTGAATTCCTGGTGTTTTTCCATTATTCATTCAAACATAAGGTTTATTTTTATCTTTTTTTCTTATAATAAATGGGATAGAGTTAGATTTTGTTCTATTTATTATTTTTAAGTATCTTATGTTTAAATCATGAGGCTTTTCCCGAAAAACAAATAGCTGGAACACATTTTCAAGTTTCATGGTTTTTTCAAGCATTTGCTATCTGTGATACCTTCTTTGAACGGAAGGTCCACTGTTTTTGTCCTCATCATTTTCTAATTTTTAAAAATGTATTATTTATTTTTGAGAGAGAGAGGGAGACAAAATGTGATCAGGGAAGGGACAGATAGAGAAAGGGACACAGAATCTGAAGCAAGCTCCAGGCTCTGAACTGTCAGCACAGAGCCTGACGTGGGGCTCGAACCCATGAACCATGAGATCATGACCTGAGCCAAAGGCTAATGCTTAACAGACTGAGCCACGCAGGTGCCCCCTCTATTATTAATTTTCAATGTTGTAATTAATATTTGTTCTCTGTGAGCCATTTTCCTTTGCAACAGAGTATGAACTTGATATCTGAAATTCTCAGGAGGATGTGCTGAAGTGGCAATATTCAATCTTGTATACCTGCTCAGAGGTTTTTGCATTGCCATTATCCTCTGTGAGCAATTTCCCCAGTTTTACTAGTTATTTCTCATCGCATCTATTCAGGTTTCCACTCAAGGTAAAACACATTATATTAAGTGGTAATAATTTTTTTCTGGTTTTTGGGGAAAGGAGAAGTATTTCCATGATTTACGGTTATTTTTATATTGTATTTTCACTCTCCCAGCTGCTATTATATCATTGCTGCTTTGGTGGTTTGGTCAACCTCACGTTTGCTCTGAGATTTGTAGGGACTCTTATTGCCTACTTTTTAAAAGATGTAATGAGTATTTTTTTTCCTGTCATGTAGATTTGCTTGAGTTTAGGAGGAGTTTGGAGATAACTTAAAAATACTCAGGTTCGCTATATGTATAATTTTGACAAAATAAAGCAAAAATGAAAAGAGAATAAGGAAATTTAATTTAAAAATATCAATAACTATTGTGGCACCTTGGTGGTGCAGTCAGTTAAGTGGATGACTCTTGGTTTTGGCTCAGGTCATGATCTCACGGTCCATGAGCTCAAGCCCCACATTGGGCTCTGTGGAGACAGTGAGGAGGCTGCTTGGGATTCTCTCTCTCTCCCTGTCTGTCTGCCCCTCCCTGCACTCTCTCTCTCTCTAAAAATAAATAAAGTTAAAAATATCAATAACCATAGTAAGAAATACTTTTACACAGGAATAAATTGAGAAAGGAGAATGTAATATATTTATGGGAAAAACATAAAACTACTTACAGAAATAAATAAAAACATGTTAAATGAGGGAAGACACAGATTGTGTTTGTGGGTGGCTAACCTCAGCATTGTAAAGATGCCAGTTCTGGACGAGAAAATCTATTCCATTCATTCTATTTCACAGAATTTGATTAAACTCTTCCTGAATGTATACAAAAATGAAAAAGCCAAGACAAGCTAAAACATTGATAAAGAAGAAAAATAGAAGGAAGCTTTTGAATACTTACTATACTGATGGTTTTTGTATAATTATAAAAATATATATTATACATTTGTTAATAATACACAAAAGAAAATTTATGTATACTTACATGGTAAATTTATTCAAGCAAGGGTAGAATTATCGCAAAAATAAAATAATTTTTCTTTCAGCGAAGTAAAGGTGAGAAATAAAATTGTAAAGATATTCAAGAGACTTCAAGTTCTTTTGTAATATTTTAGTTCTTTAACAAATATTAGGTCTAAATATGGCAAAATGTCTATTAATTAAATCCAAGTGATTATTCCTAATGTGTTAATTATATTTTCTCCTTCTCCTTCCCTTTCTTTTCCTTCTTCTTCTTCCCTCTTTCTCTTTCTCTGACCACCCTCCCCTTTTTCTTGTGAAGCAGGAAATGTGATTTTTTTTCTTTTTTGGTCAAATATACCTTATTTCCCCCCTCCATCGGTCAATAGGGAATGGTCCTGATTTTATAAGAAAAATAAAATGTTTATATTGTTCTATTTCCCTCCTCTAAATTCTTTTTTTTTTCTTTTGGTTGGTAGTATGGATGGAAACTATGAAGAAAATTTATGAGGAGAAAATAGCTGTTAGCACCAAATTGATAGAGTCCATTAAGTGTCCTTACCATATGCATTGTGTATAATTTTGCAGGGTTCAAGATTTAATTTAGTTTTAAAGTTTTTTTAAAAAAGTATCACTGTGAGTTCTGGACCACCAGGCACCAAAATCCATGATGAATAACCACTCTGGGGTTACACTTTAACCACTGTAAAGCTATTTATTCTTAAAAAGAGGCAGAATATGAAATATTGTCTAATCAGACGATGTAAACATTATTTATACAGAGAAAAACTTGCTGGGGATTTCTGTAACTATTGTTAGGAATTGTGTTTGAGGCAGAGTAATGGCAATACAAATAACATGGTGGGGAAGGAATAACTGATACGCAACTGGACTAACTGAAAAGGTTATCACTGAAGCAGAACTTAGTATTCAGTTACACTAGGATGAAATGGACATTTCCCAGTAGTGGGTGAGGTTAGTCTGTTGCCAATGAAATTTAATAAAATGGATTGGCTAGAAATAATGTCATTTTATACATTATCTTTTAGATCATCTGAAAGATGCTTAAAACTGAGATAACATAAACCATGGCAGTTGATCCAATTTCTCATACAGCACGTTAGAAAATCTATGGAGACAAAAATGAAAAAGAAGCATGTTAAGTGCTTTTAGTGACTCAGATTTTGGTCCTGTCGCTGTAGGAGAATTCCACGTGGCACCTTGGCAAACTTGCACGTATCCATATGGGGTACACAGGCAGAAATTTGAGCCCCAGCTAATCTGAGTCCTGACAGGATGCTTTATGATGCTAGCAGAACACAAGAAGATAAGAAGGCATGTGGAGAGCATCCACAAGGCATCCCACTCAGGCCTTTCACCCATATTCCCTCAGAGGTTAACATGAGACAGTTTCTTATCGCCTCCTGGGTTCTGATGGGATACTAGACTTCCAGAACTCCACACTCCGAATGAAACTTCAAAACATAAAGCTGCTTAGCCTCTGTTGAGAATGAGCCCTTCAACAACAGGGTGTCTCACGCCCATTCAGCTCCTTTGGTTTCAGTGCCGTTCTTTCTGGTGCTGGTACAAAGATTGTGGGGAGCTGGTTCCTTTAGCTAATCATTTTTTTTTCTCTACGTAAGGAATAAAGTCTCTGAATCTGAAAGTGACTCATTGTATCTTTATTGGTAAAATCAGTCAGGGATTGGTCTGGCCTTGTTTTGTGTGCCCTTGACAGAGTCAAATTAAGAAATTCATTTTACATCATTGAAAGAGGACAACGGGTTATCTTCCCAGCATTGAATCAATCAAGTTGGTTAGTCTTGTTTCATAGATCCTTATTTTGTATCCCTTGTAACCAATCCCCTGCCTACCACACACACACACACACACAAACACACACACACACACACACACACACACAAACACATATGCACACATGCAGACTTGCACATTGTATCTATAAGTCAGTCCCTGAAGGTTCCCTGACATCTGGGCTCTTATCCTCCCATTTAAGAGCATTATTTTGTCCAGAAATATGATGTCGCTATTCCTGGGAATTGAAATAGTGTCCTTCAAATACAATTCTTGCAACTACATCTCAATATGTATGTTAAATAGCTCTGAATATGACTACACAACTGTAAGAAGCACCTGAAGTCACCTGTTAGATTACATGATATCTAGCTGAATTAAATTAAATTAATTTCTATTGTTTTCACTGCTGTATTCTCATGCACAGAAGAGTATTAGGTACAGTATAGGTGCTCAATTATAATCTTTGATTGACTAAAAGAAACAGAATAGTATGACATAACATAGCACACAAGGAGAATTTAAGCCAGGGCATGATAAAAACTTGATAGAAAGCTGCTGTCCTGTTTTCAGTCTTATGAATTAAAGTGGAAAAGAATGATACTATCAAAAGGAGTTTATATGGCATCTTCAATGCCTTGGAGTACTGTACTGGATAAGGAACAGAATGTGTATCTGAAAGGAAGTTAAATGTTCAACGTTTATCTAATACCTTTATAAAGAAAAAAAAGAACTAGTATCAAAACTTGTCTATGGGTAGGGAAACTAAAAACGACAGATAGAGGGGTGCCTGGGTGGCTCAGTCGGTTGAGCGTCCGACTTCGTTCAGGTCACGATCTCACCGCCTGTGAGTTCGAGCCCCGCATCAGGCTCTGTGCTGACAGCTCAGAGCCTGGAGCCTGCTTCAGATTCTGTGTCTCCCTCTCTCTGGCCCTCCCCCCATTCATGCTCTGTCTCTCTCTGTCTCAAAAATAAATAAATGTTAAAAAAAATTTTTTAAATAAAAAAAAAATAAAAACGACAGATAGAAATGGTAGGAAAGCCAACTTCTATGTTATTTAACATTTTCTGTGAGTATATATTACCCGTTCAGCTTATAAAGTGTCAAGTATGTTTATAAATAATTTGATCATCAGATGACAGGGCTGAACGAAATAAATTTTAGCTGAGAAATGAGTATGACATTTTATTGAGAAATAGAAGAGTTATAGGAGACAATAAGCTCAGTTTGTGCAGATCATTAAAAAAGACCACTAAAACCAGCAAATAAGATAATCGAAGTCAGTGTTGGTTTGCATCCTGAGGAATTCCCCAGGTGAAATTTGAGACTAGCCTCCATCCATGGAGGCAGGGAGACGACCACACTCCAGACTGGGAAGTGGCAAGTTGAATACACACAGGAATTTACATACTAGGCTTGTCTTCAATGGATGTAAGACAAGAAGATCTTTGCATCCACAGTCACATTTTAAAAGTTTATATAGAGTCTTAGTGGGGTTCAGTCACCTGTACAGTCCAAATGGTCCTAACACCACCTTCTGCTCTCAAGACTACATTTTTGAAACAGATGCTAAGGGGGAAACAGTGGTATGAATGTTTATTCCAAGAGCAGGGAAGTGGGTAAAGAGTCTCTGATGGCCTGAGTCCAGCTTGTGGGTCAACCAGCAGTCACCTCCTGTCAATGACCTCTTCTAACACTCAGATCAAAAGATCGGAGCCAATTTTAACATACCTAGAGTGTTTTTATTAGCAAAAATTGCTATTTTCCACTTCTGGAAATGTTCATGTACTGGGTGACAGTTTCAAAGTTATATATTCAAAAGTTAATTGAAAGGATTCATAACCAGTGATAAAAACAAAAAAGTAGATAAATCTTAAAGAAAAATGATATATAAAAAGTTTATAAAACTTTGAAAACTCTTATATATGATTTCAAGAATTTTAAAAATGTGAATCCTCATTTGTTAAGTTTGATAGCAGTTCATAATAGGACATAAGTGTGAGGGGAGCTTATTGAGTAAATTACTTTGCCTACAAAAAGTACTGGAGACATTTATAAAGGGAAGAAATTAAACATCAAGAATTAAATGTGTCTTTAAATTTCAGCTTACCAACGTTGTGTGTACATACAACTGATTATAATTTCAATTTTAATCTTTGTGTTTTTTTCATGTTTTGACAAATCTGAATTTAGTTCATTCAGAGTATACTAATGTTGCACAATGCTGCACACATTATTCACATTTGTTATAGATTTCCTTGATAGAACTATTTATTTCTTTACAGATGTGAATTAGAGCTTTTGTTTTGTTTTGTTTGTGCCATTACTTTTAACCATTCAGCCTCACGACGTCTTGTATTTTTCTTCTTGAACCAGGCAGTTATTTCTCTAAAGATAAAAGAAACATTTTTTTTTCTTTTCCTTTGTTTGGAAATTAGGTCATCTTGACATTTGGCAGCCTGCTTAAATTACATTGATAGTACTTCAAGGAACAAGTGCCATTAAATTTTAGTATCCTCAACAAAGTTGCTTTGCATGTTGAGTTCCAACTCAAGGAGGAGAAAGGGACACATTGTCTTGATTGGATGAGTCTAAGAGAGACCTCTGCTGGCTACATTTGAATAGCTACTCTGGGAAATTTTTTTATCAGAAGCACTAGTACTTTTTAACTACAATTTGGACAGGAAAAAAAAAGATATGGCAAAAATATCTGATAGTATTTCTAGAATATAACTCATTCAAATAATTTTGATACTTCAATTATCAACAAGTTCACAAAAACACAAGTATGCACATACATTATAGAAAAATGCTTTAGTGGTACTCATTGACAATGTCTGTCTTTCTTTTCAATAACAACAATTGGTGGGGAGGGGTTCCTGGCTGGCTCAGTTGGTTGAGCAACTGACTCTTGATTTTGGCTCAGGTCATGATCCCAGGATTGTTGGATCGAGCCGCACATCGAGCTCTACAGTGAGTGTAGAGCCTGCTTAAGATTCTCTCTCTCTTTCCCTCTGCTCCTCTAACTTGCTTGTGCTCTGTGTCTGTAAAATGAAAAATAAAAAAATAATAACAGACAGTAGTAATATACAATATAATCATAAAGTAATAGCAAGAAATGATTGCTCATATAGTATATTATTTAGCTGGACAAAAATTATTTTTTACAAGTAAAAAATGAAAAAAATAATGCTAACAAAAAATTTTAGAAAATATTATTTTATATACTATTTATATATTTACATTATATAATACATTAATAATAGTTATATTATTAATAATTATATATTTATAAAATATATATATTATTGGGTTTTTTTTAATTTTTTTTTCAACGTTTATTTATTTCTGGGACAGAGAGAGACAGAGCATGAACGGGGGAGGGGCAGAGAGAGAGGGAGACACAGAATCGGAAACAGGCTCCAGGCTCTGAGCCATCAGCCCAGAGCCTGACGCGGGGCTCGAACTCACGGACTGCGAGACCGTGACCTGGCTGAAGTCGGACGCTTAACCGACTGCGCCACCCAGGCGCCCCTATATTATTGTTTTATATTAGATATTATAGTATATTTTATATATTATATAATTTATATTATATTTCATATTATAGTATTTTTATATAATGTATCATACAATTATATAATAATATATAATTTATATAATATAAATATATATAATTTACATATATAATTTATATTTTTATAAACTACTATCTTTTGGATATTAGTTTTTAAAATTTTCAAACTGTCACATTTTTATATACACTGTCTTAAGATCTTTTCTCTTTCGCCATTCAACTTTGTTCATATATTTATTCATATAAACGTACCAAAAATGCTGATAATTATTATTATGCCTTTTTTTGCTCTAACCATCATTTCCAAAGATACCAAGAAATGGGTATAATTTCATAATTACATCTTTGTGACACCTATTTCTTTATACATACATTCTTATGAAAAATCCATATAGACAGAATAGTTAATCTCAGAGAATCAAATAAAGAGTTAAAGTAATTGAATAAAAACAGCAATGTCTCATATCTGGAATTGAAAGTCTGAAAAGGATTTAGCCACATGAAAAGTCTTTCTCTTTTAATATGAGTTCTGTAAAAACAGCCAGTGATTATAGTTTTAGAAGTTGCTTATTCCTTGACCAGCTGTGTAAAAGATGGAAGACAGACTGAATCTCTTCCAACAAATTTTTTTGTTTCATATGCGGCTTATCTGGCCATGCCATCTAAGTCTTTCTTCCACAGGCACTGTTGCTTCTTCGCTTTTTCTTTTTTGAAAAAAAAAAAAACCTTTACTTATTTTTTTGAGACAGAGAGAGACAGAGCATGAGCGGGGGAGGGTTAGAGAGAGAGGGAGACACAGAATCCGAAGCAGGCTCCAGGCTCTGAGCTGTCAGCACAGAGCCCGACTGGGGGCTGGAGCTCACAGACAGTGAGATCATGACCTGAGCCAAAGTCAGACACTCAACTGACTGAGCCACCCAGGTGCCCCATCTTCATTGCTTTTTCTATCCTTTCCCTCTGGAGATGAGTTGCTCATCAGTGATTTATTTTGTTTTAAAGAATTGTGTCATTTTGGGGTGTGAGAGTAAAAAGGATTAAAGACATCTTCCTGTAACCTTAGCTACTTTCTTGAATGAACAGCAGCTTAAGTCATACTATACTTCAGGACTGATGCAGGAAACATCAGTTCTTGGCATCTCAAAGACTTTGATTCCTTTTATTCTCTTACTTTTTTGGTAACAAAAATAATTCTTTGCATTTGTATAGACTATAACATAGAACATAATTTTGTGTTACAAAAAAAGTTATTCTAGTAATCCTACTCGAGTAGTAACCAATTATTTTCATTTCACAATGAGAAAATTGAGATTTAGAGAAGGTAAATGATTTTCCCAGGGGCATGTGTTTACTTATTTTTTTGTTTATTTTTGTTTGTTTATGATATTGCCCAGGCAGGCCCTCTACATATATTTCTTTAAAATTTCTTTTGGAAGATGTTCTTTATTTATTAAAGAATAAATATGTCAGATTAAATTTAGGAACAGTGTTAAATTTTGGGGCACCTGGGTGGCTCAGTCGGTTAAGTGTCTGACTTGATTTTGGCTCAGGTCATGATCTCAAGGTTCATAAGATTGAGTCCCACGTTGGGCTCTCTGCTGATAGTAAAGAGCCTGCTTGGGATTCTCTCTCTCTCCACTTTCTGCCCTTCCCTACCCTCTCAAAATAAATAAATAAACATTAAAAAAAGATAGCAGTGGGGCGCCTGGGTGGCGCAGTCGGTTAAGCGTCCGACTTCAGCCAGGTCACGATCTCGTGGTCCGTGAGTTCGAGCCCCGCGTCGGGCTCTGGGCTGACGGCTCAGAGCCTGGATCCTTTTTCCGATTCTGTGTCTCCCTCTCTCTCTGCCCCTCCCCCGTTCATGCTCTGTCTCTCTCTGTCCCAAAAATAAATAAACGTGGAAAAAAAAAATTAAAAAAAAAAAAAGATAGCAGTGTTAAATTTCAATGATCATTCCATATCTCCAACTCAGTTGTTCTCCAATATCCGTTACTGGCATCTGTTCTTTCAACCTCTTGGATACTAATCTCAAATCCATTGTTATTGTACAACCATGAAGATATCATGTTAGGTATTCTCAGTATATCTTTTTACATATTTATATGTGTGATAAAATAGTGCTATACAAATACATTTATACATTGTGAGACATATTCTCAAAATTTCAATTAATTAAATAAACATACAAAATACACACCTAAGTGATTATTGTGTTCATTCCAATTGTCTCTAAATGTATAATTTGACCTAGATACAAATTATTTATTTAGTAATAGGTGAGACAGGGCAAAATAATTGATAATATATGAAGATGATAAAATGGACAAAGTGCACCTAATCATTGCCATGTAGACAGATGAAGTATAGAACTATATGAGTGTACCCTTTTCAGCAACCCAACATTCTATCCTTTCACTATCTTAGCCCTATATACTGACCCTTCCTGTACATCAATACTTTCCATGTTTCCATCTGTTTCTTTTAGCATCTACAGACTACCCCACCTCAATTCCACCCCCTTTTCTTGCAAATACACTATTTAACTAATACCCACAAGTCTTGTTCTTTCTATTCTCACTACTCTTGTACTGCTTGCCCTTATTGCTGGCTCAATTTGGCCACACCTTTCTCTGAGTTTAATCTTAGCTAAAACTGGAGGGCATATTAGACAGAAGCATTCAATTTGTGATGTTGTGTTTGTATGGTCTAACATTCAGCTGAAACTTCAGCACCTTTTAGCATTTATTCTTTTTGATGTATCTTATATTTTACATTTCTGTAGTTGTTATCTCAAAGATTCACCAGTTTCTTAAATCTTCTCTCTCCTTCACTCTCACTCATTCCTCTGTTGAAAATCTTACCTGCTACCTCACAGGAAAAATGGAGGCCATTATATATTACCTTTAATTTAACCCATCTATTTAGCAAATATTTATTGTGTTCCATTCTGTTTTGGATAAACAACAATGGAAAAATGTTGTTGTAAGCCCTTAAAATTAATGAGGAAAATTGATATGGCAGACACCTAGCTGTCCTCACTATCTCCCTTTTCCATTATAATTGAGTTTAACGGGTGCATGGCCATTTAATGGTGTTTAGGGACACAGGGTGCCATAACTGGTGTTTTAAATTTTATTTCATGTATATTTTCAGACATTTTATATAATTGATCTGTATTTGTTGTATAATTCTTAAGTCTCTGAGAAACAGAAATTAGTGACTAATGTGTAAAGTTCAATATGCTAAGTGCTGCACGTGGTTTATGTTGTTTGATCCTGATCGCATACTTCAGAGAGTTTGGTGATCAATTAGGTAGACACATCTGAGTAAATACTAGTGAAAAACTGAGGTTTACAAGGGCTAAATATGTAGCTCAAGGTCAAACATCCAGTGATGATAAGGACCTATCTTTTTTTTTTTTTTTTTTTTTAATTTTTTTTTTCAACGTTTATTTATTTTGGGGACAGAGAGAGACAGAGCATGAACGGGGGAGGGGCAGAGAGAGAGGGAGACACAGAATCTGAAACAGGCTCCAGGCTCTGAGCCATCAGCCCAGAGCCTGACGCGGGGCTCGAACTCACGGACCGCGAGATCGTGACCTGGCTGAAGTCGGACGCTTAACCGACTGCGCCACCCAGGCGCCCCAAGGACCTATCTTATAAATATGGGAGAATCTGGCCAAGAGACACATATAATTAATCTTACAATAGTTAATAATTTCTAAGTACCATAGAATTTCTAAGAAATAAACTTATCCTTGACTACATCTACTAAAAGCTTAATTCTAACACTTTCATGTCTTACAAAGGCACTTAAAATTTAGAGCATAAATTTGATGTGTCCTAAAAGGCTCAACAAGATATGGTCACTATTTATTCCAACCCACCTCATATTGAATCCCAATCTCCTAGACTCTGAAACCCCAGCCACATTGGTTCTTTGTTCTGTTTGTTCAGTGACTACAACATGATCTCTTCTCTGACAAGTTTTTTTGCATGTGATGTCCTTTCTATCTATGAAGATTTTTACAACCTTGGGTCCTTATCCTACTTTTTCTATTGTATACCATTAAATATATTGACATGATTATAAGATAAAATATTTTAATGAGGGGCTCCTGGGTGACTCAATTGGTAAGAGTCCGACTCTTGATTTTGGCTCAGGTGATGATGTCACAGTCATGAGATCAAGGTCTACATGAGATCCGTGCTAAGCATGGAACTTGCTTGGGATTCTCTCTCTCTCTCCCTTTCTCTTTGCCCATCCCCTGTTTGTGCTGTCTCTCTTTCTCAAAATAAATAAATAAGCATTTTTTAAAAATAAACTTTTTATTTTAAGATAATTATATATTCCCATGCAGTTCTCAGAGATAATAAATACAGAAATATTTTGTCAACTTTTCACCTATTGTTCCAATGATAACAGTTTACATAATTACAGTATACTATCACAACCAGGAAATCAGCATTTATACAATCGACCAACATTGCTCAGTTTTCATTGGTTTTATATGTACTTATTTGTATGTGTATATTTATTTTCTTAATGTTTTGTTTATTTGTTTAGAGAGTGGGGAAGGGACAGAGAGAGAGAGGGAGAGAGAGAATCCTAAGCAGGCTCCATGCTGTCAATGCAGAGCCAGACCTGGAGCCCCATCCCACGAACTGGTAGATCATGACCTGAACTGAAATCCAGAGTCAGACCCTTAACCGACTGAGCCCCCCAAGTGCCCCATGTCTGTGTATATTTCTACACAATCTTATGTATAGAATCACATGACTATAGTCATAGACCATAGCCAACATACAGAACAATTCCATCACAAGGATCGCTTATTATACCCTTCTGTGGCCACAGTTACCTCTCTTCCTCCTTCCTTTATAATTTCTGACAACCACTAACTATTCTCTGTTTTTAAAATATTATCATTTGAAGGATATTACATAAGTTGAATGTGTGCAAGCTTTAAATTTTTTTCTTTATTGTTTTTTGATAATAAACTTTTTAATTTTTTAGGATACTTGAGATTTACAGGGGAGTTATGAAGATGGTTCAGAGGGTCCTGATGTGACTGCACCCAGTTTCTCCTATTATTAACACCTTACACCTTACATTAATATAGCACAATCATTACAATTAATGAAATAATATTGATACATTGTCATTAAAGTAGAAGCTCTTTCATATTTCCTCAGTATTTACATAAATATCATCCACCTTTTCTGTTCCAGGATTCTATCCAGAATACCACATTACATTTAGTTGTCAATTCTCCTTAATATCCTCTTGGCTGTGACAGTTTCTCAGAAATTTTTTTTTGATAACCTTGGCAGTTTTGAGGAGTACTGTTCAGGTATTTTGAAGAATGTCCCTCAGTTGGATTTGTCTGATTTTTTTTTAATATGTATTTATTTTTGAGAGAGAGAAAGAGACACAGAGCATGAGTGGGGTGGGGCAGAGAGAGAGGGAGACACAGAATCAGAGGCAGGCTCCAGGCTCTGAGCTGTCAGCACAGAGCCCAATGTGGGACTCAACCCCACGAGCTGTGAGATCATGACCTGAGCATAAGTCAGATGCTCAACTGACTGAGCCACCCAGGCGCCCCTGATGTTTTCTGGGTTTTGTTTTGTTTTGTTCTCATGATCAGACTGGATTTATGAGTTCTAGTGGGAAGATCACAAAGGTAAAGTACCATTTTCATCACATGTTACCAGGGGTTCATGCTATCAATATGACTTATCACTGCTGATATTAACCTTAATCATTTGAGATAGTATTTGTCAGGTTTCTTCACTGAAAAGCTGTTTTTTTTTTCACTTTCCAAACAGTATTCTTGGGAAGTCACTGTGTGTAGTCCACCCTTAAGAAGTGAGAAATATGCTCCACCTCTTTGATGAGAAAGTGTGTTATAAATTATACAGGCTTTTTCTTTGGAGATTTGTCTCTTCTTCCCCCTTTAATTTTTCATTTTCTTATTTACTATAAACTCATGGGTACTTGTTTCATGCTTTATATTCCAACAATGTTTGATTTTGTTTAAATTGTTTCAGCTTGGGTCATTGGGACCTCCTTTGGTTGGCTCTTGTGTCTTTTTCATATACCGCCATTATTGTGTGTGTGTATTTTCTTCCTTATTGTTGTTGATTCCTTATTTGCTGGCAATACAAGATATTCCAGGCTCATCTTTTATACTTACTTCATCAGTCGTAGAATTGGCCATTTATTTAAAGAGCCCTGCTTCCTCTTATTGGAGAATGGTATTAGAAACTAAAATCTAGATGCTAGGTTTACTCAGTATGTATGTAGATTTCAATAGTGTGTTCTGTCTTATTAGTGTGGAGTATCACATTGGTGTAGGCATATCATAGTTTGCTTAATTATTCACCTGTTAAAGGACATCTGGGCTATTTCCAGTTTGGGGCTGTTAATAAAGCTGCTAGGAGAATTCATATTCTATAAACTAAATTCCCAAGAGTGCAATTTCTGGATCATATGGTTAGTGAATAGTTTTATAAGAATCTGGCTAAACGTTCTCTGGTATGGCTGTATCATTTTACAATCCGTTCCCACTAGCAATTTATGAGTGATCCAGTTTCTTACATCATTGCCAGAATTTGACATTATTTTCTACACCATTTTGATGTGTGGAGATATTTTATTTTGGTTTTACAATAATATTTTACTTACATACTCCTGAGAAATAAGGACAGATGGAAGGAAGAGCACTACAGCGAGTCTGGAACGTTAAAACCTAACAAAAACGCACCACAAAATCAGTAATTGGTAGTTAAGATCTCTTCCTAATCCATATCTTAGGTAAGAGGCCATTTTCTCACAGAAGCTTTGCCTGATCCTGCAAGCTGTCTGAGGTCACCCGCTCTAGGAGTAATAGTTACGTGTTTATTTTCTCCATAATACTAATAACGCCATGTAACTTTATCCCAGAGTATTTAATTGTTGTTTCCTTTTTCCTGTCTAAACTGGAAGCTTCACAAAGGCAGAGACTATTTCCTTTACCACACTACCTCCAATACCCATGCCAGGTTCTGGTGTATAGGTGTTTAAAACTATTGTTAAATTAATACATAGACATGTTCTTCACTAAGTAGTGCACGTTCTCAGCCAAGTAATTTAATGTCCTTCAAATTGCATTTACTTAGTTACACAACAGAAACTTGATTTAAATCAATTCTAAGACTCTAGACTTCAAGTTACAGAAAAAACGGGTGATAAACGACAAAGAGAAAAAGAGATGACTTTTATTTTCAAACTCAATACTACTAAAAAAAAGAAATACCATTTAAAGTTATCAATTGAGTATACTATCTTCATATATTTCCAAAAACAAGGCTAAACGATTTTTTCTTTTGCAAAAATTACCTCAATCCCCATCCTCAACCTGGTTGAATATGCTGAGACAGTTTTGACTAAGTTGGTCCGTCTTATCAGGAGCCTTCAGTCTCTAATTATCTTGTGGAAGGAGGCTGGAGTTCCTGCTGTTTTTATATCAGTCTTCAAGTTAAGATGATACTAGAACACAAAAAATTAAAAAAAATCCTTGTACCCAATAAATATTTGGTTTATAGAAACTTCCAATAAGGAAAAATGTGTCAAAACAGAGTGGTTTTGAATTTTGTTAGTTATGGATCTATAGTTATAAGATATTTCACAACTGCTTTTAAATACTGATGTCAATACAAATTAATTTCAGTATATTTATTGAAAACAGTTTCATGACACAAATATATTGCCAAACTTATGACTAGTGGAATAAAAATTAAATTATGTGCCATGGCTCAGGATAGCCAATGCATTAAAATATGATGTGCTTGACATGTACCCAATAAAAGAGAATGTAATAAATCATACTCAATATAAAATATTAATAATAAATGACACATATGTGTTTTTTTATAGGAAAGTAAACTAAAATCATAGTAAAAGGGCATGGGTCATAATGAAAGTATTTCAAATTAAATATAGAATATTCTTCAGACAATTTGTAATGTGTTCCAGCAATTTTAAATCATTTGCCTTATATAATTGCATATTTTTCAATAAACATTAATAGAGTATAACTTAATCTTTATATATAGAAATAACTTGAGGGATATGGCAATACTTACTAGTTTATATGATCAATGTAAATAGTTTAACTGGATAATTCAGGCCAAAGTGTTTCATATTTAAATACAAATTAATAAATAAATAAATATGAATTTAAACAATACATGGTGCGCCTGGGTGGCGCAGTCGGTTAAGCGTCCGACTTCAGCCAGGTCACGATCTCGCGGTCCGGGAGTTCGAGCCCCGCGTCAGGCTCTGGGCTGATGGCTCAGAGCCTGGAGCCTGTTTCCAATTCTGTGTCTCCCTCTCTCTCTGCCCCTCCCCCGTTCATGCTCTGTCTCTCTCTGTCCCAAAAATAAATAAACGTTGAAAAAAAAAATTAAAAAAAAAATAAACAATACAAAAAAATTCTACTTATCCACAATCCATATGCCTGGCTGATCTTTATATGGCTACATTATGTCCAGTTAGATACAGCTTCTATGTCACAGCCTTAAATAAAGTTGCCCTCAAATCTCTTTATTTCCACTGACTGGGAAAATAATGGTTTACACCTCAGAAGGAAAATGTGAGGATTAAATAAGATGTTGTATGTAAAAGAGTTAGAATAAAATCAATTATTATAAGTTATTGTACTATGATTATCCACATAATAGTTATTATTTTTTCCCCCTGTGAAACAGCACTAAATAAAGAATGTTATGTTGCAGCTTCAAGGAAAATGTAAATGAAATGAGGGCAAATTTCCCATGCATTACAAACTGTGTCCCCCAATTTGACTTTGAATCTCCTGATAGCCAAAACAAAATAAGAAAATGTGACTAGTTGCATAATTTTCTTTGTCCATGAGAAAATGATGTGGTAAGGAGAGACAAGGATTTTAAATACCTATATTTTAAAGTATTTGTGTCATGGACTTTTATTAAAGGCATAGTAAGTCTGCATCTGCTTTTATTCCTCTATCAGTATAATTTGAGCTAAAACTTCAAAGCTTAATGAACTGAAATCAGTTCTGGAGGAGTCTGTGACAATGTACAGGCAGTATAGTAGAGTAAGGAGAGTGACCTCGTTTTGAATCCAGGTTTTACCTCACTTGTGGATGCCCAAGCAAGTAACTTAAGTCAAGCATATATAAAGCCTTGGATTACCTTGCAGACTGATAATTCAAATTCATTCAGTGTCCAAAAAAGTTCATAAAATGAAATGAAATTATTTGTATTCGTTACTTATACCAGTAGGTAGCCAAGTTCTCCAGAAGAGTAACCAAGATAGATTTATTTTTATAATGGCAAGGCAAGTTTCTTATGGCTGGAAGAATCTTCTGCAGACCTATGTTCTCATAGGAAACTGAGGACTTAGAAAGATGCTTCATGGTTCCTTATTTTTATAGTTGTCTTGGTAATTTTTCAGTTACTTTTCCATTTAAGAAGATGTGTATCATTTATCTTTGTCAGTTGACATCTTTCCATCAATCTTGCCATCGACCTCAAAGGTTGGTGTCAGAATATAGATTAGCACAAAGGCTTAGAATCTGAATATTAGTTTGATTTGAAAAAATTAGGAACAACAGCACCAATAAAACTTGGGAAAGAAAATGATACTAGATGGCTAAGATTGCACCCAGATCATTCTAAACAAAGAGTTTATAAATATTTACCAGTGATGAAAGATTGTTTCAAAAGCGTATGACCCTTATTTCCCGTGATTTGTGACAGAATTACATGCTGGATTAAAAATAGTCACCAAAATGATAAAGTTCTCATTTCTCCTTTTAGATTCTAGACTCTGTTGACTTTAACCAAAGAAGTAGAGATGCCTGAAAGTTTCCAACAGATTGAAACTGGGAAGCACTAGACCAGAAATCTAGTAGGTAAGCAAAACAACAACTGAAATTGTGGATTCTCATGTTTTTGTGCATAAATATTTGGGGTGTTAATGTTAAAAATGTTGGTAGGTCAGAGGACCTCCTCAACCCCATCCTCTCTAAAATAGAAGTTTGGCATAAGTAAAAATATGCTAGAGTGAGAGGTTGTTTGTTTTCAACTCAAAGCACCACGCAGAGAAGAAAAGGCAGAAAATTTAAAGTATGGAAATTAGTATTAACTGTGTTCTTAAAAATTCTTTTGTTTTGTTTCATTTTTTGTATCATAATAAGTGTTCCCTTTAATCCTCATCACCTATTTCACCCATCTCTCCCCACCATCCCTCTGGTAACAATCAGTTTATTGTTTCTCTTTCTCTCTCTCTATTTATATATATTTTTTTCCTTTGCATATTTGTTTTATTTCTTAAATTCCACACATAAGTGAAATCACATGATATTTGTCTTTCTCTGACTAACTTCTTTCACTTAGAATTTTACTCTCTGACTCCATTCATGTTGTTGCAAATGGCAAGATTTCATTCTTTTTTATGGCTGAAAAATATTCCATTGTATTTATATCACCTCTTATTTATTTATTCATCTATCGATGGACACTTGGGCTTCTTCTATAGTATGGCTGTTGGAAATAATGTGCAATAAACATAAGGGAGCATATATTCCTTTGAATAAATGCTTTTGAATTTTGGGAGTAAATATCTACTGGTGCAATTATTGGATCATAGAGTAGTTCTATTTTTAATTTTTGAGGAACCTCCATACTATTTTCCAGAGTGGCTGCACCAGTTTTCATTCCCACCAACAGTGCACAAGGGTTCCTTTTTCTCCACATCCTTGCCACCATTTATTGTTTCTTATGTTTTTGATTTAACTGTTCTGACAGGTATGACCTCATTGTAGTTTTGATTTGAATTTCCCTGATGATGAGTGATGTTGAGCACCTTTTCATGTGCCTCTTGGCCATCTAGATGTCTTTTTTGGAGAAATGTCTGTTAATGTCTTCCGTCCATTTTTTAATTGGATTATTTGCTTTTTGGGTGTTGATTTGTATCTGTTTTTTGTATATTTTAAATACTAGACCTTTATCAGATATGCCATTTGCAAATACCATTTCTCATTTGGTAGGTTACCTTTTAGTTTTAGTGATTGTTTTCCTTCACTCTGTAGAAAATTTTTATTTTGATGTTTTCCCAATAGTTTGTTTTTGCTTTTATTTCCTTTTTCTCAGGAGACATATCTAGAAAAAAAGTTGCTATGGCCAGTGTCAAAGAAATAACTGCCTGTGCTCTCTTCAAGGATTTTTATGGTTTTAGGTTTTACACTTAGGTTGTTAACCCTTTTTGAGTTTTTTAAGTATGGTGAAAGAAAATGGTCCAGTTTCATTCTTTCTCTTGTTGCTGTCTAGTTTTCCCAACAACATTTGTTACAGAGACTTCTTCCTATTGTATATTCATTCCTCACTTTTCAAAGGCTAATTAATTAACTACATAATTGTGGTTCATTTTTGGGTTTTTATTCTATTGATCTCTGTGTCTATTTTTATGCCAGTGACATATTGTTTTAATTATACTGCTTTGTAAAAAACTTGAAATTTGTATTAACTGTGTTTTAATATGCGTGAGTATCTAATCTATGGTTATACTTTTTTTGAATGAAGCATGAACACTTAGTTTGATGACCTATGAAACTAATTACTATGATATAAATTATAATGATACAGGCATACTTTTTTTTTTACTTTTTAATAAAATAATCTTCAGAGTACAGGATCTCAGAAATTATTTCATACGTGGACCATATTCATTTGAGTGTAGAGTCAGAAGTGCTTAAGTGGCATAAATTTTTTTTTGCTAAAATGTATATACCAGTTTTACCCTCAAATTTCTATTTGAATGATGAGTAAATTCATGATACATGGCCAGTAAGGAAGATTCAGAGAATGAATGTTTGCCTAACATGTCAAAGCAGTTTCACTATTAGTGGAGTGATCTGTGATTTCAATGTATTCTACATTGGTCTAAAGACATGATGATCAAAGGGTTAACTAACTTTCTCCTTCAGGCTAGTTGTGTTTGGGGGAAGATATTTTGTTACACTGGAGCCAAAAGAGATAAGTGGGGGAGGCTGGAACCATGCCCAGCTTCTCCAATACCAAGATCCTTGGGAAAGTAACTTTTTCCTGTTCTCATCCCCTTGAGGTGTTTTGTCAACTATGATTTTTACTAAGGTTTCTTAGGAAGGGAAAGCATCTGGCAAGGAGCTGGAAGTCTGTCCCTCCTTTCTCCACCACTTTTACTTCTTTTTTTAAGTAAAAAGTATGTAAGAGGTGAAATTACATTAAAAAATATTCAATAAAAATAAAATTATTATATAGAAAAGGCAAATTTTCAAGTCAGTTATCAAAATGTTAAACTGCAGGATATCTGACAGTAGTACTATTGACCAGGATCAGCAAGAGAAGCTGGTAATAAGACAGTGGAGTAAAGATCAAGGCAGTTTCTGGTTCTACATGTAAGGAGCTTAGAAGTCACCACTCTGCCCTAACAAGTAAAAATATGAACAGACTGAAAAATCAACAACTCTTCTTTGATCCATAAGACAGTAGAGATCACAAGACAAATCACTGTTCTCCAACTGGAGAGAAAGAGAGATGAATATAGGGAGGCATGGCTTACCAGAGCAGAATGGCTCAAACAGAACCGCTACAAGAACCAGTGCTGGGGAACGTAAACCTGAACTGTAATTGACAAATTGTTGGAGGCTCCTGATTCCAAAGTTAGTATGGAGATGCAAGACCCAGAATAGCCAACACAGTATTGAAGGAGAAGAACAGAAGTTGGAAGACTGACTCTTCCTGACTTGAAGACTTACTATTCAGCTACAGTTATCGAGATAGTATGGTATTGTCAAAAGAATAGACACATAGATCAATGAAACAGAATAGAGAGCCCAGAAATACATGCTCATAAATATAGTCAGTTGATCTTGGACAAAGGAAAGAGGCAATACAATGGAGCAAAGACAATTCTTTCCAACAAATGGTACTTAAACAACTGAACATCCACATGCAAAACATGAATGTAGACACAGACCTTATAATACAAAATATTAAGTCAAAATGGGTCATAAGCCTAAATGTAAAATGTAACACTATAAAATTCCAAAAGATAACATAGATGGAAACCTGGATAATCTTTTATATGGTGATGACTTTTTAGATATAACACCAAAATCATGACCCATGAAAGAAATAATTGATAAATTGGATTTCATTAAAATTAAAAGCTTTAACTCTGCAAAAGACAATGTCAAGATAATGAAAAGACAAGCCACATACTGGGAGATAATATTTGTAAGAAACACAATTAATAAAGAACTGCTATCCAAAATACTCTTAAATCCAAAGAACTCTTAAAATTTAACAATAAGGAAACAAACGACTCTATTTAAAAATGGGCCAAAGATTTTACCAGACATATCACCAAATAAGATGCACAGGTGATAAATAAACATATGAAAAATTATATGTCATCAGGGAATACATATTAAAACAACAATGGTACACCATTACACGCCTACTAGAATGACCAAAATCCAGAATACTAACAACACCAAATGGTAGTGAGAATGTAGAGCAACAAGTATTTTCATTCACTTATAATAGGAATGCAAGGTAGTATAGCTACCTTGGAAGATAGTTTGGTTGTTTCTTACAAAACTAAACATACCCGAGGTTCCTGGGTGTCTCAGTTGGTTAAGTGATTCTTGGTTTCGGCTCGGGTCATGATCTCACAGTTTCATGGGTTTGAGCCCCTCATTGGGCTTTGCATGGAGAGTGCAGAGCCTGCTTGGGATTCTCTGTCTCCCTCCGTCTCTCTCCCACCCCATTCCCGCTGTCTCCTTCTCAAAGTAAATAAACTTAAAAAAAAACAAAAAACCTAAACATACTCTTGCCATATGATCCAGCTATTGTATTTATGTCCATACAAAAGCATGCACACAGATGTTTATGAAAGCTTTATTCATAATTGTTAAAAATAGGAAACAAAAAAAATGTCCTTCAGTAGATGGATGGATAAATTGTTGTACATCCAAACGATGGAATACTATCTAGCACTGAAAAGAAATGAGCTGTTAAGCTGTGAAAAGACATGGAGGAAATTTAAGTGCATTTTACTAAGCGAAAGAAGCCAACGAGAGAGGCTTATATACTGTATGATTCCAACTGTATGACATTCTGGAAAAGATGAAACTATGAAGACAATAGAAACATCAATGGTTACAGGGATTAGGGGAAGGGAGGGTTGAATAGGTGGAGTACAGAGGATTTTTAGAGCAGGGAAAATACTTTGTATGATATTATAAGGATACATGTATGTCATTATACATTTACACCATGTACATATACATCATAGACGAGTTAGGGGGATATTGCAGAAGAAGAATGATATGATTTCAGAACCCAGAGTATCTTTGAAAGTAGTAAAGAGCAAACACATTCAAGGGAAGTTTGCAGTAGACAGATTTGGAGGAAAATATAAGGAGTTTAGGTTAGGAACTGTTGATGGGATTTGTGTTAGATGTCCTATGTATGTGTTGAGTAGGCACCTGTGCTTTGGCAACGTGTTGTTTACAGATAGTCATTTATTATATGGGAACTAGCTATATAAAACATGAAAGCATTACCATGTTTTCTTCTTACCTCATATAATAGTACTATTAGATCATAAGAAAAGCTTATGTTCTATCTTAAGGTAGTGCATTTAGTACTTTGAGGCTTAGAGTAAATATTTCTCTTTAATTTCTGATTCTTTGATAATGATTTTGCCAAATCTATACTATATTAGGAAATAAGAATTTTAAAACTTGGGACACCCAGGTAGCTCAGTTGGTTATTAGACTCCTGGTTCGGCTCAGGTCATGATCTCACGGTTCATGGGTTCGAGCCCCACATTAGGCTCTGTGCTGACAGCATGCATCCTGCTTGGGATTCTCTCTCTTTCCCTTTCTCTACACCTCCCCTGCTCTCTCTCTCTCTCTCTCTCTCTCTCTCTGTCTCTCTCTCTCTGTCAAAATAAATAAGTAAACATCTTTTTAAATAAAAAAAATTAAAACTTCATGGCCCATATTCTTTAGATTTGTGAAACATGCAGTATTTATTTTTCACTATGACAGTTTTAAGGTATATCTATCACATTAACTTTCTGGTAAAGTTTCAGGTATCCTGAAAATTAGCACAACAAATGAATCAGACACACAGAGATAATGCTTTTGCCAGCCCAGAAAATATATGCAGAGCTCCTATGCCTGAGTACCCCTTTATTCTTTTCATGATTTATCATGGAAATGTGAGTTGACAGTTTTATGTATGGAATGCAAATCTGGCTCACTTTATCAATCCCATGCATATTAATATGTATATATGGTAATTTTTGTTGCTTGCAGAATGGCCCTTAGATACTGCTTCCATTCTATGCAATTTAACAGGTGAAATGTTGGAAGGTACACATTTCATGGGCTGTTTTTATTAAACCAGTAAAATGTTTGTAGAAATCTGCTTGGTGATTGTAATTCTTTTGTTATATTCCTATACATGATCAAAAAAGAAGTCAGATGCATTATCATATATATGCATGCATAATATATTTACCAATATAAATGTTTCTATTTATGGAACTAATAACTTTATTGAAGCAAGAGAGTCATTGGAGAAGAGTTGTTACATAATGAAGGAGCACATTTTCATCAAGTTCCAGAAATGATCTGAATTAGAGTAATTATGAACTACCAACTGATTTTTTAGCTTTCTAATATAATTACGAGAGAAAATAAAACTTCATAATTCCTAATTATTCTTTCCACATGTCATATATCATTATCCACTAGACTTGGTTATGATGATGAAAACGTCCCTCTATCTTTCCTGCCTTTCCTTGACACTATACTTCAAAGATTTTTTAAAGAGTTTTGCTTTGCAGTCAAGAAGTTACATTTGAATCACAGATCCAAGTACTTACTAGCTGGGTGATCTTAGACAAATGTTTTAAACTTCTAAGAGTTGGGGCCTTTGGGTGGCTCAGTAAGTTAAGCATCTGGCTCTTGGTTTCAGCTCAGGTCATGATCTCACACTTTGTGAGTTTGAATCCCACATTGGACTCTGTGCTGACAGTGTGGAGTCTGCTTGGGATTCTCCCAAGGGGGAGTCTCCCCCTCTTTCTTCCCCTCCCCCATGCTCTCTCTCTCTCACAAAATAAATAAATAAACTTAAAAAAATTCTCTAAGAGTCAATTTCTCCAACTATAAATTATATAATAATAGTAATAATAATTATTTTATATAGATTTTAAGGATACAAGTAATTAAGATAAAAGAGGTAAAATGTTTTCCTACAGAGTTAGCACTCAATGTGATTTCTATTAGAACTATCATTATCATTATACATATATTACTTATACTAAAGATATATCTTGACTTGTTTACAGGCAATAGCTCTACTTAAAAAGTACATAGATTATATATTTGCTCAGAAAACCTACACTTAAAAGTATTCTCTCTCTTTTATGTTCTGTAATTACACTGATCCATTTCTGTGTGTGTGTGTGTGTGTGTGTGTGTATACACACACACACACACACACACACACACATATGCATGGCCACATTTCTTCCATTAAAGACAACAACAAAATACTCCTCGGATCCCTTCTTCTAACCTGAACTCCCCTCCTCCAGTTATATTCTACTTCTCTGCACTGGCACCATCCCAATTTCTTGAATTGCTATGCTTTTTTTTTTTTTTGATTCCCCACCTCACATTTGCTTCTCCATGATGGATTTGACCCTCATCCCTTCCTTCAAGTCCAGCTGAGTAGTCCTTACTAATCTATAAATATATAAAAATATATAATATATATAATATATAATCTATAAATACAATGAATATTTTCTCAGTGTTTTCTTGTCCTACTTTAAGCAGCATTTCACTGAATTGTCTACTTCCTCTTTTTTAACATCACATCCAATGACATCAGTGTGGTTGGTTTCCTTCTAGCCTTTGGCCTAGTCTCTTAGTCTTCTTGCCTCATCCTTCAAAGCTTTTCATTAATTTTCTGGTTTCTCAGCAACTCTTGATCATTCACAAAAGTTTACACATGTTTTAAGCCTTTTAACTGCTCAGTAAATTATTAACAACAACAAAAAATACAAACAACAGAAATATCTGATTGTTCTGGCTCAAAAAGTAGAGCACATAGTTGATGTATTTCTTTTCTTTGCCTCTCACATCCAGTACATCAATAAGTTCTGTCACTTCTACATTTGAAGTATTATTAAATCTGATGACTGTTCTCCATTTTCAGTATATCATTGTATTCACTGGGGTATTGGAAAATAGCCATCTTATTTTTTTCTGTGTAGCTATAAAATAAACAAAAATAATAGGACAACATACAGCAAAGTTAGGTTTGTATGTTATGTTGTAACAAGTGCTGTAGGGAAGATTAAGAAAGGAATGAACTAAGTATGATCTGGAAATAGATATGGTTTAAATTTAAATAAGAACTTGAACGTAGACCACGTTGAAAAGGTGACATATGAATGAATGTTCACAGTGTATTTATTCCAAATAAATGTACTTAAATAATTTAAGCAACCTAAAATTTTGTAAACTAAAATAAATATAGAGAGTTTACACTCTAGCACTTTACAAAAATATAATTCATTGTAAATCATAATGTGTGAAGAGGAAATATATGTAGCAAATGCTAAATGTGATTTAAACATTTTTTTTCCTAAGTGTTAGCAGAAACCCATGAAGGCAAATGGAATAGGAAGAAATCCTCAATGGAGTTTCTGTTTATGCAAACTCTAAGATATTGTGAAAGAATATCTGCCAGCAGTAGTCCAAAAATTACCTGTGGTCTATATAAAAGTAAGGGAAAACATGCAGTATAAAGTTGAAGACATTGTATTGGAAGTTTTCTTTAGAGAAGTAGAGTTGCTGATATACTGTGGGTTTCCTCAAACCTATGATGAGGCAGTGCCTCCTCCTTATCTCAAACAAAATAGGAATAGACTCCAAGTGAACCAAGTCTGTATTGAAGTCTGAAAAGTCTAAATACAAGAGGCCAGAGTGGTTTCCTGGGATTAACAAGGTCAAAAAGTACTACTTGGAGAGAGATCTGCACTTCTGTTAGCTGTCAAGCAGCCCTTTGTTTTTCATGCACTAGAGAAGAATACTGAACAAAAGAAGCAACAGTGAGTCATCTCTAAAGGATACTTTCCATGATCCCAGGAACCATTAGATCATGGTATGAGCCAAAATCAAGAGCTGGACACTTAACTGACTGAGCCACCCAGGTGCCCCAGACACCCTTTCCAGGAGGACTTCCAACCAGGGGTAGGGTATCTCCCAGAGGAAAGACTGGGAGTCTAGTATGGCCGAAGGAGATGACACTTGAATGATAGGGATATAAATGACCACATATGAGAAGGAACACATCAACCACTTTAGGAATTCTAGGAAGCTATGCAACTGTGAAGAAAGTCTCACAAGAGAAAGAGGTAGCTTTTGGCATACGATTAACCCAAATGGTGCTAACATTGGATTACAACCTTCCCAGGCAAGTGAGACCTTCTGACACTTCTCTCCCTGCTTCTGTTGGCTTTGAACTTGGGGGGTTCCCTAAAGATCCACAGTGTGGGGCAGGACAAAGCAACTATGCTTTTCCTTTTCTTTGATTGCTCATCAGCTGAGGAGAGACCGTTGTAGACTTGAAGAGAAGTTAAAGATTTGATGTTAAACTGGAAGGGATTTATTTTATCTGAAAAGAACCAGAAATCTATGAGATCTTCCTGAAATTTTCTTTAGACTTAAGGAAGAGAATCAGTATAAAGAGTGCTCTGAAAAAGGAAGTTAGTAGAAAGAAACTATTCTCCTTGACTACATCCTACCTACCACATCCACTTTTTCATTAAACTGAATATGTGCAGTTTTACAAATTTCATTAATTTTTCATTGAGCTATAATTGGTTGTGTTGGGAACTTCACTGATTAAATTCATTTGTTCTTTATCTGAAATTAGACAGAAGTTCACTTAATATGAGCAATTTTGCCAATTATTCTCAATAATATAGTCAGGAATAATTGTGAATGACTTTGAAATTTGCAAAAAAGATTACTGGGTGTCCTGTCTAGTTCATCCTTCAGTATCTTTGAGCTATGTTAACATTCTAAATTGTAAATAACTGACAGCAATAGATATGATTTTTCTCATAGGCATGCAAAATAATTTTTTCTAGTGGAGGTACTATTGATCTTCTTTTCCTCCCTCCCAAAGAAGTCAGTTTTCAATCTATCTATTGACCAAGTTTATTACAACAATCCTGATTACTTAATATGTGCCTCTGAATTCTCCCTCAAGCTGTTTTGCAGTATCTTACTGGTTCCCTCATTAATGTATGACTGTCATGATTTCATCCTTTAAGAAAAAGTATTCTTTAAAATTGTGGAGTCCCCCTGGAGAACTCAGTTGGGTAGCCTGACAGAGTAGGTGCCAGGGGAATACATTTCATGCTGCTGGTCTGCTGATTTTTTGCTTGGCCCCAGAGCGAAATCCAAGTGGCAATAGAACTTTAATTGTGTTGATTTCGTATTTCCTTCATTTTGTTCTCTTCTCCTGATTTTATGATTTATTTTGGTTTTTGTTTCACTTGTGTATTTTACCTTCCAATGTAACAATGATAAGTGGGAATTTGGTTTTATGATCTGACTTTGGTGATCTTTGTAGATGGATTATAGAGATCTATTCCGTTAGGTGAGAGATGACATAGAATAAAGTTTGTTATTCTTTTTTTTATTGTTTTTCTTTTCAAAAATCTGAATTCAAGTAAATTAAGAAGTATGTACCCACAGGAAGAAAAATGGTTCTTTAATATCTGTGTTTTGATATTTACTTTTGACTGGTGGCTGAAATTATACATCTGAAGCCATAAGCATTCTATGTGTCTTTTTGTCCGTAATTCTGAAAGGATTTTACTTTGCATTGTGTGAGTGTGAAATGTTTTACTCTCTCTGGAGGATTCCTCTAGAGGAACAAATTAAATAATAAAATATCATAAGTTATAAGAACTCTGCTCTGATTCGCTTATAGAGATAATATATAAGCATTTATGTGAGTTAAATATTCTGAAAATTTCCAGAAAGTAAGAATATTAAAATGTTAATAGTTTATATGTCCTAAACTTAAAAAAAATTTCTTCTTAAAGAAAATAACTCAGAAATGTTCTAAGACACTAGATAATTAGGATAACCTTTGACAAGACTAGTTGAATAATTTTTGTTTTAAACAAATATAGCCATGTCTTATCTCTGATTTATTACTGTTAAGTACAATAAAATTATATATTTCATTCTACTTGGGTTTGTTTTCTTAAACTCTTACAAATATACTGATCAAATAAGGTAATAGTTTGTCTCAAATAGTTTAAGATTAAAAAAATACTTTAAATTTGTTCAACTAAATTGAGTAATTATTTTGTCTAACTTTTTATTTCCATGGTAACTGTGTTTTGTAGTATGTCAGCTCAAAGGAAATTTTCTGAGATCTTTATATAATTTAAAACCTCAGTCTTATGCTTATTAATTAATGGATACTCATTGCATACCTAAATAATTTTTAAAAAAGATAGATTATCTAAGCATGGTTACTAAGCATCATTTTTATTTTATATGCCTTTTACCTCAATACTTTATACAGAAGCTGCATATAGCCTTGAGCCATAACTGTGTAAATAAGATGTGTTTGACCTTAAAAAGTTTTATTATGTGTCTATATGTAATTGCTAATCTGAAAAATTCTTGTGTAAAACAGACAGTTCTCATTAATCCCATACCTTGCTTTTACTGTGAAATAGTAGTTACTTTGGTTGAAAGTTATAAACCTATATATAGTAGGAGCAATGGTGGCAAAGGAATACAGTTGTGTGTGTGCTTTTGTTGATCAAAGAAAAAGTGTAGATTTTTCCTACCATGGCAGTTCTCAGGCTTCTTAGTCTCTGATCAGACCTTATATATTTTTGTGGGCGCCAAAGAGCTTTTGCTTATGTGTGTTGACTATCTGCATTTACTGTACTGGAACAAGAAACTGGCATTTTCAACACGTCAGTTCGTTTGAAGATAGCAATAATGAACACAGCATAAACATGAATGAAATATCAGTATTGTTATGAAATTATTTTGACCTTGCAGATTCCCTGAGAAAACCGCTGTCCTAAAGTCTCCATTGGTTCTAGAAAATGAAGGAACATAATGAAGGATAACATTTGGAAAGTGGATTTTATTTGCCTTGGCTTATAATACCTGTGTTTGGAAAGAAAAAAAAAGCTATAAAATATATTAATATTTTAGCAAAGTCCACTCAATTTGGATGGGCTTGCTTTCATAGTTTCTAATTAGTGCCTTTAGCTACAGTAGGAGAGGTTATTTTTCAATTCGATGCAGTCTGCCTAGATGGAGATTCTGTGTTGTATCAGATTAATTTTCTGTGCCTTATGTTGAATTTATGATCTTCTAAAGAAGATTACTTAAAAGGAGGAATCTACTTTAAAATAAAAAGGAGGGGGAAAAAGACCAAAGTTTCTGCATTTATGGAAGAGCTATAGTTTTTTACAATTATTTTATCTTCTATTTGTCCTTAAAATGTTTTGTCATTACATTAAATATAGAACCAGCTGTTGCTTCTCATGCACCCAACACCCTATCCTAATTGAATGCCTTAATATCTGACAACTCTTGGTTTTGCCTTGCCAAAATCTACACTACACTTGTAAAAAATCCGCTTAATTTTTTTAAAACATTTTCCAGACAGTTTCTGAAAAATCATGCATATGTCCTTTCTCTATATATATAAAGGGAGATGCTAGAAATCATTAGGATGTTTATGTGTTACTGTTATAGGGGTCACACAGAAAATTGTCAGATCAGAAGATATGCTTAGCCTTCCCTAAGTTTGTATAGGTAAGATGTTATTAATACAAATATTTTTTAAACTGTTACACTTTACGGAAAGACTGGGGATTTGTTAATATGCTTCTTTCCATAATACTAATTTATCCTCAGGGAAAGCACTAATCAAAACTCTTATGGTATAGTTACATGCTATAATGCAATAGAGAATTTTTCTCTCTTCTGTACTGTTGGTTATAGAAATAAACTAACCACAGACAGGAATAAATCCTTACCTAAAGATAGTTTTTATCTTACTATTAGGTTTTCCTGAAAGTTCTAATACAAGCTATAGTCCAAGGAATGTGTTTTTAAGAAAGAAAGATCATTTCAGAGTTTTGTGGAAAAATAACTGTATCAGGCATTTCAGGCTATTGATGCTAAGACACACACAGAGTAAACTTGTGAGTATAGGCTCTGTGCAGACATCACTTAGATGGCTTTTAGATCTTATCAGTGAACTGAGTTAGGATTTCCAGCACTTATTTTGGTCCAGACATCAGTCATCTGCAAATGGATGGGTAACCCAGGATCCAGCAAAACAAAAATTAATTACCTAGGACTGAATGAACTGATGAGAAAAATTACCTTGCGTTTATTTATTTCCAACATTGTTGATGTTGTTTTAGTGTTCCATTTTCCAGGTATAAACGGAAGTCCTTTTTGTTTATTCTTAAGCGATGCACAACTCACAACAATTCAATAACTCTGCTTTTATACATTGAAATAAGACATTTTAAAATGATATCTGATTCTCATTGATCCCTTAGAATTCCTAAAATCTTACCGAGTCTCCTTACTTTTCATGACAAAAAAGGATAGATTTGTAAGAATCTGTTCTCCATTTCACCAGTACATAATTGACAAATTATATAATCACAGCCATACCTGCAGTGTCATATTTGAAAACTGATGTTCATTAACTCAGGCCTGACAAGATAGTTTTGAACAACAATGTTGGTTTTATTGACAGGCTCAGTGCCTACACAATTCTTTTAGGAAAACTTCCCTTACACCTGCTTTACAGGATTGGGCCTTTTAGATGGTAAGGGAGAGAAATACCTGGCAGGCCAGGACCCCTAGGAAATTTTGAGGATCTCTGGAAGAGAAGTCACTCAAATTTACAGGAACTATGGTTGAAATCTGTGGAGAGAGTTTCATGGGTTTGTTTTCCTATCCTCCATATAGCAAATAAACAGAGACACTTAAAAGCAGGATCTGAAATTCTTTATGATCTTAGATTCTTTTGGACAAAAATGAATTTTGTCCTTGTAGGTTGTTCAATACTCTACAGCATTTAATTTGCAAAAGAACGCTAAAGAAATTCTACAGGGTTAGTTAAAACACTTACTGAACTTAGGTAAATGACCAGACCAAACCTGATGAGACCAGTTTATTTTGTCTTGAGCAATAATGGCTTTCTTTGATATTATGATGATCATAAGAGGGGGGAAAGTGTCAGAAAAATAAATACAAATGGAAAACGAAAGTGGGCAAAAATTATTATTGGGTGCCCTGGTTAGTGCAAACATCCCACTTATCTCTGTCTTCTGTTATTTTTGAGCTGTGTTACAATTTTGTAAGTAGTAGATACATGATACTGATGCATATAATTCTTGTCCATATATATATATATACAGATGCATTTTGACTAGGGAAGGTATGAATGATTTCCATAAACTGTGGAATAATCAAATTCTTTTATATATTAAACATAATAATTTCAGCAGCCTATTTCGTTATATATGTCTCTGGTTTTAGGATAATCCATTGACCAGATACAACATTTTTCATGCTTTCTTATTATTAAGGAGTTAAACTACATATGTGAAATGGTGATCATATTATATATAGATGACAGTCACAATTTACCTTTTAAAAATATACTTTAATATATATCATTTCAATTTGCTTTTCGAGCTTTTTCACCATCCTTTTTTCTACTTCTACTATGTAACCCGTGCTATTCAAGTAGATTTACAAGTCCTTTCAAGTCTAAGAGCCACTCTACACTGTAGGTATTATTATGTTTATTTTAAATCTACTGAACTGAACTTTCAAGATAGTAAGTGGTGAAATTATGGTTTAAACTGTTTGCAAAGCCTGTGTGCTAAGTAAAATTTTCTTAACTTTCAAAGTGTTTATCAAAGCTCCAAAATGCAAACATTTGCTTTACCAATCATTGTCTACTTCGATATAATTGAATTTGGTTTGTTTTGATTATCAATCAGGATGTGAGCTATGAAAAAAAATTATTCTGGATAAGTTCTCAGTGAGATAAAGGAAGTTGGCATCCGTTGCACACATTCTGTTGGCAAAACACACACACATACACACACACACACATACACACACACACACACAGAACCTCATAACCCTGGAGAAAAAGCTGGTATATCATTAACAATATACCTCTATAAAATTGGCCAACTTCCTAACTTCCAACCTTCCAGCAAGCCCATTAACCTTAGCTGGTACTGTTTTGAACAGTTTTCAGACTCATCTACTTTATCACCAAAAGCCATGAATTGCTTGTTCATTTTTATGTTGTTTTCTTTTTTTTTTTTTTTTTTTTTTTTGTATAAGGATAAAATCCTTGATGGAGGTGGCTTTCTCACATACCTCAGCAATATAGTTTGCCCATGCTTAGATATGAGGTAGCATTTTGAATGTCTTGCTATAAAAGTTTTTGTCTGTCTAAATTGCAATGCCTTTGCATTTTGCTGTCTTTTCAAGGTTTTCCCTGTTCTATAACTATAGGTTTTCAGGAACTATTTTTGTGAGAACAATAAAACGTTACTTCTTCTTGTCCCAGAATTCTGTTACCAAATGTCTCTTTGTCTTCATATATTCATAAGTTTTGGTTTTCTCCGAAATTAAAAAGTCCAGACAAAAACTTTGTTTAGGCTTGTGATAGTTCTCAATAGCTTATATGTTAATTTCTGTTAATTTCATGATTAGATTTTGAAAAGCCACAGAGAACCTGACTTCTGCCATCCATTTCTACATGTGCAGCAATAGAAGATGACCCAGTTGTAATTGTGTGGCCATCAGTCTTCTACTTAACCTATGCTCACTTCACAAAATTGTGAGAACCAAATACGTATAATAGCTAAGCCCCTTTTGAGCACATAGCAAATTCCAATTTCCTCTCTTCCTTCTTTTTCCTTAGTGTTTAATTTTGTCTTTACCATTATAGCACTAATTACCTCTGACGGCCTAGACATACCCACTACACTCAGTCTCTTCTCATCAGGATTAGTTCCTCTGCACATTTGAAACTTGTCTGGCTCATCTACCTGGATATTTCTTTGTAAAAGTATGTTCATGCTTTCGTGATTTATTGATCTTCTTCTTTCTCTGCCAGTTATGGGGTTTTCTGTTTGTTGTCTTACTCCGTGACCCCATATTTAATTCTTGAGGCATTGTGTTTTACATTCTATAATCTCCTTTATAGTCTTCCCATATTCAAATACTTCAAATATTCTTATCCTGTCTGGATCCTGGGGCTTTCAGTTGTATTGGGATATCTCCGATTTTGTATGTCAGTTCTCCCTCAAAATTTGCAAGCCAGAAATATGTCATTTGAAAATTCTTGATTCAGGATCATACTATCTTAATAACAATCTCTATTCAAATGTGGAATGGGAGGCGTCTGGGTGGCTCAGCTGGTTAAGTGTCCAACTCTTTATTCCAACTCATGTCATGGTCTCACAGTTCATGGGACGGAGCCTGCATTGGTCTCCTTGCTGACAGCCAGAGGGCTGCTTGGGATTCTCTCTCTCTCTCTCTCTCTCTCTCTCTCTCTCTCTGCCTCTCCCCTGTTCATGCTCTCTCTCTCAAATAAATAAATAAATAAATAAACACTAAAAAATAAGTGGCACTGGAAGAAAGCAGCCCTGGAGTTACTGTGACTTATCCTCTCATGTACTTCCCGTGTGTTCATGCCCTCATTGACCGCTGCTTATTCTTTATCAAATAAATATGTTAATTTATTCTTTTTTTCTACTTAAACAGGTAATATTTTCATCAAAGCCCTCATAATTTATGTCTGGCTAATTGAGAATAGCTAATATTTGTGTTCCCTATTGTCACCTTGCTGTAACACAACTACACCTTAAGAATTTCTTAAACAAATTTTCCTTTCCATGTATTCGTCCATTCTATCATGTTTCCTCCAAACTCTTAGCTCTTTCATTTAGAAGCTCTTTATTTTTCAATATTCATATACAGATTCATCTATTAAATTCTTTCCTTTTTCATCACTGTCTACTTAATTTGGCTTAGCAGTTATATTTTATATGCTTCACAACCATTAGAATTATATTGCTCAGACAAGTCCAGCATTTTGTTTGTTTGTTTGTTTGTTTGTTTGTTTGCCATGTAGGTAAGTGCTATAATTTACAATTCAAGTAACACAATAAAATGGGAAATAATTTTTTTTTACAGAGATATAGTCTAATATTAAAATAAGGTCTGGGAGGAATTTCTTGAGAAGTTGCCATCCATGTTTGAATTCAGAACCAGGGGAATTCTTTTTATCCATTCTGACACTGGCACTGAAGACAGAGTTTTCATTCTGTTCAGTATTATAAAGATGGTGTTGATCATATTTTTCTTCTTTCAATCATTCTTTCATTCATTTACTCATTCATTAAACACTGTTGAGGATGAACTCTATATCAAAACCTGTTGAATGTATATGAAAAACAAAATGTCACTGTATTCAAAATGCTTAAGTGTAATGGGGCAAGAAAATAAATACAAAATTAACATGCAGTGTGATAAGTATCATGACTAAGTTATGGGGGAAATGCTATGGGAGAAAAACCTCCAGAAGTCTTGCAATGTTATAAGGGAAAATGAGAGGATTGGGTTCTGTCTGGGAGGAGAGATGGCACAGTCTTCCAGGCAGAAAGATCGCTTGTAAAATGGTAGATAGATGTGGGAAAAGAATGTTCAGGAATGAGGAGGAGTTTGGTTTGACTTTGTATGAAATAATTGTTCTCTCCTCTTTACTGTTCTTTTCTTCCAGTATTTCATTAGAACTTTCCTTTATCACCCTTAAAGCTTGCAAAGGTCTTTAGGACCAGTGCTAATCTGATGCTTTGCTTTCATTAAATGATAATAATGTTAAAACTAAATTCATAAACTCCATTGTAGCCATGCAGTTGGATATATTTTATTATTCTTTACAGACATAGCATTTGAGCTGGACTGTCAAAGTAACCTCTGTTTAATAGATGGAATAGTCATGAAGTAAATTAATGAACATCTCAATATGTACATTTCTGCACCTTTATCTAGACTTTCACATGGACAGCTCTAACTGGTTTGGCTCAGATTCACTTCAGTTCATACACTCAAGAACACATTTATCAGACACCAGACAGCAAGCCTCCTTTAGACAGTCAATATACTGCAGGAGAGACACTGAAAAGTGAAATTCTAATTATTCTTGACATAGGGCATTCTAAGGCTGTTTCATGCCAAAATAATGAAAGTTATTTTTCTTCAGAAAACTGAAAGACGATGCATGAGGCATCTTCAGGTTTCCATAGAAATGGAATTAAATGAGAAACATGTGGCACCTTCTGATGGATACAGATCATCCTGAAATCACTTCACATCTGTTGGTTAAACAGAGAAATAGCTATAAATCTTTTTGAAAACAAAGGAGAGAAAAATGTAGCAAATATATCAAGTAATACCTTTATGGCATAATTTAGCATGACTCCATAAAGAAGGTTATTTATAATGGCAGAATTATTTGTCACATACCACTTTTTAAAAAGGAAATTAAAATTATAGACGGGTTATGATGTTTAATATAGTCTTGTAAACTCTAGATATTTCGCTTTGCTATTTACAAACCTTATTTTTAATCATCAGCAACATTGTGAAAATTTAGAAATGTTTGCATTATAACTTGGTGTAAGCATATATCATTAGGATATATTTTTTTTAACAGTCCTCTGTCAAAATTTAAATGAGTCTTTCTTGCTCTTACACGTGCATACGTATGAAAGGAGTTATTTTGAAGGAGTGTTAATAGTGGATCAACGTATGTTTCAGAATAAATTGTTTATAACTATATAAATACTTAGTGGGAAATGTGTATAAAGCTCACAGGAATTCAGAAATTTCCACCTTCTAAAAATGTTTCTGGAAAATACTTTCTTCACCATGTTCCATTTCCAGTAACATACAATTTAATTATCCAACATAACTATGTAAGAATTTTTATTTTTTAAAGCCAACATGGGATTAATTTTTTTAAGTTTTTTTTTTAAGTTTTTTAACATTTATTTATTTTTGAGACAGTGAGAGAGAGAGCATGAACAGGGGAGGGTCAGAGAAAGAGAGAGACACGGAATCTGAAACAGGCTCCAGGCTCTGAGCTGTCAGCACAGAGCCCAATGCGGGGCTCGAACCCACGGACTGTGAGATCATGACCTGAGCCGAAGTCGGACGCTTAACCAACTGAGCCATCCAGGCGCCCCTTTTAAAGTTTTTTTTTTTAATGTTTATTTATTTTTTAGAAAGAGACAGACAGAGCGTGAGTAGGGGAGGGGCAAAGAGAGAGGGAGACACAGAATCCAAAGCAGGATCCAGGCTCTGAGATGTCAGCATGGAACCCAGAGCCTGACGTGGGGCCTGAATCCACAGACTGCCAGATCTTGACCTGAGCCAAAATCTGAGCTTAGCGGACTGAGCCATCTAGGTGCCCATGGGATTAATTTTTACTACGTTCATATCACTTATATCATAATATATGTATCCACGAATGTTAAAATATACACATTACTGAACAATTTATCATCATATAACTAGTCTTATACTTCAATTGTATAAGGAACATATATTATCCCTGATAAGTGTTCTCATATGACAGATATAAAAATGAAAGATTTTCATAGATATTCACATAGTGTAAGATAAGATTATGACCTTCAAAAAGCCCTGTTATAAATATTTTAATCATAATCCACAGTCCTGTTTCCGGTAACTTTTAGAAAAGAACTATTGATTTTTTTCATAAGAATCAAGTAAGAAACAGAGGAATGAAAGTGATCTTCTGTTCCATTCAAACTCAATCACATAAACCTGGGTATTGGTGGTGTTGCCGGAGGCAGGGATGCTGTGGGAGCTCTCGTCTAGCACACGGTCTTGTATACTAATAAATACCCAATTTGCTCCTTTGTGCTCTCCTTTACTTTTTCAAATAATTTTCCAATGGCCTCAGCTACAAAAGTGAAAGTTTCAAATTCGACTGAGAAAAATGAGAAAGGACCGCATCCTGGGTGAAGCAACCGTCTGATTTGAACATTAAATTGTAGTTTTGTATGCCATGCTTTTTTTCTCATACTCGAGGTTGACCCCTATTAAATACCAGGATCTGTGATAAAATTCTGGCCTGGTATGAATTTTCAGCCAAAGAAAAGAAAACCATTTCAGGAAGCTGCTATATAAGATACTGAAATTTAATGATATAATTTAAGTGGTATAACATTTTGAAGGGATATTGGAGGTCAGAGTTAAACTTCTTCATTTTCCGATGTAGGGAGACTTAACGATGAGTTTTAATGACTTGTTCAAGGTCATTGTTAGCTTTCATTAGACGTAAATTGAGTATTTTATTTAGTTTCTTTGCTCTTATGTGCCTAGTGGTACTTCTTAACATTTTTTCCACTCCAATGTAAGATTATTCATGGGGATGGGGACTGCATAACAGGGACATAATCCTACCCCTCAAGAAAGAACCAGGTGGCCATTAAGAGGTGCTGTGGGAGGATGACTTCAGTTTGGAAATTTCCTTTTTTTCTTCTCGACATTCAGGGTAAAAGGACATCACTTAATAATTGTTCTAGACTAGGGTTTTTATTAATTCCTAGAATTCTGAGTGAATTTACAGGAGTGACGTGTTATACTGCAACAAAGTCATTGGCCCTAAAACATCCTGCACCCTACACTCTTTAAGGTATTGTCTTAAAAGAGGGAGAGGGAGAGGGAAAGGAGGAAGGAGATGGAGATATCAAGTCCCTCCTGAACATCTCTTCGGCATTACGTAGAACGAGTGTCCGTCTACTTCATAGTAAGAAGAGATGTGGAGGACATACAGTCTTTTGTTAAACCCCGATGACCTTTTTAAGAATCACTTTAATCATTTTGATGGGAAAAGTAAAAGATTTGAAAACAAAAAAAAGCAACAGAGGGGCACCTGGGTGGTTCAGTCGGTTAGGTGTCCTCGTAACCCCTCTCCCTCAAAAATAGACGAAGAAACCACAAAAAGATGTGTCAAAGAGTCTCGAGAGTAGTGTGGTACATAAAGAAGAATTTCTTACCAATTTCTCATAAATATATCTGATCTCTTATTTTATACTTATAAAATGCCTAATCACAATAGCAGTGGGGTGAGATAGAAACTCTGTCCCACCACCACATCCCACAAGGAGGTGACCTGATTACTTTTGAATGGAACAGAGAGGTAAATGGGACAGAGAAGGCAAACTATTACAGTAGCTCTAATTCGCTGAGTGTCAAATCTTTGCCATCTGGTTAAAAGTGACAACCTCATTGTCTACTTTTCTGTACTTGTCTGGTTTCGTTCTGTCTGTGACAATTCAAATTGTGTTGCCAAAGTTACTCTGATCTGTGGTCAAGTCAATATCTTTTCTTGTATTTTTTGATAATTGCCTGAGTATGGAGTATAATAATAATAAGAACCACATTTATGAAACTTTGGATGATTTGTCTGAAAATCACAGATTTTTGGCAGTGTACGGAGATTAGGTTTTAACTTTCCATTTCCATAGCCTTTCAACAGGATTTTGTCTTAAAACTCCCAGGGAAGAGAAGTTGAAATATTTTACTTCAGGAGTTAATATATAAAATGCTCACTATAGCAAAGCTACTCCATAGATAAATATTGAGACTGTAAGAGAAAAAAGTATCAATTTTGTATGTGCTTAAAACAAAGAAACTAGATATATTCAGCATGATAAATTAGACTTGGACATTTCTAAAATATATATATATATATATATGTATATATATACATATATATGTGTGTGTGTATATATATATATACACACATATGTATATGTGTGTATATATATATATACACACACACATATATATGTATATATATACACACACATATATATATTTTAGTGTTTATTTTGAAGACAGAGACAAAGCGTGAGTGGGGGGAGGGGCATAGAGCGAGGGAGACACAGAATCCGAAACAGGCTCCAGGCTCTGAGCTGTCAGAACAGAGCCTGATGCAGGGCTTGAATTTATGAACTTGCCAGATCAAGACCTGAGCTGAAGTTGGATGCTTAACTGACTGAGCCACTCAGGCGCCCCGAGACTTGGACTCTTCTAAGGCAATCTGAGAAGTTATAGTTCTTTAGAGCCTCTAATCTTTGTCATTAATAAAATGTTTGTGGATTACCAATATATATTTTTATATAATTGCCCCATGACACCTCTCACCTTCTGGCTGTTATCTAAGAAAGAGTCAGGATGGAAAAAAAGGAATTGGCATTTACTGAGCATAAAAGCTAAGTCAGGATTTCGTGTTTCACATTAAAAAAATATTTTAAACAGTGATTTTATGAGGAATGCATTCTTCTTCATTCTTTAGATGAAAAGAAAAACTCTGAAATTTAAGGAAATTGAACATGTATCACTTTCTAGGATGTGAAATAATCTTTGAGATGTTAAGGCTCTTTATCTTTGCCACTTGTGAGCTGTGATCACTAGATCCTACCTGATTATTTAAAGTTCTAATGGAAGAGGCATAAGTTTCTGACTCTATCTTTGACCATTATCAACAGATTGCTAACATTGGTGGCAGAGGAAAAGAGAATCATTTCACAGCCAGTCCTTTTGTGATGCTGAAGGGTGTAGGTTGAGAAGATGGTCTTTGATTTAACCAAATGTGTCAATCACTGATATTTTTGCAATCAGAGAACACAGGATGAAGAGAGGGGGCACAACTGAATTGTTCTCAATTCTGTTCACATCTTTCCAGCTCTGGGGCAACCACCTTGCTTCAGACAGCCATCTTTTCTTTCCTGGAGTACCGTGGTAACTTCTTCACTGAGCTTCCTACAACAATATACATGCCCTTTTGGTGCAGCCTTCATATAGCTATCCCCAATGATGTTCCCTGAACTCAATTCAGTCATGTTACTCTCCTACTTTTTAATCTTTTCCTGGCTTCTCATTTTTTGCATAGATGAAATTCAACATTCTTAAACTGTTCTAATAGCTCTTATATCATCTGGTCACTATGACCTGGAAAATTAGAATATAATTTTCAGGAGAAAAATAAATGGGTAATAGATATCACCAGATGCAAAACAAATAATTCTATATAAATATATTGAGCTTAATTTGCAATAAATATTCATAAGTTTTTACCTTATAAGAAAGTTCTCCTGTTCTTTACAGATTTTGAAGAATTTTAAGAGATGACGGAATTTTTTTCTCTCTAATCTTTGAAAAAGTATCTGTGTTGAGTACAAAGCTCAGGAAACAGTATGTGTTAGTAGACCTCAGACTATTATTTTGACACCATTTTATAAAACTCTTTCTGACTAAAAATTTTTCAATTATAAAATATAAAGGGTAAATAAAAGAGTAAAAAATATATTCTGTTCTTATGAGAAAGCTAGGTATCAGAGAGATAAAATTGTCCAGGGTCAGGCAACAGTTAGAAATGAGCTAGTCTTCAAAGTCAGTGGCACAATTCAGGTATATGATTCGTTGCTTTTTCAACCACTCCATAACCACCTGCTTTCTATTTAAAGATAGATTTCAGAAAACATCTAGAATCATTCTTTCTACTAATGCAATCCTTTCTCTCTAGTGCAATATATTGCATTAGAGGTTATTTAAACAGTTTCTATTCAAATGAGCCTTGTTTTTCTGCCAGGTACTTTGGAGAAATGATGAATAGGAAAAAACTTTACAATGTGCATGGTGCCCTACATTGCCATATTGTTATTTAACAATTACATATATATGTTTGTTTTAAAATAATGAATAAAAGTGGCTGAATATTGAGTGGCGTACAAGTAAGTGAAACCACTGTAAATGCACTGGAAAAAAATTGTAATAGCTCATATGTTTCCTACTTAACCTGGTAAAATTTCATGAACTGTAGTAATACCAGTTATTTTTGTATGTTTTTAAAATGCAATTTTATAGCTTCTCATCATAGAAAAATCACGAGTTCCTGTTGTTAGAATGGAAACAGGACAAACAATAATATTCACATGCTTTTCATGCTTGTGTTACGTGTAGGAAGGGAAATTCAAAATCAAGGATATATAGGTAAATAACAGTACTGTGTAGGCCTAACCACTTTGATTTTTTTCAACCGTTTTTCAGTTCACGGTCTGCTTGTATCTCTGCTAATACACTTTGAAGAGGCAGAATTCTTCTCAGTGATTGGCATGACTTTGATTCAGCACAGCAAGGACAAGTTAGTTGGGACAGATGGATATTTAATTTTTTTGTATGCTAAAGATCATAGAGTTGTACTTGTGTGGTTCCAATTGAAATACACTTTATTGTTTTAACATTTCTTTTCTATTTTAAGCTTATTTATTTATTTATTTTTGAGAGAGAGAAAGAGTGAGGGGTGAGGGGCAGAGAGACATAGAGAAAGAATCTCAAGCAGTATGTACACTGTCAACGTGGAACCCAACGCGGGGCTCAAACTCCCAAACTGTGAGATCCTGACCAGAGCCCAAGGTAGATGCTTAAGCAGCTGAGCCACCCAGGTCCCCCTGCTTTGTTGTTTTAAATAGCATCTTGGGTAGTCTATGTGTCTGCCATCAAACACCATCAGAAAAATGTTTAACATAATCTTACCTACTGCTTAATTATAAAAATGAGAAATTTTTTCTTGAGTCACTATATCCCCCAAACCCAAGTCACTCTTCTGTATAATTGAAACAAGCATTAGGTTACCTATTTAACTGATGATGTTTTAGAAAGACTAGTCTGGAAATATTTAATGGAATCTTTGCTCTACTGCTTAACAACTGAATCGCAGATGCTAAGTTGGTAAGTTATTGGAGCTTCAATTTCTCCAACTAATGCCTATCATTAGTTTTTGATAGTTCCCAAAGCATTAAAGTACATAATTTGTTTGAAAATATTTTATACGAGGTGAAGAGCTTTTTATGAGAAATTTAGGGAATAATTTATGCATTTTTTTTATAATGAAGTGTTTTGGTCAAGAGATCCTAAGTTGTCAGTGCATTAAAATAGTTACAGAAGAACGATGTCATTTTAATTACAATAAACAACTTACATCACAGGATCAATTCATACAGAAAGATTCACCATATCTTTGCATTTCACAGTGCACTGTACATAAATGTGAAGTATCCACTGTAGCACTAAATCATCAAGGATTATTTTTATTACTGATGTACAATCTAAACTATTTTCTAACACATTCTGTGAGAAATTTATTAAATTTTAAAGTGCATACTATAAATGAAGTTATTAGTAAATATGACTATATTAAGACAAGACAGCATTGGATATAAATTCAAATGACTACTAAAAGACAATATGTATTAAACAAATATAAGGCAAAGAAGAATTTAAGCTTCAAGTATATTAGATCATATAAACTAATAAGAAAAAAAAACTAGTAGAAGAATTGGTAAAATCATATCAACAAATGCAGAAATGAAGAAACTATGGAAACCAATACATTTATAAAAAAAATAAATGGAGTACTAAATTGTACTCCATTCAAAGTAAATATCAGATATGTAGTTGTCAAATTGGAAATCAAATACTAACATTCTGAAAACACCAAGTGATTTCAAGGATGTAGAGCAGAGAATTCAGATTTTGTGCTGCTGAGAATTTAAACAATCATTTTGGAAAGTAATTGAACAAAATTTAGTAAGGTTGAAGACGTACATATCCCAAGACTCATCATTTCTATTCATAGTTAAATCGCTGAGAAAGTTTTTACATGCTTTTACATTTATTAGAGCATTGGGTATAAGGGTAAGTATCTGATATGACCTAAATGTCCATTGAAAGCAGAAGCTTACTATATTTTCAGTATATGTTTACAAATAATACTATTTAGCATTTAAAATATTGAAGTGAACTATATGTATCAACAAAGGTAAATTTCACAAATATGTTTAAGTAAGAAAATTTTGGGATGGAACTTTCAGTATTGTGTCATATGTAAAAATATAAAAACATGCAAAATAATGGTATGTATTTTGTAGTGCCTCACATACATTAACTAAAATTATAAAATGTAAGGGAAATAAAAAGCACTAAAATTCAGGATAGTGGTTTTCTGTTAAAGCAGAAAGAAGGAAAATGAGATCAAGGAGGAGAACACAAGGAATTTTAATGTATTTACAATATTTATTTATTACAAAGTAATGATGAGACCTGAGCTTCCAGAATTGGTACACTGGTTATTTTGATCAACAGTCTTGCTAAAAACAATTGGAAAAGCTGGACAAAGCATGAATAAGCATATGTTTGAAAGAATTGACAATTTAGCAAGACTGTGAAGAATTGGTAGACCAAGCATTGGAAAAAATGCAATTCAAGCAAATTAAATTTGGAATTTGAGATTGCTTTAGCCTTGGGATATTTGTTAATTCTGGAAGAGATTTATGTTCCAAGAACTACTGAACAATCTTGTGGGACTAAGGATACAAAAATTGGAATCCAGGAATTTCCATGAGGAAGATGCCCCAGATAACTCCACCATATTTAGGTTGGTATCTGAAATGTTTGGAATAAAAGAGCAAGTTTAAGCTAGAGGTGGACTGACTTTCTGAGAGCATCAGTTAAATATAATTACAATTACTTTATTTAGTTGATTTGGCTTTACTACCGTCTCCAGATCCCTAATAGGCATTGTCAAGATTGTGATTATTTTGGAGGGAAAAAGGAGGTGGTTAGTAATGGGAGAGAACAAGAAAAGGGCATGTTGTTGTTGGCTAATGTTTTATTTCTTTGCTAGGGTAATGGTTACAAAGATAATATTGTGATAAATATAGGCTGTATATTTTTGTTTTATGCACTTACAGACTTGTTGAAATATTTTAACCGAAGTAAAGCCAAATATGACTTTTAATAGCAGGAGTTTAATAAATGTTAATTGATATTCGGCAAAAAAAGTCAAGCAAATAAGACAAAAGTATTAATATTTAATAAAGCTGATCCCTAAGATCATGGATGTTTGCCTTATTGCCTTTTTGTAAGCATTATAGAGATGATACTCTCCACAAATAATTTTTTGTCAATGACACCTCAATAAAGCTGTAAATAATTAGTAAAAGAGTTAAAAAAAACTGTCAACAAAATGTACATTCCAAGAAAAGACTGAAGAAAATAAATCATTGTCACATTCATTCCAAGGAAACAAAATACTGTAACTGGCATATAAACAACTCAGAGGTGATACTTACAATAATCTCGAGCCATTTCTGCACATTGTTTACAGGGTTAAGATATCTCACTTCATATAGTATAACTTTTTCTTGAGGTCTTTTTGTTTTCCAGAGGGGGGAAAAATACCACAAAGTCATTTCACAGCTTTTAGAAACAACAGTAGTTCATGCAACTGTAGCTCATTAAGCTAATTCAAGAATCCTGCAAAAAGACAGCTAGAAACCAGGATTATAGATTCTGTCCCTTGAATTATCTGGAATAGTTGCCCAGTAGAGTAAGTTTGGTAAAAGTAATATGAATGAAAATCACATTTTGGAATCATGCAACTTGATACCTTTTTCATTCCACTGCCAGAACATCTCATTTAGCATGCTATATATATTTTTCTTCAGTAAGAGGTCAACAAGGTTGAAACTTCCTTTCCTGTATCATTGATTTTGAAAAGTCTCCAGCTGAGTTGCTAGGGCATTTTTTTTCCATTCAAGAGGAAAATTTTTATTTTTAATGGTCAAGTATAGCTCACTCGGTCTAGTTGTCTGGGAAGGAACTGTGTCATATATTAGGAAATGTATCAACTCATTTTTAAAATAAACAAAACAGGTTATTGAGAATAACTAATTAAAAAAACACCTTAACAAAAATCACATAGATGCAAATTATACATCAACCTAAGCACACACTCTACATACAGAGCCTTAAAGATGTAACAAATATTAAACTTTATGTATGAACTTCTAGTTTCTTCACTAGGGCATTAAGATGTTTATTTTGAGAAAGACAGAGCAAGCAGGAGAGAGGCAGAGAGAGAGGGAGAGAGAGAATCTCAAGCAGGCTCCACACTGCCAGCACAGGGCATGATGCAGGGCTCAAACTCACCCACCCTGAGATCATGATCTGACCCCAAGTCAAGGGTGGTGCTTATACGCATGAATCAACCAGGTGCCCCCGCTTGGGAATTTTTAAGACAGGTGTCCTCTTGGTTTCTTCTCAGTGTTTCTAATGTTTAAAACATGTATACGTTTTATCCTCCCCTCACCCCATATTTATCTAATGTCCTGAAATACTGAGTCAACATTTACAGCCTCAATTGCTGAGCTCCTATTTCACTTGGCATCTTCTGCTATTGCTATTTATTCCTCTATGCAAATCTTGATGTAAAAATCTGTTTCTTTAGGGCGTCTGGGTGGCTCAGTTGGTTAAGCATCCAGCTCTTGGTTTCGGCTCAGGTCATGATCTCACAGTTTCATGAGTTTGAGCCCTGTACCCAGGCTCTATGCTGACAATACAGAGCCTGCTTGGGATTGTCTCTCTTTCTCTCTCTCTGCCCCTCTCCCACTCACTCTGTCTCTGTCTCTCTCAAAATAAATAAATAAACTTAAAAAAAATTTTTAATCTTTGTATCTTCTCTCACTAGTAAGGATTCAATAAACACCAGATGATTTAGTCAATGAAGACGAAATCTCATATATATTTTATGTTATCTGCGACACAATCACTGCTTCCTGGAGATTGAGTGCGCTTATTGGCTCTACTTGTATTTAGTCCTAGAAATGGAGGCAACTTTCCAGAAACAAATGAACCCCCAAAAGGAAAATCAGGGTTGTCAGTAGAAGAAGTGATGCCAGGGGTGGAGGGGGTTAGAGAAATAAAGTGAAGGAAAAATGGGGATTAATTAGCAAGAAGAAAAAATTGTGAATGTAATTTCCTTTGGAAAACAATGTTGTCTTTTGTTGCTTTTAATCACTGTTGACCAGTATGGAATTCACAGTATTAACTCATAAATTATGATTTCAACAAAAATTTCATAATAAATAAAACAAGTAAACATTTCATTATTTCCAAACTTTATTGTCATAAATATGGAAAACCTAACAGACTCTATAGACAAATTATGAAAATTAATAAATTAATACTGATTGGGTGCAATGAATGGATACTGTACCAATTCTGATGCAAAATCAATGTATAAAAATAAATTGCACTTAAATATTAGCAACACATGAATTCTAATTTTCAAAAAATGCTAAATATACAATTGTGGGAAAATCCGAGCTTTATCGTAAATGTTGTTTATTTTGATTAGAAAATTAAAAAAATAAAATTGTGTCCCTATTTTATACAGTATTTAAACAATCTCTAGGGAGATGGAAGTCTTAAATTAAAATCACAATTTAACAAATTTTATCAATAAATTTGACTATTATTGGGTGTAATGAAAGGTTTCTTTTAAGAAAAAGTATAAACCACGAACAACAAAGGTAATTTTTAGGATAATATCATGTATTTAATTATTTACTTTCGTAGGGGGATAGTTGACACACAGTGTTAACACTAGTTTCAGGTGTGCAACATATTTATTCAACAAGTTTATATCTTATGCTAAGCTCACCAAAGTGTAGCTATAATCTGACACTGTACTACATATAACAACATTGACTATATTCCCTACAAAGGTAGTTATTAATATATGTCATTATGACAAAGTCTACAATATCTATTCTGTATAGGACACCTCAAATACAAAAGCTTTCACAGAAAGAAAATCTTTGCATTGTAGTCTTGACCTGATTAGTATTTACATGATAGGAAACTTTGACAAATCAATCAGGGAAGACAACAGTACCAAAATAGACAAACGAAAAGGATGTTCAAAGAGAGATCATAAATAAACACTAGCCTGTGAAAAATTATGCAATCATAAGAGTAATCACGAAAATACAAATTAAAAGCACGATGAGGAGTGCCTGAGTGGCTCAGTCAGTTAAACGTCCAACTTCAGCTCAGGTCATGATTTCACCCTTTGTGGGTTTGAGCTTCATGTCAGACTCTTTGCTTCAACTCAGAGCCTGGAGCCTGCTTAGGATTCTATGTCTCCCTGTCACTCTGCCCTTCCCCTACTCATGCTTTCTCTCTCCCTCTTTCTCTCTCTCTCTCAAAAATAAATAAACATTAAAAACATTTTTAAAAATCACAGTGAGATATTACTTAGTACTAATCAGATTGGGAAACCGTTAAAGTCTAACAACACTAAATGTTTTAGATGTGGCGCAACAGGGAATCCTAAGGACATGTTGAGCATATCTGATATAATCACATTATAGAACAATATGGATATAGGGTAAATATTGAAGAGCAAATTTTAAGGTACAAGCCCGCCTCTTGGTTGCTGATCCAGAGACAGTTCTGTGTTTGTATACACAACAACAAGTAAAAGCAAGATAATTTTACTGTTGTTCTTAGTGGTGAAACTTAGAACATATCTGATACCAATGTGCGGTAACATGAAAACAGAAAAATAGTGACTGTATTAGTCACCTAATATTATGACCTCACGTGACTTTATTTCTTTGAAAGCTCTATCCTCGAATAAAGTCACATTAAGGCCTTGGCATATGAATTTTAGGGAACATAATTCAGTCCACAACAGTGACGCTTTCATATAATGGATCGTTGTAGACCAGTAAAATAAATGATAAATAAAGATGAATTTAACAAACAAAATAAATGACAAGTATACAAAGCAGTATCATATTTACTGCTTAGGAATAATAATAATGTGTAGTAAAATTGTAAACAACTGTATAGGAATAAATAACTCAAGAAAGTCATTTCTTCCGCAGGGAGAGGATAGATGATTTGATAGCTTATGGGTATCACAACATTAGCTCAGTTGGTGTATATGTTTGTTCAGTGGCCTTTTTTTTTTCATTTGTATTAACACTTACATTCAAAAGTATGTATTACGCAACAATTTTGTGTCGAACATTTTTGTAGAATCCTGCGATACAATGCTGAGCACACTAAGGTTACCTACTCTTGTGGAGCTTACATTCTATTGCAGTACACGAAGAGTAAACATAAGAAAAAAAGCAAAACAGAGGTGCCTGGGTTGCTAGGTCAGTTAAGCAGCTGACTCTGAGTTTCAGCTTGGGCCATGACCTCATGATTTCCTGGATTTGAGCCCCGCATGGAGCTCTGCGCTGACAGTGTGAGCCTGCTTGGGATTCTTGGTCTCTCTCTCTCTCTCTCTCTCTCTCTCTGCTCTTCCCCCACTGGCACTGTCTTTGTCTCTCTCAAAATAAATAAATAACCTTTTTTTAAAAAAACAGAATGTATAGTCTGTAAGTAAAACAAGAAGAAAAATAGAGATATATTTTTTCAAAAGAATATTTGTTTTCTAATATTTGTGTTCATCCACAAGAACTGTATTCTTTTTACTTTATACAGTTTGCAAGTTTCCTACTTGATCAGACATTTTTTTCCCCAATTCTACTGTCAGAGTTTAGATCCAACCTGAGTAAATATGGAAGCATTTGCTATGCTATGTGTTAGGCATGTTAGACTTAGTCCTAACTTCTAATTAGATCTCTAATTTTAATGCTAACATTCTAGTAAGCTGCCTTACTTCTATATATAGAAACCTCTGTAATATAAGCAAACATAAACAAATGAATAAGGAAAGAACAGAAATCAGGTAATCTTCACATTGTCAACAGATTAAGTACAAAAGAGCAGCTGTTAGTTATTTGTTTAGTGCATAATATATATTTTCTTTTTCAGTAATGTTAAAAATGCTGATCAAATACCAACCCCAACTTAGAAAAAAACAAAAACAGAGAACAGCCAATTCAAAAAACAAGTAATCTAGTGCCAATAAGTGATAAAATGTTTTATCACATTAGTTATTCAACAAATACAAACTAAAATATAATTTAATTTATAATACAGGAATATATGTATATCTATAGATATACATATATTATAAAATTGGAGAAGTAAGTTAGCTTTTACTATGTAACATTAAATAAAGTATATCCGTATAACATCAAAATTATAGTTTGGAAAAATGTTAAAGCACATAGAAAAGACACAGAATGTTTAGTGAAAAATAGAGGATACAAAATTCTATTCTGTGACAAATTCTTTGTTCCCAGTTGTACAATATACACGTGTGCAAAGAAAGATATAAATAATGGTTGACATTTAATGAGTGTTTACTTTGTTTCAGACATGAGCTGAGGATTTTGCCAGGATTATTTCACTAAATCCACATAAGAGCCCTATCATGTAGGTACCAATATTATCTGCATTTGACAGGTGAGATGAGTTTTAGAGAGATTAAGTTCATCAGGCTAGATATTGTGGACTCCAGGATATGAACCAAAGCAGTGAGATTCCAGCACCTTAATTACTATGCCAACTTGGAGGTAAACTGAGGTTACTCTTTATGATAAAAATATAATTAGTTAGAGATTAAAATTATAATCCTGCTTCTAATGGTAAGGACAATGCTGCCCCCAGTATTATGCAAATTTCCAGGGGCTTATATTATTTTCTTTCGATTCATAGAAGTGATATTCATCATACCAACAGAAGCTGTGAATATGAGAAACCTCCTCCTTAAGAGTCTAAGGTCATCCTGACACTGGAAAAATTGTTTCCTGCCTTTTCTTCAAGCTAGAGCCTCTTAATCCTGCTTTTCTTCCTTCTCTCCCTACTCCTCTTTCCTCTTTTCTTTGCCCTACTTTTTCCTGAGTCACTGTTCATTTCTTAGGCATAGTAATTTTAACAATCATTTTGTTGATTCCTTCCAAGTCATGTTGCCTGAATAACAAGACATTTTGCTAAGTGAAAACAGTGTCCAAAAACAGTGATGCTAAACTTTAATGGTTAATTGTCTGCTACATTACCTAAATATGGCAATCTAAACAGAATATATATATATATATATATATATATATATATAGCAGGCCATATCAAAATGAAATACAAATGACCAATATGCATTAGAAAAATCTTTCAAGCTTACCAGAAATTTAATAAAATGCTAATATAGTCAGAATACAATAGTCCCCTCAAAAATTGACTTTGAAACTTTAAAAAAATAACTTTAGCTTTAAAAATATATTACCCAAAGTATATATTATTCAGTAGTATAAAAGGTGTTTTGGCAGTATTCAATGGTGTGAACTTTGCATTGCTACTTCTGGCCAAGTTCTTTGGCACTATATTAAAAGGAATCTTCATACTAAATTTATACATTTTGACCCTTTAATTATATGACTATCTTCTAAATGGAAGAATCTCCTTCTATTTTCTATATATATGGACAGTGATTCCTATTGTCTCTTGTCACCTTTATTTTTAATAGTACTTATATTCAGACAATGGAGTTAATATTCACCAGTCTCTATAGAGCATCTTTATAACATAAAATTACATTATGCTCATTATAAAATTCTAGTGATCTATATGTGTTTCTATAAATAAGTACATAAGTATATACTAATTTTAATTCTAATTTTGTTCAAAGGAATTTGCCCCTACAGATATACACATTATTTCTTCTATATTTCATATATAGTTATACTTTCTAACTTCACCCCTGAAATCAATTATCTTCATGGGTTTGCCTACCAATTCTGCTCAGAGCCCTTTCTTTTTTTTTTTTTTTAATTTACTTTGAGTGAGAGAAAAAGTACGAACAGGGCAGGGGCAGAGAGAGAGGACAGGGTGAGAATCCCAAGCAGGCTCAGCACGGCCAGCATGGAGCCCAAAGTGGGGCTCGAACTCATAAGCTGTGAGATTAATAAGACCTGAGCTGAAGTCCAACACTTAACCAATTGAGCCACCCAGGTGCCCCATTTTCAATACTAGAATCTTAGTATTTAGTGAAATTTTATTTCTCTCTCCCAATTCTCTTACCTGCAGTGTTTGGCACTGTGCTGTGTCTTGTTCGAGCTCCTCTTGCCCACATCATCTCATTTCTGCTTCTTCATGTCCATTTCCATCCCTAATACTTTCTTTATGTTAGTGGCATTTTTTCCCTGAGGTATTTCTTCATTTATTATCATTGTTACAATTCTTTTTTTTTCTTTAAGGAGCAACATAATATTTTATAATTCTATTTTTGAAAAATTTCTAGAATGTGCACATGAATCTATATTGACAGAAATTAAATCAGTGATTGGGGCTGTTGTAGGAGAAACAAAAATGGGAATCACAAAAGAACATCAGACATATGGGGGGGTAATAGGTTCATTATCTTTTTTTTCCTTCTTTTTTATTCCTCATATTTTTTAATTTCATTTTTTATATTTACATCCAAATTAGTTAGCATATAGTGCAACAATGATTTCAGGAGTAGATTCCTTAATGCCCCTCACCCATTTAGCCCATCCTCCCTCCCACAACTCCTCCAGTAACCCTCAGTTTGTTCTCCATATTTATGAGTCTTTTCTGTTTTGTTCCCCCCCCCGTTTTATATTATTTTTGCTTCCCTTCCCTTATCTTATGTTCATCTGTTCTGTGTCTTAAAGTCCTCATATGAGTTAAGTCATATGATATTTGTCTTTCCCTGACTAATTTTGCTTAGCATAATATCATCTATTTCCATCCACGTAATTGCAAATTGTAAGATTTCATTATTTTTGATTGCCCAGTAATACACCATTGTATATGTATATATATGTATATGTATATGTATATATGTATATATATCATATCTTCACTATCCATTCATCCATCGATAGATATTTGAGCTCTTTCCATACTTTGGCTATTGTTGATAGTGCTGCTAAAAACATTGGAGTGCATGTGTCCCTTTGAAAGAGCAGACCTGTATACCTTGGATAAATACCTAGCAGTGTAATTGCCAGGTGGTAGGGTGGTTATATTTTTAATTTTTTGAGGAACCTCCATACTGTTTTCCAGAGTGGCTATACCAGCTTGCATTCCCACCAGCAATGCAAAAGAGACCCTCTTTCTCCGCATCCTCGCCAACATCTGTTGTTGCATGGGTTGTTAATGTTAGCCATTCTGAAAGGTGTGAGGTGGTATCTCATTGTGGTTTTGATTTGTATTTCCCTGATGATGAGTGATGTTGAGTGTTTTTTCATGTGTCGGTTGGCCATCTGGATGCCTTCTTTGGAGAAGTGTCTATTCATGTCTTTTACCCATTTCTTCACTGGATTATTTGTGTTTTAGGTGTGAGTTTGATAAGTTCTTTATAGATTTTGGATACTAACCCTTTATCTGATATGTCATTTGCAAATATCTTCTCCCATTCTGTTAGTTGCGTTTTAGTTTTGCTGATTGTTTTCTTCGCTATGCAGAAGCTTTTTATTTTGATGAGGTCCCAGAGGTTCATTTTTCTTCTGTTTCCCTTGCCTCCAGAGATGTGTTGACTAAGAAGTTGCTGCGGCCAAGGTCAAAGAGGTTTTTTCCTGCTTTTTCTCCTTGAGGATTTTGATGGCTTCCTGTCTTGCATTGAGGTCTTTCTTCCATTTTGAGTTTACTTTTGTGTCTGGTGTAAGAAAGTGGGCCAGGTTCATTCTTCTGCATGTCACTGTCCAGTATTCCCAGCACCACTTGCTGAAGAGACTGTCTTTATTCCATTGGATAGTCTTTCCTGCTTTGTCAAAGATTAGTTGGCCACACATTTGTGGGTCCATTTCTGGGTTCTCTATTCTGTTCCATTGACCTGAGTGTCTGTTCTTGTGCCAGTACTATACTGTCTTGATGATTACAGCTTTGTAGTACAGCTTGAAGTCTGGGAATGTGATGCCTCCTGCTTTGGTTTTCTTTATCAAGATTTCTTTGGCTATCTTTGTTTTTTCTGGTTCCATACAAATTTTAGGATTGTTTGTTCTAGCTCTGTGAAGATTCTGGTGTTACTTTGATAGGGATTGCATTGAATATGTAGATTGCTTTGGGTAGTGTCAACATTTTAACAATATTTGTTCTTCCTATCCAGGAGCATTAAAACTTTTTTCCATTTTTTTGTGTCCTGTTCAATTTCTTTCATAAGCTTTCTATAGTTTTCAGTGTATAGATTTTTCACCTCTTTGGTTAGATTTATTCCCAGGTATTTTATCGTATTTTGTGCAACTGTAAGTGGGATTGATTTCTTGATTTCTCTTTCTGTTGCTTCATTGTCAGTGTATAGGAATGCAACCGATTTCTGCGCATTGATTTTGCATCATGCAACTTTGCTGAATTCATGAATCAATTCTAGCAGTTTTTTTGGTGGAATCTTTTGGGTTTTCCATATAGACTATCATGTCATCTGTGAAGAGTGAAAGTTTGACCTCCTCCTGGCCAATTTGGATGCCTTTTATTTCTTTGTGTTGTCTGATTGAAGAGGCTAAACTTCCAATACTATGTAGAATAATAGTGGCGAGAGTGGGCATCCCAGTCTTGTTCCTGACCTTAGGGAGAAAGCTCTCAGGTTTTCCCCATTGAGGATGATATTAGAGTTGGGTCTTTCATATATAGCTTTTATGATCTTGAGGTATGCTCCTTCTATCCCTAATTTCTAGAGGGTTTTGATCAAGAAAGGATGCTGTATTTTGTCAAATGGTTTCTCCGCATCTATTGAGAGGATCATACTGTTCTTGTCCTTTCTTTTATTGATGTGATGAATCACATTGATTGTTTTGTGGATATCGAACCAGCCCTGCATCCCAGGTATAAATCCCACTCGGTTGTGATGAATAATTTTTTTTAATGTATTATTGGATCTGGTTGGTTAATATCTTGTTGAGGATTTTTGCATTCATGTTCATCAGGAAAATTGGTCTATAGTTCTCCTTTTTGATGGGGTCTCAGTCTGGTTTTGGAATCAAGATAATGCTGACTTCATAGAAAGAATTTGGAAGTTTTTCTTCCGTTTCTATTTTTTGGAACAGCTTCAAGAGAATAGGGGTTAACTCTTCTTTAAATGTGTGGTAGAATTCCCCTGGAAAGCCATCTGGCCCTGGACTCTTGGTTTTGGGGGGAGATTTTTGATTACTAATTCGATTTCCTTACTGGTTATGGGTCTGTTCAAATTTTCTATGTCTTCCTGTTTCAGTTTTGGTAGTGTATATATTTCTAGGAATTTGTCCATTTCTTCCAGATTGCCCATTTTATTGGCATATAATTGCTCATAATATTCTTTTATTATTGTTTTTATTTTTGCTGTATTGGTTGAGATCTCTCCTCTTTCATTCTTGATTTTATTTATTTGGGTCCTTTTCTTTTTATTTTTGATCAAACTGGCTAGGGGCTTATCAATTTTGTTAATTCTTTCAAAGAATCAGCTTCTGGTTTCATTGTTTTGTTCTACTGTTTTGTTTGTTTGTTTGTTTGTTTGTTTGTTTGTTTGTTTTTGGTTTCAATAGCATTAATTTCTGCTCTAATCTCTATTATTTCCTGTCTTCTGTTGTTTTGGGGATTTATTTGCTGTTTTTTTTTTTTTTTTTTTCTAGCTCTTTAAGGTGTAAGGCTAGGTTGTGTATCTGAAATCTTTCTTCCTTCTTTAGGGAGTCCTGGATTGCTATGTACTTTCCTCTTATAACTGCCTTTCCTGCATCCCAGAGATTTTGGGTTGTGGGGTTATCATTTCCATTGGCTTCCACGAACTTTTTAATTTCCTTTTCACTTCATGGTTAGCCCATTCTTTCTTTAGTAGGATGTTCTTTAGTCTCCAAATGTTTGTTACCTTTCCAAATTTTCTTGTGGTTGATTTCAATTTCACAGATTTGTGGTTTGAAAATATGCATGGTGTGATCTCAATCTTTTTGTACTTGTTGAGGGCTGATTTGTGTCCCAGTATGTGGTCTATTCTGGAGAATGTTCCATGTGCACTGGAGAAGAATGTGTATTCCACTGTTTTAGGATGAAATGTTCTGAATATATCTGTTAAGTTCATCTGGTCCAGTCTGTCATTCAAATCCATTGTTTTCTTGTTGATTTTTTATAGATGATCTGTCCACTGCTGTGAGTAGGGTGTTGAAGTCCCTTACTCTTATGATATTTTTATCAATAAGTTTCTTTATGTTTGTGATTAATTGATTTATATATTTGGGTACTGCCACATTTGGCGCAAAAATGTTTACAATTGTTAGGTCTTCTTGGTGGGTAGACTCCTTCATTATGATATAATGCCCTTCTTCATCTCTTGATAGTCTTTATATTAAAGTCTAGATTGTCTGATATAAGTATGGCTACTCCAGCTTTCTTTTGTTGACCATAAGTATGATAGATGGTTTTCCATCCCATTACTTTCAATCTGAAGGTGTCTTTCAGTCTGAGGTGGGTCTCTGGTAAACCACATATAGATGGATTGTTTTCTTATCCATTCTGTTACCCTGTGTCTTTTGATTGGATCATTGAGTCCAATGATGTTTAGAGTGAGTGCTGACAGATATTGATTTATTGCTATGATTTTGTTTGTAGAGTTGGAGTTTCTGGTGATCTTCTCTGGTCTTTTCTTGTCTTTGTTGCTTTTGGTCTTTATTTATTTGTTTGTTTTCATTTTTTCTCCCCTCAGAGATTCCCCCTCAAAATTCCTTCAGGGCTGGTTTAGTGGTCACAAACTCCTTTAATTTTTGCTTTTCTGCGAAACTTTTTATCTTTCCTTATATTTTGAAAGACAGCTTTGCTGGATAAAAAAATCTTGGCTGCATCTTTTTCTGATTCAGGACATTGAATATATCCCGCCACTCCTTTCTGGCCTGCCAAGTTTCTGTGGCTGGGTCTGCTGCAAACCTGATCTGTCTTCCTTGTAGGTTATGGAATTTTTTCCCCTGCTGCTTTCATGATTCTCTCCTTGCCTGAGTATTTTGTGAATTTGACTATGGTATGCCTTATTGATGGTCGGTTTTTGTTTAATCTAATGGGAGTCCTCTGTGCTTCCTGGATTTTGTTATCTGTGTCTTTCCCCAGTTTAGGAAAATTTTCCACTATGGTTTGCTCACATAAACCTTCTACCCCTGTTTTTCTCTCTTCCTCTTCTGGGACCGCTATGATTCTGATGTTGTACCTTTTTAATGAGCCACTGATTTCTCTTATTCTTAAATTGTGCTCTTTTGCCGTCATCTCCCTTTTTTTTTCTGCTTCATTATTCTCTGTAAGTTTGTCCTCTGTATTGATTCTCTGTTCTGCCTCACCCATCCTTGCTGCCATGACTCCATTTGAGATCGCAGCTCAGTTATAACATTTTTATTTTCATCCTCACTAGCTTTTGCTTCTTGTATTTCCACAAATAGGGATTCTAATCTTTTTTCGACTCCAGCTAGTATTCTTATTATCGTGATTCTAAATTCTGATTCAGACATCTTGCTTGTTTCTGTGTTGATTAAGTCCCTGGATGTTGTGTCTTCCTGCTCTTTCTTTCCTTTGGGGTGAAGTCCTTTGTTTCATCATTTTGAGGGGAGAAAATAAATTAATGAGATAAAAAATGAAATTAAAAAACAATATTTTAAAAAAAAATATTAAAATTAACAGTTAAAAACAAACACACACACACACATACAAATCAAATAAATGATGCTAGATCCTAAATGTTTTGGTCAGGTGTTGAAAGGGCTTGATAGATTAGAGAAAAACAGGGAAAGAACAAAAAAGAGGAAATCATTTGAAAATTTGCAAGAATGAATACATTGAAGTAGAGTAAAATGAAATGATGAAGGTAAAATAGAATTTGAAAAAAAATACAGAAAAGTAATAATTTTATTAGAAAAAAATTAAAGAAAGATATTTTTAATAAGAATTGAAAATAAAAATGAATTTTTTCTCCTTCTGTATTCAAGAAAAAGAAAAGCAATTAGGAAGAGAAAAAAGAAAAGAGAAAAAAAGAGAGAATGAAAAACTGAATAGATAGATGGGCGAACAGACTAAAATATGACTGAAATTACTTTGTTTTCCTTAGAAGTCGAACTATGAAGCTCTTTACAGTACTTAAACTAATCTGATAGAGACACTTGTGTTCCTGAAGAGCGAGGCTGGCCCAGTTGTGCGTGGGTTAGTGTGAATGTTCCATTTTCCACTAGATGGTGCTGCTTAGCTTCCTGGGGTGGATTGTTGTGGTGCTGGTAGGTGCCTATGTGCATATGTGAGCAGGGTGAAAATCGCATCACCCAGCTACCCAGTCTCTAGTATTGAAACTCTGTTCTCCCTGATAAGCAATAATGCACTTGTCTTTTATCTTTAGCTTCTGTCCACTCTGCGCTTTTACACAATGCATGATGAAGCCCCAGGAAGCACCTCCCTCCTGAGTTTTGTCTCAGATGCGACTGTTTTTCCCAACCCCTTACTTCTGACGGACTGTGGCTTTGACCCGTTCTGCCCCCCCTGCAGGAGGGTATCACTGAACAATGGCTGGGTGCTGGCTGCATCCAGGAATGTTTGCGGGTCCATGCTGTTGCCAATATCCAGAAACTGTGGCCAGGTGCCAGCCTGCCCCAGAAAAAATTCACAAGATAGTGTAGTAGCAGCATTTCAGGGATTATGGAAAATCACAACACACATCTGGCATGAGACTTCACCCTTAAAGACCTTGTTCCAGCACCAGCCAATGTGGTTGTTCTCCTGGGCCCACTTGGGCCTTGCCTTTGGGAAACCCACACAGCTCTACCAGGTGTCCTCCCAGCAGGGGAACCACCTCTCCCCGTGTGGCCTGAAGACCCCTGGACTCCACTCTGCTGTGGATTCGCACTTCCCACCAGAGTACCACCAAATATTGTGCTGCAGAGTTTCAGACTCTGTGCTCCCCCTGTTTATGTCTTAATGGAATTTAAACCCTCTCCTTTCTCCTTCCTCCCTTTTTAGTTCAGTCCCTGTGGCTGTTTACACTATTCTACTTTCTCTCCAGCAGCTTTTATGGGGTGTTCTTTTCCTGTAATCTCCCCCCCAAACCCCAACTCCGTCCTCTCTCTACACACAAGAGCAGCTCCCTGCCCTCTGTGGCTTCTCTCTCCCCCAGTTCACCTCTCCATGCTGCGTACCTGCTGAATTCTGTGGTTCAGGTTGTACAGATTGTTGTGCTAATCCTCAGGTCAGTTTTCTAGGTGTACAGGATGGTGTAGTGTTGGTCTGGCTGTATTTTGTGGATGTGAGACACACAAAAAACTTTGATGCTGTTCTGCAATCTTGGCTCCTCATCTAAGTGGCATTTTTATTAGCTCTTTCGATATATCTATAGCATATATGCTCGATGTAGCAGTATTGTAATGACATTTTATTTATATTAAATGCCCATTTATTTATTTATTTATTTATAATGGTATTTTAAAGGTAAATATTCAATACTTTCTTTATTGTTAAAATATTCTGATTTTCAGTTTGGGAGATCTTAGCAGGGAAATTAGGGCCTTCAACTGATGTTTGGGAAGTGAAGGAAGAGGGAAAGGATGTGGGAGACTTCAACTGCAACCAACTTAGGTTGGTCTTCATTCAAATAACATTTAAATTCAAATTTTAAGTTCAAACAACAAAAAGTATTCCTAGATATGAACAGGAAGGAATACCCATCTGCAAGTTAAGCATTCACTAGTTCTTCAGAATTAAGAAACAGAATACAGTAAAATCTTGGTTTGTGAGCATAATTTGTTCCAGAAACATGTTTATAATCCAAAGCACTTTTATACGAAACCGAATTTCGCATAAGAAATAATGGAAAATCAGATGATTTGTTCCAGAACCCAAAATATTCATGTAAAATGATTATAATACTGTAATATAATACAAATTAATAAATAAAATACAAAACATAAAGAAAAATAAGTAAGTCAACCTGTACTTATCTATGAAAACCTTCGTGGCTGGTGCAAGGGAGACAGAGAGTGGAAGGTTATTGTGTAGGACAACTTTTGCTATCACTAATGGAATCACTGGTATCTATTAGCTCAATGGAACCGTTTTCTGCATGGAGGCCATTGTATATGCTTGCACAGATGTTGACTATAGTATAGTATTAGTAAAATCTTGTCGCATACCATATTTAATGTTACTGGCAATAAGTAGCAGAGGAAAGGGTCTATATCTGCAGGCAGCCTGACCTAGAATGAAGCAAAGCAATCCTAAGCTTACTCTTTTATGGAAAAGCAAAGGACTGTCCATAGGTGCTTTGAAGTGACAAAAAATACACTAGTACCAGTTGTGGGCATCTTCTGATGTTCTGAGAAATCGCTGATTTCTTCCAAACACTGTGGCCTAATACTGAGCATGGGAGACAATCACCCACGATTCCACAATGAGAGAGAGGGAGAGAGAAAGAAAAAGAAGAACCATTGGCTCAACTGTGATAACATTTGGCATCATGGACTACTCATATTGCAAGACATGACTCATTTGTTGTGTTAAAATTTATTAGAAATGTTTGCTCCTCTTAGGGAACATCGCAGAAAAAGTTACTAGCAATCCCAGGTTTTACTGTACAGTTCTACTTGGGCTGTAGAAAGAAAAATTCCCCACTTGAATATTTTAATAATTATTTGTTTTTATGAATAACTTCTGCACCTCAAGTTTCATGTTCATGGATGTAAAAGAAGCTACATCTACAAAAAATAATCCAAATTTATCTTTATGCTGCTATCTTCCAAGTGACTCACTGTAGGGATGCCAGCCTTAACCAGGGTCTTCTGCCTTCAAATTTCTGAAAATCTCCAACATTGCTGCCAGTGAGACAAAGCAGTTCACCAGCTTTGAATATGGTTGGTAAGTGAGATCCTCCACAGAAACTTAAAGGCCAATGAGCCCAAGGTGCTCTCACTCTAAATGAGTACTAACTGTCCCTTGTATGTCGGCCTCCCCTGTAATGTACAACTGGATGCCATTGGCCCTGCTCACTGGCAAACTCCTTACCAAACCAAAAAACAACAAACGTTGTAGGTGTCTCAGTTAACACACACCATTGCTAGCTTTACTGTAAGAGGATGAAAAGCCATAGGTCTGTGTTTCACACAGTCAGGAAGCTTTCCACAGCAAAATTGAATAGGGACAAAATTATAGCTATTAATGAAGAATTCCTTTGAATTCATAGACTGGCTGACCCAAACAGAAAGACACGGATATTCACCTCAAAGCTCCACCAGCACCATCACCAAAATGATGATCCAGTGACTAGATAGCATTTAGTTCTGATACTAGATACGTCACTGTTTCTCTTTGACTTCCTTATTCTTGATAGAATTTCAGTCATCACAGCAGGACTCTATATCGTAGTTTATTTAACCAAGGTCAGTTTAGTTCACATCAAAAATATTTTATATGATATAGCTTTATTGTGGGTTGAATCCAAATCTCTTTTAATTTCAAAAGACTCTACAGCTGATGATGTAAATTAGCAGATATAAATCGATATGTAGACACAAGGGAAGGACAAATTCTGACTTGCTAACATCTTCTTAAGCGTCAAATTCATGTAGACATTGGAGGTTGAATATAACCAAATCCATATATGAATAATGATAGGTCTTAGGCCCAAACAACATGTCTTGTTATATATAGGTTGTTTACAGTTTGGATGCCTCTCAATCCAGAGTTCTCTCTGTTTAGGATCAAAGGTAGAAAAATCCTCATGGTTACTAAACTTCCATCACCATCTGATGGTGACTATTTTGGATTGCATCCAAAGATCCTAGAGGGCTAGTCCTGCCCTTTTTCTGGGCTGTTACACTAAAGTTCATGAGGAATTTTTGAAATGGGAAAAGTTAGTCTCATAAACTTGTTCAGTAGCATTCTCATAAAATGTAGAATTTATATATAAATCAATAATTAAGGAAGACATGAAGGAAATTTTATACATAAACCCTTATGGTATAATTCTTCTGAATCCTGTGAGGTTCTATGATCTTGTACACTAGAAAAATTAATTACAACACATTAGTTTCTAATAGATAGCTTTTCCTCAGCATATACTTATATACCAGTACACTAAATGCAAGGATAAGTTTGTAAGTAGCTTATGGTTTATTTTTAAGATTGCAGGTGTTCAGTTCATCTGCATATAAATATGACACCCACACATGAATGTGAGTTTATTCACCAGAGTAAATGAGGCCCCTCTAGCTACATTCCTTGTACTTTCTTCAGAGATCAATTCAGCACAAACCACATTATTTATTCAGGATGGCATTAAGATGTTCGCTCTTCACAAGAATAAACACATTGATGATGTTAATGCCAACACTTCATTTTCTGTGGAACAGTTACACTTAAATACAGCAGAGGAGTGCATGACATTTTCCTTGCATTTTTTATTTCAACATGTGATTATAGCTTTCTGTTTGTGCTAAGTCACTTCTGCAAGATTCTCCAAGTTTCATTTAAACTTTAAGATATTATACATATTTCTAGGCTCTCAAATAAGTAACCTCAGCATAATTTTATCATTGCAACTCTTTGGTGGAAAGATAGAGTAAAAATTTAAAGATATGCGAGGACACCAAATTCTATTTTTTCAAAAAGGCTCAAAAGGAAAAACAGAAATGGAAAGCACTGAACAAGGGGAAAGTCACAATAGTCATATAAAACTCCAGGTAAAACAAACCTCCTAAAGAAGGAGATGGGTCTTTTTACAACGAGCTGAGCATTTTTATGGCCCACTGGAGCACATACTATAAAGTGTCAACGAAGAAGTGTAGATAAGTCTATAAACTAAGATTCTGTCTTCGTAGGGGCTAGTAAACGACTCCAGGATGTGTCCTCAAAGGCTTTTTAAGCTCCAGCTACACAAACAATAGATGTAGAAGGCAACATGTGGTGCAACAACATCCATTTTTTCCCCTTGTTTATATGAAGACTGTGTTCCTGGGCTTCCGGCTCTAGAGGTTTGCTGTTGCCTGTTTAGGGTTAATCTCCTTTACACAATTAACTCTTGAGAATCTTTGCCCTGAGTTATTGCTGATCATTCAGTTCTGTGTATTTCACTTTCTGAAAGACAAGAAGCGATTTCCATTTCTACTGCATAGCTTTCTTGTAAGATATACAGCCGCAATTTGAAAACCACTGGACAATTTCCAAATATCAAATTTAAGTAAATTTTTAAAACAAGAGGAAAAAAATGAAATAGATGTTCCTCAAAAATCTGAAAGAAAGTCAATAAAAGTCAAAGATCTAAAACATATCCCGGATAATTTAAGGGATAACTGATACCACATTGGTCAATGTTGAAATAAAAACAAGTATATCTCCAAAGTACATAGTCATAAAAGAAAAATTTAACAGAAAATATTTTGTTCTTCTAAGTAGAAATTATGTTAAACAATATAATCATACTTAACTGACTGAACAAATAAAACCCAATTCAATATTTAATAACATATTCCAAATAATTATGGGACAAATATTATATATAACATATAGTTAATTTAAATCAACTTTAGGAAAACCTACAAAAAAGAAGATAAATAATGATTTTTTTAAGAGAAAGAATTCCTACTTCTTCAGGAGCCATGTAACAGTAATCCAGTAAGAATTGCACCTTTCTAATTTCGAGCTGTATTACTGTTACATGGCTCCTGAAGAAGTAGGAATTCTTCTTAAAATTAGAATTGCTTAAATTAGAAGCATGTTGTTATGGATATAATAGTTTCAAATAATGTATTTTTTACATTTTTTAATTTTTATTTATTTTTGAGAGAGAGAGAGAGAGAGAGAGAGAGAGAGAGAGAGACAGCACATGAGTGGGGGAGGGGCAGAGAGCGAGGGAAACACAGAATCCAAAGCAGGGTCCAGGCTCTGAGTTGTCAGCAAGAGCCTGACGAGGGGCTCAAACTCACCACAAATGAGATCATGACCTGAGCTGAAGTTGGACACTTAATTGACTGAGACACTCAGGCACCCCAATAGTTTTAAATAATATTTTAAAATATGTGTTTGGGTACCTGAAAGGTAAAACTTGCAGCTAGAGGAAAATCCCAAGCAGGCTCTGTGCTGTCAGTGCAGAGCCCAATGTGGAGCTCGATCTCACCAACTGTGAGATCACAGTCTGAGCCTAAATCAAGAGTCAGATGCCTAACTGACTGAGCCACCCAGGTGCCCCAATCATGGTATTATTTTTATACAGTGTTTTTTGATATGCTTGTCTACATATTATTAAATTTTGCATGAAATTTTAACTACTTATTGTAATATATGCCATTATTTGGGGTATCATGAAGAAAGAGAAAAACACCACCATATAAATAATATACACCATCAATTATAAGATACACTTCAATTTTAGAGATCTTAAAATATATCTTATAATCAACAAAATATGGTAAGAGGATGTGCATCTTGCAATCAATGAAATATTGTACTAAAAGTAACATTGCTAAGCCAAATTGCCAAATTGTTACCTATTGCAGTCTAAATAATTTAGACTCCATTGGCAATGCAGTACAATAACTGCTTCTTTTTTCTGAAACAGTGCATATGAATCCTGGCCAATCTCATATGTTAAAAAATAGTATCTTTTAATATGTAGAAAAGACATTGGTATTCCTATTCTGAAGGATGCTCTAGATTTTTTTTCATTTTTTTTATTAAAAAAATTTTTTAATGTTTATTTATTTTTGAGACAGAGAGAGACAAAGCATGAACGGGGAAGGGTCAGAGAGAGGGAGACACAGAATCTGAAACAGGATCCAGGCTCTGAGCTGTCAGCACAGAGCCTGACGCGGGGATCGAACTCACAGACCGCGAGATCGTGACCTGAGCCAAAGTCGGCTGCTTAACCGACTGAGCCACCCAGGCGCCCCTAGATTTTTTTTTAAAGTTTGCAACAAAAAACAAATGTGCTGAAACCCTGACAACCTTTGAGTTTATTTAGGGACCTTTCTAAAATTGAATTTTAGTTATTCAAAATCCTGTGTGATCTGGGGCCATTGATTTCATTATTTTAACCCTCAGTTTCTCTTTTTGTAAGCTGAGGATAGTAATATATTATTCATGGATTTTTACAAGGATTAAATAAGATAATGAATGTAAAATATCTCTGGAACATAGTGGGTAATATTCATATAGTAGATATTATTATCGTTAATACTACAACTGCTATGATATCATGCTTATGGACACAGAATAATTTTAATGTATCACAACAATTTTTTATTCAAAGAGCTAGTTTTAAGGCAATGAATGCATATATAATGACTAAGGAAAAAAAGACTCAATTTTGGGGAATGCCTTTCAATAATAGTAAGTATTATATTCAGATATCCAAAGTGATATCAGAGGTAGTTTTAATAAAACAATAATTATCACCCTGCAGTCTTATGGCTAAGATATATTTGTTCCATTAAGTTCTGATGAGTCAAATCTGATATTAGTTTTACAGATTCGTTAAATTTTAGAAAAATAATATACATTTAGTTGCCTGAAACAAAATATCTTATTTATGCTGGTGTGTATTTCATAAACCAGAATAGGAATTAAAAGCTTACCTGCTAGGAGCTTGAAACACAATTTTAGAATGGCCATGTATTGATACATATTTTTATGGCATTGTTACTTTTTTCAAAGAAGGAGAGGTTATAAGGATATATATCTATTTATAATTTGCAAGCTCTTACTTACATTTGGTTGGACATTTTCCTATAAAAATAGCAATAATTGTTACAATGATAACAAAGGTCATAATTTCTGTGATTTATAGATTTGGTTAATGTGCTTTTGCTCTGTACTTCTGTATGTTGTTAACATCGATAAAAAAAATTCTAGCCTCTTGAGAAGTATAGGTCCTGATATCGTTACATTTGTATTGTGGCTATATAACAGACACTCTAATAAATGATTTAAAGACATTATTTTGTTTAATTCTTATGATAAGCCTTTGAGGTAAAAAATATTATTATACATACTTCATACAGAAAGAAATGACTCTTAGATATTTTTTTCCCTCAGTAGTGGACCTTATCTCACTATATATATGTCTTTTGACATACTATATATACTTTATATAAGAATATATAAATAATTACATATTCTTTACCTGTTTTATATAGTACTACTAATCATTTCATTTATCCATTCACTCACTCATATATTCATGCCACTAAATAAGAAACTTTCATTTTCCAAAACTGTATAAAGGGTTAAGGACACACTTGTGAGTAAGGGGGGGGGGGTGCAGTTTATTTTTTTAAAAAGGGAATTAAATTTAAAACTGATAAGAAATTATAATTAATGTTATAAAGTAGAAAGGACATGGAGTTTTATGAGCTTATCTCCTTTATAAGTCAAGTTTTTAGTCATCAATTAGAAAATCCACGTTAAAGGGTTTTACCAGAAGATTTTAGAAGTTTACAGTATTATAGAAGAAAATGAAACCAAGCTTGGATGCTACACATTTGAAAAAAAAATGTTCTTCAGGCAAATTACCTTTAGCCTACTAATCTAGGATGTAGAATGGTGGGATTTAACACAGCTTTATCAGAAGAATACAATACTTCACCACACAATCTCATCTCCCTAATGTCATTTTCCTTTCCATGATCATTTTCCATAAGTGGTCATATGAGAACCCCAGATTAAAGGGAATCTAGAAAACTTTGTGTCCAGGAAGTTCTTTGTGATTAGGTGACTTTTGATGAATAGATATCTGAATTGAAGTAGGGGAGAAGGCATGTGGAAATTTAAGAATAGACATTGCAGACAGAGAACCACAAGTGCAAATGAAGGGGGGGGGAGAATCTTAACAGTATTACAATGACATTGATACTTTGGAGGCTTATGGAAATGAATAGTCAATATTTACAGTAACATTGAGCACACACTAGGCAGGAAGGCAAATATGACCATCAACAGAATGTTGGAGTAACAATGGTTTTCTAAAATGATGGATGTAAGAATTATCTCCTTGTTTAAAATTTTAAACATTTTGAAACAAAATATGTTGGTTAAAAAATGAAAGTGTCTAGGGGTGCCTGGGTGGCTCAGTCAGTTAAGTGTGGGGCTCTTGGTTTCAGCTCAGGTCATGGTCTCACAGCTTCGTGGGTTCAAGCCCTGCATCATTAGGCTCTGCACTGGCAACGTGGAGCCTGCTTCAGATTTTCTCTCTGTGCCCCTCCCCAACTCGTGCTGTCTCTGTCTCTCTAAAAATAAATAAATAACCACATTTTAAAAAAAAATAAGACTGTCTATATCTTCTGGAGTCTTATTCCCTTTGTTTAGCTTGAGAGAGAGGAATAATTACCATAACAGTTTCTTACGTATGTCTTTTGAAATAGGAAAATAGCATATATTTCTTGCATAAATTTAAAAAATTCAAGCACATTAAATATTTTGTAATAAAAATGAGTTTTTGAGTTCCATACCTCCAAGTATCTGAGCACATCTAAGCTGGGATTCAGAAATTGCATTTTAAACAAGCATCGTAGGTAATAATGTTGCAGGTGGTTCAGGAATTGGATTTTGAGCGACACTGGCAAAAGCGGTGGAAAGCCAACAGCTATTTGAGGTAGAAATTAGCACAGAGAGTAGGATTGATCACACTAGTAAACAATGGGCAATTGTGGTGAGGAAGGAAGTAGAGTGAACTGAAAACCAAACAGCTTTCATGGCCTTGGTAAGAAACCAGAGGAAAAAAAGTGAGTGGAGAGTCCTTCTAACCCCAAAATCTATATTCCTCCAGTTTTTTTTTCAAGATTGCTTTGGCTTTTGGGTGTCTTTAGTGATTACATACAAATTTTAGGATTATTCGTTCTAGTTCTCTGAAAAATACTATTGGTATTTTGATAAGGATTACATTGAATGTTAGATTGCTTTGGGAAGTATAGATATTTTAATATTTGTTCTTCCAACCTATGAGTATGAAATATCTTTCTATTTCTTTGTGTCATCTTCAATTTCTTTTGTGTTTTATAATTTCCAGAGTACAGGTCTTTCACGTCTTTGGTTAGGTTTATTCCTAGGTATCTTATTATTTTTGATGCATTTGTAGGTGGGATTTTTTTTCACTTTCTGCTGCTTCACTATTGGTGCATAGAGATGCAGCAGATTTCTGTACATTGGTTTTGTATCCTGTGACTTTACTGAATTCATTTCTGGTAGTTTTTTGCTGGAGTCTTTCCGATTTTCTACATATAGTGTAATGTCTCCTGCAAATAGTGAAAGTTTGACTTCTTTACTGATTTGAATCTTTTTATTTCTTTTTGTTACCTGATTGCTGTAGCTAGGGCTCCCAGGACTATGTTTAATAAAGGTGGTGAGACTGGGCATCTTTTCCTTGTTCCTAACCTTAGGGAAAAAGCTCTTACATTTTCACCATTAAAGATGATGTTAGCTATCATTTTTTTTCCATATTATGTGTGGGTATGTTTTCTCTAAACTTACTTTGTTGAGGGTTTTTATCATGAATGGATGTTGTATTGTCAAATGCTTTTTCTGCATCTATTGAAATGATCATATGGTTCTTATTGTCTGATTGATGTGATGTATCATGCTTGTGAATATTGAACAACTTGCAACCCAGGAAAAATTCCACTAGGTCATGGTGAATTTTTTTAAATGTATTTTTGGATTTGGTTTGCTAGTTATTGTTGAGGATTTTTGCATCTATGTTCATCAGAGTTTTCTTTTTTTGTGGCATCTATTCGGATTTGATGTCAGAGTGATGCTGGCTTTATAGAATGAATTTGAAAGTTTTCCTACAATATCTATTATTTGAAATAGTTTGGGAATAATAGGTATTAACTCTTTTTTAAATGTTTTGTAGAATTTGCCTATGAAGCCATCTGGTCATGGACTTTGGTTTATTGGGAGGTTTTGATTAGTGATTCAATTTCTTGGCTGGTAATAGGTCTGTTCAAGTTTTCTATCTCTTCCTATTTCAGTTTCGGTAGACTATATGTTTCTAGAAAAGTATCCATCCAATTTATTGGCATATAGTTTTTCATAGTATTCTCTTGTAATTGTGTTTATTTTTGTGGGTTGTGTTGGTTGTTATTTCTCTTCTCTCACTTGTGATTTTATTTGTTTGAGTCCTTTCTCTCTCTCTCTCTCTCTCTCTCTCTCTCTCTCTCTCTTTTTAAGTTTGTGTATTCATTTTAGGGAAAGAGCATGAGTGAATGTGTGCACGAAGAGGGAAAGGGCAGGGAGAAAGGGAGAAAGAATCCCAAGCAGGCTCTGCCCTGTCAGTGCAGAGCCCGAGCCTCCCTTCCTCTCTCTCTCTCTCTCTCTCTCTTTCTTTTGATAATCCTGGGTAGAGATTTATCAATTTTATTTATTTTTTCAGAAAAAAACAGCTCCTGGTTTCAATGACCTGTTTTATTGTTTTTTAGTTTCTATGTCATTTTTGATTTAATATTTATTCTTTCCTTCCTTCTGCTGGTTTTAGGTTCTGTTTGTTGTTCTTTTTCTAGCTCCTTTAGGTATAAGGTTATGTTCTTTATTTGAAAATTGCCTTGCTTCTTTTTAAAGTTTATTTATTTATTTATTTTGAGAGAGAGAGAGAGAGAGAGAGAGAGAGAGTGAGGGGGTGGGGATAGGAAGAGAGAGGGAGAGAGAGAGAATCCCAAGGAGGCTCCATGATGTGGAGTCCAATGTATGACTCAAACTCATGAACTGCAAAATCGTGACCTGAGCCAAAATCAAGAGTTGGATGCTTAACCTACTGAGCCACCCAGGTGCCTCGAAATTCTTCTTTCTTCTTCAGATAGGCTTGTATTGCTATATACTTCCCTCTTAAAAACTCTTTTGCTGCATCACAAAGGTTTTAGACGATTATGCTTCAATTTCATTTGTTTTCATGTATATTTCAATTTATTCTTTTATTTCCTAGTTAACCCATTCATTGTTCAGTATAATGTTCTTTAACTTCCATGTATTTCTGGTCTTTCCAATTTTTTTCTTGTGGTTGACTTCTAGTTTCATAATGTTGTGGTCAGAAAAGATGCATGCTATAACTTTGATCTTTAATTTGTTGATGCTTGTTTTATGGCCTAACATGTGATCTATTCTGGAGAATATTTCATGTGCATTTGAAAAAAATGTGTAGGGGCCCCTGGGTGGCTCGGTCAGTTAAGTGCCTGACTCTTGATCTTGTCTCAGGTCATGATCTCATGGTTCATGAATTCGAGCCCTGCATTGGGCTCTGTGCTGTCAGTACAGAGCCTGCTTCAGATCCTCTATCCCCCTCTCTCTCTGTACCTCCCCACTCAGGCTCTTTTTCTCTCTCAAAAATAAAATAAACATTAAAAAAATAAGAGTGAAGAATGCATATTTTGCTGTTTGGGGTTAGAATGTTCTGAATATATCTGTTAAATCTTTCTGGTCTGGTGCATTATTCAAAATGATCGTTTCCTTGTTTATTTTCTGTTTTGATGATCTGTCCCTTGATGTAAGTGGAGTGTTAAAGTCCCCTACTGTTTTTGTATTATTCAAAGTGTTCCTTTTTTTTCATTATTAACTATTTTATGTATTTGAGTTTTTCCATGTTGGGTGCATAAATACTTACAATTGTTATATATTCTTGTTGGACTGTCCCCTTTATTATTATCTAATGTCCTTCTTTGTCACTTATTACAGGTCTTTGTTTTAAAGTCTATTTTGTCATGTATAAGAATTGCTTCTCTGGCTTTCTTTGGACATCCATTTGCATGATGAATGTTTCTCCATCCTCTCACTTTCAATCTCCAAGTGTCTTTAGGTCTAAAATGAATCTCTTGTAAGAAGCCTATAGATGAATTGTGTTTTTTATCCATTTTGACACCCTATGCTTTTTTTAAAGCTTATTTATTTATAAATTTTTTTAAATATTTATTTTTGAGAAAGAGAGAGACAGAGCATGAGTGGGGGAAAGGGTCAGAGAGAGAGCGAGACACAGAGTCTGAAGCAGGCCCCAGGCTGTGAGCTATCAGCACAGAGCACAAACTGTGAGATAATGACCTGAGCCGAAGTCGGACTCCTAACTGACTGAGCCACCCAGGCACCCCCCTTTTTTCTTTTTAAGTGTATTTATTTTTGAGAGAGAGAGAGGGAGAGAGACAGAGCATGGGTAAGAGAGGGGCAGGGAGAGAGGAGACACCAACCCTATGTCTTTTGATTAGAGCACTTGGTCCATTTGTGTTCAAAGTAATTATTGAGAAATGTTATTTATTTTCATTTTATTAGTTGTTTTGTGGTTGTTCCTGAAGTTCTTCTCTAATTCTTTCTTGTCTTCCCTTTTTCATGGTTTTCTTCAGTGATATATTTGGATTTCTTTCTCTTTATTCTTTGCATATTTATTAGAGTTTTTTGATTTGTGTTTACCATTAGATACGTGTATAATCTCCTGCATATATCTGTCTATATTACGTTGATGGTTGTTTAAGTTTGAATCCATTCTTTACTCCTCTCCCCCTCCACATTTTAGTTTTGGTGTCTTATTTTACATCCTGCTTTTGTGTTTCATACCTTCATACAGTCACTTTTGGTCTTTCCTTTTTGCTAAAAGTTCCCTTTAATATTTCTTACAGGGCTGGTTTAATGGTCATGCTTTCCTTTTGCTTGTGTTTGTCTCTCCTTCTTATCTGAATGATAGCCTTCCTGGATAGAATATTCTTGGCTGCAGATTTTTCCCATTCAGCACTTTAAATCAATCATGCTACTCCCTTCTGGCTTAGAATGTTTCTGCCGAAAAATCTAATAGCCTTAAGGGGTTTCGCTTGCGTGTGACTGTCTTCTTTTGTGTTGTGGCTTTTACAATTTTATATCTATCACTATATTTTGCCATTTAATTGTAATATGTGTTTGTGTCAGTCTGCTCTTACTGATTTTGTCAGAGGTTCTCTGTGACTCCTGGATCTGAATATGTTTCCTACCCCAGATTAGGGAAGTTATCAGCTACTATCTCTTCAGATAAATTTTCTGCCTCCTTTTCTCTCTTATTCTTCTTCTGGGACTCCTATAACGCAAATGTCATTACATTTGATGTGGTCACTGAGTTCCCTAAGTCTATTCTCGTTTTAAATAATTTTTTTTTCTCTCTTTTTTTCAGCTTGATTACTTTACATTACTCTCTCTTCTAGGTCATTAGTTCATTCTCTTGTTTCTTTCAGCCTTCTCGTCATTCCAACCAGTGTGTTTCTCATTTTGCTTATTGAGCCCTTATCTCTGCTGCATTATTCCTTATCCCTGTGTAAAAGGTCTCATCGATGTCGTCCACTCTTTTCTCAAGCCCAGTGAGTATCTTTATGATCATTACTTTAAATTCTCTATCAGGCATATTAATTATATCTGTTTCACTTAGGTCTTTGGCCATGGCTTTTTTTCTGTTCTTTCATTTGGACAAATTCCTCTGTCTTCCCATGTCACCTGGTCTCTGCCTGTTTCTCTGTGTTAGGAAAGTCAGTGCGTCTACTGTTCTTGAGGGTAATGGCCTTATGAAAAGATATCCTTTAGTGCCTTTGAAGTGCAGTATCTCTTATTCCCCAGGTCCTTGTGCTTCAGGGAATGTTTCCAACGTGTATTGCGTGTGCTTGGCTTTTGTGTTCTGGCTGCTTTATCCTTCAGGCCACTCATCTGCAGAGGCCTGTTGTAGCAGTGTTTGGTCCTTGATCTGAATGTGGCATTTTAACTACGTGTGCTCTGTCTACTTGTGAAATGACACCTGTCACTGGCACCACTGGGAGCAAGGCCCTGCAAAACTTCCTGGTCAGGAGATGCAGTGTGCGTGGAGATTTGGACTGGTTTTCTCAGGAAGGGAACACACTGTGCTGGGACTGAGGTGAGTGTGACTGAGAAGGTCAGTTTCACCAGAGAGTGGGGTGCAGAGCTTAGTGTAAACAAGTTAGGTAGCAAGTGTCAGTGCTGCACTGGTTCCCACAGGTGTCCCCGAGGGGAGTGGGAGGGAAATGGCACTTGCTAGTTCTTTGTAACTGGAGGGGTCTTTCTGTGAATGCTTCTTCTCTGGGACATGATCTGAGATGAGCAAATAACCTCCCCACTGTGTGCTCCAGTTGCTCTTTAGATCACTGTTTCCACACTATATGCCTGTAAGATGTTTGCTCTGCCTTTTCCCCAAGAGTAACCCTAATGCCTCAGCTAAGCCCTCTGATCTTTAGAACATCAAGGTTTAAGCCCTGCTGGTTGTAAGAACAGGAAATTCAGCCCCACTCAGTTTCTAAGCCAGTTGCTACGGGGATTCATTTCCCCGGTGAACTCCCCTGTGTGCTAACCTGTCTCTTGCTCTTCTCTAGGATGGTTGCTCCCTTCCCACTACGGTGGCCGTGATTCATTTCTCTCCCAAACCATGTCTCTGCATTTCCTACCTTCTTTGATGTGGCCTCTTCCTTACTGTTAGTTGTGGAGGTTGTTCTTCCAGTCTTCAGGTCAATTTCTGTGGTACTTGGAATGATATGATAGTTATCTATCTGTATTTGTGGGACAAGGTGAGCCTAAGGAGCTCGTACTCCTCCACCATCTTCCCCTCTCTCTTTTAAGACTATATTTTAGAGAAGTTTTACATTACAACGAAACTTGAGAGGAAAGTATAGAGGTTTTCCGTATGCTCCCTGTACCTGCATAGCCTCCCCATTATCAATATCACTTACAAGTATAGTACATTTATTATCAAAGATGAGCCTACACTGACACATCATACTCACCAGAAGTCCATAGTTTGTCTTAGGGTTCACTCTTGGAGTTATACTTTCTGTGGATTTGGACAAATATACAATGATAATATCATACAGAGTAGTTTCAATGTTCTACAATCGTCTGTACTCTGCCTATTCATCTCTCCCCTCCCCTACAACAACCATTGGTATTTTTATTGTCTCTATAATTTTGCCTTTTCTAAAATGCTTTTTCTAGACTCTAGTTAGAGTCACATAGTGTTGTAGCCTTTTTTAATTTCCTTCTTTCACTTCCTAATATTCCCTTAAAGTTTCCTCATGTCTTTTCATGGCTTGATAGCACATTTCTTTTCACTGCTGAATAATGTTCCATCATCTGGGAGTGTCACACTGTGTTTACCCATTCAGCTCCTGAAGGGCGTATTGTTTGATTACAAATTTTAACAGTTATGGATCAATCTGCTATAAATATCCATGTACAGGTCTTTGTGAGGACATAGGTTTTCAACTTCTTTTGGTAAGTGCCAAGGATTGCAATTACTGGATCTTGCGGTAAGAGTATGTTTACTTTTGTTAGAGCCTGCCAAACTGCCTTCTAAAGTGGCTGCATCTTTTCGTATCCCCACCAGCAATGTGTGATATTTCCTCTTGCTTCACATCCTCACCACTGTTTGGCATTGTCAGTGTTTCAGAGTTTGGCAGCCCTAACAGGTGTATCTCACTGGTGTTTTATTTGCATTTCCCTAATGACGTACGATGTAGAGCATTTTATGTGTTTATTTGGCATCTGTATATCTTCTTCGGTGAGGTATCTCTTAAGGTTTTTGGCCTATATTTTAAATAGGGTGGCTTTTTTTCTTATTGTTGAGTTTTAACCGCTCTTTGAATATTTTGGGTAATAGTCCCTTATCAGATGTGTTGTGCAATCGTTTCCTTCCAGTTTGTGTCTTGTGTTCTCGTTCTCTTGATGTCATTACAGAACAGTTTTTAATTTTAAGGCAGTTCATTCAGATTATCAATTCTTTGTTCCATCGGTAATGTCTTCAGTGTTTCCTGAAAAAGGCATCACTCTACCCAAAGTCACAAAGTCATCTGAGTTTTCTCCCTTGTGATCTTGTAGGTGTTTTATAGTTAGGTGTTTCACATTTGGCCTATGATACATTTTGAATTCATTTTTATGAAGTGTGTAAGGTCTGTGTCCAAATTCATTGTTTTTGCATATAAATGTTCAGTGCTAACACCTTTTGTTGAGAAGACTGTCTTTGATCCATTGTGTTGTTTTTGCTCCTTTGTCCAAGATCAGTTGACTCTATTTATGGTGGCTTATTTCTGAGCTCTCTAATCTTTTTTCGTTAATATATCTGATTATTCTTTTGCCTGTACCATGCTATCTTGATTACTGTAGCTTTATGGTAAGTCTAAGGCCTTAATTTTCTGCTATAAAAATAAGAAACAGTATAAGTACGTTCATGTGATTTTTATTATTGTAGACGAAATTCAGAAGAGTTTTTGAAAAGAGATAAGATATTTTATTACATACAATACTTAAAAAATTGTTTTATTTGAAGACAATGTAGGATCACCTAAGATCTTTCTAACATGTCCTGGATAACTTTTTCAGAATTCGCTCAAAGTATTTAACCCAGGGGGGGGGGGCGGAGAGTGTTACATTCAGTGGTCCAGGTCACATATAATTACTCCTGGAGGCATGCTAGAAGTTTGTGATTTATCGTTCCATAGATACAAAATGTAAATATGAAATATTCCTCCATCCATCTGTTACTCCTCTAGAAATGATGAAAAGACAATTAGAAGCTCTAGTCTGAGGGCCGGTGTTTGAAATCATGGCAGAGCAACTGGCATTCCATTGGAAGGCTCCAAAATCTGAATTTAAAAAGATAATTCTCAAGGTGATTTACTTTTTATTCTGAAAAATATGATCAAGTTTCCTTCCTACATGGTATAGGTTCTCAGCCCAGATACGTTTGACACTTAGGAGTCACTGTATTGTTAAGGTGATTTCTTCTTCTTCTGCTTCCGGTAAGGAGGTTCTCCTTTGTTTCATCTCTGCCCAATGTTCCTGGAGCTGGAGACTTTCTAACGTGGTTTCCGCAGAACATATTTTCTGAAGTGGGAGAAAAGATATTACCCAGAGAAATGCAATGAAGAACATGGCTTATCATAAATAATCCTTATAACAATTTTCTTTTCAGTTCTGCCATATGAACTATCTTGCTTCGTACCATCTTCCTCTTCTGTAATCAGTTGGCATTCAGCTTTCTCTGTTCCTTTCCTTGTTATTCTTCATTTAATCTCAAAAACCGTTGAAATCTCATCTACTGTAGTTGTGTTCAAAATTCCATGTTTAACCTAAAATTATGAATAAAATACATATTGCCTTTGTACAGTCCCTTATTTTTGTGTGAATATTGCTAGTATCATTTCAGATTAGTTTATCAAAACTGCCTAGTGAAATTAGTTTACCAGTTATTTATTTCATTAAATTGTGTTACATTAAAATAGTTCAGAATCCTAAATAAGACGATGTGTATTTAGCAAATGAATTTTGTGAAAAGTCTCCTGTAATCTCATTTTCGTAAAGATACTAAGCAAATTTTTACTTTTCCAGTTTACCTATTCTTTTAGGTTTCTCATTTATAAAAATAATATTATTGTGTGTAAACCAGTGCCACAAATTAATTAAATTCTTTCACTATGTGTTTCTCTTTTATGTATCAAGAACTCTACATTTCCCCAATTTATCTATGAAATTTCTGACTATCTTTAAGATAAATCTAAAACACAATTCTCTCCTTTTGTTTATGTGTTTTCTTGCTTTAAAGTGCCAAGACAAGTCTTCACTTCATTAAGTATTTTCAAATACCACTATCAATACCTTATTTTGTATCCTCATTGTCTATTTTCTGAATTATAATAGATTTCTAGATGGTTTTCTGCCACTAATCTCTCCCTTTAAGTCATTCTCTGTATTTGCATGAGAATTATTTTCTCCAAAATTTTCTTAAGTAATTTCTTTTCTGAAAAACTTCGCTGTTTGTTCATAACCTCAGATAAAACCAAGCAGTATAATAGAGATGCTTTTCCAGTCTTGCTGTCACCTGCCCCTCTGACCTCTTTTGCTCTTCTGGCTTCCATTTCTGTTTCTACAATAGGACCTACATTATGAAATATGCATGTTTAACATCAAAATAGGTAAGCTCTCATTAATAGAAGATTTAATTTTTCTTCTGGTAGTACAAAACAAATATTGAACCAATATTTAAATTAGGGGAACACCGGATCATCATTCTTCTGGTGGACTCAATAGGATTAGTTAATCAAATAAATAATGCTGACAAAGAAAAGAAAAAGTTAAACATGACTTTGATATTTGAGCCTGGGTGATTGGGAAGATAGTGTTGCTGGTAGCAAAATTCAGGGAATATGCTAGAATGTAAGTTTAGAGAAAGCTAGTGAGTTCAGTTTGGAAATACACACACACACACACACACACACACACACATATGTCTATATATATAATTTTTAAAACATATTTATAGTTTATTTTTTAAGAGAGGAGAGAGAGAGAGTGCATGCGAGTGGGGGAGGGGCAAAGACAGAGGAAGAGAGAATCCAAAACAGGCTCTGCATTGTCTGCACAGAGCCTGATGCGGAGCTGGAACCCACAAACCCTGAGATCATGACTTGAGCCAAAATCAAGAATCAGACGCTTAACTGACTGAACCACCCAGGGCCCTCCAGTTTGGAAGTACATTGATGTACTTAGGATACTCCAGTGGACAGAACAAAGCACAGTTGGAAATGTTCCCATGAAGATTTGCAGAGGGGTTATATTTAGACATGTGCACTGAGAGAAATTTACATTAGGGAAGATATCGCAAAGCTGTTTAATTCACTGAATGTTATATTCATTTACATCTTTATTTTATACAAAGGAAAATCTCCTACTGTGGCATATTTATGCATATCATAAATTTTAGAAAAATCATGGAATTCCTTAGAACATTTCATTTGTTGCATATCTGTATGCTTTTTCTTAAACCAACTTTTTGTGCTAAAATGATAATAAATACATCTATTTAAAAACAAAACAAAAGACTAACTTATTAATATATAATGTAGTAGATTCTTTCTGATATTCAAATCCCATTTGAATAGTGGTATGCACTGTTGTGCTTCTTGGTTGTCATGGCAACTGCATCTCAAGTTTACAGCATCAAATCTTTATTTTCTATGCATTTTTAAAAGACAAGGATGTATAAAATAACAAGTTATATAATGGCTCCTTCATGTTTTATATTGATATAACAGATGGAAATGCACCTCTGGTGATATAAAATATACTTCAATTATAGAGAGAACACACTTTAATGGTGAAAATGTAGAATTGGGCTAAGAGGCTATTATTGATAAATATACCAACATTTAACAACAGAGGCTTGAAAAAAAATGTTAGCTACCAGAAAGTCATTTCCATCTTCTGCTCAATATTAGCTAAGTATGAAATAATTGGTTGAGATTTATGAAGATGCAGTAATTATGATTTCGTCTAGTTCTGTTTTAGCTACAATAATGTTATATATTAAGTGAAAACTTAATAGTCTCTTATTTTCCAGCTTTCTCTTTGTCACACAGATGTCTAATAGACTATAAGTAGTCTCTACGGTTAGGGTTCTCTACATAAAATAATAATCTCTGTAATAGATAAATAAAAATGGCTTATGCCAATATTTTATTTATTAGGTCAAAAATATGGTAATTTTCCAACTCCAATAAAGTGCCCTTATTTTTAACTTATAGCAAATCGAGTGTATTTTTGCATTTAAATGAAGACACAGACCTCTTTAATGGTAAATACAGGTGAAAGAATTGAAGTATGAGGAAATAATTAAAAATTTCAAAAAATTAGCCAAAGGGTCTGTTTGTTATATAGATAGAAATTACCTTCTTACTTGGAGCATCCATATATAAGTTGAATTAATATATAATGAAGATAATTTCCAAGATAATTCTTTGTTTAATGCACTCATGTGGATGTTGCCCTTGGTGAACTTTAATACCCTCCTTTAACCTGAAAGCTTCAATAATTTCATGCAATTATTTGCCTTGATACAGAGTTGTGAAAAGAAAATCACAGCACAAAGCTTGATGTATTATAAAAACCAACAGTGGCTAAAATAATATTTTTATTTTTAAGGATTATTTTATTCAGAAAACACAAATAATTCATAGGTAAGCAATTAGAATATTAAAATTTATGCCTCAAAATTGACCTTCTCCAAAATAAATTTCTATGAATATTTAAAGCAATGCTGGGCAAAAAGTGGCAGCATTGATTTCCCTCTCGGGAAGGAAATAGGTAATGCGTACAGGAAGTGACAATGTGCTGCCTTATGTTGATGGAGATAGCTCTCTCTTCTATTTGTGACTGCATGCAGCTAGGGAATGAACCATCTGGGCTGAAATGATTGGTTTTGTTGCCCTTCTGATTTTGCTGAACTCACTATTTAAAAAAATCTGAATCAATAAGCTATTCAGACAATTGTGCAGATAGGACTTTTTATTCTTAAGTTGATTTGGCATGTGGTGGAGTTCAGCATGAATCTCATCAGAGGAGAGGCCCGTTTCCAAGCAGGGAGCTTCAGGCTAAGATTTCTGTTGCAAGTCCAGAAACCCACGTATTAAAATATGACTCTGCCTTAATAAGGGAAAAAGTCATGTTGCTGGCGCCCCCAAAAGTCAAGACTTTTAAAATAAAATTTGCTTAAATTGTCCGAGTACTATAGTCCATCCTATTTTTAAACTCTGGGCCTCAAAACTTTCTAATTTCTGGGATTTTTTTAAGTTTATTTATTTATTTTGAGAAAGAGGGAGCACGTGCAGGGGAGAGGCAGAGAGAGAGAGAGGAGAGAGGAAGAGAAACCAAGAAGGCTCCTCATGGTTAGTGCAGAGCCCTACAAAGGGCTCCACCTCATGAACCATGAGATCACGACCTGAGCTGAAATCATGAGTCGTATGCTTAATAGACTGAGCCACCCAGGGGCCCCTGTAATTTCTGTTTTTCTTTTTAACAAATATTTTGTCTTGAAGCCACTGATGCTTTAATTATTATTCTCTTATATATTGGATAAAGCAGGAAGTTCGAGTCCAACTATTCAAATGTGATTCCACCAATTTGTAGTTGTGTGATCTTATACAATGAGAAGCTATACTAAGCTACTTTTATCTGAAATATCAGAATAATTGTTGTAACTCAAAAAGCTGTCGTGAGGGGAAAAAAATAGTAAACCATCTGCCACCTGGCGTGAAACGGGCATCTGATAATTAGTAATTCCCTCCCTTTTCCCACTCTCAATTCTGGTCTTTTCAAATGGTCATTTACCTTGAACTCTGTCTGTCATTAATGTACAGGTTCCACTGGACAATAAGAAACAAATCAGTCTAAAGGATACTTTGAATAGAGAAGTAAAATTTCTTGGAGCAAGCATTCAATTAGGTTATAAATATCACAAAGAAACACATGTAATGATAGTTTTTGGAACATCTGCACAAACAAAATAACCATCTAAGTAAACAGAAGAGTAGGAAATGGTGATTTTTTTTTTCGGCAGATATTTGGCTCCAACAGCCACTCTGATTTATGTAATTTTATCATTATGCTGCAACTGCTTTCATTCTGAATTATTCATTCAACATAAGCTAGCAATAAAGGCAATGTCTTTCTTCAGCTAAAAATTCTCTGACATTAAGAAGGCTGTTTAAATGAACCATGGAGCTTTCCTTCCCCCCCCCCCCTCCATTTTGTGGTCTAAATAGATGTTGCTCTTGGACAAACCATATTCGGGGGGGAATTTATCACAGCTTTAAGAAAAGCTACACATACACTAATAGAATAGAATTGTCTTTGAGCCATGTCCTTGAATGGCCACTAATTTCTTTTCTTGGCTTCTTGCTTGTCTGGAGAGAGTTTCATTGAAAGGCCTATAATGAAAATAACAGCACAAATATTGGCTTCTGCTGCTAAAGATACTCCAGATGGTTACATGTTTTTGAAAACGCATGTGCTCCTATGATTAGTTTTCTCAGCTTACACTTTCAAATATGAAATCAAGAAATAATGAATCATTAGTGTAATATTTTGCATCTTTATCAATAGAGCTCATATTAATACACGTAGCACACTGAAACTCAACCAATTGTTTTTTGATTATATATGTTATACCCAAATGTTTACAGAATATGCAATACATATTCTTTGCACAAGGCAGCCCTTGGCTGTACCACATTGAAATTATGTGAGTTCTATTATTTAGTACTACTCTTTTACATTACTAAACATTTAAATATACTCTTTAAACTGGAATTTTTTTGTCTGTGTGAAAGATATAGCAATTTTCTATTAGTATTCTGTATTTTGATCTTTCATATATATTGTAAAGGTGGTCCTATCAATTTCATTTTTATTAACAGTAACTGACACAGGATTTGGAACAAAGACATGCTTACCCATTGAATCAATTAACTGTATGAGTCTCTGAGACATAAATCAAGTATGTACAAAATGATGTAATGTGTTAAATAAATTAACTACTACTTGAGACAACACATACCAAGCTTCATGCTGAGTACCTAATACAATATAAGCACTCAAGTAAAAGCTCATGATTACTATCGTTTATATAAAGTTTCTAATTATCCAAACAAAACATATGCTACAATAACAAACATATTTATTTATTATCTACTATGTTCTATGCATTAGGTTATATGCTTTATATTTAATCATAATCTCATCACATGCTGAAAAAAGAAGAGTTATCTCTAGTTTTCAGGTAAGGTAGCTCAGAGAGTGTAAGTAATTTGAGCAGGACACAGAGAATCAGAATTCAAATCTGATTTCACCTAACATCCACTGATATCTACTGACCAACCAATCTCTATTGACCAATTGAGTTACTATTAGCAAAGTTTCAGTTTAACATACACATTGAATGAAATTTCTTTCTAAGATTTGAATGAATACATTTAATTCATTTATAAAATTTCAAATGTTAATGGTATAAAACATCCATTTATTTTATCCACAGATTCTGTGGGTCAAGAGTTCAGTCAAGGCACACTCCAAGGGACTGGACACCGAAATGTTTCAATCAGACTATAAGAAGGCTGAGGTGAAGACTAGAATTAGCTGAAGGCTGGCTCACTCACTTTTCTGGCAATTGATGTTTGCTGTTGTCCAAGGTCCACCTGGGGCCTCTCCAGTAGCCTGAACTTTCTTACAGTAAGTGGTTGAGTTCCCAGAGTAAAAAAGAGAGAGGGTCAAACAGATGTCATGTCCTTTTACTGACCTGGTTACAGAGCAGGGGCACCTGGGAGGCTCAGTCGGTTAAACATCTGACTTCGGCTCAGGTCAGGATCTCACAGTTTGTGAGTTCGAGCCCCGCATTGGGCTCTGTGCTGACAGCCTGAAGCCCAGAGCCTGCTTCGAATTCTGTGTCTTCCTCTCTCTTCCCCTCCCTTGCTCACACTCTGTGTCTCTCTCAAAAATAAGTAACCATTAAAATTTTTTTAAAAAAAGTTACAGAGCATCATTTCCTCCATAGTCTATTGGTTGGAGCAGTCACAAGCACACTTAGGTTCAAAGGAAGAGGAAATAAACCGCGCCTCTTGAAAGAAAGTGGCAATGTTCTGAAATAACGTTTGGAACCAGAAATAATCCTGTAGCAAATTTTGGAAAAATACCGTCTGCCACTCTTTTATAAGTAGCCATTATTTTAACCAAAGGAATGAGATGTGAGTATAAACACTAAGTGAAAATGCAATGGCCTAGTATGTTGAAAATTTATGAAGTTTTCCTGAATAAAATATATGTTTAAAGCTTTGCCTTGTACAATATAGTAGACCAGTGCTGTCTAGTAGAATTTATATTACACATATCTAATGAATACACATCTAATAGAAATGTATATCTAATGAAAAATGCTGTTTAGTTGTGTACAGTAAAAGTAAAGGGTAAGCCTTAGCTTTTTTTCATAAACTGAGCTTTCCCCAAATGATTTTTGTAGGAAGTTATACGTGGCAATAATTAAATTATTATGATTTATGGAGATCACTAAAAACTTTAAAAAGCATGATCCAAATTGGGCTACTGTTTTGCTCTTTTTCCAAATTGATAGAATGGAATACAGAAAACTAATAAATTTAATCTTTAAACAGCAGAAAAATCCACATAGGAAAATCCAAGTTGAATTTCTGTTTCAATCTTAATTCAAGTAACTCTTCTGATTTAGAGCCTGCCATTCCTTTGGAAAGACGTCATTATCTGTCTGTAATTTACTACCACAAATCCACAAAAGTGATCCCATCCGTGGATTTAGTAGGTGCAGATTTAAAGACAAATAATGTGGTTAATCTAACTATTGACTCAAATGATTAGTTTAAGTTACTATATCTGTTCATATAAGTAACAGAGACCAAATAAGAGTAGGTCATCAAGAAAGGGGTTATCATCTCTTTAACAAGCATACTGAAGCAGAGGGTTTCCTGGGCTGGATAAAAGAAATCTAGGTGTTACAGACTATAGCTCAACTTCTCTGCTCTTCCTTTGTCCTCTCCTAATGGTCTCAAGAGGGTTGTGGTCATTGCAGATGTTATTTGTGGAATGAAAATATCCAGAATCTACAAGGAGACATGTTTTTGTTTTGCACACCTTTTTGAGAGTGATGACATTTTTTTCTATAAGCCCCCCAAATGTTTTCTACAGTGCTTTTTTTAAGGTTGCATTACATGCCTGTACTTAAACAGTCAGAGAAAAGGAAGTTAAACGATCATGTGTGGCTTAGTCTAATCAACCTTTGTTTGCCCAGGGCTAGGAAGGGATCATGGTTAACATGACCACTCAAAATGTGAACAAAATACAGGTCCTGATACCATTGAGGAAACAGAAGGAAAGTTATCACATAGACGAGACAGTCCTCTCAAATTATAATGGTCATACAGTCATTTGGGGATCTTTGAAGATGTAAATTCTGATTTGAATACACTCCCAGGTGATGTTGATCATGCTAATTTGTGGATAACACTTTAAATAAAAAGGATACAAATTGCAAACTATATCACCTATTAATCATATAGTATTTCCCTTTTTTCTTTTATTAGTGATGTTTTCAAGTGATGCAGAATGTTGATGCTGATATAGAAAAGTAAGAATCAAACATAATATGCTAAGTCCTTGTTAAAATAGACCCACAAATCAGACAAAATGGATATATTTCAATATGTGTAATATCATCTCATAATTAAATAGCACTTGTGTTTTGTTATCCACACAGGTATATAAACTTACCCTTTACCAGCAAGCAATGGAATGGAATGTATAAGCAATAGCATAACATATGAATGAAAAATATTTATGAACTTTTCACTCATAGAAGATTTTTCTATTGTGTGTGTCAAGTATAAGCCAAGACATAGTCAGAAGTGTTTTACACTTAACTTATCATGAGCTTTATAGGAATTCTATTATCTTTCGAACTATGTCTTTCAATCACTAAAATATATTGACTCCTTATGTTACCAACTTTTTAAACATTTATGTATTTATTTATTTTAAGGTTTATTCATTTTTCGGAGACAGAGAGAGACAAAGCGTGAATGGGGGAGGGGCAGAGAGAGAGGGAGACACAGAATCTGAAATAGGCTCCAGGCTCTGAGCTGTCAGCACAGAGCGTGATGCGGGGCTTAAACTCACAAACCGCGAGATCATGACCCAAGCTGAAGTCGGAGACTTAACCGACTGAGCCACCCAGGTGCCCCTTATGTTACCAACTTTAAAAACTGACTCCTGTCCCCAGAATAGGTTTGTTAAGGGATTTTTCACTTTTAAATTGCCTAATAATTGTTAATTATGACCAAAATGTGTATAAGTCACGAATCAAAAAGCCATGGTTACTTTCCAGAAATGTAACACATGTCTTGACTAAATTCTTATCAGAAACCTGGCATCAACTTCATTAACCTCTGAATATATTACCCATCATATGCCAGAAGGTAATTTCTTCAAAGAAAAATAATTTTAGGATTATATATTTGGCCACTGGTACATTTTCATAACCAAAAGACTTACAGTGGCTTATTCTTTTAAATTTTTTTAATGCTTATATATTTTCAAGGGAGAGAGAACGCACAAGTGGGAGAGGGGCAGAAAGAGAGGGAGACACAGAATCTGAAGCAGGCTCTAGGCTCTGAGCTGTCAGCACAGAACCCCATGTGAGACTTGAACTCAGAAACCATGAGATCATGACCTGAGCTGCAGTCAGCCGCTTAAACGACTGAGCCACCCAGGCACTCGGTGGCTTATTTTTTTAAAGTCTGTAAGTATTTCTCAAAGTCCTAGTGCTTGGAAACACGGTATGTTCAGGGGCATTTTCTTACATATGTGCTTCTTCTTCTTTTGCTGGCTCTTCCTCTGTATGGTAGCATTGGTCCTCACCATTTAGTACAATCCCTCTGTTGGAATTGCTGGCTATTGTAATTAATCTTGTCCACTTGTATTTTTACTCCACACCTAGTGAAAGTGCTGATGTTCAAAAGGCAACCCAAGCAAATTCATTCCTCACAGGCAGCTTCCTGATTGTGTATAGTATTTCTCAATTTGTTGCTTAAAGGAAGTGTTCCAGGGGTGCCTGGGCGGCTCAGTCGGTTAAGCATCCAACTCTTGATTTTGGCTCACGTCATGATCTCAGAATCCGTGGGATCAAGCCCCACGTTGGGCTCTGTGCTGACAGTGTGTAGCTTGCTTAGGATTCTTTCTCTGCCTCTCCCTCTGCCCTTCCCCTGCTTGTTGGTACACTTTTTCAAAAAAAAAAAAAAAAGAAAGAAAGAAAAGAAAAGAAAAGAAAAGAAGGAAGGGAAAGAAAAAAGAAAGAAATACAAAGAAAAAAGAAAGGAAGAAAAGAAAGAGTTCCAGGTTTATAAAATAAAGGAAAAGTGGGCAACTGGGTAAGTCATGTGTTTTGTCCCATGCTGTATCCATAGTATTCAGAACATCCATAACAGTGCCTGGCACCTAGTAGGTGTTCAGTTGGTGGTCAGCTGAATAAATATCTCTGTTTATATAATACAATATTCCTTCATTTATTCAATCAGGATTTTAAAACAATTTCAGGGGCGCCTGGGTGGCTCAGTCGGTTAAGCATCCAACTTCAGCTCAGGTCATGATCTCGCGGTCCGTGAGTTCCAGCCCCACGTCGGACTCTGTGCTGACAGCTCAGAGCCTGGAGCCTGTTTCAGATTCTGTGTCTCCCTCTCTCTCTGACCCTCCCCTGCTCATGCTCTGTCTCTCTCTGTCTCAAAAATAAATAAACGTTAAAAAAAAATTAAAAAAATAAATAAAAAATAAAACAATTTCATCTTCTTGGTAAAAATCCCACTAGATACAGTGATGAAATTTCAATAATTGACACATCCGCATGAGGGATATTTTTGCTATAGTACAGCATCTTCTTTGAGTAGCTTCATGGAGTATTTTTTGAATAACTTTGTAATACTTTATATGCAAAGAATGTAATTTTCCTGCTGCCTCAATAATTGAGTGTAGATGCAAAGGCCTTCAAATGTATACTTAGAAAAATATTTGTGCTGATTAATGAAGAACTTTGGAATAAGTTTTGCAAATACAGCTTTGAGAATTTTTAGCATCCTCCATTTCAATTGTATTCTGCACAGTTAAACACTGGTTCATGCAGCACAGGCAGTTCCCATTTTTCTACTGTTTATTCTGCAGGCAGCATAAAACAGAATAATGCTTTTTCATTATCATGATGTATGCAACCAAGGTGCCAAATTCCTAAATGAAGACTCAGCACCGAAATCATTGATCTTCTTAACAATGCCATATTTTATAATAAATCTTTAATACTAAATAATGATTTTAAAAGGAAAAATGAAGTGCTATATCCCATAATTAAATGTAAATATATTGACCAACATTATTGTGTGCCTCATACAATAATCTAACATTTTCTCCTTTCATACTGTTCACAGTTTAATGAAGTCCTACCTATTGAATTACTAAATACCATTAGAACAAAGAGACACCATGAGAAAACAATAGCCATCTCAGTTGAATTCACAATTGCTGGGTATTAAGTTTCCTCATTTGTGAATGACAATATTGGATTAATGTGACTGAATTTGCTAGCTATTGACCAAAATTTATGGTCCTCTTTCCAGAACGCAGAATTTTCATTGAAAGGCAGCTAGCTTTACACATGCATGTGTAGTCATGTGAAATGTGAACAGAAATAATAAGTACCCCTTTCTGACAAGAGCATTTAAGGAGTAGATGAGGCTTTTCCACAGTTGCTACTGTCTGGTTGCAGAGGACTCTGAGGCCTGTAGGACTGGGAGGTCACCAGATGTTAGGGACCTGAGTCTTTGAGTCACTCTAGGGGGAAGTAAGCGAACCATCCACTAACCAGGAAGATTGGGCTGCACTGGACTAGGTTAATAAGTGAAAAATAACACTGTTGGTGAGGCCACTGATATTGGAGTTTGCTTGTTCCAGCCTCAAGGATTACACCAATGAAATGATTAATCACTGTATTCTACTTTATATAACTCAAACTATTAAATGAATAATTGAATATGTAAAACAAAAATAAAACCTCACCCAGTATAACACATACATAGTTAAGAGGCATCAATAACATAGCATTTGGTTTTCAAACCGTGGATAATTAGCACATAATGATAAAATACCCTATAAACATTCATTTCAACGTTACAAGGATTTTGTGAATTACTTATTATTATTCTCCAATGTACAAATGTACTAACTGAAGCTCAAGAAAGGTGATTATCCCACACTTGTAGACTTAGTAAGCATTGGAATTTGGAATTAAACAGAAATCTTTTTACCACAAAAACAGATCTAGTTCCATTATTATTTGCTCCCTTCTAAAATAGCTCTTCAAGCAATTGTCTCATTTTGCCTCTCTCTTTTACCACCACTACTTAATGGTAGTCTACCTAAGATGCCTCCACTTTCTGGTCAAACATTCAATTCCACAGATCCTTGCAGTCAAACTATAACTCATTATTTGGCTAACACCAGTCAACTCAACTTTCATTTTATATAGATTTAAGAAGAATGTAAGTCAAGAACAATCTCAGAGAGAGATGTTTAAAATCACAAAGGGTGGGGCGCCTGGGTGGCGCAGTCGGTTAAGCGTCCGACTTCAGCCAGGTCACGATCTTGCGGTCCGTGAGTTCGAGCCCCGCGTCAGGCTCTGGGCTGATGGCTCAGAGCCTGGAGCCTGTTTCCGATTCTGTGTCTCCCTCTCTCTCTGCCCCTCCCCCGTTCATGCTCTGTCTCTCTCTGTCCCAAAAATAAATAAACGTTGAAAAAAAAAAATTTAAAAAAAAAAAAAAAAAAAAAAATAAAATCACAAAGGGTAATCATATGTCTTATGCTACTATTAAAGTTAAAACAGGAATTAATGATGTATATACTTATGTACACAGAATATATTTGGAAAGCTATATAAGAACCTTGTGACTGGATTCTTTGACTTATAATATAAGGGGGAAAGTCTTACATTTCTCAGTAGGCTTTTTGTTACTTTTAATTTTTTTTTAAAATTTAATTCAGGAAATAAGATAAAGGCACATTTTTCGCAGAAATATATCCACATTTGTTTTTTAGTTTGCACTATAATAGATATCCATGACCAAATTTCTTTCTAGACAATATCTTCTGCTCATGTTCATGCTGATTCTTCAACCTGGAATGCTTTTTCTCTGCCAAAATCTAATTCTTCTTTCAAGGTCATTTGAAGTCTTGTCTAAATTTTTTTCCCAATTTCCCCCACAGGAACAGAAAAATAAAATCATACTCTAATGTGTAGTTCTTTCCTTGCATATCTCTTTTGATACTGAGCTATTTTGTTATAAGATTTGGATACATGAATTATCAGATCGTGAACCCCTTGAAATTAAGAATTATCTTATATTCATCTTTGTTCCACAAAGTCTGGTTCTATCTGGGATAGAGTAACACAATCAATTATTGACCTTTGGTTGAGTCATTCCTTGGTGACATGTGAAATGATATCTTCCAATTTACGCAACTACATTCAGATCTCAAAGGCTTCCATACACTTACTTTTCCCTCTCAAATTAAAAAGACACACAAATAAGAAAATTGGCATGCTTTCAACCCATAATAAAATCCCTAATACATGTCTTTTTCAGTGGGATTGGCAATGGCCTTACTACATACCAGCTACACACCAGTTCCTAGATTTATCTTAAGTCAATCTCTTTCAGCATTTAGTTTCATTAGCAGTGATGTGATAAAAGGAATCAGTTAGTAAGATGCACATTAAATATTTCTATCATTTCTGGGTATAGAAATTCTTTGGAAAATGAGAAAAATACATACAGTGTAAAAAATATTACCAGACATATTTTTAATAGTAACCAATAGTAATATTGTGCTTGAACCATTTATAGAAGGTAAAATCTTTAAGGCAAGATAAAGAGGTAAAGTTCTATTTTATTAAGAATATTTATTAAGTGTAACATTTTTATAAACTTATCTGCTAATTCTGAAACCAGGAAAACACTACAAACAATAATATGCCGAGTACTGAGCAGATTAATGAATGAATATAAATAAAACACTTGGAGCTTAAAGCCGTTATATAAATTTTATCATGATAGACTTCAAAGCAGGAAGAAAAAAAAACGTGTCCACAACTTGAGTGAATGATGTAAGAAATGGCTAAAGCAGATGACTTAGGTCATAGCTTAAAAATTTGCTAATGATAATGGATGAGAAACTATGGTTAAAACAACTTCCCAGACAAAACTACTGAGATGTGAAAAACACTGAGAGAACTACATACAACAGCGGCACTGGAGCCATAAATCTCCTGCATCCTCCCAGATGGCTGTGTTGTCCAGTATAAAATATGTATGAGAGATTTATATGCATTCCTTTTATGCAGTGTTTATGTAGCTTTAGCTGGGAACCTATGCCACATCATTAATCTTCAGGGAGGCCTTTCTGTTAATTATTCGCCAAAGCACTTCTGGAGAAGTCAGTGTGAGTATTCAGCTCATATTAAAGGTAAACAATATAGCATAGGTGTGTGTATGGCTTGACTACAATCACAGAGATGAGGTGAGGAAGACAAAGTCTGCACATTAAGTGTTGCCTTTTCACCATTCGCTCAAAATAATTGTGATTTTTACCTTTCACCCTAAAAGTCCATCAAAATGTAGTGTAAATCTAGTAATACTCTCTGGACTACTTGTGTGTCCACTGCCTTCAGTGTTTTTTCTCTTGTTTAATTCTTGAGATTAATGGAGGAAAAACTAAAGTGTAACCAGCATGGTAGAATCCTGAGGCATTATCTTGCATTGTGGATGGAGGAGGAAACACTTTAAAAGATTTTCCTGAGTTTAAAATATACCTTTTGGGGGCGCCTGGGTGGCGCAGTTGGTTAAGCGTCCGGCTTCAGCCAGGTCACGATCTCGCGGTCGGCGAGTTCGAGCCCCGCGTCAGGCTCTGGGCTGATGGCTCAGAGCCTGGAGCCTGTTTCCGATTCTGTGTCTCCCTCTCTCTCTGCCCCTCCCCCATTCATGCTCTGTCTCTCTCTGTCCCAAAAATAAATAAACGTTGAAAAAAAAAATTAAAAAAAAATAAAATAAAATATACCTTTTGAAAACGTTTCTGAAAAGTTCTCAATTTTTGGAGAATTCCTCTGGGTTTGGGCGTATAAATTAAACCAATATGAATAACTCTACTAATCTTGCTAGATATGGTTTGGATAATTTGTAGGGTGATTTTTGTTTTGTGTTTTCTTTTTTCTTTTTTTTCCTCATCATGTTGAGGTGATATGATATGTATGCATCCTCATCATCTTGAGGTGATATGAGGTGATATGTTGAGGTTGAAATAAGTAGAAATGTGTGATATTAAATTCTGGCTGTTATATAGTAAACTTACTTCACAGTATATATAGTTAGCAGCTTTTAAAATTCCCTTTACCTTTTCTCTACTATGGTGTTTTCATCAGGCAAAAAAATAAGTTGAGAGTAGAATGGGTCTCAGGGGAATCTGTGGCAAGATCCATGGCATTGTTCTGGACCCAATGACTGTTGCTATTGTTCGTGTTGCTGACATGCACCTCCGTACGCACCCTGCCCTCCTAGAACCAGGGCTATAGCAATTCAGGTCAAAGGAAATTCAGTCCTAGAACCAGGGCGATAGCAATTCAGGTAAAAGGAAAAGTATCATCCTCCTCCTTTCCCTCTGTGCAGCAAGTCATTGACTGGTGGTCTCAGTTCCTGAGACAGGCCAATAACCTGCCCACACCTATGACATTCCCGAAGAGACTTAGGCAAGGCCCAGAAGTGTTGACAAGTTCAGCCAGTTTGGGTATGTCATGAGTTTACATCACCCAAAATGTCATATAAAAATATATCCTCTAGGGCACTGGAGAGTATAGCATGCTCGCTAGTGACCAGAACACAATGGCCAAAATCTTTGCAAATGGTGTCATGAACTGCTTTGTGTTGTCAAGAGCAGAGGTGCATAATTTCAGCAGTGATATCTTTACTGAATATTACCTAAAGATTATTTTGTTTATGTTGCTGGGTGGGGGGTCAGCAGCTGCATTGGGAACTAAGTTGTTGGAAATTGATGGAGTAAATAAGGGGGTGAAATCTTGGAGGAGGATTGAAACTAGCCTATATAAAGATAGAAAAGAAGCTCCTCAAAGGCTTGCCTATTGAAATGTTTTGCATATTTGAGAACTCCAGAATTTAAGTTTCTCTGGAGTATGAGTTTGTTAAAAATGACATCATAAAGAGTAGCCATACTAGGCTGCATTGGCATGGGTAGCAGTGTCAACCTTAAAAGTAAAATAGCCAGTTATTTTACCACCAAAATGGGTCTATTCAAGAATAGAAGAACAGTTGCAATTCAGGACATCTAAAGTATGGAAAACCATAGGCAGGTCAGGAGATCAAAAAAGAGGAATGCTGCTTTATAGAGAAAAGGAGGAGATTGGAAGGAGCTGCTTTGAACAAAGTCCATTGGAGGAAAATGAGAGGTTAGGGTGGTGATAGTTTCTCATTGACTCAGTTGCAGTGTTTTCTTATTGGTTGAGCCTATTGGGCAAGGAGAAATTTTATCCTCTTCCTGCTGAAGTAATAAAATAGGTTTCTTCCTTTTGGAGTTGGCAATTAACCAAGAGTGGTAGGATGGGAGATCTCCTCCTTCTGGCCTCCTGTCCACATTTTATTAAAAAAAATTAATGTTTATTTTATTGAGAGAGAGAGAGACAGAGACAGAGAGAGAACAAGTGAGGAAGGGGCAGAGAGAGATGGAGACATACAATCCGAAGCAGGCTCCAGGCTGTGAGCTGTCGGCATAGGGCCTGATGTGGATCTCGAACTGCGAGATCATGACCTGAGCCGAAGTCCGAGGCTTAACCGACTGAACCACCCAGGTGCCCCATCCTGTCTGCATTTTAAATGAGTTTTATTCAGTCCTGGAACAGATAGGTTCTGTTATAGCTGGAAAAGATTAAGGTAATATTCAAAATAATAACTTATATAACACTTAGTACCTAGGATAAATGCTAGTGCTCGTGAATAGAGTCTGAATATCATCTCTGGGAAGCATGAACAATTTCCCCCCAAATAAGTATTTGTTGTTGTTGTTGTCTTTAATATACAATACCATTTTACAGCCTGTATAAAATGTTCCGCTTGCACAAAGAACATATTATAAATACCTGGCAAAGATCTATGATTTTTAGGAGACATTTGTTTCCTTGATCTTGTGTTTCCTTATAAGAATATTTTGCTTTTTACATTTGGAAAATCTAATTCATAAAATAACAGTTAAGGGGAAAATAGTACAAATTTACAACCAAGTTTTTATTTTATTTTATTTTATTTTTATTGAGGTATAATTGACACACAACATTATATGAGTTTCACATGTACAAGATAATGACTTGATATTCGTCTATATTGTGAAATAATCATCACGATGAGTCTGGTTAACATCTGTCACCATATACACAGAATTGTTTTCTTATGGGAACTTTTCTGCTCTCTTAGCAACTTTCAAATATGCAATACAGTATTATTAACTATAGTCATCATGCTGTACATTACGTATCCAAGGCATATTATCTTACACCTGAAAGTTTGCACCTTTTGACCCCCTTAGTCATTTTACCCATCTCCACCTCCCCCCCAGGCAACCACCAATCTGTTCTCTACATCTATGAACTTGGGTTTGTTTTTGTTTTTGTTCAAGTTACACATATAAGTGAAAACATACAGTATTTGTTCTTTCACTGTTGGACTTTTTTCACTTAGCATAATTCCCTCAAGGTTTATCCAGGTTGTCATAATACAATCAACTGTTATATCTACTAGGAATCGGAGGGAGAAACAAGTAATTAGGGACCGCTTGGGAAATGAGTAAACATAAGACCTTGGGAAAGAAAAAAGGACACTAATAAGTTATAACAAAAATCTTGCTGCATAGCCTTATTCAGTATATTACACCTAGAAAAATAACAATAATATGCCATATAAATAATACATTCTTTGCTTTGATAAAAATATTTTTATTGTGAATATGGCACTGTTTCAATGGGCATCTATTGAATATTGCAGTTCTTTATAGATACCAGTTACTAAGAGTTACAATATTTTATTATTTTTTGAAAATTAGAATTCAATAGGTGATATTTCCTTTCTTTGCTTAATTGCAAAGCTTGGTACAGTATCTCTGTAAGAAATTGGTTTTAGCAAGGGCTGTATAAATTTCATAAGAATATTATCAGTTTCACTTCGGATTTAGTTGCACACACCAGAAATTGCAATTAGTAGTTTAAGTTTACAAGTACTTATTGTCACATATTAGGTCTCTCATGAAATTGTTGGAAGGCCAGAATAGTAGACTACAGCCTGTGCTTCTAGAAATAGCTTTTAGGTGCCAGTGTCACTCTTTCCCTATAAGGTGGTTAAAGCTTTCACAACCCCTGCAGGAAGGTGTGAAATCTCCTGACATGTGTTGAGAGCAAACCATGCCACTTCTACCACCATCCTTGCCAGCAAAGCAATGCTTCACATCCTGTTCTCATGCTTCACCGTGTTTCATAGCCAAATGCCCTACAAGAGTACCTGATTTGTGGAATCTGAATTATATCCAGGATCCTGGATGCATGTGAATCGGGGAAAAATAGTGACGAGCATTCCAGAATTTGCAATGCTGGAAGGCATATTTACTGGGAGTTGGAGTTGTCTTTGAAGGAACCATTCCCCAGGTTCTGCCCCAATTTACCCATTAGTGAGCTCCACAAACAGACTTCAGAGGCAGCAGAAATGGCAAGAATAACTAACATACTCCTACCTAACATAGTGCAACCATCTCTCCTACAAAAGATGCATTTATCATGTGGTGATGATCATTCTTCCTCTGGTTCAGGTACAATTTCAACCTGATATCTTGTAGCTTATAAATTTAAATTTTATTGCCACCGCCATGGCATATTGAACAAAGGAAATAAGTGTGTCGTTATCATAGTCCTTTTTAAAAATTTTTAATGTTTACTTATTTTTGAGAGAGAGACAGAACATGAGTGGGGGAGGAGCAGACAGAGGGAGACACAGAATCCGAAGCAGCCTCCAGACTCTGATCTGTCAGCACAGAGCCTGACGTGGGGCTCAAACACACGAACTGTGAGGTCATGACCTGAGCTGAAGTTGAACGCTCAACCGACTGAGCCACCCAAGTTCCCCATCACAGTCTTTTTAAGTTGTGAAATCATGGGGCGCCTGGGTGGCTCAGTTGGTTAAGCGTCTGACTTCAGCCCGGGTCATGATCTCACGGTCTGTGAGTTCGAGCCCCGTGTCGGGCTCTGGGCTGATGGCTTAGAGCCTGGAGCCTGCTTCCGATTCTGTGTCCCCCTCTCTCTCTGCCCCTCCCCCGTTCATGCTCTGTCTCTCTCTGTCTCAAAAATAAATATACGTTAAAAAAAAAGTTGTGAAATCATAGTTTAGGAGTTTCCTTTGACACTATGTTCTATGACTAGTTTTGTGCTCCAAGTATGTGCCTTTTATATGAGTTCAGTGTGAGTGGTGCCTGAATAGGGCCCTGGGGCTTGTACATTGCAGAGGCTCTTCTAATCTTACCATGATTATTTATGTCTTCCTCCTTTCACTGACCATTACAGTTTCCTTTATTTTCATCTAAAAGGTCAACTCAGGTATCTGTGCTTGATAGGGTAAGTCAAAAACATTATCCCTGAAAAGGTTGGGCTTCAGTACTCCTGCCTGTATTAAGTTGATGTAGCTTTTCACCAACTTTAACCTTGGATATAAGATCCCAAAAGATACCCTAAAGAATTCTCTAGAATTCACACATGTCTTTCCCCCCATTATGTAGCAGAAACGCTAACTCCTCTTGATAGTAAGGATCGATCACCCAAGCCAGTAGAGCAAACTCTTCTCTGACCCTTGGCTCAGAGACTCAAAGGGCCCAAATGACTAGATGGCACTCTTAACTTGCAGCTAAATGGAACAACTATTGTATACCTGGACAGAAACACCACTCCCTTAGACTAGCTCTCTAAACTAAAAGACTTTTAATTAAAAACAAGGGAAAAATGAATGTGAAGGGTCTTTGAGTATAGGTTGGGAGAACTATTTTGTCTACCTCTTGGTTCCCAGACCTATGTATTCCAACTAAAGGTTAATTGATATCATGTATTGTTCTCAACTCAGAGAAATATGTGCATCCTTTAAGAAAGGTTTCAGACCCTATTAGATCTTATTATCTAACTGGTGCTATGACCAATGCTTCACTAATAAATAGTCTTGAAAGCAGTAAGTAGCCACGTGGTAAAAATAAAATAGTATACATTACTCACCAAATCTGTTGAGATAAATTTCAAATGGGTCAGGGTTTTAAAAACAAATATATAAGTATTAAAATAATAATAACAAAGTGAAAGTTTTTACAACTTTTATTAAGAGTAGGGAGAATTTTTCTACCCATAATTTTATCCCCCCTAAAGGAATTAAAGAAAATATGGATAAATTTGACAATATAGAAGCTAAGAAAGGCATTAATACAGGAAATGACATTCTAAGAAAAGTACACAAAAGCAAAAGTAAAAATTGATAAACTGAAAAATATATTTCCATATTGTACAAAAATATTGAATATTCCTAATGTGTGAAGAGAGTCTACAAAAAAGAAAACAAAATGTGACACAAAAATTTGCAAAGAAAACCCCAATTACCAAGGAAAGATAAAGAAATGCCAAATTTTATGTTATTCCTGCCAGCCTAAAATGGGATAATTATAGCAAAATAAAAATGAATAATTACTGAAATGGATTTTACCCAATCATATATACAAAGTCCATGAGGGTTTTTTTTTTTTAAGAGAGAAAGTGAGAGAGCGCGAGAGAGGGAGAGGATGAGGGAGAGAGAGACTTTTAAGCAGGTTCCACGTTCAAAACACAGGTTGACGCAGAGCTCTAACTCATGATCTCCCGATGAGATCATGACCTGAGCAGATATCAAGAGTTGGACGCTTGTGCTCGCTTTGGCAGCAAGTATACTAAAAAAAAAAAAAAAAAAGTTGGATGCTTAACTGACTGAGCCACCCAAGCACCACCGAAGTCCATGAGTTTTTAATGACACAAAAGATAAAACTTTATTGGCTATCAGTGAACATTTTTGGGAAACCAAATGTGTACTTTTAACCACTATACTATATAGCTACTAATTAATAGAATATACTCTTTTCTATGGACTTTCAGGAAATCAGAAATAAATTTGCAACTTGAACTTAGCAATTTATCTTCCCTGTGATCCAACTGACTACTTCTATTTGTTTGCATCTGTGGTTTATAAAACACTTACATTTTTTTTTGCAAGCCACTTCCATTCCTTTATAGAAGAAGATAAGGCCCTATAAAATAATATTTTTCTCAATAAATGTGACTATATAGCCTCACTGATATAAAGAAAGAAATGAGAGGCTGAACGACAGAGATTCTGAGGAGAAACCAGAATAAAATTCTTCCTGAATGTAGGATATGATTATTTGTGCCGTAGACTAAGAGATGGGCTGAAGACTGAGGAAAGACAAAATGGAAGGTCAGCTTTGGGAATTGAAGACAAAGCTCATGTTAGCAACCAATGATGTGTTGTAGTAAGTGGCCAGGGAAATCCAATCTTCCAAGACGAATGTAATGGAGCCATGACAGATTATATTTAGCCTGAATGTTATTAGATGCAAGCAAAGTAGGAAAGAGGAAATAAATGAATTAGTATCACATTTAGTAGAGACGTAATTCACCACATCACTCTCTGTGTAGGACAAAACTGATTAATCAGATTTATTTAGTAGTTCCGCTCTTTCTTTATCTCTCTCATTCAGTACAGTGGCAATTTATCTACAATTTTCAAAACTGTATTTAATGGAATATACATCAGAAAGGTGATAAAATACATGTTATCTTCAGAAAAGTATATGAAAAACTACTAAAAAGTATTGAAGTTAATGTTGCTAGAAGCCAATAGATATAAATAGGTGACCTATTAATAGGTATAAGTGTTAATGAACCACAAATATTGTAGCAAGCAAAAGGTAATAAAAAAGAAAGCGTTATGTAAGGCTTTTATGAAGAAGACTGAAATTAATTTTCAGTGCAATCTAGGAAAGGAGGTGTAATTTGAATTCAGAAGATCAAAGGAGAAGGTAAACATACACCCTGGACCTTAGAATAAAGAAAAGAAGAAAATGGGGATGTTAATGCAAGGAGCTCATCAATCACGGAGCTATGATGATTTCATGAGATTATTGTAGATCTGGAGACATAAAATAGACTCTTGAAAAGATGTAGAGGAGATGTGAATAAGCAGAATGGAAGGGAGAGGATAAAGTAAATGGATTCTATCATGGGATATAATCAACTGTTTAATTTAAATCCCATATGCCCCATTTGATTATGTTGACAAGTGAAAAGCACATTCATCTAAATTTTTAAAGTATTTAGACATTAACCAATATAATATGAGTCATCTAAATTGTACATTGCAAATAAAAATTAGATCAACCATTTAAATTGAAGCAACAAGAAATGACATTAAATTATTCAATGACAAATAACTCTATCCAGTTAAATGTCATACACATTTTTAAGGAATTCACTTGTCAGAAAGATAGCTAACTGCTGAAATGATAAAGAGTATGGTAAATGCAGAAAAGGTCAATTAGTAATCTACTGTTTTTGAAAGCAACATCTTCTGGCATTTATTCTATTATAGTTGTGCTATTCTGTTTTATTTATAGAATGAAGATGGATAACTTTCATGGCATATGCATCTCTCAAGCAGACTGAAAAGAAATTATGTTTAATATTTACATTTAATGAAATCATAATACACTGCTAATCAAATTGTTACCTTTTAAATGGTTGGATGGAAAATCAGGGCTAAAACACTTGGAAGAAAAAGAAAATAACTTCTATAATATTTGTGACACAGACCTTAAATTAGCAAATTAAAGAACTCATTGCAATAATATATAGCCAAGTCTGTTTTGAATATTTTTAGCAATTGCCAAACTATTTTTGAATTCATTTATATAAGTTCAGGTTGTAATCACAACTAATTCAAAAGAATCATCCAAAGATAACAAGAATAGTATGTTATGTTATTATCCAGAAGGGACTGAAATAATCCTTTTTTTTATGTTTATTTTTGAGGCAGAGAGTGAGTAAGGGAGGGGGACACAGAATCTGAAGTCGGCTCCAGGCTCAGAGCTGTCAGCACAGAGCCTGACGAGGGGCTCGAACTCAAGAATCGTGAGATCATTACCTGAGCCAAAGTCAGATGCTTAACCAACTGAGCCACCCAGGTGCCCCAAGGGAGGACTGAAGTAATTCTAAATGATGGCTTTTTATTTTCAGTGTGAAAAAACCTCCCTGTTCCCACTTTATGACTTTTAGATTGTTAATGAAATTGTTTCTGTTTGACTGAATAATACCCCTTATGGACAGAACATACATTCCAAGACCCCCAGTGGAGGCCTGAAACCACTGATAGTACCTGTCAGAAAACACTATGTATATACCACTGAACAATATATATACTATGTTTTTTCCTATACATACACACATGTGATAAAGTTTGCTTTATAAATTGGGCATAGTAAGAGATTAACAATAATAATAATAAAATAGAATAATCATAAAAATAGCACTAATAAAAGTTAAGTGAATATGGTCTCTTTCAAAATGTCTTAAGGTACTTCACTCCCCCTTCTTATTCTTGTCATGATGTGTGATGATAAAATGTCTCCATGATGAGATGAAGCAGGGTAAATGATGTTGGCATTGTGTGGTAACATTAAGCTACTATTGACCTTATGACAACACATCACAAGTATCATCTCCTTCCTGACCAGGGTTGATGGGGTAACTGAAATTGTGGAAAGGGGAGGACTACTGCATGTAATATGTCAAAAAAGGACTTCACGGATGCGATTAAGACAATGGGATTTGAGATGGGTTGACTTATCTTAGCTATCTGGTGGCCCCAGTCTAATCACAGGAGCCCTTGAAAGTGACACACTTTCCCTGCTGAGATTAGAGAGAGATGCCTCAGAGGAACTGGAGGCAGAAGAGATATAACATTGTGAGAAGTATTCCACCTGTTCTTGCTGGCTTTGAGATATACCATTACCAGGAAGGAGGCCTCTGGGAGTTAAGGTGGGGCTGGGGTGACAGCCAGCAAGTAAACAGGACCTATGCTGCATGCCAACAACTTGAATGAGCCTGGAAACAGATTTTCCCCTTGGATCTCCAGAGAGGAATACAGCTCTGGCGAAACCTTGATTTTGGCCTTGTCAGACATGAGCAGAGAGACCAGCTGAGGACATGGGACTTCTGATCTACAAAACTGTGAAAAATAAATTCATGTTGTTTTAAGTGATGAAATGCTTAGTAATTTGGTACAGCAACAGAAAACGAATACAATGTTTTCTCAGCTTTTCTTATGTGAATTTTTATATGAAAATATTTTTCCTACTAGCTGGAGTTTTAAGAGGGTATTGGTACATATGATCTTGGGTTACTTGCTCTAAAATGCCCTCTATTTAATTGTCTATATAACATGATTTTAAAGGAGTTGAATGATAGCATGACAAAATAGAAATAAAAGCTTAAAACCTTTTCAACAACAGATACAACTTGTTAGCTCTGTTAATTATGTTACACAAACTTCTAATCTTCTACTTACCCTTTTATTATTTGGTGACAATGTCTATACAGAATTGAGAGAATCTATATAAAAGTAGCATAACACAGGATTTGAAACATATGTATTTAATAAAGTCAGTTTCCTTATCATCTGCCTTTCTTGGACAAAATTGCCTGCCCTACTTTTCTACACATAACTCCTGATGATTTATTTGGGTTAAGAGACCTTATTTATATATTTATTTATTTTGTGTATGACTTATTTTCTTCTAATAATAAGAATGTCTTTGCTTAAATCAATACATAAACAACTCCACAGCCATCACATTGTCATTGTTTGCATTCTTACGGATTTATGTGATGAATATTTTTTTTTTATTTTATGAATTTTTTCTGGGCATATTTTGGTGGAAGTAATGAAAGTTAACAGTGGGAGTGCCTGGGGGACTCCATCCATTAAGTGAACGTTTCTTGGTTTCCGCTCAGGTCATAATCTCACGGTCCAAGAGTTCGAGCCCTGCATTGGGTTCCGAGCTTCCAGCACAGAGCCTGCTTCAGATCCTCAGTCTCCCTCTTTCTCCGCTCCTCCCCCACTTTCGCACTCTCTCTTCCTCTCTCAAAAATAAATAAAATTTAAAAAAAGAAAGAAAGAAAGTTAACAACAGTTTACTACAGGGAAGTAATACCTAACATTATATCTGGGACAAGCAGTCATAGTTCTGGGAAATCTAGACAGATGGGGCAGAAAGAGAGAAGAGTATTCAGCAAAGGAAAATGAGAAAAGATGATTCAAGGATAACCTTTATTTACTTAGTGATTTTTTCCTTAAGTTTAACCATACCTGAAATTACAGATTAATTACATACTTTCTATAGGTACTCCATTTTCTTAAGAAACCAAGCAGAACTTGTAATAATTTAAGGTCTTTAGAAATTTGAGAATATTATATATATTTCTCTTTTTATTCCTCTTATGAAGTCATGTTGTAATACTCCTCTATTTCCTTCATATATGTATAATTCCTGTGGGCATCTATATAGTATGTAATATCAGGAAATAACAGATGATCAATGTGTGGTTTTATTATCCACTGACGACAAACTTTTTAAATATATTTATTTAGTCGAAATAAAGCAGAAAAAATAGGAACAGTAAAGTTTCTACTCTCTCTTGGAAAAATGTAGGCAATTATTTTCATCTAATACTATATAAGCAACTTAAGTATAGATTTCATTTTGGGAGGGAGTAATTTCAATGTTTATCTTTTATTTTATTTTTATTTTCTTATTGCTAAATCAAGCAGTGATTCTCTCCAGTATTTACTTCGTGCTGTGGGAAATAGAAAACAAATGCCGAATATGATTTATGTTTGCTCTAGGATCTAACGGTGACTTTAAAAACTGTCCTGAGTAGATCTAGTGTCCCAGATGTTACAGGTACAGAATGGCCTCTATTAGCCACAGCCCATGAGTGTCGGAAGCTGAGACCCTTACCTCAACTACATTTTGTATATAGTAGGTGCGAGACTAAACTTTTTGTTGTTATTGTTAAGCCACCAAGATTTGGGAGTTATATTATCACAGCAGAATTTAGCCTATGCTGACTGATATGAATGAACATTGGTAGGTAGAGTTATGGTCCTATTCTAACAAATTTCTAAATATGTGCTATCTCCGTAGTAGATGGAGAATAGTGCTGGCAAAATGGTGAGTGTGGTACATAGCGACAAAACATCCGGTAAAACTGTCCAGCAGTAACTCAGGGAGTAGATCACGTAACAAGTGGACATTAGTGGTGTGTGTTAGATGCTTTTGACTGCTTTTGTCAAGATTTTACATGAAAAAAGATGAGCTCAGGGAAGAATTTCCTGGAATAAGAGAGAACAGAGCAAGAAAGAAAAGGCCTTGAGGGCTGGAAAGGTCAACTGCTTCAGGACTTTAAATAATAGGACATATATTTGAGAAGGTAGTTGAGATATGAGAGCCAATTAATTCTGGCCTGGCAGCAAGGATCGAATCAAGTTTATGGCTGTCACACATTGTTAAAATCTCCTTGGGGATTAATGTGGTGCTGAGTAAATTCTTTCAGTTTAATAAACGGTTGCTTAGTCTTCCAATATTCTACATAGTCCTGTTCAACTCAATTGTGCCTATTAGACCTGCCATGGACAGAATATTTGGATTCCACCAAAATTCATATGTTGAAGTCCTAACCACAATGTAAGGGTATATGGTGATGGGGTCTCTGGGAGATAATCAGGTTTAGATGGAGATCATGAGGTTGGGACCCTCATGTTGAGATCAGTGTCGTGATGAAAAGATATATGAATGCACTCTGTCCCGCTCTCTCTCAGTCTCTCTGCCACATGAAGACACATCAAGAAGGTGATCATCTGAGAGCCAGGAAGAGCTTTCACCAAAACCTGAGCATGTTGGCACTGATTTCAGATTTCCTGCTACTGAAACGGTGAGAAAATGCATTTCTGTTGGGTAAGCCACCCAGTCTATGGTATTTTGATACAGTAGCCCAAACAAAGATCATTAAAAGATTTTCTGTTTTACCATCACCAGAAAATACACGTGTAGGTTGTTTTTTGGTTTTTGTTTTTTTTGCATGGAATATATGGTATATACTCTAAAATTCTAAACGTCTCATTCAGTCTGTATTAGTTTGCTATGGCTGCCTTAACAAATTACCACAAACTGGGTGGCTTGAACAATGAAAACTTATCGTCTCCCAGTTCTGGAGACTAGAAGTCCAAGGCCAAGGTGTCAGCAGAATTGTTTCTTTCTGAGGGGTGTGAAAGAGAATCTTTTCCATGCCTCTCACCTATTTTCTGGTAGTTTGCTGACAGTCTTTGGGATTCATAATCTTTGGCTTCTAGAAGCATCATCCCAGTATCTGCCTTCATCTGCATATAGTATTTTGTGTGTGGGTCTTTGCGTCCACACATATGGGTGGTGTGTGTGTGTGTGTGTGTGTGTGTGTGTGTGTGTTGAATCATTTTTATTTTGAAAAGTTGAAGAAAACAGTTCGGAGAGTTCCTGTGTATTTTTTACTCAACTTCTCCAATGATAAAGATCTTACATAACCTTAGCACAATTACCAGAACCAGGAATTGACATTAGATCAATACAATCAAATAAACTTTAGACTTTGTTCAGATTTCAGTAATGTTGACATGCGCCTCTTTTTGGTGTAGGAATTCTATGAACTTTTAAAATATGTTTAGATTTATATGTTAATGTTTGTATAGTAAACTTCACACCTAATATGTAGAATGGTTCTACCTCACCAAAGACACTCTGCCCCACCTATCCTCCCCATTTATAATCATACCCCTAACCCTAGGTAGGAATCACTGCTCTGTTCTCTGTAATTTAATTTTGTTATTTTAAGAATGCTGTATAAAAATCTTAACAATATGTAACATGTTGAGACTGTAACATGTTGAGTGCAAGGCCATTGAGATCCATCATAAGTGTACCATTTATTAGTAGTTGTTTCTTTTTTCACTGAGGAATATTTTATTGCATGGATGAATTGCATTTTACCCATTCGCCAATTTTTTCCATTTGGACTCATGATCCATTTGAGTTAATTAATTTTTACTCTTATTTTTCTGTTCTCAATTTTATTGATTTATCTTATCTCCTTTCTTCTGCTTGCTATGGGTTTGCCTTGCTCTTCTTTTCCTAGCTTTTAGAGGTAGAAGCTTATATTCTTGATTTGATATCATTGTTACTTTCTAATTTAAACATTCAGTGCTATACATTTCTCAGCACTGCAGTAACTACATATCACTAATTTTGACAGGTTGTACTTTTTAAAATTTTTATTGAGTTAAATTTTTCTTTCATTTCTACTGAGTCTTTCTCTTTGGTCCAAAGATTACTTAGAAGTCTATTGTTAAATTTCCAGGTGTTTGGAGATTTTTCCATTACCCTTCTATTATTGATGGCTCAGTTGATTTCATTATATTCAGATTTATAGTCTGTATGTTTTCAACTCTTTTAAGTTTTTTGTGGTGTTTTGGAATTCATGATGTGATCTATCTTATTAGTTGTTTCAGTGGAACTTCTAGACTGATTTCTGCTATTGGTGGGCTAAGTGTTCTACAAATGTAAGTTAGATCCTCTTGGCTAGCAGTGTTGTCCAACTCTTTTATATTCTTGTTGATATTCTATTAAGTAATTCCTGAGTGAGATGATTTGATGTTCTTAACCATAATTGTGGATTTTAAAAATGTCTTCTTTCAGTTCTTTTGGTTTTTGCTTTAAGTGCTTTGAAATTTTCTGGTTGATGTTTACATGTTTAGGATCACGATGTCTTCTTAGTTGATTGACTTATTTTTACCAGTATGTAATGCTACTTTCTGTTCCTGGTAATTCTCTATGCTCTGCAGTTTATCTGGTAATATTATGGCCGCTCATGTTTTCTTTTGGTAGTATACGTGTAATATATCTCTTTATACCTGTTTATTTTCAATTTACCTCTACTGTTATATCTGAAATGAGTTTCTTACAAATAGTATGAAGTTGGTTAATCGTTGTTTTTTACCCACTCTGACAATCAGTCTCTTTTAGATGATGTATTTAGACCATTTGCATTTAATTTAATTAGTGACATATTAGGGCTGAAGTGTGCTTTTATATTTTTTGTTTCCTCTTTTCCTTAGTTCTCTCTGTGTTCATTTCTTACTATTTTTTTTTTGCCTTAGAGTGGATTGCTTAAATGTTTTTTTTTTAGAATTATATTTATCTATAGCGTTTTTGAGTGTATCACTCATTTAGTATTGCTCTAAATTTTTTATTTTATATATACAAAACTTATTAGAGTCTATCAATCATGACATTTTAGTGGTTGCCATGTCTGAAGAAAGGGATGGGTTTCTTTGGTTATAAATAGTAGCATATGGGATATTTGAGGTGATGGAACAATCCTTGTCTTGATTTTCATAATAGTTACATGAGCCATGTCGTCGTGATCGACTTTAACTCGGGAGAAAATCTTATGAAATTTCAAGTAATATAAAATGTACTAATTTAAAAAAAATGGTATCTGCCATACAATGGTCTTAACTGGACTTATTTGCAAACATGACTATCTCTTGGAAATTCTTAAGCTGTTTAATAATGTAAATATCCTATGTGTAATTAGTATTATACCTTCTCTTTTTGGCCTCTGATCTAACAAGTCATTTTTGTCCATAAGACATGATTAATATCCTTTAATTATTCAATAGACATTATCTTCACTGATAATCAAACGTGCATTCTAGTTCAGTGATCATGGGCAACAGTAAAACAAACTTTTCAAAACTGAATAACTTTTAACTTTCATTTCTGTAGAAATTGACAAAAGTAGAAACAAGGAAAAAAAACACCCAGTGCTTAAAATAACCATGCTATACTCTTTAAAGATTATTATGTTTCATATTGGATGAAATGCTTTACAGAAAAACACTTGATACTACATTTAACTTATATGGTAAATTTTGTATCAATAAATGTATTTCCAAGGAGGGAGAATAAAGCAATATATGAGTGATATATATCTCTTTTCATTCAAAGGTTCATTTAGTATAATTTTTTTGTTTTCTTTGCAAAAATAATTATTATTCGAAATTTAAGATAGGAAAATACTTTCAACACTTGAATGGTATTATCAAATAATGTCATCAGAGGGTAATTCAGCAGTCATACATTTCAAATTGGAAATAGCAGTACTCTCCATTCTTAATTTATGTAAATATATGATTATCATAAAAAGTTCAACTAATAAAAAATTTATAGAGAATGAAATGAATATTATGCTACTTTCTAGACTTAAGAGTTTTTAATATTTTAGTAGTTATGCTTTCAGAAACCTTTCTTTTATAGTTTTCTTTTTTCCTTCTTTCCTTCCTTACTTCATCTTTATCTTTCTATCTGAATACAGACATTTATATACACACATAATTGTACACACTTATATTTATCTGTGTGGGACAGATAAATGGGACTCTCCCTACATCATTTTTGTGTCAATGCTATAGACATTACATCCCGAAGTGAGTATAAAACACTCACTGATTTTGTCTAGTGGTTCTATCAGTTCCTGAAGGGATGTTGAAGTCCTCAACTATAATTGTGAATATGTTTACTTTCAGTTATTTCAGTTTAGTGCTTCATGTGTTTTGAAACCTTGTTAGGTGCATCCAAATTTAAGATTGTCATGTTACCTTGTCTAATAGATTTATATATAAGTGTGTAATTTTCCTCTTATTCTCTTGCATTGTATAGTTTTGCTTTTAAGTCTACTTTGTCTGATATGAATAGAGCCATTCCAGCTTTTTTGATTAGTGTTTACATAGTATATATTTTTTATACTTTAATTTTAATACATGTGTATTGTTATATTTGAAGTAACTTTCTTTTGGACCACATATAATTGAATTTTAACATTTCATCCAATTTGACAATCTTGGTCTTTAAGTTGATATATTAAGACCATTTTCATTCAATGTAGTTATTGATATGTTGGATTAAATTCTTAATTTTAATATTTTTTCACATTTTTTCTCCCATATTTTGATCTTTTCCCTTTTCTTGACTTCTTAAAGGTAAGATAAAATTCTTTTAGTATTCAATTTTAATATATACATAGTATTTTTTGTATATAGCTGTTTACATAGTTTTATTTTTATGCAGTTGATCTAGAAATTATTATATACATGTTTAACTTAATATAATAAAATTATAGTTTATAATTTATAGTTTATAAATTGAGACCTCTGGGGATATTGGGATGGGATGGATATATCTTGCACATGGAATGGAGCCCCAGGAAATAGGATAACGGGTTGAATGATGGTCCTTAAAAGGTTATCTACTAATGCCTTGAAACTGTGATTTTACATTATTTTGGAATTAATTTTGATAGCTATAATTAAATTAAGTATCTTGAGAAGATCATCCTGAATTATCCAAGTAGGCCCTAAATCCAATGATCTGTGTCTGTGTAGGAGTGACGCAGAGGGATATTTCACTATCCTTGGGAGCCATTTTGAATAGCAAAACAATCAAGAGAAAGCACAAAATATAAGGAAAAAAGGTGGCACCAAATTGACCATGAAAAAGACAATTGTTTACAATATAAGAGTTCAAACAAGAAGGGAGAGCTTCGCCTCATTTGATCTCAACTGGGAACATACACAGCGGGAGAGACCAAGGTTTTGCTGCGCTGTGAATGGCCACAAACGACCACGAATACCATAAGTATTAATTTAGGGGTTACAAATGTTAGTGATAGGTGATTTTCCAAATACAGAATCCATGGAAAATAAGATCAGCTGTATATTCCTTGAGAGTAAGACAAGGCAGCAATGATGTTTCTGGGCACTGGCATGGCACCCATTTAGCTGTCAGTTTTGTTTAGCACCATCCTATTACAAAGTTGGCGGGGCCATTGAGGTCCTGCATTTGAATCACCAGTACCAAGAAAGATTCTGTATATAATTTATCTGACACACTTCACATAATCTTCAGTTTTGGCATCCCACCGATCCAGAGCCTAGTAATTCATGAGGAAGTATAGTCTATTTGTCAAATAGATTATTGAAATGAAATTTAATCAATAATTCATATCCATTTAAAAAGGAAAAGCAACAAATCAGTCTTGTGCCAGCAGCTTTAACATTTATAATATCACTTAATCTCAACACAGCTCTGTGACATATTATATTTCCGCTTTGCCAAACATGAAGTCAAGACTCAGAATGGTTTGTCAACTTGCCCATGATTTCATATATAAATATGATGGAGAATGAGTAGTAAAACTCATATATGTCAGGCTGAAAAGTTCATGACTGTGCCTTGTATCATCGTCTGCCTTTTGCCACTTTACTTGCATCAATTTATTTGATTCAACAACAAAATACTTTAGCTCCCTATAATTGCAAGGTATTGTGCTACCTCCTGATAACACAGCTTACTCTGTCAGCTCTGAAAAGTATAAGACAAACCACCTGTTCATTCTCAAAAGTCTGGTTTCCTGAACAAACTTCTGGGAGATACTTCAATGGAACAGGTCTTTTGCTTGGATTGTGAAATATGAAGTCACATGTGCAACATAAAACAATAGAACAGTTTTGAAATAATTAAGTATAGTCTTTTTTTTCTATCTCTGCACTGAGATCCAGCTAAGTGACATTTTTTTTTAATTAGGAAAAATATAAAGAAATACTCTTAACACATCCTTAGCTTTTTTCTCTTTTCATATATATTATATCCCAAACCAGAAAGAGAAAGAACAAAGTCAATGGTCATGGCTCTGTGTTTGCTAGTGTGAAATCAGCAAGTGATTTTGTTTCAATTAAAGAGAAATTCTTCCTTTCTATAAAGATATATGTGTGTTATTTTAATCTAAGAATTATTTTTTGCTTGCAATATATATGTAATATATTTTTAAATTATTTGAAATAATTTTGAACTTACAGAAAATTTTCAAGCACAACAGAAATGAGTATATTTCCCTGTACCATTTGAAGGTAAGTTACCAATCTGATGCTCTACAAACAATAACATTTTTGTGTCAAACTTCAGTATAACCATCAAAATCAAGAAGTCATTATTTTTATTTAATTATCATTTTTTTCTCAAATTCTTCAAATTTCACCAGTTGTCCCAACAGTGTCCTTTACAGCAAAATTGTTCAGTTTAAAATCACCTGTTGAATTTAGTTTCCGTATCTTTTCAGTCTCCTTAAATTTAAAGCTGGATCTTAATTTTCCCTTGACTTTTAAGACCTTGACAATTTCAAGGATTGTTGTCTGGAAATTTTGTAATTTAGAGTTTTCTAGTGTTCTCTTTTGGTTAGATTCCACAGGAATATCATAAGGAACATTTGTTCTACATGCTGCATTTGTTAAATGGTGTTCTATATCAATATGCACCATTATGGTGATATTAATTTTGATGATCCTATGACAGTGGTATTTGTGGTTTTTATCCAATTAGTCTCCCTTGTACTCAAAAAATTTTTTGGGTGCTGGGACCTAATCATCTAATATGCTGCTTCATATTGAGCTTTAAAATAGTTAATTTCAAAATTGATACCCATATGGACTAAACCTTCCCTATTTTTTTCAGTATGATATAATGCTACTCTCATTACTTGTTTGGGTACTGAAATATCTTTATATTTAGACAGTGAAACCCTTCAATCTGGTTTCTGAGTCCTGTGTTACATACAATCATTCTTTGAACACTCCCTCTTTTTCTGATCAAGTCATTTCAGTTTAGCGTGGAAAATTTTCCTGCACCAGCCTTGGAATCAGCCATTCCTCCAAAGACCGCTAATTCCTTTTAGTGGAAAATGGCTTTTAGAATTGAGACCTGAGCAGTAGAGGTAGGGCGGTGTTATTGGTTCCAGGTCTTTTCAATGGAAAGAGCTAGAGAATATTTCTTAGACAGTTATAGTGAAGATTAAGTAATGCGATAATATATGTTAAGTCTCTTGTTTGGGGTATGGGACATTTTCTTGATGTTTGTTGTTTTTCTTCTTCAAAGTATAAGCACGTGCTCTTTGCTTATTCCATGCTTTCTCTGTTTCTTCCTTATATGCACTGTTTTCAATTTCTTTCTGCATCCGTTCAGTTGGGTGGGATAGCCAGTGTACTTATATATTTAAACGCTGATTCTAAACGCAAGTCCTGAAATCTTATTCTTTATTAGTAAAGCATATAGGTCAAGGATATAAGAGAAAAGGTTCCAATTAAATATTTATACCAACTGACATCTCTCCCCAACCAGAGAGAGAGAGAGAGAGAGAGAGAGAGAGAGAGAGATGTAATTAAGGTAAATAGGTCATTTGGAAGTCTGGAAAACTGAAACACAGCAGCCTCTGCTAAATAGGTCAGTTGCCACTCATCTCCAGCAAATTTCAGCTATACATGAATATTTGCTCCGTACTGCCAGATATGTTTCCTACTTTTAAAAAGACTTTAGAAATTAAAGTCTACCAATTTTAAATGTTGGCAATGAATTACTTTATTTGACTTAACATTTTATGTTCCAAAGTATACATATCTGCATGACAATAATTTAAAGCCTTTTATTTAAATAAAGATCAGGAAATATTTATAATTGAGTGGGTTTATGTTAGAAGAAGAATAGCTGCTGTTTTCAGGGGCTCCTTTGTGGTTCAGTCGGTTAAGTGTCTAAGTCTTGATCTCATAGTTTGTGAGATCAAGACCGACCTTGGACTCTGCCTTCTTGGCGTTCTCTCTCTCTCTCTCTCTCTCTCTCTCTCAAAATAAATAAACTTAAAAAAATATAAAAAGAAATAGCTGCTGTTTTCATTCCTTTAAAAAAATAATGTTTATTTATTTTTGAGAGAGAGAGACAGAATGTGATTAGGGGAGGGTAGAAAGAGAGTGAGAGGGAGACACAGAATCTGAAACAGGCTCCAGGCTCAGAGCTGTCAGTACACAGCCAGACACGGTGCTGGAACTTGGGAATGGTGAGATCATGAACTGAGCCAAAGTCCAACTCTCAACTGACTGAGCCACCCAGGTGCCCCTTCATTTCTTTCTTCTTACAAAGGACTATATGTCAGATCTGAGGTAACTATTCTCATTTATCTATTTGAGCAACATTATTCAGACCTTACTATGTGCAACAAACAATGCTGGACAAGGCAACAGGCAGACAGACAAAAATGCTGGATTTCCTTTCCTTATGACATTAGAACATTGTAAAGGGAAGTATAAGTATGAAATAAATTGGAAAAAAATAAAGCCCTTAAACTAAAGCAAAATATATTGCAATAATGATACAACAGAGAACTATAGAATTCTAAATTAAAGAGAGAGATTAAATTGAAAAGATTAAGCTGGGAAAGAAAAGATAATTTTCATGCGCTTAGTAATGAAGCTGATTTTTAAACATTTAATAAAATGGATATGGAGGAGAATAGGTCAGCAAATGCAAACACATTGAGTGGGAGGTGGGGAATATGGGGAGGGTCTGTAAAATAAAGCTATTTGTGATAAGCCTGGGAGTATATAAACTAACATGAAGATCACAACTCTCAAATCTATTTCAACCTGACATAGTGGGGATTAGATGGTGTAGCACTACAGAAGTGTAAATAGATATAAGAAGAATAAGATGATGAGAGAAATCGTTTAGAAATATAATTGTCTTTTTGTTTGAATGGAGGTTGAGAGATAAAAATCAGCTACAAATGACTCCAAAATTTCCATTCGAAGTGATAAGGAGAATGCCCTTAATATAGCAAGAGTGGAAAAAAGCTGATTTGTGAGGGGTGAGATGGTTAATTTGTATTTGAAGCACATTTGAAATATAGGTGTAAGTAATTCATCTGTTTTTCAGAAAGTGATTGAGTAACTGCGGGGAATAAGCTTAGAAATTCTCTGGACTTACGCCGATGGGTTACCAAGGTATAAAGAATTACAAAGCCTTAGATGCTCTCACCCAAACTTGGGTAAACAAGATAAGGCCCCCAGAATAAAGTAGGGAGGGGCAAGGACCCCAGATAAAGTAGGAAGGGGCCAGGGCCCCTAGAACTGACAGGGAGGGGCAAAGTCCCCAGAATAGAGAGGGGGGAAGGCCCCCAATACAAAGGTGTATGAGGTAAGGAAGATTAGGCATGCAGGGCAAAAACTTGCCCCAATTAAATAACAATAGCAGAAATCTGCTTTTATAGGAGGGAAGGACCAAGTTGGTCCAAGCTATAGACTGCTGTGCTGCTGGTGAAGCTGTCCAGAGAGGAGCTGATTAGCAAAAGAAAAGGTGCCTTGTTAACCCTGAGGTTGCTTGCTCTCTGTCTCATTCCCTAGACTAAGATAAACAGACACATGCCTCATGTCTGCTGTAAACAACCTTCTGCCTGGCCGCCAGGTGCCAGGATTTTGTTTTGTATTAACACAAACCCCTAATCCAGAATATCTTCAAGACCCCCTTTCCCTCACATCCATGAGTTAATGTTCACAGATTTATTGTCTCTTTGTGCACATCCATTTCCATGTTTGTAAGCCTTCTGATCCTAATAAGAACGGGGCAAGGACCCTTATTCTGGGCTCTTGTCTTTTCCCGGCCATTAGCCATCTCTCCCTTTTAATCCTGTGTCCCGTCTCTTGCTAGACAAGAAAGAACTTTAGCCTCAGAGTCCATGACAAGTAACTATTATATGAGAAGTGTCAGATCTTAGCAACAAGAGGCAAATAAGCACGGGTGTTTTCCAAGAAAATTCCAGTGTAGTAAAAGCTATCCTAGAGGTATGCATAGGGTGCAGTTGGAGTACAGAGAATAAACAGGTAGGTTACAGGAAAAAGAGGTCTAGTGCTCTCTGGGGGAGTCAGCCTTTAATATTTTAATTTTTAATTATTTATTTAATTTTGAGAGAGAGAGGGAGAGAGAGAGAGAGAGAATGAGCAGAGGAGGTGCAGAGAGAGAGGGAGACAGAAAACCTGAAGCTGGCTCCTGGCTCTGCGCTGTCAGCACAAAGCCCGCTCGCCATGGGGCTCAAACCCATAAACAGGGAGATCTTGACCCAGCCAAAGTCAGATGCTCAATGGACTGAGCCACCCAGGTGCCCTGGCGGGCTCAACTTTTAGAGTTGTAACATCTGACTATGAATTGTAAGTGTTGTATCCTAAGGCAAGGACTTTTCCTTTATTCTAAAGCCTAGTCAAAATGTCTGAAATAGTTTTCACTGACACTGAAAAAATCAGATGTATATTTTGGAAGATATCTCAGGTTATGTTGTAAATAATTGATTGCAAGTGCAGATATCATTTGCTAACCCTAGATGCAAATGCTCATAAAATAGAATATTTTCTTATTACTCAATATGTACTAATTATCATCACATTCAATTGGTAAGTAAACAAGAATATAAACAAATGGTTATTCATTGTGAAACTATCATGAATTAGACATATATGTGATACAAAATAATAAGAGAGTTGAACCAATGAGTCAAGCCCCTACTTGGTCTATGAGAGATCTCTGAGAAGGTAAATATATGCTTAGACCTGAAAGATAAAAAGGATCTAGTCATGCAAAGAGAGAAGTATATTCTAGGAAGTAAAGATAGCATGTGCAAAGATCCTGAGGTTCATGATATTTATACTGTATTTTGAAAATTTCATTATTCTTCAGATAAGGCCACTTTCCAGAAATTGGCCTTATTTGAGGACCTTGGAAGTTGACACTGCTCACTTGTAGGCCTTGAAGCGTTGTTACTTTCCCAGAAGCAACCACCCTCTCTTTCCTTTATTCTTCTTCCTCTCCAACCCCAAATTTAACTACAATAAGCAATTTTTTCCCAAAATTTTCAGCTTCCTGATAACCCTCAAATAAAAGAAACAAGCTATCTTCACATTTAGGTAGGAGCATTTAATCCTTCTTTCCAAATCTTTTTGCTAATGGGATAAATTCTAGAGACTCACCAAAAAGAAGAAAAAAACAAACATACATATACAAACCCTAATTTTGCAGATAATTTCCATGGATTGATTTAAACCTGTACATGGGAATCTCAAATGACATCTTAAAATCTACCATTAAGAGTTCTATCGCTTATTATCATTATTAAAGAGTTCTATAATTATTAAAATGACAAGTTTTCATTATTCCAAAACTTGAGGTATTTTCCACACCTTACACATTTTTCTCTTAACATGTTTCTAATTTCAAATCTAAGACTTAAAATCTTGGAAGGAATATGTAAATAATTACATACAAATGTTTCATATAAGTATTCAAGCTATAAAATCAAACAATCAAAATTCTTTCAGCTAACTAAAAAAACCTTTATTTATTTATGTATTTCTTTATATGTTTATTTATTTTTGAAAGGCATAGAAAGAGTGTGTGAGCAGGGGAGGGGCAGAGAGAGAGTGAAACACAGAATCTGAAGCAGGCTCCAGGCTCTGAGCTGTCAGCACAGAGCTTGACACGAGGATCGAACTCACAAACCACGAAATCATGACCTGAGCTGAAGTTGGAGGCTTAACTGACTGAGCCACTAGGTTCCCCAAAATTCCTCTAACTAATTTTACAGTGAAGGTGAAACAACCTCGAGGAATTCTAGAATATAAAGTTATACGAGATTCCCAGTACGGTGTAACTGAAATAAACTACCTTTAACATTCTTGCTTTTTAGTTCACTCATATAAGAATTAAATAGTATAAAATATACAACTTACATATAAAACACTTTTGAAATGTCATTAAATATTTTTTTTTAGGTGTGGGGTCAAATAGCATGTTATAAAATGAGAATAGTTATGGAATAATCAAATAGATCCATATAACAATAGTTACAAGATCTATAATTACAACTCGTGCCAAGTAGTTTTTATAATATTCTATTATTCTTCTGAAGTACATAAGAAATATTAAAATCATGTAACTAATCATAAAGTTAGTATTATGGACTGAATTGTGTCTGCAAAATTTATATTTGAAACTCCAACCTCCAATGCATCAGAATGTAGACTGTGACTAGCTTTGGAGATAGGGCCTTTAAAGTCATAAGTTAAAAAGAGATGATTAGGATGAGTCCTAATCCAATCTGATTGATGTATTTATAATAAGAGATTAGGACACCGAGAGAAACACGAAAATTGTGTGTACACTGAGGAAAGAACATGTGAGTATTCAGAGAAAACGTGGCCATCTGAAAGCCAAGTAAAGAGACCTCGGGAGACACCAAACCTGCTGAAACCTTGATCTTGAAGGTAGCCTCCAGAACGATGAGAAAATAAATTTCTGTTCTTTAAGTTACCTTGTCAGTGGTAGTTTATTAGAGTAGACCTAACAAGTCCTTTTTATAAAGGGTTTGTTTCTATAAATAACAGAAACAACGTGTTTCCTACAAAATACATAAATTTTCCACTAAATAATTAAAAATAATTTGAGATATTAGAATTTTATGTTTCAGCTTATTTATTTCCCTTATTATTTTGACCCTAATACAATTAAATAAAGAAGTTATTTTCATAATAATTTCAAACAAAATAATATTAAAGTATAATGATAAAAGACATGAAAGGAAGACTACTTTTCTATAAGTTAATAAACTTTATGAATAATATATATTTGTATAATATATATTATTTTGCAGGTGTCAGACTTTGACTAAATATGTAGCTCACTTAACATATTATGCAAATGAGCAAAATCCAATAGATAACTTGACCCTTATAATTGGTAATGTATACAACATTGTCAACAATCTAGAATATGCATGAGATAAGTCTGTGAAATACGTAATGTGAACAATAAAATATGTAAAATCAAGGGCTAAAGTATATAGCTTAGTCAGTAAAATTTGGCAAGCATAATAATTAAACAATTTACTGAAACAGCAAAATATGCAAAAAGGAGCAAGGAATCTTATTTATTAAACTGTAATACTGGATCATCAATAGATAGTTTCAGATGATGTAGTTGAAAAAACAAGCTGCTATAATGATCTATGCTGCTCTATCAGCAAATTATGTACCTCAGTCATTGAGCTATATGAAAAATTAATTGGCTAACGATGGAATTTTATGATTGCAATGAAGGAAATTCATTGAGATACTAAAGAGTTTATGTGCATAATTTTTAAATCTTAAATGGCATCTTAGAGGTTTTTGTAGCATGCTTCTATTAAATTCCTTTCAGACATTCCCACACACGCTTTTTTAGCAAATGTTGACTGACAGATTATTATGGGCTACAAAATTAAATGATTAAATAAAAATAAGTAATGATGAGCTTCTTTGAGGGCTTCACATGATTATGACCTAGTAATGAGTACCAGACTATCTCTTCCACCGTATAACCATAACACTGGAGAAAAAAACATGAAGCGACTGTTTTCAGAAACTGGACTATAGGGAATCTAAGACTTATTCCTGAGAGATAGAAACTTATGCAGTGAGTTCCATGGTATCCCTGCCTCTAAGGGATAAGGACTGTTTTTCAACAACAGAGTATTAAACTAGGAATTAAGAAAAACACAGTGGCTTTACTGAGCTAAGGAAGTAGAAATCAGAGTTCAAATCAGTTGGATCTGAGCACGGGAGAAAAAGTAGTCATGCAGAGAGGAGACCCTAAATGCTGTGTATGGTTTTCTATGAGAAATTGAGTGAGAACTGTGTTACATATTTTCAGGGTGAGACTATAGGAACCTTACAACAGAATAAATGCTACAGTTTTAAAAAGTAAACAGAAATACTAGGGATCGAGTAGTCCTGGGGACATTAGTCCTGATAGGCAAGAGTAGAGAGACCATCTTAACTCCTCATTAACATTCCTGCATGTATCTGATATAAAAGAAAGGTCACGAGTCATAGGAGTAAAATCCAAGCCCCAGAAAAGACCTACTATATGCCACCCTTAAAAAAAAAGCCTAAAACCAACGCTAAAACAACCTGAAGGTATTTGAAATTAAGTTCTGATAATTTTCAGGACTTTGGGGGAACATATTGGACTTTCCACAAAGTTATCCAACAAACATAAAACCAAGATTATATAAGATTATTCGAAAAAAAACCCTGCATATTTTCAGGAGGAAGCAACATAATATAGATTCCTTATAATGTATCATTAATAATGTCCACTACAATTAACACATTATTAGGCATGCAGAAAACTGAAAAATGAGAGCCATAAGTTTTGTTTGTTTTGTTTGTTTTATTTCGTTTTTAAAAACAGAAAGCGGGGTGGGGTGGGGCAGTCGGTTGAGCATTTGATTTCGGATTTTGGTTCAGGTCGTGATCTCCCAGATTGTGAATTCAAGCTCCACGTGGGGCTCACTGCTGTCAGTCAGCTTGTCAGCATAAGAGTCCACTTCAGATCCTCTGTTCCCCTCTCCCCACCCCTCCCCAACTTGCACTCTCCAAAAATTTAAATAAATCTTTAAAAAATAATAAAAAAGCAAAGAGGGGCACCTGGGTGGCTGTCAGTTAAGCGTCAGACTTCAGCTCAGGTCATAAACTCAGGGTTTGTGAGTCGGACTCAGGTGCTGACAGCTAGGAACATGAAGCCTGCTTCAGATTCTGTGTCCCTTTCTCTCTGCCCATCCCCCACTGGTTCTCTCTCTCTCTCTCTCTCTCTCTCTCTCTCTCAAAAATAAATAAACTTTAAAAAGATTTTAAAAAAGAAAGAACTATGAGATGCCCCAGGTTTGAGATTTAGCATAAAGACATTGTAAATCAGCTGTTATAAATATATGGTTGAATTAAAAGAATATACAATCAAAAGAATATATAGAAAAGAAATATAAATAGAGAAATGAAAATCATGGAAAAAAATAAAAAATTAAAAATTAAATTAAATAATGTCATTAACTGGGCTTCATAGAAATTTCCATATGGCAGAAGAAAAGTTCAGTGAAATTGAAGACAGAGAAATAGATGGTTAATTCTCCATGAGAAGTTTTGCTACCAGTGGAACAGTCTGCATTATGTGAATGGAGGTCCCCATTCTTGGATTCCCCATGAAAAGATTTACATGAAGATATATGCTCCAGTAAAGATAGCAGTAAGGAAAGTAGTAAGCACAAAACAGTTTATTTGAGGGAAAGTATACTCTCAAGGTGGGAGAGCAGATTCCACTAGGTGGAACCCGTCCCTAGGTTGTTTTGGAATTGGATGTTATTGGGTCTTTCTGGGCTGGGAGGGGCTAGGATCTACAATGGGATGGTCTCTAACTGAGGCTGTTTCCAATCATTTGGGAAACCCCTCCCAGAGGTTGGGAGGTGGAGTGTTAGACCTTGAAAGGTTTGCACTGGGACATCATGGCAGCTTTTCTCCACTGGGCCAGGGGGGAGGCTGGGGGTGGTGGTGGTGCTGTAACTGCAATGCAAATGCATTATGCTGAGTCTAGTGGTTACCCTGGGGCAGAGGTGAAGAGGAGAGCCCATTTTTTGCACCTGTGACTCTTTGTCTGTCAGTCCCAAGGTCTTGGAAGCCACAAGATCAGGATGCTGTTCTCCCTCCCCAAACCCCCCCCACCCCACCCTGCTTCTAATGTGTAGCCTATTTATCATTGTCCTTGCCTCCAGCTTATGTGTCTGTCATTCCCCCCTCTAGAACTTGGGACTTTTCCTTCGAGCATTTCTTACACTGTTCATATCTAGTTTCTATCTAACAGTTTGATATGAGTCTTCCTACTATGTATGGATAGGAGAGGGTAGCTGGTAATAAGACTTAGATAAGAAGCTGCAGCCATTCAGTATCAGATTTGAAGGCTTACACAGTAGAGCATGGGATGGCATTGGAAGTAGAGACTGAGGAAATTTGTTCACACAAAAAAACAAATGCTCAGGAGACTCAAAACATGAAGTAGAAATGGTGAAATCATTGTGAAGGATAAAATCCGTTGTTTAGGACAAAAGCAACAGAATTTCCCAATTCACTGAATATGGGACAGAAGAGATTTGAGAAGGAAGAATCCAGGAGGTAATGACTTAAATTTCTTAAATTTACTCATAGGATGTATGGGAAAATAATTTATAAATCTGTTTAGCAAACAGATTTGAATATCTATCATGTATCAGACACTGTTTATGGTGTTGGAGATATAGCAGTAAACAACATAGTCAGAAATTGCTGACTTTATAGACACTTGATGTATATGACAGAAAACAACACATAAATGTATGAATCATCTTAAAATGTTAATTTTTTGTTGAGTGGACTGAAATTCGGTCAACTATCATGCTGAGTAAAAGTAAAAATATAAATATAGCATCAGTAAAAATTCTCTGAAATATTATTTAAAAGTAACTAACATAAACTTACATTTATTTTAGTCACTGAGCATACATGGTGGAGATTATGTAACAGAAAAAAGAAGTAATATTTAGCAATACCTAGTAAATAGTGTAACAATTCCACTTGTAGAAATTAACTCAGGAGAACAGCCAGTCATGTGTACAAAAGATTATAGTTTTCAGTTTTGAAAAACTGGAGAGTTTAAGTGTCTGAAAATAAAAGATGTATTTAAAAACACATCAGTACCAGTATACTAAGAGTTCTCCTCAGATTCTGCCCACCAAAATCAATTGAGGAGCTTGATAAAACTATAGATTTTTCTATTTCACTCAAAATAAATGAATAGCATTTCTGGAGGTGGATCTCAAAAATCTATACTTTTGATTAGCAATTAATTATGCCTTGGATACACCTCATCAGCTATGATACTGCCACCTTGCAAAGCTTGAAAACCTATTCTTTTGATTTATTTTTTTAATTTATTTTTTGAGAGAGTGAGAGAGCAAGCCTGGAAGAGTCAGAGACAGAGAGAGAGAAGGTTCTAATCAGGCTCCGCTCTGTCAGCTCAGAGCGTGACATGGGGCTCGAACTCACAAACCATGAGATCATGACCTGAGCTGAAACCAAGAGTCAGACCCTTAACCAAGTGAGCCATCCAGGCACCCCGAAAACCTATATTTTTAAAGCAGTCTCCCAAATGATTTTTATGCAGGAGAAGCCATTGATACATACGATAAAATGCTGTGTGGGCATAAAAAAGTTTGTGGCAGAATAATAAACCACATATAGGGGCGCCTGGGTGGCTCAGTCGGTTAAGCGTCCGACTTCGGCTCAGGTCATGATCTCACGGTCCTTGAGTTCGAGCCCCGCGTCGGGCTCTGTGCTGACAGCTCAGAGCCTGGGGCCTGTTTCAGATTCTGTGTCTCCCTCTCTCTGACCCTCCCCTGTTCATGCTCTGTCTCTCTCTGTCTCAAAAATAAATAAACGTTAAAAAAAATTAAAAAAAAATAAACCACATATAAAACACCTAAAATATAATACACTGTTAAGCAAAAGAGCATATCGAAGAGCATGTGTACCATAATATAGTTTTGCATACATACAACACACACAAACGCACAGAAATACACACACAAAGTTTCACAGAGTAGTTTTGTAACACTAAGCAAAACCTTTGAGCAACGCCTTTAAATAGTAATTATTATTATGATTGTAAATTATAACATGACTAATATTTAACAGTTTACACTTAGAAACCTACATCAAAATATGTAGATACTTCTGTTTTTCTTGTTTTAACTTAAAAAAAAACTTGAGAGAAAGGTTTTTGATTTTCTTTCTAAGAAATCCATATTTTGGAATTATAAACAACTGCAGGAGCACACATCCTAAAAATAGAAGACTGAACCACAATTATAATACCTTGAAAGGTCAGACTTTTTGAGTAATACGCTGGTAATTCGAGCTACTTTGTGTGGTCTAGTACCATAGCTAAATGAATGACTCTTAGGATGATTCAAATCCCTGCCCTTAGTAAACAGGCAGAATGACTACACATTTCTTTATTGTTTCTCTCAACCTTATAGCCATTAACTTATTCAGAAAGTCCTCACAGTATCAAAATCATTAAGTTCAGATTGGAAACAAGAAAATTTTAAAGAAGGTAGAAGAAAGAATACAGATAGAGGATGCCAGCAGAGAGCTAGAGAATAACCCTCAAACCTCCTGACCAGCAATAAGTTAATTGAAAAGCATTTTTACTTATGCCTGAAAAATGACTTTACCATTATGGACGAAGCATTTTGTAACCTGTATAAATGACGATTGATGACGAATATATGGCAAGTATAGTATTCCTGTTTAATATTTTGGTCAACATAGTTTGGCCTACAAAAGTATGTGTAAATATAATTTCAAATATTATCGTACAACAAAACCTCCATAGAGGGAAAATAATGATGAATATAATTATACTTGGGATGAGTAAAACTTAGTTGGGGGTGCTGCAATGCCTCACATCATTGTTATGAGTCTTTGCTCTCCCCGCATAAGTATTGCTCCTAGAATGAAATAGAGTGTGAATGAGGACGATTAAGCACCTATTACGTATTCAGAGAAGGAATTAATAGGTTTTATTGTTGTTTACTTTTGCTCATATATGTTTTGTTTATAGATTTATAATAATTGGGATATGATATGAATGGAATTTTCTTATATAGAGAAAATATGTTCATTGTCTACCCAAAGATATGGTTGTTGATGGTTTCCCGTTATAAGTTGACCAAAATATTGACCAGTTTATTTTGTAGAGTGGAAAGACAAAACAAAACACCCAATAGGACTCATTTTCTCTGAAAAATTATTAAGGCTATGAGAAAATTCCCCAATCCACTTCTCTCTGAGCTCCTGTAAAGAGTCAACAAAGGTGAATCACTGCCATGTGCTTTGCGACTCTAAATGTTAAGGTTTTGTTAATTGACATTTGAGCATATTACCAGTATTTCCTCAATAGTGAATGCTAAATACATGATGTTGTCCTATTTGCTGAAGTAGGCATCGAGTGCGTTGAGAAGCGTATAGAATAGGGATTGAAGACAAATCTGAAGTTTTGGTTGTTTGACCTTAGGTAAAGTAAGTTAACTTTTCTAGATATCACTGTCCGTCTTTGAAAAGAAAAAAAAAAAGCAAATGAAACAAAATACAGGATAAAGGACATTTAGTTCACAGAGTTTTGTGATAAGCAGTAATGATTCAGAATTGGCTGTCAATAAATAAAAGTCTTACCTTCTTATTTCTTGTAAGCAGGGTGGTGTGGTAGGATGGAGACTTCTACTTTCAGTTCTAAACCTGTATGACCTTTTGGGGAAGTCACTTAACTTCTCTGAGCCTTTATTCTCTCACATTAAAGGCAGAAGCAATACTCATACTTCAGGATCTCAGCTGTATAATTTTGCCATTCTCAACTGCAATTTTTTATGGCTAAGATGAAAAGGTTTTACTAAGTTCAGTACATATTTCTGAGAATCAAATTTGAAATTATGCATATATATTATAATTTAAATTGTGCATATATAATTTATATTTGAACATTTAAATATATACAATATTTAATACAATATTAAGAATATACAGGTACTTAATAAATGGGATTTTTTCTATCTTTTTTTTCTTTTTAATTTTGACTTTCACAGTGATATAAATACCTTTTGGAGTACAAAAGCTAGAAAATGTGATGACATATACAATTTTCAAGTTGGGTTTCAGAAAAAAAATATGTTGAATTTCAAGAACTATCCAAAAGTTTTGCAATCTCCTAGAATTTTAGTAATATGGCATAAAATATAAAAATTCTACACTCATTTATATGCCTAAAAACATAGCCTTCGATAATATTGATATAGATGGATTTTGATGTGAAAAAACATTGGTAAGAATGAAGGATTTGAGGAATAAAGCTGGTGTAAAGTAATCTTTCTACACTGTTTGATTGGAGTTCTGACTGCAATGCTGAGATGTTTCTGTTTAGAACTCTGCTTTATATGGGGCGGTCCAAATCAAAATGAGACATTCTTCTTCAAACCATCATTACCGATTAAATGAGTAATCATCTCAGAAAAAATTAGAACCACCAAACTTTGTTACATACTAGACATCCCAAAGGAAATCATTTCACACTGGCTTGCAGAATAAACATAGCTAACCATCACTCTGGTTAAAGTGTCTCCTGTTACTCTTAATATTCTTATTCCAAACTCAGGGCAACTCAATTGCAATGATATCATATTTTTCTGTTACAGCAAATTGATACATTATGCTGAATCTTCTGAGTGAATAAAAACTGGATTATTCATTCTATATGATATCATAACATTGAGTGGAAAATTCCTAGGTTGTTGAAGAATTTTATAACACCAAAAATAAAGTTTTCTAGTTCTCACTCTTAAGTGAAGGGCATAATTTGCTGTATGTATGCTATTTTAATTTGTAATCGCCTGTTATTGTGTCTGCTTACTATATCCTTCCAAAACCTTCAACAAAGAAGCAAACTGAAAAGAGTGAAGTTTTTGTTTTTTTTTTTTTTTTAATGTTTTTTGAGAGAGAGACAGACAGACAGGGCACGAATGGGGAAGGGGCAGAGAGAGAGGGAGACACAGAATCTGAAGCAGGCTTCAGGCTCTGAGCTGTCTGCACGGAGCCTGATGCGGGGCTCGAGCCCACGAACCGTGAGATTATAACCTGAGCCGAAGCTGGAGGCTTAATCAACTTAGCCACCCAGGAACCCCAAGAGTGAAGATGTTTTGAAAAGTATTCTATCCCGAAGTTAAACAAGAATGGTGGACTAAAGTTACAAAAGTCTGATAGTGTTGCTTAATGATGATGAAATTATCCCAAATACTGTAAAAAGGCCTATATAAATGCAAAGTAGTGGCTGCAATAGTGATGGGAGAACAAAACTGAATACACCTTTTACTTTAAATTTTTCTTATTTGAGTTCTCAGTTATTTTTTTAAAGTGTTTATTCATTTTTGAGAGAGAGAGAGAGAGCATGAGCAGGGGAGGGACAGAGAAAGAGGGAGACACAGAATCCAAAGCAGGCTCCAGACTCTGAGCTGTCAGCACAGAGCCTGATGTGGGGCTCAAACTCACATATTGTACATTCATGACCTGAGCCCAAGCCAGATGCTTAACTGACTGAGCCACCCATGCCAGGCACCCCTTGACTTCTCAGTTTTGCAGTACCTGGCTCTCTTTAGCCCAGTTGACATCAACACCCCTGAGTATTGATGCTTACATGGCTCACAGTTAATAAATGGCATGCCACTCTGCTCTGCTGTTAACATGGAGTTCTTCAGAGATTGCATGGCCACCTTTTAACCTTCAGCTATTTTTTTTAACAATGAAAATAGTTGGAAGGAAATATGGGATTGATGTCACTATTGCTCCAGACTCTTCAATGCAAGAGCTGTTATGACTTCATCCTGCAAGCTGATGAAAATGTGGTTGAGACTGAGAGGTGTAGCTTTGCCATGGATTGATGGATAAAGACCATTTAGAAAGACCTCAAAAAACCCAAGACAATTTGGAGACTGCTTAAACTCTTGGATATTAAAAATATGTCTCAGTTTTCTATAAGACAACAGCAGTAACAAATTTTATGAGTATATTCATAACCAAACTTCAATGATATTTATTTTCTTTGCACTTATTAAAATACAACACTTAAATGAAAATTGTCCAGTTATCAATGTTTATGTTCCAAAATTATGTTAAAATCCATCTAATCAAGGGGCACCTGTGTGGCCCAGTCGGTTAAGTGTCCAACTTAGGTTCAGGTCATGATCTCGCAGTTTGTGAGTTCAAACCCTGCATCGGGCTTGTGGCTGTCACTGCGGAGCCTGCTTCAGATCTTCTGTCTCCCTCTTTCTCTGCCCCTCCCCTGATTGATCTCTCTCTAAAATAAAATAAAAATATAAATAAACCCATCTAATTGACATAGTTTGGTGCTACCAGTCCTTTAATTACCTGGCAATGACTGGCCTCCTTTTCATCCAGCCTCTCCATATTTCTGCATAAATCTATTGTCTTTCTAATGGAGAAATAATATTCGATTCTTATAATAACTGAAAAAGTCACTTTAAAAAATCTTGGGGTTATAAATAATGTTTAAAAATGTCAACTTATAATACTGGATGTGAAGGACAAAACTGCTTCCCTTTGGCTATGCAAGTATCACTGTCTTCCCTAAATTTGAAAACTGCAAATCACAGAGCAATCCACATCCTTATTATTTCCTAAAATAAATCTGATTTTGCATAGAAGGTAGAGATTAAAATCATACCAAAGAGAGGAATATACTTCTCAAACGATTAGATCTGCACCTCTGGTTCCACCTGGGAATATTTTGCTTATTACTAGCTTCAGTAATCACAAGAGATGTGCTGCATCCTGAGCAAAGCTGGGATCCCAGATATATCAGGACAACACCATTAAAAAGGGTCATTTAGGACCTTGCAAAAATGAGGTCAGCAGACATTTTCACATGTCAGTCACAATTGCATGTTGTATAATCTCTGACTTTATTACACTGGATAGCAAGTAAAGTCTCCCAAGATGTACTACAAGCAAATGTGTATATAATGAGTGGCCCTATGGGCTTTCAGATTAGTTCTTACTTCTTGACTGAGAAGGGGCCTTTCAATTCACTCCAAGATTCTCAATTGTTAACTTTTAATTTTTAACAACTGCTCACCCAAAACTGACTCAAAGAAAGGAAAAAAAAAAACCACTATGCTCTTCCTTATTATGATCCCTGCAGGATCCATGCAGGAAGGAGTTTTTCAGGGTACTCAATGACTTTTTCCCCCCAGTGTGGCTTAAAATTGCTTAGCTGATTACAATATGTGTCAACAAAACCCTTAAAAGACTAGCCCCACCAAAGCCATTGTTTGAAGCTTACTATTTTGAAGTGGTCCTGAAACATGCAGCAAGTAGCCCGGAGAAAGGGCAGGCAAAGCTGGTAGCATGTGAATCAGGCCAAGGTATCCACCGAAGAAGAAAAGAATAATAATAAAATGAGAGGGAGTAAGGCTGTCAAAGGAGTCCATCTATACCAATACTTTTTACCTGCCATTCCTCTTTCAGTGTCTTCTAACTTCATGTCCCAAATGCTGAAATTCTCCTCCCAGTGGTCCTGCTACACATGGCTTTGTGATGGAAATGCCTCCTGCAGTTCTCCTCATATTCAGAAACTTGGTTCACATTTCAATTTTTCTTTTCCTTTCTGTTATCTATTTGTCAGGAACTCAGGCAGGGATCTTTCTTTAAAATCAGCCCACCCTGATGGTCCAAGTGTCTCAGGTTAGGTTTCTCATCCAAAACATATTTGTCTTCTACCTTCTGCAGTCACCAGAGATGGTTATGCTATTTTATCTTTTCCAAACAAATGTTGAATTCCACTTCTTTAGCTACCTTATCCACCGCCATGCTCTATTCACGTTATCTTTGCTGTGATTGATCCTATAAATATAATTTTGTCCATAAATATGAAAATAAAAATGAATTTCAAAGAATACTGTTCATTATGTTGATATCATACAGTTACTAATATATACATATTAACATATTTAATATATACATATTAACATATATAACATATCCATCTAACATATTTGGACTTCTTAACCTGTAGAAAATGGTCCCAATTTGTGTGAAAGTATGTTTTACCATGTTGTTTGATATGGTCGGGGTTTTTAGACAACCTAGGAAAACGGTTAATGATACTACAGTACATTTTTAAATTTATCAGATTTAAATTTAAATTTGCCAGTACATTTTTTTTTATTTTTTTTAATGTTTTTATTTATTTTTAAGACAGAGAGAGACAGAGCATGAGCAGGGGAGGGTCAGAGAGAGGGAGATACAGAATCTGAAACAGGCTCCAGGCTCTGAGCTGTCAGCACAGAGCCCGATGCGGGTCTCGAACTCATGAATCGCGAGATCATGACCTGAGCCAAAGTCAGACGCCCAACCGACTGAGCCACCCAGGCGCCCCTCCAGTACATTTTTAAATTTACCAGATTGATGTTATCCATCAGAGATTCTCCACATTTTCAACACAGAGAAAGATTCTTACCTTCAAAATTATGTGTTCTTCTTCCTCATAGTCATTAAACTTTTAGTGTCTACTTGAAATTCTGATTTCAGCATTAAAACTTACATTTTATTATATAGATTTGAAAATATAAAAGATCCAAAGACATTGTTTGTTCTATGGGTGGTTGGGGCACATATATGTAGGTTCATGGACTCTTAACAATAGTTTTCACCCTACTCTATAATTCTGTGCCTCAGCAATAAAGAAAATAGCTCACTTTTGAAAACTTGCAGCTCAGGTCAACTCTTTCTCTGTCACACAACTCAAACACACACACACACACACACACACACACACACACACACACGTCTTTGCTTGGCCATTTTCACCAGTACTGCAGGTCTCAGCATCAGAAAACTTTCTGCTGGTCTTTCAGTTTCTACAGGAATTTGTCTCTCCATGACTGGATATTGCACTTCCCCTAGGCAATGTTGTGGAAAACTGTGTTTTTATCTGTTTCCTACAAAAACAGATGAGCAGCTCAATGTCAAAACTTTATCAACACAATTGTGCTGTTTATCATATATATTCAATGAAACAATGAATGAATCAACTGTTCTCCCAGGTGCCACTACCCATAGGATCTGAGTCACTGCTATAACAAAACTCTAGGTTAAAATTCATAAAAATGAACTTTTTTTCCCTCATTACCCAAATTTCCATGCGATACATAAAATTCATTTCATTTCATTTCATTTCTTTAATTTACATCCAAATTAGTTAGCTTATAGTGCAACAATGATTTCAGGAGTAGATTCCTTACTGCTCCTTACCCATTTTAGCCCATTCTTCCTCCCACAACCCCTCCAATAACCCTCTTTTTGTTCTCCATATTTAAGAGTCTCTTATGTTTTGTCCCCATCCCTGATTTTATATTATTTTTGCTTCCCCACCCTTATGTTCTTCTGTTCTGTGTCTTAAAGTCCTCATATGAATGAAGTCATATGATACTTGTCTTTCTCTGACTAATTTCGCTTAGCATAATACCATCTAGTTCCATCCATGTAGTTGCAAATGGCAAGATTTTATTATTTTTGATTGCCAAGTAATACTCCATTGTATATATACACCACATCTTCTTCATCCATTCATCCATCGATGGACATTTGGGCTCTTTCCATACTTTGGCTATTGTTGATAGTGCTGCTATAAACATGAAGTGCCCCTTTGAAACAGCATACCTGTATTCCATGGATAAATGCCTAGTAGTGCAATTGCTGAGTTGTAGAGTAGTTCTATTTTTAGTTTTTTGAGGAACCTCTGTACTGTTTTCTAGAGTGGCTGCACCAGCTTGCAATCCCAGCAGCAATGCAAAAGAGATCCTCTTTCTCCGCATCTTTGCCAACATCTGTTGTTCATGTTAGCATTCTGAGAGATGTGAGGTGGTATCTCATTTTGTTTTGTATTGATTTGTATTTCCTTGATGATGAGTGATGTTGAGAATTTTTTCATGTGTCTGTTGGCCATCTGGATGTCTTCTTTGGAGAAGTGTCTATTCATGTCTTTTGCCCATTTCTTCACTGGATTATTTGTTTTTTGGATGTTGAGCTTGCTAAGTTCTTTATAGATTTTGGATACTAACCCTTTATCTGATATGTCATTTGCAAATATCTTCCCCCATTTTGTCGGTTGCCTTTTAGTTTTGCTGATTGTTTCCTTCACTGTGCAGAAGCTTTTTATTTTGATGAGGTCCCAGTAGTTCATTTTTGCTTTTGTTTCCCTTGCCTACGGAGATGTGTTGAGTAAGAAATAGCTGCGACCAAGATCAAAGAGGTTTTTGCCTACTTTCTCTTCTAGGATTTTGATGACTTCCTGTATTCCATTTAGGTCTTTCATCCATTTTGAGTTTATTTTTGTGCATGGTGTAAGAAAGTTGTCCAGGATCATTTTTCTGCATGTCTCTGTCTAGTTTTCCCAGCACCACTTGATGAAGAGACTGTCTTTATTCCATTGGATACTCCTTCCTGCTTTGTCAAGGATTAGTTGGCGACACATTTGTGGGTCCATTTCTGGGTTCTCTATTCTATATCATTGATATGTCTGTTTTTAGGCCAGTACCATACTGTCTTGATGATTACAGCTTTGTAGTATAGCTTGAAGTCCAGGATTGTAATGCTCTTGCTTTGGTTTTCTTTTTCGAGATTTCTGTGGTTATTCGGGGTCTTTTCTGGTTCCATACAAATTTTAGGATTATTTTTTCTAGCTCTGTGAAGAATGCTGGTTTTATATTGATAGGGATTGCATTGAATATGTAGATTGCTTTGGGTAGTATTGACATTTTAACAATATTTGCTCTTCCTATCCAGGAGCATTAAATATTTTTACACCTTTTTGTGTCTTCTTCAATTTCTTTCATTAGCTTTCTATAGTTTTCAGTGTATAGATTTTTCACCTCTTTGGTTAGATTTATTCCTAGGTATTTATCATTTTTGGTGCAACTTTAAACGGGATTGATTCCTTGATTTCTCTTTTTGTTGCTTCATTGTTGATGTATAGGAATGCAACCGATTTCTGTGCATTGATTTTATATCCTGCAGCTTTGCTGAATTCATGAATCAATTCTAGCAGTTTTTGGTAGAATCTTTTGGGTTTTCCATATAGAGTATCATGTCATCTGTGAAGAGTGAAAGTTTGACCTCCTCTTGGCTCATTTGGAAGGCTTTTATTTCTTTGTGTTGTCTGATGGCAGAGGCTAAGACTTCCAATACTATGTTGAATAACAGTGGCAAGAGTGGACATCCCTGTCTTGTTCCTGACCTTAGGGTGAAAGCTCTCAGTTTTTCCCCATTGAGGATGATATTAGCGTTGGGTCACACATATATGGCTTTATTGATCTCAAGATTATGCTCCTTCTATCCCTACTTTTTGAGGGTTTTTGTCAAAAAAGGATGCTGTATTTTGTCAAAAGCTTTCTCTGCATCTATTGAGAGGATCATATGGTTCTTGTCCTTTCTTTTATTGATGTGATGAATCACGTTAATTGTTTTGGGGATATTGAACCAGCCCTGCATCCAAGGTATAAGTCCCACTTGGTCGTGGTGAATAATTTCTTTAATGTATTGTTGGAGCCGGTTGGCTAATATCTTGTTGAGGATTTTTGCATCCATGTTCATCAGGGAAATTGGTCTATAGTTCTCCTTTTTAGTGGAATCAAGGTAATGCTGGCTTCATAGAGTTTGGAAGTTTTCCTTCCATTTCTATTTTTGGAACAGCTTCAAGAGAATAGGTGTTAACTCTTCTTTAAATGTTTGGTAGTATTGCCCTGGAAAGTCATCTGGTCCTGGACTCTTGTTTTTTGGGGGACATTTTTGATTACTAAATCGATTTCTTTACTGATAATAGGTCTGTTCAAATTTTCTATGTCTTCCTGTTTCAGTTTGGTAGTGTATGTGTTTCTTGGAATTTGTCCATTTTTTCCAGATTGCCCATTTTATTGGCATATAATTGTCCATAATATTCTCTTATTATTGTTTTTATTTATGCTGTATTGGTTGTGATTTCTCCTCTTTCATTCTTGATTTTATTTATTTAGGTCCTTTCCTTTTTATTTTTGATCAAACTGGCTAGGGGCTTATCAATTTTGTTAATTCTTTCAAAGAACCAGCTTCTGGTTTTATTGATGTGTTCTACTGTTTTTATTTCATTTCCATAGCATTAATTTCTGCTCTAATCTTTATTATTGCCTGTCTTCTTCTGGTTTTGGGTTTTATTTGCTGTTTTTTTTCTAACTCTTTAAGGCATAAGGTTAGATTGTGTATCTGAAACCTTTCTTCCTTCTTGAGGAAGACCTGGATTGCTATGTACTTTCCTCTTACGACCACCTTTCCTGAATCCCAGAGGTTTTGGGTTGTGGTGTTGTCATTTTCATTGGCCTACATGAACTTTTTAATTTCCTTTTTAACTTGTTGGTTAGCCCATTCATTCTTTAGTCTCCTAGTATTTGTTACCTTTCCAATTTAAAAAAAAAATTTAACGTTTATTTATTTTTGAGACAGAGACAGAGCATGAATGGGGGAGGGTCAGAGAGAGAGGGAGACACAGAATCCGAAACAGGCTCCAGGATCTGAGCAGTCAGCACAGAGCCCGACGCGGGGCTTGAACTCACAGATCGCGAGATCATGACCTGAGCTGAAGTCGCACGCTTAACTGACTGAGCCACCCAGGAACGCCTCAAATTTTTTCTTGTAGTTGATTTTGAGTTTCATAGAGTTCTGATTTGAAAATATGCATGGTATGATCCTTTTGTATTTGCTGAGGGCTGATTTTTTTCCCAGTATGTGGTCTATTCTGGAGAACGTTCCCTATGTGCACTGGAGAAGAATGGGTATTCCACTGCTTTAGGATGGAATGTTCTGAATATATCTGTTAATTCCATCTGGTCCAGTGTGTCATTCACATCCATTGTTTCATTGTTGATTTTTTGATTGGATGATGTGTCCACTGCTGTGAGTGGGGTGTTGAAGTCCTCCATTCTTATGGTATTACCATCAATGTGTTTATGTTTGCAATAAATTGATTTATATATTTGGGTGCTCTCACATTTGGTCCATAAGCGTTTATAACTGTTAGGTCTTCTTGGTGGATAGACCCCTTAATTATGATATAATACCCTTCTTCATCTCTTGATACAGTCTTTATTTTAAAGTCTAGAGTGTCTGATATATGTATGGCTACACCAGCTTTCTTTTGTTACCATTAGCATAATAGATGGTTCTCCATCCCCTTATTTTCAATCTGAAGGTGTCTTTAGGTCTAAAGTGGGTCTCTTGTAAACAGCATATAGATGGATATTGTTTTCTTATCCATTCTGTTACCCTATGTCTTTTGATTGGAGCAATTAGTCCATTGATATTTAGAGTGAGTACTGAAAGATATGAATTTATTGCCATTATGATGATTGTAGAGTTGGAGTTTCTGGTGGTGTTCTCTGGTCCTTTCTTATCTTTGTTGCTTTTGGTCTTTATTTGTTGTTTGTTTGTTTTCATCTTTTCTACCCTCAGAGAGTCCCCCTTAAAATTTCTTGCAAGGCTGGCTTAGTGGTCACAAACTGCTTTAATTTTTGTTTTCCTCAGAAACTTTTTATCTCTCCTTTTTTTCTGAATGACAGCCTTGATGGGTAAAGAATTCTTGGCTGCATATTTTTCTGATCCAGCACATTGAACACATCCTGCCCTTCCTTTCTGGCCTGCCAAGTTTCTGTGGATAGGTCTACTGCAAACCTGATCTGATCTGTCTTCCCTTGTAGGTTAAGGACTTTTTTCCCTTGCTGCTTCCATGAGTCACTCCTTGCCTGAATATTTTGTGAATTTGACTATGGTATGCCTTATTGATGGTCGGTTTTTGTTGAATCTAATGGGAGTCCTCTGTGCTTCCTCGATTTTGATGTCTGTGTGTTTCCCCAGGTTAGGAAAGTTTTCTGTTATGATTTGCTCACATAACCCTTCTACCCCTATTTCTCTTTCTTCCTCTTCTGGGACTCCTATAATTTTGATGTTGTTCCTTTTCAATGAGTCACTGATTTCTCTAATTCTTAAATTGTGCTCTTTTGCCTTAATCTCCCTCTTTCTCTCTGCTTCATTATTCTCCATAAGTTGGTCCTCTGTATCACTGATTCTCTGTTCTGCCTCATCAATCCTTGCTGCCGTGGCATGCATTTGAGATTGCAGCTCAGTTATAACATTTTTTATTTTGTCCTGACTAGCTTTTACTTCTTTTATCTCTGCAGAAAGGGATGCTAAACTATTTTCTATTCCAGCTAGTGTTCTTATTATTGTGATTGTAAATTCTGGTTCAGACATCTTGCTTGTATCTGTGCTGGTTAAGTTCCTGCCTGTTGTTTCTTCCATCTCTTTCTTTGGGGCTGAATTCCTTCGTTTTGTCATTTTGAAGGGAGAAAAGGAATTAATGAGGTAAAAAAAAATAAAATTAAAAAAATTTAAAAAATATTAAAATTTAAAAATCAAAAAACACACACATAGAAAAAATTGAATAAATGATCCTAGATACTAAGTGTGTTTTGGTCTGGGTGTTGTAAGGGGCTTGATAGATTAGAGAAAAAATGGGGAAGAAAAAAAAAGAAATCATTTGAAAAAATGAATACACTGAAATAGACTAAAATGAAATAATGGAAGTAAAATAAATTTGAAAAAAAATACACAAAAGTAAAAAAGTACAATTGAAAAAAATAAGAAAAATATTTTTAATAAAAATTGAAAATAAAATGAATTTTTTCTCTGTATTCAAGAAAAAGAAATAAAATGGAAAAGAGAAAAAAGAAAAAAGAAAAAAATAGAAAAGAAAAGAAAGAAAATTGAATAGATGGACCAGCAAACAGACTGAAATACTCATGAAATTACTTCATTTGCCCCTAGAATTCAAACTATGAAGTGCATTATAGTCCATAAACTAAGCAGGCAGTGAGACTTGTGTTCCTGAAGAGCAAGGTTGGCCTGGTTAGGCGGGGCTTAGTGTAGCAGCCCCATCCTCTATTAGATGGTGCTGCTTAGCTTACTGGGGGTGAATTGTTGTGGCACTCGTAGGTGCATATGGGCATGTGCGGGAGTGGAGAAAATGGCGTCACCTGGCTACCAGTCTTTAGTAATGGAAGTTTGTTCTCTCCGATCAGCAATCATGATCAGGCACCCATCCTTTGTCTTCAGCTTCTGTCCACTCCCCGTTTTTACACAGTTTGTGACCAAGCTCCAGGCAGCATCTGCCTCCTGATTTTTGTCTCAGATGCAGCTGTTTTTCCTGACCACTTACTTCTGAGGGACTGTGGCTTTGGCCTGTTCTTCCCCTCTGCAGGAGGGTCTCACCGAGCAATGGTTAGGTGCCGGCCACACCCAGGAACTTTTGCAGGACTGTGCTGCTGCTGATGCCCAAAGACTGTGGCTAGATGCCAGTACCCCCAGAAAAAGTTTATGAGATAGTGTAGCAGCAGCATTTCAGGGATTAAGGAAAACCACAACACATATCTGGCACTATGCTTCACCCTTAATGACCTTTTTCCAGCACCAGCCAATGTAGTTGTTCTCCCATGTCCACTGGGGCCTTGATTTTGGGGGACCCACACAGCTTCTACCAGGTGTCCTCCCAGCAGTGGAACTGCCTCTCCCCACGTGTCCTGAAGACTGCCGGATTCCACTCTGCTCCTGGGGATTCACCCTTCACACCAGAGCTCTGGTAGGTATTGTGCTACAGAGTTTCAGACTGTGTGCTTCCCCTATTTATAGTCTTAATGGAATTTAAACCTTCTCCTTTCTCCTTTCTCCCTTTTTAGTTCAGTCCCTACAGTTGTTTCCAATTTTTCACTTTCTCTCCAGCTGCTTTGGGGGGGGGTGCTTTTCCCATATTCTCCCCCCACCCCATCTCTGTCCTCTCTCCACACACAAAATCAGCTCCCTGGCCTCCATGGCTCTCTCTCCCTCAGTTCACCTCTCTGTGCTGTGTACCTGATGAATTCTGTGGTTCAGGTTGTACAGATTGTTGTGTTAATCCACAGATCAGTTTTCTAGGTGTGCAGGATGCTTTAGGTCTGGCTGTATTTCAAGGACGGGAGACATACAAAAAAACTTCCATGCTGTTCTGTCATCTTGCACTATACATAAAATTTATTTTAGACATCCTTCATCTTTCAGGTCTATATGGTTCTGAGGAGGGTCATAATACACCACTCCAAAATACGCATATTGATTATTTTGAATTAAAGTTACTTAAGAAACAGCCAGTGCAAGAACACTCTGAGCCACCTTTATCCCCTTGAAAAAAGGACACAAATTCTCCATGTGAAGAGTATCCTTCAGGCACCTGGAGAGTAGAAGGCACCCTTATTGCCAGAGATAGGAGTTCAAGGCTGAGAGAGCTATATAAACAAACCTTGCTGCTTCTTCACTAATTAGTTACCCAAGTCCAAACCTCTTTGTTTTATAAATGAAATTTGTCTTTTTCCTGATAATCCAGCTTCTATCAATGTAATTATTAGGCAGGCAAAGGAACATAAGAGGGAAAAAGGGAAAGGTTTTCCTTCCCTATAGTTTCAATATGTTCTTTGAAAATATTACCCCCCCTTTTTTGTAGTAATTTATTTTTCCTAGTGAAAACTGACATAGAACACACTTTCCTACTCACTTTTTCACCAATAAAAATAAAATGTTTACTAAGCTATTCACATTTGAGGATGTATTATTTGGTCTTGAAAGTGAATGGGGTTAACTATTTTACTAAGCACCACACATTAATCCACTAAGCCTACCTAAAATTCAGAAATAAGTCCTTAAAGTTCGCATTATGTATTATGTTTATATTGATTCAGGAGGAGAGTACATTCACTCATTCATCTGGCTATTAAACTACATCCAATCGTGAAAACTCTAATCTAGAGAAGTCAGAGAAATCTGACAAAATAATGAGTTTTCATTCATTCCTTGTTTATTTTTTTACATATTTCACAAACCAAAGTTAACATTGAAATGGTCTATTGGTTTTCATCTTCTTTAATATTTTCTTGGAAGGAAAAATAAAACACAAACACTCACAAAGTGTATAGGGCTCATTTCGTTAAAAATTAGGATATCGGCTTAAATATATCACCAAAGTATCTTTTCTTTCGAACCTATCGTTTCATGGTTGTTCAAAGAATAATAGTCATGCTACGTAATACTAGCCATATTTACACATTTCCACATGTGTAAATTAATGATTTAAGTGACTGCTTCAAAAATTCTATGTATTTATTATAGTATATATTTCATGTGTTAAAAGCTTCTTTCAAGCTAACTTCAAATTTAGTTTTCATAAGTTCCAGATCTTGTTATTCAACACATTAGTGCACAATTAAAATTAAGTAGGTCTATGGAAAAAATAAAAACGCCTTATTAAACTTTTTCCTTGTACTGATTGAACCACTCCAAAGGTTTTTAATCAGGTTAAAAAAGAAGCTTAAGCTTGCCATATTTATTATATCTTTATCTAATATTAAATTCAAAGAGATTTTAGGAAACCAAAGGAACTAAATTCTAGTACTTGCTACTTTTCTTACTCTATGTTCACATTTATGAAAGATGGAGGCAAAGTAGAATGACTGTAGGTTCTTCTCGTCCATGAACACAGCTAGATAACTATTAAATCATTCTAAATACCCCAGAAATAGGCCTGAAGACTGGCAGTACAAACTCCACAACTAAGAAGAAAGAAGAGGTCACCTCAGTAGGAAGTGTGGAGACAAGATTTAAGGGAGAAGCAGATCCCAGGTGCCATGGTCCATAGGGAGCTGTGGTCTCAAGAGAAGGGCCAGAGAGAGGAGCACACAGGGGAATACATAGGGAAAACATTTCCCCAAAGCCATTGGCTTGCAAAATGAAAGGGACTCCATTTCATGAGTTCTTACAATCAGTGGAGTTTAAAGCCTGGAGTTATAAAGGTCAGTGGGCTTGACTAAGATAGAGTCCAGAGAAAACTGCTTTGCTGTATGTTTGCTACAAGAGAATCATTTTAAATCTAAAGAATCAATTTTAAATCATTTTAAATCAAATTAAATCTGCAGATTGAAAGTGAGGAGACGGAGAAACATTTTCATGTAAATGGAGGTCAAAAGAAAGTTGATGTAGCAATAACTTATATGGAACAAATTAAACTTTCTTTTGTTCTTTCATTGTTTTTATACTGCTTTGTTATGAGGGTACTACTAGCCTCGTGGAATGATTTTGAATATTTTCCCTCTATTCCATTATTTGTAAGATTTTGATGAAGATTGTCATTAATTATTTTTTGTTAATGTTTGGTAGAATTCACCAGTGACACTGTGTGGTCTTAGGCGTTTCTGTGCTGGCAGATTTTTGATTCTTAATTCAACTCTTATTGTTATGGTCTAAGAAGGTTTCCTATTTCTTGCATTCAAGATCCATGATTAAATCATGGTAACTTGTGCATTTTTAGGAATTATCTGTTTTATTTTCTAAGTTATCTGATTTGTTAGTGTATAATTGTTTATAATAATCTGTTATCACACTATGTATTCTTGTGGATATCTGTTGTAATTTTCTGTCTTCCATTTCTCATTTTGGTTTTTGAGTCTCTCTCTTTTTTCCCCCTTAGTTATGTAGTTAAGGCTTTGCTAATTTTATTTATTTCTTTTTTCTGAAAACACAGGTCATTACTTTCAAGATTATGTTATTGCTTATTCTAGTCTCTATTATATTTATGTCTGATTTTTCTTTGTTATTTTCTTCTCTACTAAATTTCAATTTTCTTTTTTTTTAATAGTTTCATGTGGTGTAATGTTATTTATTGATCTTTCTTAATACAAACATTTGCAGATAAATTTCTGTCTAAAACCTGCTTTCCTTGAATCCTATAGGTTTTTGAATGTTATGTTTTATTATTCTTTTGTTTTGAGATATATTATTATTTGCCATTTTTTCTTATTGTCTTGTTGCTTGTGCAGTAGTGTGTTATTTAATATTGCATTGTAGATTTTGCAGCTTTATTTTATTCTTTATCTATAATTTTGCACCACTGTGGTTGAAAATATACTTGGCATGATTTCAGTCTTCTTAAATTTGTAATATTTGTTATGTCTCTTTTTATGTGATTTAACCAAGGATTCTTCTATGTGTACTTGAAGAAAATGTGTATTCTATTTTTCTTGGATGGAATGCTTTATATAAAAACTAATAACTTTCACTCAGACTACTCATTTAAAATAAAGTAAAGGAGAGGGGAAGTGGGTAAGTTTATGGGTGAAATAGGTGAAGGGGATTAAAAGTACACTTATCATAAAGAGCATTGAGTAATGATGTATAAAATTGTTGAATCACTATATTGTACACCTGAAACTGATATAACACTGTACTGGAATTAAAATAAAAAACTTAATAAAAAGTTGTGAGATATATATATATATATATATATATATATATACACACACACACATACATATATGTACATACATACATACATACATATACATACATATATGTACATACATACATATACACACATACATACACATACATGTATGTACATACATACATATACATACATACACATATATGTATGTGTGTGTGTATATATATATATATATATATATATATATATAGTGGAATATTACTCAGCTCTAGAAAAGAATGGAATCTTGCCATTTGGGACAGCACAGATGGACCTAGACAGTATTATGCAAAGTGAAATAAGTCAGGCAGAGAAAGACAAATACCGTATGATTTCACTTATTTGTGAAAACTGAAAAACAGAACAAACAAATAAACATAATACCAAAGACAGATTCTTAAATACAGAAAATAAACTGGTGATTGCCAGAGATGAGGTGGGTTTGGGGAAGGTGAAATGCTAGGGATTAAAAGGCACAAACTTCCCGTTATAAAATAAGTCCCAGAGAGGAAAAGTACATCATAGAGAATATAGTCAATAATACTGTCATAATATTGTATGGTGACAGAGAGTGACTACTCTTATCTGGGTGAGCATGATTAATATATAGCATTGCTGATTCAATATGTTGTATACCTGAAACTAATATAACATTGTATGTTAATTATACTTCAATATAAAAAAGAGAGAAAGCTTAAAAAAAGAAAGATAAAAGAGAAAAATGCATCAACTCTATCAGCTACTAAGAAAATTTGTATGTTTTTACACAAAAACTTAAATTTATTATCAAATTTATAATATGAATGTTTATAATTTGATGATATATTAATATATGCAGAAATATGGTGAGCAATAAAACACAAAATTACACAATATGTAATTTTCTTTTTTTATGCTTGTTTTTCTTATTATAACAACTTTGTCATATTTACTTCAGAAGTTTTTGTTAAACAAATTAAAAAAATCCATCAAACTAAATACTCCTGTTTACTTTTCTCAAATTTCATTTTCTACTTCCTTTTCCCCTTCTCCAGAGCTAATCACAATTATGAATTTGATGTTTTCTCCTAACTATAGTGCATTTGTATATGAAAGTAAAATATAATATTGTTTTTCCTATTCTTAAACTTTCACAAAGTATCTCAATTTTATTGTATTCTCAAGCTACTTTTCCTGTTTGTGTAACTTTAATTGATGAGGCTTGATTTATTCTCATTGATATGTAACTGGATTTCATTCATTTTAATTGTTGTATAATATTCTATTTTATAAATATACCACAGTGTTTGCTGTCTACAGTAGTAAGACATTTGGGTTGCTTCCAAGAATTATAAATAATGCTGTAATAAATTTTATTTATATAGCTCCTATGCACATGTGAGAGAGAATTATTAAGTATTGAGTTAGAGCACATGCAAAATTTCTTGCTATTGACAAATTGTTCTATAAAATGATTTCACCAGATACAATCCCACTGGGATACATGAGAGCCGACAATTTACTCAATGCAAATTTTCCTCATGTTTCCTAAGTTTTTTTAAATTATTTTTTTCCTTCTTGGTTGGTAGGTTCTCTTTCTCTATTTCTCTTCTCTCTTCTCTTCTCTTCTCTTCTCCTCCTCTCTTCTCCTCTCCTCTCCTCTCCTCTCCGTTCCTCTCCTCTCCTCTCCTCCTTTCTTCTCTTCTCCTCTTCTATTCTCTTCTCTCTCCCTCTCCCACTCTCCCTGTCTGTTTAACACTTTGGATACTCTTTGGATTCTAGCTCACTGTTAGCTATGTGCATCGTAAATATCTTCTAGTCTGTGACTGTTTTTTCATATTTTGATGTATTTTATTAATAGATTTCATATTTAGAACGGTTTTAGATTTACAAAAAATTGAAAACATAGTCTGTAGAGTTCTCATATAGCCTACACCGTTTCCTCTATTATTAATATCTTATGTGAGTATGGTGCATTGTTTAAAATAATGAATCAATATTGATACATTGCTATTAAATTCCATATTTTATATACATTTACTTTAGTTTTAACCTCATGTCCTTTCTCTGTTTCAAGATTCCATCCAAGATACCACATTACATTTTGTTTTGGTGTGGTTTTAGCCTCCTCTTGATTGTAGCAATTTCTCAGCCTTCTCCTATTTTTTGATGACCTTGACAGTTTTTTAGAGTACTGGTTAGATATTTTGTAGGAAGCCACTATTGGGATTTCTCTGATAGTTTCCTTAAGATAAAACTGGGTTATATGTTATTGGGAGGAAGACCGCAAAGTAGAGTGCCATTTTCATCACATAATATCAAGGGCACATACTATCAACATGATTTATGACTGTTGATGTCGATCTTAAACACTTGCTTGAGGCAGTTTTGTTTGTCAGGATCCTCTACTCCAAATTTACTATTTTCCCCCTTTCATACTGTACAAGTCACTATATGCAGTCCATCATTTGGAGTATAGACACCATTGTTTTTAGTCATAATTCAGATGTGGATCAACTCAAGTAAGACATCTTTCAGTCTTAAAGATAATACTGCCTTAAAACCTTTGATGTGTCCTGCATGAATAGTATTTATTCAGAATGAAAAAGTCAAGTGAAAAAGTATAAAGTAAGACAAACTAATATATACTCAACACTCAATAGGGGTTATGGAAATGTTAAAAAAGTAAACTTGATCTCTGTCCTTGGCAGTTTGTACTCTGTTTAGTGGGGAGCCTGAGAAAACATATACAACACCAAAATTAGAATACATAGGTTTTTAAAAATGGCTTTGTTCTTGATGTGTATATTTATATAAAGGGAAAAAATCCTTACATAATGACTCCTTAATTTGATATTTTTCAACAGAATTAACAGTGATTATTTTATTTAAAAACAAAACAAAGCAAAAAATGCCATGGTTATTTCACCAAAGATTGTGATTAGAAGGCCTGGAATTGTTCCAGACACATGTGAGAATTAAATAAACAAACAGTGCATATAATTATAATAAAACACCCAATGTTGCAAGGTGCAAGTATCATCACTATTTTAAAAGTATGTTGGGGACACAGAGACAGAATGAAACCTAAAAGCATAACATTTATGGTATGCTCTTAGGTTAGATTTGAAAATATATACAGGACTTGGATTGAAAGAGAGAAATGGAGTGAGAATTTCAAGCAAAGCAAATTACTAGAAACAGGTCTCAAATATAGGATGCCTATGTGTCTGGAGAGGGCTGTAAGTAGAGTAGTAATTAATGAGACCAAGTGTTTAGGTTTGAGTAAGATAGTTACTAAAGTAAAGCCAAACAATATACTTAATAATGTGCAGCCTCTGTTTAAAATCATGGTTATTCCCCATTCCTATAGGATAGAGATCGAAGTCTTCTGATGTGGCAAAAGGTTCATCAACACCTCACTTCTACCCAACGTTTCAGATTCATCTTCCACAGTATTGTCATTTGTATACTATTTGTCAGCCATAGAATCCATTTGAATTTCCTCGAGCTCATCATTTGTAAGACAATTGTTTCCCATACCAACCAGAAGCCCCTACAACTACCTGCATCCCACTTTCCCTAAATATTATCACTCCTGGGAATCTTTCCTACACAGCCTCTCCCCATCTCTTTGTCCATGAGATTTCCATATGTCAGTTCCCAAATTTTTTACCTAGTACATATCTCTATTAGCATTTCCTCTTTCCATAATATATTTGTAATCTTTTCCCTATATATCTTTTTCTCTGTCCTTTTGAGTTCTCTGAGGGTGGGATATTTGTTTTCTGTTTTTATCTATTTTTTTTATTTTTTTATTCAGTGTATGCAGCATAGGGACTGAAGCAAAGTATTTACTCAGTGTTCATAACTGGAAGACTATGGTGGTATAAGACCATCCCCAACTTAGGTAGAAAGCACATGTGACAACAATTAACTATGTACAATTACATTTTCTTAAAAAATAGGCCACTGTGTCTTCCAGTGTAGGAATGCCATGCCTCAGGTTTATAACTTATGAGAGAAAATAAGGAATGAACCAATGGCACTTATCTATCAATCAGTCAGAAGCAAGGTCTTAGAATAATATCCAATATGTATGTCTTAAGTTGAAAATTGATAAAGGGACATAATCACAGCTCATGATAGAATTTGTGTTTGTAATAAATGTCCATAATCTTTAGTAGGGAGAAAATAACCAGGGTACATATGCTGTATTACAGTAATGGCAAAGTTACTCGTGTATCCTGACAGATGTTTGAATTCTCCATGAGACCTGCTGAGACATTGTCCTTTTTTTTCCTCATTCAATACTGTGTACTTAGAATATTTCATCACCTGTGTTAACCAGAGTAACTTGACCTCATTCACCTTCGTCTTGGAAGAACCAAGATAATGTTAATAAATAAATAAAATAATGTAGAAGAGTCAAAATTCCATCTTCTGAGAACAGAAAGCAGATCTAAAATTTTCACAAGATTTAATCATCAACATGGATCTATGGCCGTAATACACTCTTGCCTTATAACAATAGTTTCAACAAGTATTGCTGGACTATTTCATTAATTTTAAAAACTACAAAATAATTGTATAGAATGTTATCCATTAATTTCCTCTTCTCTTTTAAGAAGAAACTGGATATTCCATATTAGGTCTAAAATATTTGCACATGTCCTCCACAAAAGCTTGATCATTTAAGATCAAAGCCGAGAGTAAGTCTGAAACTCTGAAAGGAATGCAATTATTTTTTCACAGCTGTTTGCTATTTCACCCATGCAAGAACCACAATACTTCAGTAGAAATATTTTTAAAGCAAAGAAAAAGTTTAAATTGTGACTGAGGGCATGTGTTGGTAAGGCTGAACTACTTATGTTAGCCAGTCAAACTAATCCCCGGACTTGGATGATTGGAGGTCTCTACAGATTCTTGGGAGTTTCTGTATCATGATTTTTGTTTCTTTTAATCAAGGTTGCTATGAAAAGTAAATAATCCCTTGCATAAAACTCCAAGCAAACTCTAGTTAAATGACATGATTTTAGGCTAAGACATAGGTTCAGACGGCCAACTACATGATGCAGTGCTTTTGTCTGCTTTGTTTTCTTGATAAAGATGAATATTACTCTCTAGTTACATGTAACCAGGAAGTCAAATTTCAGGTGTTGTTCTTGAATTTCTCTGTTTTCTTTGCCCTGTTACTGTATCTTCTGTTGCCTTGTCCTGCTTGATCTCATCTTATTTTTTTTTAATTAAGTTTATTTATTTATTTTGAGAGAGACAGAAACAGTGCAAATGGGGGAGGGACAGAGAGAGAGAGAGAAGGAGAGAATTCCAACCGGGCTCTACTCTGTCAGCACAGAACCTGACGTGGGGCTCAAACTCACAAAACCGTGAAATCGCGACCTGACCGGAAACCAAGAGTTGGCTGCTCAACCAACTGAGCCACCCAGGTGCCCCTGCATCATCTCAGTTATTGTTTCAGCCTTTTAGTGAAGATTGTGTGGATATTTCTCTCTGCCTTTACCTTGTGCTTTTTACTGAGAAACAGTGAAAATGTTGTCCTTTTTTTCAGAAACCAAAACATTCCAAACAAAAGTGCAAACAAACAAATGCAAACACAAAAACCTCAAATGCTTGCCGCTTCTGGTTTCAGCTGGGACTTTGCACTCTCATTTTCTGTATCTCTTCATTGCTGTTTTACCAGCATCAAAAGAAGGCCGAATTGAAAAGTAGTTGAAGTTCCTCACTTTATGAAGACTGCTCTGATTGTCTCTATGTTGACTAATTCAAATTTGGAAAGGAATTTTAGTGGAAATCTGAGATCTTATTAAGGAAAAGAGAGCTTCTAGGAGTCATTCTCTCTGCAAGATTCATCTCTAATATTCAATCACCACTGAATTAAGCTATTTACTTTCAGTCTCCCATTTGATCTTGAAATGACTTTTGGGTTAAGTAATTAAAAGTAGAAGTGACAGGTGAGGGGCTGGTGTGGCACTTGGGACATAAATACAGTTAGAGGAAACAATTGAGGTTCTTTTCAAGAAAACTATGGCCAAGCTACAAGAGCAAAAGCATGTTCCACTTTCTATGTGCACTGGGTCCTACCCAAGCACAGTGCAATGTTATTGTCACCAATATAGGTGTGCATGTAGAGACAGGATTAGCCCAGTGGTTTTAAGGGCTCATACAGGTCACCATTCACAATCTCTGATGTTTCTGGGATTTGTAATCATTTTTAGAAAAAACTGGGATGAAAGCTAGCTTCTTGCAGAAGACTTATTTTTCTTGTACTCAATTTTGTGAAACTTTCCTACTATATATTATTGCACCTAGGTTCTTAAAGCAATCACAGTCTCTTATTAGTTCCTTTTTTTTTTTTAAGTTTACTTATTTATTTTGAGACAGAGAGAGAGAACAAGCAGGGGAAGAGCAGAGAAATGGAAAGAGATAATACCAAGCAGGCTCTGTGCTATCAGTGTACAGCCCGATGGGGGGTTGAACTCACGAACCATGAGATCATGACCTGAGCCAAAATCAAGAGCTGGACTCTTAACTGACTGAGCCACCCAGGCATCCCTTTCCCACCATTCTTTAATAGCTACAATTTTTTTTCTTTTCTTTTTTTTTTTTTTTTTTACAGAAGAGAATTTGGAGGCTGCTTATTATTTGATGTGTAAATGAGCAGATGTGTTAGAAAAAAAAAATCTTCCTAGACTCATGCTAAAGACCCCACCATTACTACAATTACTGTAATTTCTTAATCTTGGAAAGGCATTGAATTTCAGAGTTAGGCTTCATGGTTTCAAGAAACATCCCTTGCCATATGCTACCTTCATGATTCATACACAGGAGGAGGTATTTTTTCAATCCTCAGGTGTTTATATGAAAAATTGAGAACAGATCCTGATTAATCAGACCTTTTCTGTGTCCACATATTCATCATTCCCTTTTAGAAATCCCATTTTTTTAATGCATGCCCAAGATAGGAAATCTGAGATATTTACTCCAAGTCTTACACACATTCAGAAAGTACAGGTCATTCCTAGGCATAGTTATTTTATTGTTATTACTGTTGCTTAATGCTGCCCTGCACATATTTTTCTGTAAAACATCTGATAAAAGATAAAGTAACAAAATTAGTGCATGAAGGCAAGTGCATTTGACTGGTAAGATCTTTCTAAAATCATGATAGCTTATTGGAGTACTATAAAATATTCTTCTTGGTAACACTAAGAAAGAAGATGTCAATTCATATCTTCCAGGGTTGGAGAAGAAAATCAAGCTCTCAGTTGATACTCTAAGGCTTATTTGGCCACATAGGTTTGACTTATGAATAAAATATATATATTTCTTTGCTATCCACTTGGGAAACCTCCGCTGTAATTTCTACCTTTTGAACTCTACTTCATTTGTGAGAAAATTAGTTCTTGCAATAATTTCTGCTTTTTAGCAGACTTCATGTGATACCACATCATACTTTTTTTTTTTTTTGCAGGGGGAGCTTCTTTGATAAGCACATGGCCTAAACTGCGTGTAGGACACAGCCTTTCATACTGAAGAGCTACGAGAACACCTTCAAGCAGCTCTAGCAGGATTGTCCACATGTACAAGACTCAAAGTTTATAGTACAATAGTAGATATCAACACCAAACATGAAACAGACATTTTCTATTATTGTTTAGAAAGAGAGAGAGAGAGGGGGGGGGTAGGGGCAGAGAAAGTGGGGGGGACAGAGGGTCTGAAGCAGCTTTTATGCTGACAACAGACAGCCCGATGTGGAGCTTGAACTCACGAGCCATGAGATCATAACCTGAGCCAAAGTGGAGGCTTAACTGACTGAACCACCTAGGCGCCCTGAAACAGACATTTTCATATAGACCAAAAAGAAAATGGTTTAAGAACCTACAGCCAGCTCAAATATATAAAAGAGGGGTAATTGGATTAGGGAGAAGCTTTATTTGCAGGGAAGGATTGCCTGCTCTGAGTCTCAGAGTCGTGGGAATGAGCCCCTAATGAGGGACTAGCCAATGGAACTATTTGGTAAATGTTGACCTACTTGTTGCATTTGGGAGAGAAGAAGAAACTTGTACCTGATGAAAGTATGAAGACTGGAGCAGACTTTGACCCAGAGATGGATTCAAGCTGGGAAACTTATAGGGCTGGCTTGGGTAGCAGAGCCAGGGAGTGTGGGTGCATTCTGAGAGGTCTACTGTATTAGGTTGCTCGAGCAAAGGGTAGCTGAGTGTTTTACATGGACCATATTTGAATTCCAAAGAAGAGAGCTGGTGATTTGAGGTTGCATTGCTTTCTCTTGCCTAGATCCCCTCATGAATAAGGAGTCCTCAATTGAAAGAGCTTGCATATGCATTGCTGGACACAGAGGAGCTAAAGAAAAGGTCGTGAGTGACCATTAAAGCTAGAGATACAACCTTCCTAGCCAAGAAACTTTGGGAGAAAGGAGCCCAGCAGGTACTATTCAGGAGAAATCTATCCTGTCAGGCCCAGCTTGAGATGGCCAGCCAAGTGACTCAGCCAAGAAAGAATCCTAACATTATCATATCTCCTCCTTCTCCTGACTTGGAGTTGACTCTCAATGAATGACAATGAAAAGCAATTAAGGAAATAATGAGAAAGGCGAGAATGGAAAGAAGACCATTTCTCTTTTCCTGACAAGATTAGTTTGAAGTGGGTGCTAGGGAAGAGGAAAAATATTATCTCTAAGTGAAGTTCTAAGTTTTAACTTATATCTGGCATTGTCCATTCTAATTTCAAAATTGGAATTGAAATGTGATTTACGATAGGAACAATTATTACCAAGAATGAAGGAAAAGCCATGGGTCTGCCACAACTTTCATTCAGGGACAGGTGAAAACTACCCAACTGAATATATTTTAAGGAGTTGTAGTGTGTGGCGACACAAAAATAAAATTGTGTTTCAGGGCATCTGGGTGGCTCAGTTGGTTGAACATCTGACTTCGGCTCAGGTCATGATCTCAGGCTTTGTGAATTCAAGCCCCGCATCAGGCTTGCTGCGGTCAGCATAGAGCCTGCTTCAGATCTTCTGTCCCCTTCTCTCTGTCTCTCCCTTTCTGCCTTTCCCTCTCTCTCTCTCTCTCTCAAAAATAAACATTAAAAAAATTGTGTTTGTTTTCTTTGCAAGATAATCTGGTTGTACATATTTCTCTTTGCTTTTTTTAAAAAAAATTCTTGGCATTGATGTTAATGCGCTATGTGGTTATTGCTAGGCAAATGGGGTAAAGATTTTACAGTGCCATCTCAAACATGCAGCTCCTAAAAAATTACTTGTGGGTCACATTAGATTGCTTAGAAGTAATTATGGCTATGGTAGCTCTCCCATTTTCTTTTTGTTTCTTACTTTATATCTTACAAAGCTTTATAGTTTACATATGCTGTCATAATTCTTAACTCATTTGATATCCAAAATAATCCAGTGTTGTGGCAGGACATTGTTTTGCCGATTTAAGGAAAAGGAAAACAATACCCAAGAGGCAAAATAATTGCTCAAGTTTATGTTGCTAATAAGTGGCAAAACCAACAGTCTAACTCAGTTTTCCGAATACAAATATCACAAATCTGGATTCTATATTCAATGCCAATGCACTCTTCTGTTTTTTTTTTTTTTCAACGTTTATTTATTTTTGGGACAGAGAGTGACAGAGCATGAACAGGGAGGGGCAGAGAGAGAGGGAGACACAGAATCGGAAACAGGCTCCAGGCTCTGAGCCATCAGCCCAGAGCCTGACGCAGGGCTCGAACTCACAGACCGTGAGATCGTGACCTGGCTGAAGTCGGACGCTTAACCGACTGCACCACCCAGGCGCCCCCACTCATCTGTTTTAAAACACCATCGTAATCCATAGTAGCTGACAATTTCTGAGCATTTTCTATAAGAAAGATACTTTTCTAACTGCTTCTCATTTCTTGTTTTTTAATAAGAGCCCTGTTAGGTGGGGATGACTGTTCCCATTTTGCAGATGAGAAAAAGGAGGCCTTGATAAATATTTAACCTAGATCATATATACTAGACAGTAAGTAGCATTGAGAGGATTTGAAATCCAGGCAATCTGACTTCAGAGTCTAAAAAATCAACCACTGCACTCTCTGTGTTTTTGAAACGAACATTTCATAGTAAGTATAGGTTATCATAGATACACAGGATTCTATGTGTTAGAGATCTAAAGTGTGCATAATCCTAAGAAATAATTGTTACTACTAAACTACTACTTTTCTTAGACAGATGGAAAGAGCACTAGGCCTGAATTCATTAGATTTAGTTTTCATGTCTGCTTTTGTTTTTGGAGAATTGTGATATTCATGGAGTCACATAATTTCTCAATATCTGTTTCCTTATATGTCTATCATAAAGAAACCATGTTAAATTCACTTTGCAACTGGAAAGGAATTATGCTTAGGCTCACACAGTAATAGTGACTTAATTTCTAAAGAAAAAAAAACATAGATATCATGCTATCTTTGTTGGAACTAATGTAGTAACAAAAATAACCATAGATTGGGTGACTTATAAACAATAGAAATTTACTCCTCATAGCTCTGGAGGCTAGCAAGTTCAAGATCAAGGCACTGGCTGATTCTGTGTTGGGTGAGGACCTGCTACTTGATTCATAGATGATAATCTTTTTGCTGTACCCTCACACAGCAGGGGAGCTCTCTGGCATCTTTTACATAAGGGCACTAACTGCATCCATGAAGGGACCTCCTGAAGGCTCCACCTCCAAATTCTATCACATGGGGGATTAGGTTTCAACCTATGAGTGAGACAAAAATATTAGGTCCATGGCATATGCCCTCAGTAATGTCAATGTCAGAATTAATAATAAAGCAGATATTTATTTGTCATCTTGTTATCAGAGCTGATACTCAGCTGGCAGAAATGGAGCTGGCACATTATTGGTGTCTGTGCTGTTCCATGTGGTAAATATTTTCCATGTACATGTGCCTCTAATAATCTCAAATCAAAGTGTTCCATGCATACAAAAATATTAGTAAATCATCACATGGCACTTGAACAAAGGAACTTTTCAGATAATAAATATTCCAATCAAAATGCCAGAAAGTTTTGGGGCACCTGGGTGGCTCAGTCAATAGGTGTCTGACTTCAGCTCAGGTCATGATCTCACAGCTCGTGAGTTCGAGCGCCGTGTCAGGCTCTGTGCTGACAGCTCAGAGCCTGGAGTCTATTTGGGATTCTGTGTCTCCCTCTCTCTCTCTCTCTACCCTCCTCTGCTCATGCTCTGTCTCTCTCTGTCTCAAAAATAAATAAATATTTTAAAAACTGCCAGAAAGTTTTTACCTTTTAAGTGTATATTTACCATGTAACAATGAATCTTTTAACCAATGGGCTAAAATGTTGAATTGGAATAAAATTGTATGCATTGACATTCATTTCAATATGATAAATTCTATACAGCATATATATTCATAAATTAAACATTGACAATCTTTGTTATTTTTGCACTAAGTTTTGACTTTATATTCTAGCTGATGAATGATTATTTTGAATCATGAAATGACACTACTGCTGCTAGCTATCTTCATACAGCAGGATTTGTACAATTATTTGAATATTTCAGCTCATTTTATGTTATTACTCATAAAATGAGTGGATAATGGGATAGATAAGAAACTTACATCTCTGAATTTCTTTGAGGCAAAGTTAGAAATGATTGTCATGCTTCAGGTGATGAATCTTAAGATTCACTGTATTCACAGTTCTTAAGCTAGTTTGTGTTCCATTGAGAATGAAAATAATAAATTAAGTACATGTATAAAATAATAGAAATATTTCAAGAATATAATGTTTAAAAGGCAAGATTTATTTAGGGAATTTCTAATATTCTGCTTTCTAGATTTTTAGGATACCATGAATTGTAAAATGCATCATCATTTAAAAAGTATCTCATACTATAAGAAAAAAAAAACACAAATGAGCAAAGGGGAAAAGAGAGAGAGAGAAAGAGAGAGAAATCAAGAAACAGACTCTTAACTACAGAGAAAAACAGATAGGTACCAGAGGGGAAGTGGGTATGGCAATGGACGAAATAGGTGATGGGGATTAAAGGATTAAAGAGTGCACTTGTGATGAGCACTGGGTCATTAAGAACTTAAAAAAAAAAAAGTATCTCATAAAGAAGGCACTGTGCTGAATGCAAAGTAAAAAATTCAAGATGTGCACTGATCTAAGAAATGTCAAAATGTGAGTCTTGGAATCAGATAAATACATTATTATCTTTAATACTGATTTTTTTGTCCAACTTTTAAATTTTTGATTCTTAAATGCTTATAGAATGTATTATCTATAAAAGTTGTGATAGAAACTAGATCCGTTTTCCCTCCACATAAAAGCCTTTTATTATTTATTTATTTATTTATTTATTTATTATTTATTTAGAGAGTGTGAGCCAGACTGTCAGGCCACATTTTTGGCTTTAGCTTGAATGGATGCAAAAATCAAAGGGCAAACATTATTTTCTTACACAGTTTGAAATGCAGACCCTTCTGAGTTAAACCTATGTTCCTGCTAACAATTATTTCTATTTTTTTACATTTTTTGTCTTTTTTCTTATTTTTTATTGAAGTATAATTGATATACAATTTTTCCTACTATTTCTGGTGCATATAATAGTGATTCAATATTTTTGGGACATTATGAATCGATCCTTATGATGTCTAGCTACCATCTGTCACCACACAAAGTTCTTATAATAATATTGATTATATTTCCTATGCTGTTCATTATATTCCCATCAGTTATTTATTTTATATTTGGATGTGTATACCTCTCAATATCCTTCACCTATTTTGTCCACCTCTCAACCTCTCTTTCTTTTGGTAACCAACTGTTTGTTTCTTGTATCTATGGTGTCTGTTCTGTTTTGTTTTGTTCGTTCATTTGTTTTGTTTTGTTTTTAATTTCTACATATAAGCAAATTCATATGGTATTTGTCTTTCTCTGTCTATTTCACTTAGCATAATGCATTCTAGGTCCATTCATGTTGCCACAAGTGTCAAGATTTCATTCTCTTTTTATGACCAAGTGATACTTCATTGTATGTATATACCACATCTTTATCTATTTATCTATCAATGAACACTGAGTTTGATCTCATATCTTGGCTATTGTATATAATGCAGCAAAGAACATAGAGGTGCATACATCTCTTTGAATACGTGTTTTTGTTTTCTTTGGATAAATACCCAGAAGTGGAATTGCTGGAACAAATGGTAGATCTATTTTTAACTATTTGAGGACCCTCTATGCTGTTTTTCACAGTGGCTGCAGCAGTTTATATCCTCAGCAGCAGTGTAGGAAGTTTCCTTTTCCTGTACACCCTCATCAACACTTGTTATTTTTTGTGTTTTTGTGAATAGCCAATCTGACAGGTGTGAGGTGGTATCACATTGTGGGTTTGATTTCCATTTCCCTGATCATGAGTGATGTTGAGCATCTTCTCATATGCCTGTTGGCCATCCGTATGCCTTTTTTGGAAAAATTTCTACTCAAGTTCTCTTATCACTTTTTAATCAGGTTGCTTGTTGGTTTGCTTTATAATATTAGGTTTGCCTAAGTTCTTTGTACATTTTGGATATTAATCTCTTATCAGTGTATGATTTATAAATATCTTCTCCCATTCAGTAGGTTGCTTCTTTGTTTTGTTGATGACATCCTTCACTATTATGTAGCATATATCAAATTTATATATGTTGTGTTCCTACAACAAAAATCAAAAGTAGTAGATAATTTATGGGGCAAATGCACATTTTTTCATTTGTTATTTTATTTTCATTTATACTAATAATTTTTCCTTTGCTTCTTGACTTTCATCTTTTATTGCTTGCTCATCAAAACTAGTACACTGTCTGCTAATGACTAGGAATTCAAGCAGTGTTATTCTCAATAAAGCTTAGTTTGTAATGCAAAAGTTATAAATATTTTGGACCAGGCTATCAAAAAGGAGTTAGAAATTAATCATAGTTATTTTCTTTGTTTATACTTGGCGATGGAACTTATTTGGAGATGATGCATAACTATTTTTTTCTCTTTGTGAATTATTTAATAGTCTTCCCTAATTTTAACACTAATGATAATTTTTAAATATGTGAATATGATGGAGGAGTGATTTATGATATTCAGCTTTTGATTGGATAGATAGATTATTATACAGAGAATAGGGAAATTTGTTTCTCTTTGAAGAATAAAATGCAGGTAATAGAGGAGAGGGAAAATTGTGAGAAATATGATGATGTTAAATTTTAGCCATCTGGAGGATTCTTTGGTCTATTGGACTTTTATGTAGGGCTACCCAACACACAGTTGGGCCTGGCATGGGATGGTGAGGTTTAGAAAAAGATATGTAGCTTTGAGAGCCATCGGTGTTCATGTAAGGAAGGGTATCAGTGATGATTGATCAACAATTGAGTTGCATATACATACAGAAGGAGAAATATAAAAGACTAACTAGACTAATGAGAAACTCCAATTACTTTCTTCCTTCCCATACCTAATGCAGTTGCTTCAGGTTTGATCCTCATTATCTCCTGAATTAACTATATACTTTCTCTTTTGTCTTTCTGCATCATTTTCCACATTGCCTCTACATTCACATATTTAAAGCAAATAACCTATAACAAACCCAAACAAATCTTTATTGTGTCCTATTGCACACAGAAGAAAGCCTGATCATCCCGTGCTTGGTATTCAAGATCTTCCACTGTTTGGCCAAAACCTGGATTGGCTGTGATTCCAGATAAAAGTTTGGTAGAACCCCAGATAAAATGAATTTCTCCCTTATCCTTCAATAATAACCTGGTTGTTTTCCTGTAGCTCTTTTTCAATCTGAATTTCATGACTTTACACATGACTGATCATTAGGGAATAAATCAAGGGCATAAATTGACTCAAAGTCACTGACTAATAAAGACTTTGCATGTAATAAATTCTCAACAATTTGTTTGCTGGTTAGATTTAGGTAAAATTGTAAAACTTTGGATGTATACTGCATGATGACACTCATTCAATTAAAATTCCAATTCAATCAGGTAGTATGAATGTTCAGAAATATCTTACTTTCAATATTTGTCCCATATTTTTAGATCTCCACCGTTGTTTAGTGTTCTATATTAATGCAGTGGTAGGTCTTTATTTTTATACTTTATGTGCTTTGTTAGCCCCCTGTATAAATCTGAAATGTTGAAAAAACATGGAGCATATATTTCCTTTGCTTATGATTATGTATCTGTCACTGAAGGCAATTTGACATTATTTTTATGTAATAGACTATTGCTCTTGACTTGCTTAGAAGGCATTAATTATGATTAGGTCAAACATGAAAAGTAAAACCTTCCCTAAACTCTGAGTCTACAAGTAGCCTTATGAGCAATGCCTTTTGTAAATTTAGGTGTGTAGTTTCAAAAGCAAATAATAATAATTATAATAAACAAATAATTATAGACAAATAATAAATAATTAGACTGGATGGATACTTGAAAAAAAAGTTTCTTACAGTTTACTTCTATTTTCACTTTAGATATTGACTTTTAAAAAACGATAGGGTTTGGCACACCGGAATGGCTCAGTTGATTAATTGTCTGACTCTTAATTTCATCTCAAGTCATGATATCTCATGGTTCATGAAATCGAGCCCCACATTGGCTCTGTGTTGACAGTGCGGAGCCTGCTTGGATTCTCTCTCTCCCTCTCTCTCTGCGCCTCCCCTGCTCACACTCACACACTTCCACTCTCTCTCTCAAAATAAAAATAATACATAAATAAAATAAATAGATAAATAAATAAGTAGGGTTTTGCTGACCCTTGTTGTTTCCCCCAAAATGTATTTTGACACCACATATTTGCTCAAGGAAAACACATTCTCATCTTAAATTTTTATTTCAAGAAAAATAAGTCAAGGAATGGGGTGAACAATATACATTATTATGTTTTTTGCTAATCAGCACTGGGGAACAATAAATTATTCTTTGTTTATGTCTGATCTCAGTTGTCTTACACCTGACAGTATCTGAGAAAAAAAAAGTATATGCTAATGATTCTAATCATAAAAATATAGCGAAAGATAAAGTGAAAATGAGGGGAGGAAATAATGTGGAAGACGCTTCTGATAGTTTATAAAGATTAAAGTATTTATTTCTGCCATATGTATGTATTTACTTATTGAAGAATAAAACATGTATCACTTGAATAAATAATATGCCCAGCGAAAATAAAATATAGTGTTTGTCATTTCACTTCTCTCCCTATTCTTAAAAATCTAGGGTTTTAGGGGCACCTGTATGGCTCAGTCAGTTGAGCAGCCAACTTCGGCTCAGGTCATCATCTCACAGTTTGTGGTTTCGAGCCCCACGTGGGACTCTGTGCTGACAGTTCAGAGCTTGGAGCCTGCTTTGGATTCTGTGTCTCCCTCTCTCTCTGCCCATCCCCCACTCACACTCTGTCTCTAACTCTCAAAAATAAATTTCAAAAAAATCTAGGGTTTTATAAATTTATTATATAGTTGCATTTCCAGATTTTTATAAAACGTGCAAGATCTGTTTTATGTAGAAGCTTTATGAAGTGTAATTAAGAATTCTCTGCATAAAACTCTGGGTTATTCATCACAAACCAGATTTTATTTTGATTACATAATGTCAGAATCCTTCCATCTTGAGGGAAATTAGAGCTTTTCTTAACACCTCTATTAATGTATGCTTGCATTGAGCAAGCACCCCCCTATCCCTACCTTCAATAAGCAACATGGGAATGTGAATCAGAATAATTATTCCATGTTTTATTCTGAAATTCTACCCATGAATCAGTTAATTTATATGGAGATCTGCTAAGCTTATGGTGCCATTTGTATTTCTTAATCCTTCTTTTATTAGCTATACTTATGAGAAAATTATACCATTATTTTCCTACAAGCCTCAAGCCTCAACTAATTTGCGTAGTCAAAAATATTTTCAAGTGGCCTTTCCTTCCAACCTAAGAATTATTCATACTGTGTGTCTCAGTTTGACTGAATATGTCTCATTATTCATACATGTGCACTTTACTCTGCTGGTAAGAATAAGCACTCAGGAAGTATAGTATTAACAGTACTTGAGGCTTGTACTAGTCAGTTGTTCTTGGCCTTTATTTATCTGTCATTGCTATGGCCTTTCTCTGTTTGTGTGTGTGGTTTTGTTTCTTTTTTTGTTTGTTTTGCTTTGTGCTAGTCATTCATTAACATTATTTTTATAAAGACAGTGTTGATTTATGAGTAAGGGGAGACAGACACTTTCTCTTCTAAACTCTGGGATTCTGGCAACTGATCTGACAGTTGCAGAAGTTTTCCAGCATTATATGGTAACAATAGAAAGGGTATTTGGAAAACAAAATTATGCCCATCAATTATTAATCTACATGCTTTCTTTCCCCCTACACACTGAGTCTCTAACATTAAAATTTCATTTCCATCAATATTTGTAAAATGTAAAATTTACAGAGTTTTGTCATTTCAACTCTTCTCCTTGAATTCTAATTTTATAAAACCGCAAGCTTCAAATAACACTTAAAACAGCATTTTATTATTTCATTGAAGTTAAGTCATAGCTTTGAAGATATTTAAATTCTGAGTCTCAGTAAAGCTGCAGACGCATACACTTTTAAGGAGGTCTGAATGTGAAAAGTGGATATTCATGAGAGGATTGTCAAATGGAATCTGTAGATCTCCAGGGGAAAATTCCAGGCAAAGGCATGCCCATTCAGCTCAAGAAGATGTTGCCTGTGATGAGGAAGAACACAAGGAAGAAGAGAATAATAGAAATTGAAGGCAAAATGGTTAACTGAGATCCAATTTTTGAAAGCTTTTTAGAGTATTGCAGGATCGTTCGGCTTTAATAAATCATACAGGAATATGTTAACAAGTTTTTAGCATGCACTAGATTATATACTACCAGAATCATTATGGGTTGTGAACGCTGTGATGTTGGTCGACTCTAGACCAAGCAAAATATTGCTTTAAGATATGGCAATAGTCCAGGTGAGGTGATGGTGGCTTTTAGTGTAGAGGTGATGAGAAGCGGTTGGGTTCTTGTTAGTTTTGAAAGATTTGCTGCTAGATTTGCTGTGAAATATGAAAAAAAAGAAGTATCAAGGATGAATTTAAGAATGTTGCCCTGATGAACCAGAAGAATGAAATTGCCATTTGTGTAACAGGAAAGGCAGTAAGAGCAGATTGGATCTGGTAAAGGTGAGAAGTTCAGTTTGGAATATGTTAAATTTAATTGGCCTGTTACTTGACTATGAAAGTATGTAGGTATAAATGTTGGCATATATGTTTATATATATATATATATATATATATATATGTGTGTGTGTGTGTATATATATATATATATATATCTTTCTGGAATTCAGGAAAAATGTCTGTGGTAGAGTTATAAATTTTGAAGTTATCTGCATAGATATGCCATTTAACTGGAGCTGGACGATATCACTCAAGAAGACTATATATAGTGTGTGTATATATATATATATACTATTTATGTATATATATTTAGTGTATATATATAATGTATATATATAGTATATATATATTATATATTTGTACACACACTATATATATAGTGTATATATATATAAAGTGTGTATATATATATAGTATATATATATATATACTATATATATAGTTAGAGAGAGTATCTGTGTGTAAGAATTGAGTCCTTGAACATTCCAATATTAACTGGTAGGAAAGACTAGAGACCGAAAGGAGTGGCTGGTGATGTTGGAGGAAACTGAGGACAGTAGTGTGATTGGAAGTGATCAAAAACAGTTAAGTCAAGGAAGGGTTTAAAGAAGAATGGAGTAATCTCTGGGATGAAATAATGTATACACATCAAATAGGTTGGTGACAGAAAATAAATTACTATTAGACTTAGCAATATTGATAGTCCCTGATGACTTGTAAAGAAGTCACACACACACACACACACACACACACACACACACAAGAATTTTGGTGAACATATGGCTAATAGAAGCTATTAGAATGGTCTCAAAAGAAAACAAGAGAAGAGCAAGTCACATAGAGACAGTATAAGTGACACTTCATAGGAAGTTGACATAAAGGGAAAGGAGAAAGTGATGTCAAGGGATTTTTTTTAATCTAGAAGAGAAATAATAAATAATAATGACATATCTGAACATTCATGAGAATTACTCATAGGTAAAAAAGAAACATGAATCACTGTTCTTATATAACAAGATAAGGTGGAATCCAGAGGACACAAGAGTATTAGGAGCACAGAGTTCATCCATATCCACAGGAAGATGATCAGAATTTTGTGGACCCCACTTCTGGCAGATGGATATATAAAGTGATGCAATTTAGTGGCAATTTTTTTCATCTGCTTTCATTTTATCAGCACATGAAAAAGTGTGTTCCTATATACATTAGGAATATATAATGTGTACAATGTGTATAATAAGTTGAGCTCTTGCTTATGTTATTATATAGGCAATAAATATCTAGAAAGAGTTTAACTTAATTTAAAAATAAATATATTCAGTAAAGAAGGAGCTCTTCCATCAGCGTTGGTGACAGAAAGAACTGGCACAGGGGTGGACTCACAGCGAAGTTAATAAAGTTTGAACTTTAGGACTCTTTTCTTGTCATGGGCCCTACTGTGGGAGTGGCCCTATTAATTTTGTATTTGCAGTTTTATTTATTTTCCTTAAAGAAAAGTTTACTTACAAGAAGCTTTGAACATCCTTTTGCCCATTTATCATCCTTTACCTGACTTGGGAAAACAATCCTCTAAGCCTTTTCTGTCTTACAAATCTCAAGAAAACATCTTTTGTTGACTGATTCCAACCTGGAATCTGGAACTATACAGAGAAAGAGATTCTGGGAAATGTAGTTCTTTTGCCTTTGAAGAGGCTACGGATGATGCTGATTTGACAGGAGACTATCCAAGCATATCACGCTAAGGAAGAAAATGCAATTAATTGATTAGGAGATTAAGGAGACTTTAAGCCATTCAAGGGACTAGAGCTTAAAATAGGAGAGCATTTGTATATTAACACATCTGAAAGTGGATAACCGTGAAATATTAATCGAATCGTGGTTGATGCTAAAAGGACACAGAAGGATAACAGTTTGTAATAAAAAGGCAAAGGAAAAAAAGAACAAAGGATTTTCAGGATGTCTCCAGAAATGTTCAGGGAAGAGGGTACCCTGATTGTAAGGCTTGTTTGGCATTCACTAATAATGTATTCAACGCATTTATTAATAATTCATATTATATACTATCATTTAAAACAAGACATGAGTCGGGGCGCATGGGTGGCTCCGTTGATTAAGCGTTGACTTCAGCTCAGGTCATGATCTCACAGTTTGTGGGTTCGAGCCCCACATCAGGCTCTGTGCTGACAGCTCAGAGCCTGGAGCCTGCTTTGGATTCTGTGTCTCCCTCTCTCTCTGCCCCTCCCCTACTCATACTCTCTCTCTCTCTCACTCTCTCTAAAATGAATAAACGTTTAAAAAAAATTAAAACAAGACTGGAGTGGACCCTCTCTTTAAAGAGCATATAGTCTAGACCATCACTGTCCAGTTGAAATAGAATTCCAGCCCTAAATGTGAGCCGCATATGTAATTTCAAAATTTCTAGCAGCCATAACAATAAAGTAAAAAGAAGCATAAAATTAATTGTAATAATTTTACTTGACCTGATATATCTAAAATATGTATTATAATTTCAATGTTTAATCAATATAAAATTATTAATGTTATACATTTTACATTCTATTTCTTTTTTGGTACTATCTTCAACTTCTGCTGTGTATTTTACACTTACAGAATACCCCAGTGTGGACTTGCCACATTGGAAGTGCTCAGTGTGGTTCATAGCTACAGCATTGACCTGCACAAGTCTTCTAGACAATTGGAAGTTTATCCTGAATAATACTTCAGGAGTCCGTTATGAAAATGTCCTGTACTTGCAATCTGGACCACACAACAGTCTGTGGTGATCCCTCAAGATAATGCTACCTGTTAGGCTGGCTTGGGCTTCCTTTATGACATAAGAAATTCAGAATTTCTTAATTCTGAAAACTATGACAGTGTGTCCTTTAATTCTCTAATGTATTGTGATAATTGGGGACAAGGTGCTTTTCAAAATCAGTGAACACTGGTGTGTCTTATGTTCTAACATCATCAACTAAATATGCCACAATTGGAAATAAAGTGATAACTTGAGTAGGTAAATAAGCTAACTTACAATATCCAATACAATTTATAATTTACAATATCTACAATATTTACAATATCACCCTAAGCCACCATTGCCTTTGCAAACGTACACTAGTTTTTAACCTTAATATATAATGGCATACCAAACTAAAAATATAAGCCTCCTTCCTTTCCATTAAGGTAAATATGAGTTGGGTGGGAGATTAACTATGACTTAGCCCTTCCCTATGAGAAGATGGATTGGGGGTTCAGAAAACGCTGCATTTCTGCACCTAAAGTTATTAAGGGTAGGGCAAAAGCAATTATTGAGAAGTTTAAAAAGCAAATTTAAAAAACCTTGAGTAATTCAGCAATTTGTTGATTTCATATAAAAGTTCCACCTTCTGAAAAAAAAAGTAAATAAATAAAAATAATGTGAAATTGGTTCTGATGAAACAATTATTGAGATTTTGGAATGGGTAAATCTATCTTACATATTTATAAAATCAATTGCTAAAAATTCCTTTAAAATCTCAAAATATACAAAGTGTCTGGGCATTATTTCGTTTAATTGTCTAATTTATTGTGATAATTGAGGACAGGGTGCTTTTCAAAATCTGTGGAACACTGGTGTGTGTTGTGTTCTACCATCATCAACTAAACATGCCACAACTGGAAATAAAGTGAAAGCTAGTTTTGAAAAAACTATCTGTCATCTCAGACACAAAAGAAAATGGAGTCAATACATAGAAAAAGAAGCTAAACTTAAATGTAATTCAATTTTATTTTATCTATAGTTGTCTATCTATCATCTACCCATTTACTAATCTCTTCCCCACCCTCTCCTGTTCTTTTGTTAGAAATTTAAAACTCCGGGTATTTCAACTAGCATGATTTAGGCATGTGTGTGCGTGAAGTGGTTGATGTAGCTAATTAGTCTTCTCAAATCATTTATTTTCTGTAGTAAACTGAAGAAATTATATTTAAATTTCTTTGTGGGTGCATATTTATAAAGATTGCAAGGTTACAGCTAACTGCCACTTGCATTTGCTTAGTAATGCTCACGATTTAGGATAGAAACTCCATCTGTTTTAGTATGTCAAGGGCATAGACAAATGCAAGTGTTTATAAATTAAAAGAAGAAATGAGAGCCAGAAGTCTGGGAAATTGTAGAAAGATTAATAATATCATTGGAAATCCAATTTGCCTGAACAGAAAATCATATTTTCTGGGAGAAATATTAATACCAGAGATGTCTAAGTGGGTTATTTAAAGATTAGATTTCAAAGGATGGGGGAGTAAGAACATAAACAAGGTCAAACAAATAAGGACTAATATGGTAGAAACTTGAGATCTTACTGAGGATTGATTGCCGCCTATTTAAATACCTTTTGATGGTGGTAAAATACAAAAATTTGAAAGCATTTGTGGAGATCATTAAGTATATTTTGTTCAAATTAGGCCAGAGATGTTTGAGATACCATATGGTGTCAGATAATGGGCAAGTATTAGAATAGAATGGTATGTGAACTTCATATACAGTTTCTCAAATCCTGGCTCTACAAGAACGACAGTGCAGGAGTTCATTGTTACAGAAAAGGCAAATGAATACAACCATCTACCATTTCGTGGGATTTCATTCTTCTTAAAATGTTAGCGTATTTTCAGGAAAATTTATGCAGATATTAGATGAAATCTGTCTCAATGTTCCCATATATTGTAAATATATAAATATGGCATCAACTTTCATGTTAAGACAACTCTGCAGCAAATTTTAAACACTGGGCAGATTATGTTTTTCTTTTTATAACTTCTAAGTTGTTAAAGAAACTCCATCTCTCCTCAAATATATATTTTCAGGAACTGTGTTCATGATCAGCTTATTTTAAATGTAAGGTGGAACTTCATTTTGTAAGTATTAGTGTGATCTTTCATTTTTTCTGATCCGTGTCATCTAAGTATACCAAAACAATTCATGAGACCTTGTGGAAAAGTTATCCAGAGGTTCCTCTGCTTTCAAATCTGCTCAAAAATAGAATGGTAAAGATACTATTCCATAGATAAACAGCATGGGGGGCTGGTTTTTCTACCATATCTTAGTACATATGGCATTCTTTTCCAGGAAAGTTTTTGATTATTATACCCATGCAACTTCTACCTATATTTTAAGGCCAATATCAAAACCTTTGCTAATTGCATCAGATTTAATTAGAATGAGCTTCCACTTAGTAGCTCTTATTTCTTATCCTTATTCACTCTTTTTGTGGTGGTGATGGTGGTGGTGTTTTTTGAAAATTCTATTCTATTTGTAGTTTAGTATATTTGGATTTTTTGGTCTCTTTACCTAGATTTTAAACTCCTTGTATCTAAGAACTAGGTTTTTACATTGTATTTTTCTTTATAGCTTCCAATAGCTAGAGTCAATTGATTAGCTATCAGGTTTTCATTTTTTATTTTTTTTATTAAAAAAAATTTTTTTAACATTTTTATTTATTTTTGAGAGACACAGAGAGACAGAGCACAAGTGGGGGAGGGTCAGAGAGAGAGGGAGACACAGAATCCGAAGCAGGCTCCAGGCTCTGAACTGTCAGCACAGAGCCCAATGCGGGGCTCGAACTCACAAACTGTGAGATCATGACCTGAGCTGAAGTTGGACGCTCAACTGACTGAGCCACCCAGGTGCCCCAAGGTTTTTAATTAATATTTGTTAAAAAATTAAGGCTTTGTATCAACAGGTATGTGTGAGGGGATAATGAACTGCATGTGATTAGTTTTGCTAGTTTGGAGAAAATGAAATAAGATACTGCAATTACAAAATAACATTTTTAGTATAGTTGATGCATAACGTTACATTTGTTTCAGATGTACAACAAAATGATTAATCTACACTGTATTAATCTGTCACCAAACATGGCTATTCCAATGCAACTGACTATATTCCTTATGCTGTACTTTTTATTCCTATGATTTATTCGTTCGATAACTGGAAGCCTGTATTTCCCACTCCATTTCACCCATTTGGCCCACCTACCTCCCCACTACCTTTGACAACCATCAGTTTGTTCTCTGAATTTACAAGTCCTACTCTGCTCTTTATTTGTTTATTCATTTGTTTTTTAGATTCCATATACAAGTGAAATCATACGGTATTTGTCTCTCTCTGTCTGACTTATTTCACCTAGCATAATCCTATAGGTCCATCCATATTGTTGCAAATGGCAAGATCTCATCGCTTTTCATAGCTGAATAATAGTCGTGTGTGTGTGTGTGTGTGTGTGTGTGTGTGTGATCTCTTCTTTATCCATTTATCTATTGGTGGACATTTGGATTCCTTCCATAACTTGGCTATTCTAAATAATACTGCAATAAACATGGGGGGGGTGCATATATATGTTTGAATCAATGTTTGTTTTCCTTGGGTAAATACCCAGTAGTGGAATTATTGAATCATATGGTGGTTCTATTTTAGGTTTTTGAGGAATCTCTATACTGTTTTCCACAATGGTTGCACCAATTTACATTCCTACCAGCAGAGCACAATGGTTCCTTTTTCTCCACATCCATGCCACCCCTCCTTATTTCTTGCCGTTTTTATTCCAGCCATTCTTACAGGTATAAGGTGATAATTCATTGTGGTTTTGATTTGCAAAATAAAAAAATAAAAAATAAATAAAAGCACATTTTTATGAGGATTTAATAAATGTAGTAATTAAGGAAATGTAGTAATTAAGGAGAGTTACCAGTAAAATGATTTCCAGGGTGTTTTTGGGTTTGGGACCTGGAAGACTAGTGATATTGCTAACTTAAAAGATTTGTGGATGAAAATTATTTTATTATTTTTGTCTGTTGAGTTTTTGATGCATCAGAAGGATCAGAATTGATTTTAAGGTTAGTAATCACCAGCAAGAAGGACATGTTAAAGTTTATATTAAGTCACAGCAACATGTGGAGAGAAATGAGAGATAAAAGCTACTGGAAAGGATTATCAAGCTTGCCTCTGGTATGAGGCCAGGTTCCAATCTCCTCATTTGAGATCTCATTCTTTTTATTAAAATAGTTGTAAAGTCATCTACTGAGAATCCACAATACCATCACGAGAATAGGAAGAAATGAGAGATTATGGCAATCATTTATATTACAAATATGAAGCTTAATTATAAATACTAGATACAAAACACCACCATCATCAACACAGTATTATTAAAATTAACATTTATGGCCTGTCATTCTGCTAAGATTTATTTTATTTCATTCTCACAGTGTAATCAAGTAGGTATTGTTGTTTTCCCCATTTTATAGATGACACGACTAGGAAACAGACTACTGGAGAAGTTGCCAAATGTCTCACAAAAAGCAAGGGATACATTTTTTATTTGAATTTCAGTTAAACTCATGCCTTCACTTTTAATACCCATAAAATATTGATATAACACAGTTTACAAATATTATCAGTTTTTTCCCACATTTTAACTGTTTTTTACTCTGTACCCTAAATTGTGAATGTTGATTATTATTTCCTGCAACCAAAAAAGATAAGTTAAATAAATATAGATGTTCCACATCTCCCTCCCTCCCACCCTCTCCCTCTCCCTCTTTCTCTCTCTCTCTCTCTCTCTCTCTCTCTCTCTCTTTTTCTACCCCTGTCCTTCTCCCTCTCTCCTAATCTCTCGAATGGCATAAAAGGAAAGGAAATTAGGTAAAAGTGTTTAAAATCACAGTGAAAATGTCTCTTTGGGAATACATAAACAACATTATAGGTATACTTTGATTATTTACCTTAGACATTCCATTGAACACAAGAAAATTTTATGTATATTATATGTGTTTCTGTGACATGTCTTCTTGACTAAGAAGTAAAAATGTAAGAAATAAATGAATGCTACTTTAATATTTATATCTAGGCAGAGAGAAGTCTATATTTAACAGCACAGTGTAATTTAACTGTTCTATCAGAGATGCTAGTGATGTAGAAACTTCTGAGGTTTTATTTTTACTGCTATTTTTGTTTGTTTTGCTCTGGTCTAAGCACATGAACTTGGAAAAATGTTTCCTTTAGATGATACAACGGGTTGATCCATTTCTTCTTCTTGTAACTTGTGTTAGGGTTTAGTATTTGAAAGACTGTAGTTTATAAGGGTTAAGAGTGCAGGTTTTGGAGACAAATTGAATGGGTTGGAATTTCATCAGCATCATTTACTTAGAAAACCTTAAGAAAATGTTTTAGCTTCTACTACCTTAGTTTCCTCACTTTTAGTTTTTAATGTTTTATTCTAGTTTTTAATTTATTTATCTTAGAGAGAGAGAGAGATTGAGGCAGAGAGAGAGGGAGACAGAGAATCCCAAGCAGGCTTCTCGCCGTAAGCACAGAGCCCAACTTGGGGCTCAAACTCATGAACTGTGAGATCATGACCTGAGCAGAAACCAAGAGTCAGACACTTAACCAACTGAGCTACCCAGGCACCCCAGTTTCCTTATTTTCAAAATGTAGTGATTAATGATACTACTTACTCTACACATTGCTATAAGGATTAAGTGAGCTAATATAGGTGTTATACGTAGTGTCTGGCAGATACTAAGCTTTAAATAATCAAAGGAATATTTGGTCATGAATAATGGATGTGATCAAAATAGAAAATAATGCTATACTAAAGGCCCTGAATAGTACGCCGCAATAAAGCAGCCCTTTATCCCAGCTTTGGTAAATCTCCTATGGACTGAGATTCTTTCTTATTACTACATCAAAATGTTCTGTTTGTTTTCTGCTGGCATACACGCCCAAGTGATAGATATGCTGTGCTTTGCAAGCCACACAAAGTGGTATAACCTTTCTCATGAACCAGATTCCTAGGGAGGAGGGGCCGGCCAACTTGACATATGTTAATGAGACGCAGCAAAATAAAATTTAGGCCTTGAAGAGGAGTCTCTATTTTTCTCAGGATTTCAGTCACAGTGACAGATGCTAATTTATACACAAGTCTCAAGTTCTGATGCCATGAGATTTTATTTCAGGAAGATAGGAGGGTGTTGAAAGGGTAGGTCATCTTTCAGTGTGGGAATCAGCACCCATGTTGCATTCTGTGAATTGTATGCAAGAATATGGTATTTGTTTGTCTTTCCCATCCTAAAGCACCTAATAGGATAAACAAATAGTATTTGTTGATTTGAATTCATCTTTGTATACTGTATCTAATCTTAAAAGGAATAACGGAATGCTATTATACTTTTAGAAACACTTAAAGTAGCGGAAACAATTCCAGACTAGGGACACCTGAGATAATGACACGGCGAAGGAAAGATCTTTCTTGTATAGATTAACAAAATAACAGGTAATTTTTTTTTTCTTCTGGAATCTTTTTGGCTTTTCTTACATTCTTGTTATTTCTCCTCCAGTATATGAGGGTGAGGCCGAACCATGAGTGAAGAACTTGTCTGAGTTCATTGGAGAGCCGTAGTTCTGTCGACACACTGTTGTGCTTGTTTTAGAAAAGTTGATGGTATGCAAGGATGTCAGTGAGTGAAAAAGTGATGTGCAGAGACCTCTAGAGACTGGAACGCTTAACTACACTTAATACTCTGCAGATATGGTTCAATGCTATACAGTAATTGAATTACTTGGGGAGCTATAACACAGCTATAAAGAGAACAAGGTACTCTTCTATTCCTATGATGTGGTTAAAATCATTGTTCTCCAAAGCCTTATGCTTTTGGCTATTTTCCCCTTAATGAGTTAATTAAGGTAAAATATGCTTTTCATTTGCTCTACTGTAAAAACAATGATTAAACAACAGATGTTCATACCCCCCCAAAATATAAATTATCAATGTGTGCAGAATATTTATTTTTAGAAAAACATAGTCAGCATTTACCTGCTGCCATGACATGAGGGTATTTTATTTACCTTACCGTTTATTTGTTTTGAAAAAAAAAAAAAAACTGGTGTGACACATTTATTTTCCTTTCCTGATGTATTGGACTGTCCCTTTTCATACCTTTGACTTTGGCTGGAAAATTTCTTTAAATGCCTATTACTAGTCCTATAAAATTTATTAAAATGAAAATTCCAGGTTACAATATTATAAACACACTGTATAATCAGTTGTGTCCTCATGTTAACTGTTTTTCCTCTGTAGAGTAAGTTGTGAATGGTGGCTATTTCTTATTACAAAGAAATAGATCAGTTAAACAAGTATAGCTTCTCCATAGTTCATTCTCATTCTGTCTCTCTCTTCCTCCCTCCCTCAATCTCTCTCTCCCTTCTCCCAGCAGATTTCTGTGTACTAGTGTATTAGTTATAGTCCAAAAAATCAGAATCAGTAGGAAATGTATGTGTGTGTCTAAATGCATCACACACACACACACACACACACACACACACACACGTGTGTGTCTGTGCTCATGTGTGAGAGAATAAGTGAGAGACTGATCGATTGACTAATTAATTTTAAGGGATTGGCTTACTTTATTATGGGGCTAGCATGTCCAAAGTTTGTTGGACAGACTGACAGACTGAAGACCCAGGAAAGAGTTGATGCTTTAATCTCTAATCCAAAAGCAGTCTGGAGACAGAATTCCTTTTTCTCTTAAATCTTTAAGTCTTTCTTCTCTAAAGACATTCAACTGATTAGATAAGAACTGTCCAAATTATGGAAGGCAATATGCTTTATATAAAGTGTGCCAATTACTTACATCTAAAAATATCCTTCCAGCAACATCTAGCCTGGTATTTGACAGGTATTAAGTTGACACATAAAACTGACCATCATACTGGGTAATTCTATAATTATTTTATGCAATTTGACTACTCTAAATAAACCAAAACAAGCCAGAGCGGTCAAAATATGAACACAAACATACACACAGACACATACAATTGTGTAATGAGTAGTGATTTTTTAGTTTATTTGTATTATAAATTCTATATAATTACAATAAAATGTTTCTCACGACGAAGTGCAGAATTGAGGAAATATCTTACAGTTAAAGTTTGCCTGTACTTGATGCTCAGTCTACCCCAGTGAAAATATTCTCTTACAACTGATTTCACTAAAAATAAATCATAACTTAAAATTCAATTATTGTTATAATTCATACACAAGTGCTGGTTTTTGAAACAAGACATTTTTCATTGGTTACCGTTTCCCCCCACCCTGTGGAAATGTAGATTGAAGTGTATTTCCTCTATATTTCAAATAAGGTTTGAAAGATACCAAATGGCAAATGTGTCACTTATTACTGAGTAGGTAAAATAAGAATAAGAAATTTGCTAACACTCTTTTTTTAAACCTAATTAATATAACAAGAATTTTTCTTATATTGATACTAAACATGGTGTCCTCTTAGAGATTAGATTTTAGTTGATAACAACTGTGGAAAATACTTAAACTATATAAAAAGGTGTCTCCAGCCACCAACATTTATTTATTTATTTATTTATTTATTTATTTATTAAATGTTTTTTATTTAAGAGAGAGACAAACAGAGCATGAGCAGGGGAGGGGCAGAGAGAGAGGGACACGCAGAATCCGAAGCAGTTTCCAGGCTCTGAGCTTTCAGCACAGAGCCCTACGCGGGCTCGAACTCATGGACTGTGAGATGGTGACCTGAGCTGAAGTCAGATGCTTAACCGACTGAGCCACCCAGGCGCCCCTACCGACATATATTTAAATATGAGCATAATATAGAATACTCACTGAGTTTGGCTTTTAAAGTTTAACACTATTTGTAAATCAACGTATAGCATATTTCTAGAGTACTTTCACTAGCATTCGCTTTTGGAGGGGCATTTGCATTCTCTTCATATGAAATGAATAGGATATGACTGCTGAGTCATTTGGCTAATTAAAAATTATTTTTTCATACACAGGAAGTAGTTTATACAAGGTCATAGCAATTTAATGGCACAACCAGAGATAAAATCTACTTTCACCAGTTTCCAATACAATGCTATATAATCACTTGAAATTTACTAAATAAGGATCAGGTGGGGCGCCTGGGTGGCGCAGTCGGTTAAGCGTCCGACTTCAGCCAGGTCATGATCTCGCGGTCCGTGAGTTCGAGCCCCGCGTCAGGCTCTGGGCTGATGGCTCGGAGCCTGGAGCCTGTTTCCGATTCTGTGTCTCCCTCTCTCTCTGCCCCTTCCCTGTTCATGCTCTGTCTCTCTCTGTCCCAAAAATAAATAAACGTTAAAAAAAATGAAAAAAAATCAGGTAACTGGGGAAAAAAAGTTTATATAATTTAATTTCACAAAGACTTAAGAAAATGGCAATATAATCTTTATATATTGTTGACACTAATATATTAGAATCTATGTAGATATTTGATACAACTTATTTAATATATCTAGAAAAACCCATAAGATAAACATCTGAACAACAGTTCTGTGTTTCATTTTGTTTAAAAACAATGTAGATTAGTTAAAGGGTGAATTGGATTCATGATATATGGTTAATAGTCTGAGTTTTCTTTCTTTATGAATCTAAATGTAGTAATATCTGAATGAGAAGTACTTAAATGGAAAATAAGCAGGAAATCAGCATTAGATGGCCGGATGAATCTGAATACACAAAAATGTTAATTTAGAAACTAAAACAAAAAAATACATAGAAGAGAGCACAGTGAAGATAAAAGCAATAATAAAAATTATTGAGGCACTACAATTTGTCAACGTGACAAAGCAGATGATCAGGAAATAGACCAGTTGTGAGGGATTAGGGTCCAACAAAATGACAATAACAAAAACAGCTTTCTCTTTCATACAAAAATAAGATGTATTAAATTAGCTTATGGAGTATATGCCCAGAGTAACTGATAATTGGAATAAAGAATCATCAGGAGAAACAGTTTGCAATAATCACATGTTTTATGATAACTTAAATCTGTTTGGCATTGCTCAGGCAAAAAATACTGAATTTGAAAGAGTTCATCTTGATATAAATTCAGACAAAGGTATAAATGATAAAGAAAAATTCATTTCTGAAATCGGACACATGAGAGAACACAAAGAGGTCTTCCAAGGAATGAGGGAACTAACAGGTGGTTCCTGATGGTAGAAATAAGAAAAACTTTCTTTACTAACCATGTTGCTTAAGCTTTCCCTTCCTCACAGTGACATGCTCCTCCCTTTCAGGGAAGATCCTCAGATGTCTTATTTGCATTCAAACAATTTGTTTGATTTTCATATCTGGTTCAGAGGGGAAAAATTTTTAAAAAAGAAGCAGGAAGAAATTTATTTTGAGAGATATTAGCCAGATTCTAAGTACACACATATACATATTTTGGAGAAATCGTAACTATGGTTCTCATATGCTGACATCTCCAGAAAATTCCCATGCTGCTGGAAACACACAGAACAATTCTGACCCTCCAAAGTAACATTTTTATGTGATGCCACTGACTAGTTTTCACTCTTCTTGCATTACGAATTAAAGATGCAATGATGTTCCAGTTTCTATTCATTTATCAGCTTCAGAGGTATTCAGCAACTATAATGTATAACAACCAACCAACCAAAACAAACAAAAAAAAACTAGAATAACTAAAAGGGGTGCTTCTCAAGTTATACTATCAGAAGAAAACAAAGAGGCATGATCAGGAGAATAAGGGCTATCACAAAAATAGAAATTCATGGTTTCTTGTTGAGTTTCCAGATCTGAAGAAGTTTTGGTCCCATTATCCACTAATTTATTTATTTATTTAAAAAATTATTTTAATGTTTGTTTATTTTTTTGAGAGAGATTGACAGAGTGTGAGCAGGGGAGGGGAAGAGAGATAGAGGAAGACACAGAATCTGAAGCAGGTCCAGGCTCTGAGCTGTCAGCACAGAGCCCGATGCTGGGCTCAGGCCCATGAACCCATGAACCGTGAGATCATGACCTGAGCTGAAGTCGGACACTCAACCGACTGAGCCACCCAGGCGCCCCTCATTATCCACTAATTTAAAGAGAGAATAGATTCCCAGGAGAAAGAACCTACAACACCATAGCATATATGCACAATAATGATTCCCCCAGTTGTTCCCCAAAGGTGTCTGTATTAATTTACTTGAATAAATACACACTGAATGAAAGGGACTACTCAAATATTTTGAAGACTATGGATTACAGGGTCAGAGTTGACATTGATACTCAGCTACTCCAAGAATTGTCATGACCCGTTGGTTAGAGTGAGAGCATATGAGAGGCAGGTAATAAATGGAGTCCAGGTGAATCCTGGTGGCAGCATTGAATCTACAAATTACTCTGACCCCTGAATGAATAATAGGTACAGACATGCTTTGATGTTGGTACAACTCTCACATTCGTTCTTTGGCCTGTGGGGTAGGAGCTATCATAGTAGGCTAAGTGATAGCCTTGGGAATCAACTTCTCTATCTCCAGCTAGAAGAGTAATTCATAAATAACATCACCTTTCATAGTAGGGTGTATTATAGAAATTAAGGCCACCTTTAAAGACATAAAAAAAGACTGGCAAGGGTGATAATCCCTATCATGTCTCCATTTAATTTCCTAGTCTGACTCCTGCCAAAACAAGAGAGATCTTGAAAGATTTTAGACTTTATGCAAACTTTGTGATTGCAAACTCTAGGTGTAGGCTCTGTTGCAGTTACCATGTTGGATGCAGCAGTATCTTTGCTAAAGCAGGTAAATAAAACCACAAGTATACAATATGCATCCATTGAAGTGGCAAATAATCTTTTAAAATTTCTGTCTGAAAAAAGACTCTGAAATAATTGGCTTTAGTATGAAATAGACATGGTTTGCATTAATGTTTTTGCTCCAAGGCTATGTGAAATCTCCTATTATGTCATAACATGGTTCAAAGAGGTTTGGAATCTCTGAACATCCTGTAGACTTTCACATTTGTCCACTACGTTGATTACATAATATAATCAGGATTGATAAGCAGGAATTACCCAGTATTTGGAAGCCTTGAAAAGACACCATACATTTTGGTTAGTAGGAGAGCCAAAGAGGACATAGGAACCTTCCATATCAATAACTTTGTAGAGGTCTAGTTGTCAGGAGCACACTTAACTTATCATCCGAAGTAAAACTATACCATTTTCCACCAAATCATGAAGCATAACTCTTATTAAGCTTATCTGGTTTCTAGGGACAGCGTATTCTATCATATCGTTCTTGATCATAAACCAGGTTAGTAAAAGGCTACAAGCTTTCAGTGGGACCCAGAGTAGGAAAATTTCTGCATCAGATTCATGTTGCAAAGTCAAGAGCCCTTCAACTAGGTCCCTAGAATTTCACAGATTCTACTGTATTAGAGAGATTAGTGATTGATAAAGTTGTCATAGGGAATCTATGACCTGCCCCAGCACAGAAATCACAATGCTTTGGGAACAATGGAATGCCACTTGAAGTAGAGAATTATACATGTTTTGAAAACAACTTCTGTTTTTCGGCTAGGCTTCTTGAAATTTAGAACACTTGGTCATGGGATACAGATTTACTATGGTTCTGGGATTGTCCATCATGAAATGGGTTCTGTCAGCTCCATCAAGTCTAGGTGGGCCCAAGAATAATACATTGAATAATACATTGAAAATAATACATAGATCTACATCTAACATTGAGTATGAGCAAGACCGGAAGGCCTGGGCAAACTGCATGTGTAGGAAGCCCAGACTCTGTAATCTATCCCTATTTCCTTAGCTTATACCTACCTGTGGCCAAACAAAAGGCACATCATAACCAGTTGACTGAGGAGGAAAATGATCCATCTCGTTTTATACACGAATTAGCTGAAATGTGGGAGCAAGGTAAAAATAATCAGCAACTTCACTACAAGCTCATTCAGGGTTGGCCTTGAAAGACAGAAGCAAGGGAAGTGTATCCCAATGGGTAGAGATTTAGGCTGCACATGCAGTCATTCATTTAGTGTGGAAGAAGCGCTTAAAGGTTAGAATATATAATAACTCATTATTAGTAGCAGATAGTCTGGCGGGGGCCTGGAAAGAGAGCAGTTAGGTCAGAAGCAAAGATGTTTTGTTTTTTGTTTTTTAAATATTTATTTTGGGGAGAGAGAAAAAGAGAGAGAGTGAGCATGGACGAGCAGAGAGAGAGGGAGACAGAGAATCCCAAGCAGGCTCCACACTGTCAGTGCAGAACCAAACACTGGGCTCAATCTCACAAATAATGAAATCATGACCTGAGCCAAAATCAAGAGTCAGATGCTTAACCGACTGAGTTACCCAGGTGCTCCAGGGATGCAGCTGTTTAAGGCAAAGTCATGTAGATGGACATATGGGGGTAGAAAAGAGATGTGAAGATGCTTGTATATTATACTTAAATGGAGTCAGTCATCTTTTGTCATCAGCAATCCTATGTCTGACATGACATGGTAAACACATTTTAAAAAGTGGTCACAGTGGCAGATATGGAGATGATACTCAAACCTAACAGCATGGGCCCTCACCTGCCAAGACTGTTCTAGCTACTGCCACCCCAAATGTTTAGCCTTTCAGCAACAGAGAGCAATACTAAAATCCTATAATAGCATCATTCTTTGAGGAGGTCAATAAGCCATTCTGTGCCAAGTTGACATTTGGGGTTACTTCCAACCTGGAAGCTCAGAAATTTATTCCAATAGGAATAGATACAATTTCCAGATATGATTTTGCCTTCTCTATACTCAGTTTTTCAACTATCACCAGTTTTTGAAGACTCATGAAGTATTTGATTCACTGGCATGGGATCCCCCATATCATTGGGTTTATCCAGAGAAGTCACTGTAGAGTGAAGAATATGGTGAATTACCCCACAATAACGGCATCCCCTGGCTTTATTATATACCACACCAGCTGAAAGTTGCCACATTGATACAGCATTAGGAAAGCATGCTGAAGTCACAGCTGAGTTGTCACCTCTGAAATGATTATTTAAAAGGAAAGAAAGTCAGGGGCTTCTGGGTGGCTTAGTTGGTTGAGCGTCTGACTTTGGCTCAGGTCACGATCTCGTGGTCTGTGAGTTCAAGCCCCATGGCAGGCTCTGTGCTGACAGCTCAGAGCCTGGAGCCTGCTTTGGATTCTGTGTCTCCCTCTCTCTCTGCCCCTCCCCCACTCATGCGCTGTCTCTCTCTCTCTCTCTCTCTCTCTCTCTCTGTCAAAAATAAATAAACATTAAAAAAATAATAAAATAAATAAAAGGACAGAGAGTCATTCTTCAGGATGCAATATACCTTCTCACAAAGACCTTTATGTAGTTCTTAGACCAAATAGGAAGATTATACAGGCTTCCATATTAAGTAATTAAAACAGTAGTAACCCTAATTGTAATCAGTATAACCAGTCCTAATAACTTTCTTAACAAATTTGTCTTCTTGTCTTCACAGCATTAAAGGTCCTAGTTTCCAAAGGAGGGACATTTTTGCCTGGAACACAACAAAACCCCGTTGAGCTGTGGCTACCACTTGAACAGAGGCTCATTTTTGTCCACAAGTCATCAGGCACCAAGAAGAATGACCATTTTCCCAGGTGTTTGATTGTGATACTTAGGAGAAGAAGAATTGCTAGAAATCAATGGAGTCAGGGAGAAGTATGTCTGTACCCAGACAATCTGCTTGTGTACTGCCTAATATCCCTTCTCTAATTTTGATAGTAAATGTACAATTGGCATGAGGATGACATGGTGGCCAGAGTCCCAGACCCCTCAGGGATGAAGATCTGGTTCAGCCCATCAGCTAAGCCATCAGCGGTGGTAATGGAAGGTAAAGGGATGGTAGAGTAGGGCGAAAATAAGTATCACCATGCCCCTGAAATGAGCTGTCATCATGCGGGATGTGGTTCATCCTCCTTACTTGTCTAAGTTCCCTTCAAGAAGAAAGACTCAACAGTCTTAGAGAACTGTTTCCTGAATGTATATGTAGAATTGGATCTGAGTGGAGTAAACCATGGAGGACACACAGATATACTACCCAAGATCCCCCTTCAAGGAAGGGTTTGTTGCCACAGCTTCAGGGAGTGTTGGCAGCAGAAGGCAGTTAGCTACAGTCTGTTCAGGAATTACTTCAGTTGTAGAGAACCATTTTACCCTGTCATGATCGGAGGTGGTAGCCCAGATCCATCGAGTAGTGGAGGTGGGAGTATAAAGAATACCTTAATAGGGACAACTATTAAATGCTATTTCAACTTCATAACCTCTCCCCTGCCCCCATGGTACTGGCTGAAGCTGTAAGGCCTGAATCTAACTTGACTTCTTTGCCTATTTCAGCTTTTTCTTCCTTCCTTCTAGGGTCTTCCTTAACAAATATTCTAAACACGAAATTACTTCAGAATCTGCTTTGCATTGAACAAAACCTGCAACAAATCCTATTCTTTGATCCATACACGTTTGCCTCATATATTTTCAGGTTATGTTATTTAACTTCAATTTTATGAATAGTATATACTTAATGGGAATTATAAATTTTATCCTTATTAAATGGACATCTTTATTCTCTCTGGTGATTTTATCTTAAGTCGTGCTTTGGCTGATATTAATTTTACTACCTATGCTTATTCTTGTTTATGCGTATTTATCCTTTTCTTTTTGAATACACATCTCCATTTTTTAAAATTAATTTATTTATTTTGAGAGAGACAGAGAGAGTGCCAATGGGGGAAGGGCAAAGAAAGGGGTGGGTACAAAGAATCCAAAGTAGGCTCTGTGCTGGCAACAGAGACCCCATGTAGGGCTCGAACTCACAAACCATGAGATCATGACCTGAGTCGAAGCCAGACACTTAACCAGCTAAGCCACCCAGGAGCCCCTTACCTCCATTGTTTTAGGTGTATATTTTGTAGGCAGCATATATTTAGATCTTTACAAAATCCAATGTAATAGTGCCATTTTAAAGGGGGAGTTGAATTTTTTTTTTTATTTTTACAGTTGTAAATTACATACTTGGTATTAGTGACTTTATAATTGTCAAGTGTCAAACACTATATAAGTGTTTCTTAGGTCACTTGGGTGGCTCAGTCAGTTAAGTGTCTGACTTGGGCTCAGGTCATGATCTCGCAGTGTGTGGGTTGGAGCTCCGCGTTGGGCTTTGTGCTGACAGCTCAGAGCCTGGAGCCTACTTTGGATTCCCTCTCTCTGCCCCTCCCCCGCTTGCACTCTGTCTCTGTCTCTCTCTCTCCTAAATAAATAAATAAATAAATAATTGTGTTTCTCTTATTTATTCCTTTTTATTCTTGGATTTATTTTTTTTTTCTTCTATCTCTTGCTATGTGACTTATGTTTAAATTTTGCTCATCTTCTCCAGTGCTTTGAGAGGCATATGCCACTCTTATATTTGGCATCAGTTAACATAAAGTTTAAAGTAGGCACCTCTGCTTTTCAAAGCCTGGCAGACAATATGTGGGGAAAATAACTTCATAACCAAAAGAGCATAAGCATTATATCTCTGGTGCATTTTAATTTACACTTGATCCTAAGAAACTCATTAGAGGAAATGAGTTTTTAACAGTTCTTTCTCAGCAACATAAGGCAATGAGCAATTTAGATACACAAGAACATTTTACATTTTTGGATCCAAATTCTGTGATTTTAGAATTTTTTGTTTACATTTTAAAAATGGCTAACACTGAACTAACTCAAATGTAGTTTGATGTTGAAAGGAATTTAGTTCAGTTTGTGAGTATTTATGCAGAATCCCTCTTGAAACCAAAATAATTTCACTGAAATCAACCATAGTTTACTTAACAACACATTTAGAAAATACTGTGTATGTTTTCCCAGCAAACAAACCATTCAGAACCCACAAATTTGATGTTTCTGCTAACCTTTTCATCAAAAGCTGTTTCAAAGAAGATGTGAGAAGATTAGCAAATGATTAGTTTAAACTTTCTATTTTAGTGTAATCAAATAGTTCACATTTCTAGATTCCTTTTTTTTTAATAGAGCAGTATTATTTTCTTACTCAGCCCAGATGTTTTTGACAGACAGAATAGTGCAATTTGGGAAGAAGTGGCAAGGGAAGTTTATAATCCGACTACAGAGATGGAAAATTACCTCTAGTACCAAATACGTGGGGAATCTACAAAATAGAGGTGAAGTGATATGCCAAAATTCCCAGCAGTGGCATGTAAGAACTGAACATGGGGAGCACCTGAGTGTTTGCTTTGACTCTATCACGTAGTGCATTCTAATTCATTTTTGAATTAAGAATTTGAAGCTTGCAAGTATATTATACAATATAACATGTGTTTCTGGCATTATCAACTAAAGACTTATGTCTACCTATTGCATAAGTCTAGTCAATATCATTTCTGTTTTTATTTATTACTCTGAACATTACAATAATCATTTGATATGCTCTAGTCCAAGTCATTAATAACAAAAATGGTCAGACATGGAAATAATTGATTCAAAGCTATCATCAGTTATTATTTCTCTAAATTTTTATAGTATTTTATTAAAATATGTCTGATTATATGTTTTCTATTTATTTTCATATGGAAGTCAAGCATAAAGTCATGCATAGAATTATATTGAAATCTATTTTTCTGTTCCATCAATAAGTAGAAATAATTGCTACTAATAATTGCTAGTAATAATGCTAATTTTAGGGTCATTATTGACAATTCTATCCAAATCTCATTTCATGCCAAAATGTTTTTCAACAGTTAGATGTGGAGTTCCATATTTATACACAAATCAATATATGATTTTTCAATTATTTTATTGTGGTGAAATACACTAACATAGCATTTATGATCATACCATTTATAACTGTATAGTTCAGTGGTATGAAGTACTTTCATATCGCTCTGCGACTATTACCACCGTCCATTTCCAGAACCATTTTATCTTACAAACCTAAAATTCTGTATCAATTAAGCAACTCCCCATTCTCCCAATGCCCCAGCTGATGGCCACCACCTCCACTTTCTGTCTCTGTGATTTGACTGCTCTAATCACATCATGTACGTATTTAGATCAGGCCATATTTGTCTTTTTGTGACTTGCTTATTTAACTTAGCATTTTCAAGGTTAACCTGTTGGAGTTGAACATGAGTGCATAAATATCTTTTTTGAGACCCAGTTTTCAATCTTTTGGTATATAACCAGAAGCAGAATTGCTGGATCATATAATAATAATCCTATTTTTTTTTTGAGGACCCACCACACTGTTTTCTGCAAAGGTTTTTGCCATTTTGCATTCCCACTAATAGTGAACAAGAATTCCAATTTTTTCACTTCATAACCAACAGATTATGTTTAAAAGACTATTTAATTCTCAATAAATGGCCTCGGCACTCCTGTCAAAAGTAATTTGACTATATACGCAAGGGTTCTTTTCTGGGATTTATTTTCTATTCCATTAGTCTATATATCTATCTTTAGGACAGTAGTATTTGCTTTGATTATTAAAGAGAAATGTCTAAGTCCTTTGCTTATTTTTGAATAGGTTATTTGTTTTTTTGCTGTGGAGTTTTAGGTGTTCTCTATTCTGAATATTAATATCTTATCAGATATATGATTTGTAAATATTTTCTCCCATTCAATGGTCTCCTTTTCATGCTGTTGATAGTGTCCGTTGATGCACAAAAGTTTTTTAATGATTATGAGGCCCAATTTCTCTATTTTTTCTTTCGTTGAAAGTTACTTTGATATCATCTCTAAAAAATTATTGCCAAATCCAATGTTATGAGAATTTGCCTTATGTTTTCTTCTAATAATTTTATAATATTAGGTGCTACATTTAGATCATGGACTAATTTTGAGTTAGTTACTGTATATTGTGTTAGGTAATGATTCAATTTCATTGTTTTCCGTGTAGATATCCAGATTTCCCCAGATCATTTGTTGAAAAGACTAATCCTATCCCCAGTGAATGGTCTTGGCATTCTTCTCAAATATCATTTGACCATATATGTGAAAGTTTATTTCTGGGAATCTCCTATTCCATCCCATTGGTCTATATGTCTATCTTTATAACAGTACTACACATTGTTTTGATTATTGCAGGTTTGTAGCAAATTTTGAAATCAGGAAGTATGAAGCTTCTAGCTTTGTTCTTTTTCAGGATTGTCTGGCCATTCAAGGTCTCTTGAGATTCCATGTGAATTATAGGATGAGTTTTTCTATCTCTGAAAAATATTTCATTGGGATTTTGATTGAGATTGTACTGATCTTTGGACAATATTGACATCTTAGCAGTGTTAAGTTGTATAATGCATATACATGGCTTTTTTTTTCATTTCTTTATGTCTTTAATTTCTTTCAGTAATGTATTTTAAATTATGCATCTCTTACCTCTTTGGCTAATTCCTGTTTTATTCTCTTTAATACTATTGTAAATGGAATTGCTTTTCTAAATTCATTCACGGATTGTTCATTGTTAGTAAGTAACAATGGAACTGATTTTTATGTGTTGACTTTGTATCATGATACTTCACTGAATTTTTAGTTTTAAATTCTGTGTGTGTGTGTGTGTGTGTGTTTGTAAACCCTAGGATTTTGTGTGTATAAGAACATATCATCTGCAAACAGAAATAATTTACTGTTTCCTTTTTAATTTGGACAATTTTATTTCTCATCTTAGACTAATTGGCCTGGCTAGAACTTTCAGTGCTATGATGAATAGTGGTAAAAGCTGGAATCCTTCTCTTGTTCCTGATCCTAGAGGAAAAAAATTCAATTGCTTAGCATTGAGTGTCATGTTTGCTTTGGGTTTTTCATATTTGGCTTTTATTGTGTTCAGTTAGTATAATTTTAATCCCAATTTGTTGAGTATTATTATCATGAAATAGTGTTGAATTTTATCAAATGCTTTTTCTGCGTCAGTTGAGATGATCACTTCTTTTCTTCATTCTGTTTCATATGGCATAGTTAATTGATCAATTGTTTGATAAAGTATCGTATCAAACTTTTACTATGTACAGTAGACTAATCAATCAGCAAGAACTTATATTAATTAATTCTATGGAGACAGTAACTAGAGAAAGAGGATTTTGAGTATATATTGTGAAAAAGTGATTCACTATTGACAGGAGAATAAGAATGAAAACAAGATAAAAGGACATTTTTGAGGGCCTTACAATATTTAACAAGTTTTGACCCTACGAAGTATTTTTTTTAAATGTTTACTTAGTTGTTTTGAGAGGGGAGAGGGGCAGAGAGAGAATCCCAAACAGGCTCTGCACATTCAGTGCAAAGCCCAATGTGAGGCTCGATGTCATGAGGTGTGAGATCATGAAACTATGAAATCAAGAGTTGGATGCTTTAGCCAACTGAGCCACCCAGGTGCCCCAGCCGATATAATATTCTTAAATTTTATTCTTTTTCTTCTTTGCATTTGCCAATAACTGACATGCTAATATATTTGTTTATTTTATTCTCCCTAACTAGAACAAGAGGTCTGCAAGGAAAGGATTTTTCTCTCATTCACTATTGCATCTCCATGGATTAGGTTCTGGGAAGATATTTTCAATGCATGAATCTAAAACAGGTACACTTACTCAATTCAGTGTGTTTATACACACACACACACACACACACACACATATATATGTATATGTATATATATATATGTATATGTATATATATATACATATATATATGAAATTTAACTATTATTTTCTGTTTTAAAGTTAATATTTTGTTGACAGTGGGAGAGAACCAAAATTCATAAATCATTTTTTCTACCCTAGATTTTTTTTCCATTTTATTATTATGCTTATTGAATATATTTCGCTTACATTTATGTTAAAAGAAACACTGTTTTCATGAACTAGGTTTAAATAAGGGAAAGGATGTACCAATAAAACAAGTGACACAGGTAGAGAACTTTCCCTATTTTTCTTATCCCATGAAGACTGAAATGTCTAACAGGCAATTTCTCATTCAATATAGAGGATTACCACAATTTGATAAATGTCATATCCTCAGAGGTTATATAAGAGTTTTTAATAGCATGAAAATTAATTATTAATTTAAAATATATTAAAGATTAAGAAAATGCAGTGTTTTATTCCACTTATAGAAGTAAGAGATTGTATTTTAGGTCTCTCATATCATGCAGAATTGAAATCATGTTTATTTCTTCATTAGGCACCAAATGCTACAATTTCTTCTTTAGAAAAGGAGAAATTAAGGGAGCCTGAGTGGCTCCATCAGTTAAGTGTCTGACTCTTGATTTCAGCTCAGGTCATGATCTCATGGTTTGTGAGTTCAAAGCCCCACATCAGGCTTTGTGCTGACAGTATGCCAAGCTTGCTTGGAATTCTCTCTCTTCTCTCTCTCTGCCCTTTCCACCATTCATGTTTGTACATCCACTCTCTCCTCTCTCTCTCTCCTCTCTCTCTCTCTCTCTCAAAATAAATAAATACATAAAAGAAAAATGAAATTATTAGTGTTATATACAGAGGTCATATTAATAAAAGCATTTTCAGAGTATACTGGGATAATTAATATAATTATCTAGCATACTGGAAAAGATTGAGGCAGATTGCACTTTGATGAACGTCATTTAAAGATTCATATCCAGAAACTCAATTCAAAATCAAAGTGTGAATATGCACTGAGAATGTCCTTTGAAAAGAAATATACTAAAGAATTGTGTAAGACTCATATATGGTTATTATACTGTTTTCCACCAATTGCAAAAGAATCACTATTTTATTTCATTCTCCCCTGCTGAAGCTCTATTTAATGTCTTTCAATTAAAGAAATACATAACAGTGGAAGACTAAAGAGACAGGGTACTTTCAGATTTTACATTACCCCTTACTGAGTAACATCATATTTGAACAAGTTTTTATATCTCTCCACTTGTGGGAAAACTAGCTCATGCATGTATTAGTGACAGAAAGGAAGTTGTCATACTGAGAACAAATAATTTCATGTGAGACTCACAAAAAAATAATTTATTTAATGAAGAATTTAAAGGTCATCTGTAAGTCTGAGGTTTTGGGAAACTTAAAAGTAATTGCAGTATGTAGCATTTATATTTATTTGATTATTTGAATACGTAGAAAAACCTTTATGTTGGTTTTATAGTACAAAATCACATCTACTACAAGTCAGACTCTGCTTTAGAAAAAAAATAACTAGTATAAATGATAAAAATGATTTGGAGGTTAGCAAAATAAAAATACATATACACATGGTCGATGACTTATGATGGTTCAACTTGCATTTTTTTTTTACTTTATTATGGTGAAAAAATGATACATGTTCAGTAGAAATTATCCTTCAAATTTTAAATTTTGATATTTTTGTGGGCTAGTAACATTTGGTGCTTTCTCATGATGCTGGGCAGTGGCAATGAAGTGCAAAACCCAGCCAGCCATGTGATCATGATGGTAAGCTACCAGGACACTTAGAAGCTTCCATACCCACTATGTGTTTCACTTTCAGTATGGTATTTAACAGATTACATGAGATATTCAATACTTAATTATTTTGTTTTTTTTTTTTTGATGTTTGTTTATTTTTGACAGAGAGAGAGAGAGAGAGAGAGCGAGCATGAGTGGGGGAGGGGCAGAGAGAGAGAGACAGACAGAATCTGAAGCAGGCTCCAGGCTCCGAGCTGTCAGCACAGAGCCCAATGGGGGGCTCGAACTCACCAACTACGAGATCATGACCTGAGGCGAGGTTAGATGCTCAACGACCTGAGCCACCCAGGCGTACCAACATTTGATAAAATAAGTTTTGCATTAGATTAATTTGCCTAACTCTAGGTGAATGCTAACTGTTCTAAGCACAATTTAAAGTAGATTAGGCTCAGTATGGTGTTCAATAGGTAAGGTATAATAAATGCATTTTTGACTTTCGGTACTTTCACTTACTATGTATGGGTTTCTTGGGATATAACCCTAATGTAAGTTGAGGAAGATCTATATACAATTTTATTTTTGGTATTTCATAGGCTCATGGAACTGAAAGGAACAATAAAGGTTACCAAATTCAAAGTTCTAAATTTTCAAATAATCATCAGAAAAGTTTACATAAATACTAGAAAATGTGCTCACTGGGGCACCTGGGTGTCTCAGTCAGTTAAGTGTCTGACTCTTGATTTTGGCTCAGGTCATGATCTCTCCCAGGTTGTGAGTTTGAGCCCTGCATCAGGCTCAGCACTGACAATTCAGAGACCGCTTAGGATTCTCTCTCTCTCTCTCTCCTTCTCTCTCTGCCCCTCCTCTGCTTGTGCTCTCTCTCCCTCAAAATAAATAAAATAAATAATTAACAATTCATAATCATAATCATAATAAAAAATTTGCTCACTGATGGAAGCCATATCCATAATAACTTAAATACAAACAAAATTTGTGGTAAATTTGTAGTTTGTGAAGTATCTTTTAATTTGTGTGTTTTTCTACTTATAGGTAATTTTTTTAATTTTAACAGAGTTGTTCATCTAGTTTTTGTTTTTAAGCCTCATGTTGTCTGCTGTGTGGAAACGTTCTTCTTCATTGCCCATGCAATTCTTATTTGTCATTGGAGGACCAACTCCTATGTGTCATTCCCGCCTACCATAGGGAATTAATTGCTTCCTGCTCTGGGTTGCCATGGAACTGTGCTTAAAACCATAGAATAATGCATGCAATTTTTTTAAAAATAGAATGAACAAAATTTCATATTTTTTGTTTTAGATAATACTTAAAATTATGAAAGCTAAAATTTTTAAATTTTAACTACGTTGGCTGAGTTTTTATATACGTTATATTTACACAATAAAAGAAAATTAAAGGACACCTCAGTGGCTCAGTTGGTTAAGCTCCTGACTCTTGATTTCAGATTGGGTCACACTCTCATGGTTGCCAGATCAAGCCCAAGTTGGGCTCATGCTGTGTGTGGAGACTGCTTAAGATGCTCTCTGTCTCTCTCTTGCTTTGCCACTCACCTGCTCTCTCTCTCTCTTTCTCTCAAAAAAAAAATAATAAAAGAAAGAAGGAATTTATGACCCAAGGATTTTAAATCTTAATGTTATAGGCAAAGCCTCATTTTTATGGAAAATAAAACACTCTTTTTCTTCCACTTCTAATAGCTCATTAAGAGAAGCCACTACTAAATCCTGTTCCTGCTGCATTTCTATGTAGCAGGACGCAGCTCTCGCAATCCTTCCTAAACACTGTTCAGGAGTGATGGAGTGATGAGCTTCATGTCTTGTACTTCTGGCATTGCACTTATTCTAGGGATCAGGACAATCTGTAATGTGATCCCAGGATGATTGTCCTGTTCTGCCGTGGTTATTTGGGAAGTTGCTGTAAACTGTTTTCTTTTAGAGAAAGACAAGACTTTTCAGATTCTGTCTTATTGGCCAGCTACTCTATTGATGTATTTGTTTTAGTAACTAAAGAGTCAAAGGTAACTTCTTCAGTGATTCTGTTTGGGTTTTACAAAATATTAGGAACAAATTCTCATGACTCTTGTATAGTTGTTGCCCTATTTCTAATGCCCTCTTTGTACGGCCCAATAAAATCAAAGCTATCATTATTTGCCAACAACTTGGTTTTGCAGATCCAGAATTTAGCAAATTTTTTGGCCTCAGGAATACTGGACAATATGGTAAGTATATAATTAGAAAGTACACTCCCTTCAGTGAACTGCAGAAATAATGTTAGAGTGTTATTAATTTTATAGGATCATTCAAGTTGTGCTTTCTTTTCTTCATCTATTTCCATACTCTTCCAAAATGAAATATTCATTTCCTCTATTATTTCTATTTTTGTTTTAAGTTCCAAAGGATGCTATTTATAGATTTTCCCCTTAGATTTCAGACATGCTTCCAGTTGTTTCCTTTGATTCTCTGCTGTGTTCTTCTTAATAAATGGATTAGTTTGGGACTTTTCTTTCATTTATGGTTTTGTCACCAGCCTGAGTTTGGGAAGGTATCATATTGAGAAAATGGTTCTGGGAAAGGGTCTTTTCCAACTTGGAGTCCAAAGCCTGTGCATTTTCTTGATAGCTGTTGCTGCATTTATTCCCATTGGTTCCATTTACTGTTATGTTAGGGTGCTTGGAATGACTGAATTCAAACTATGAAGTGTCAAGTTGGGCCTTTGGATTATGGGTTTTGCCTTTGGCAGTGCACCTGATGTCTGACGTCTAAAACAAGGTTGAGTGGATTTCTGATCTTGCTTAATGTTTGGATGTCTGTTGTTACAGCCTCCCAGAAGCACACTGGGGCATGAACAGAAAGTACAGTACCAGTGGGTGACTGTAACTTAGTTTCATTTAGTCTTTCATATTTATCCTTATTAACCCTTATAACCTTTATGTCCTTGATGACAGGTTTCTTTGATGCTTCAGTCCTACTAAGGTTCTGAACTAGTGAGAGGGAACTGCTCTTGGGAGTTTTTCTCCTGGTCTTGAAAGATTTGTTCCTCTAGAAAGTGGCTGTGACTTTATTGGTGGAATCTTAATTTGTGTTTCTCCAACAAATTGTTTATTAGTCTGTCTTTCAGAACAGCACTATTCCCTGAACTTTTGCCCAAGGTTTCTTTAGGAGTCAAACTGCTTTAGGTTTGATTATAAAAATTAGTCTTTGACTTACCTATTGTCCACAATTCGGAATTCAGCTTCCTTTCAGAGTCTGGTAAAGTTTGGGGCAAATTTTCCCTGTTCATCAGTTTCAGGAAGCTACCCAAGGATTCATTTCAAACACGATTATTGTCTACAGGGTCGGTGCATTTAGCATTTCCTCGATCTGCTACCTGCTGCTTTGCAGTTTTCAGTTCTTGTATATTAAGTGACCCCACAGTTTTTCTAGACAGTTCTTTGGTTATGTATGATCCAGCTTCATGCTTTTGCTGACTGTTGCTGGAAGGCTTACTCTTTGAGTTAGAAGAAATACCTCCTGGAGGTCGAGGGAAGATGGCGGCATAGGAGGATGCTGGGCTCACCGCTCATCCTGCTGATCACTTAGATTCCACCTACACCTGCCTAAATAACCCAGAAAACCGCCAGAGGATTAGCAGAATGGAGTCGCCAGACCGAAGCACAGACAAGAGGACCACAAAGAGGGTAGGAAGGGCAGCGAGGTGGTTCGCGCTCCACGGACTGGCGGGAGGGAGCTGGGGCGGAGGGGCGGCTCGCAGGGCAAGCAGAGTCCCTGAGTCTGGCTTGCAAAAGCGGAGGGGCCTGACGGACTGTGTTCTGACAGCAAGCGCGACTTAGCATCTGGGAGGTCATAAGTTAACAGCTCTGCTCGGAGAGCGGGAAGGCTGGAAGACAAAGGGAGGGAGAGCTGCTGAGCCCCCGGACGACAGAGCTCAGTTTGGTGGGGAACAAAGGCACTCGCCAGCGCCATCTCCCCCGCCCATCCCCCAGCCAAAATCCCAAAGGGAACCGGTTCCTGCCAGGAAAACTGCTCGCTCCGTGCAAACACCCAACTCTGTGCTTCTGCGGAGCCAAACCTCCGGCAGCGGATCTGACTCCCTCCCGCTGCCACAGGGCCCCTCCTGAAGTGGATCACCTAAGGAGAAGCGAGCTAAGCCTGCCCCCCCTGCCCCCGTGCACCTTGCCTACCCACCCCAGCTAATACGCCAGATCCCCAGCATCACAAGCCTGGCAGTGTGCAAGTAGCCCAGACAGGCCATGCCACCCCAAAGTGAATCCCGCCCCTAGGAGAGGGGAAGAGAAGGCACACACCAGTCTGACTGTGGCCCCAGCGGTGGGCTGGGGGCTGACATCAGGTCTGACTGCGGCCCCGCCCACCAACTCCAGTTATACACCACAGCACAGGGGAAGTGCCCAGCAGGTCCTCACCACACCAGGGACTATCCAAAATGACCAAGCGGAAGAATTCCCCTCAGAAGAATCTCCAGGAAATAACAACAGCTAATGAACTGATCAAAGGATTTAAATAATATAACAGAAAGTGAATTTAGAATAATAGTCATAAAATTAATCGCTGGGCTTGAAAACAGTATACAGGACAGCAGAGAATCTCTTGCTACAGAGATCAAGGGACTAAGGAACAGTCATGAGGAGCTGAAAAACGCTTTAAATGAAATGCAAAACAAAATGGAAACCACCACGGCTCAGATGGAAGAGGCAGAGGAGAGAATAGGTGAACTAGAAGATCGGGGCGCCTGGGTGGCGCAGTCGGTTAAGCGTCCGACTTCAGCCAGGTCACGATCTCGCGGTCCGTGAGTTCGAGCCCCGCGTCAGGCTCTGGGCTGATGGCTCAGAGCCTGCACCTTGCTTCCAATTCTGTGTCTCCCTCTCTCTCTGCCCCTCCCCCGTTCATGCTCTGTCTCTCTCTGTCCCAAAAATAAATAAACGTTGAAAAAAAAAAATTAAAAAAAAAAAAAGAAGATAAAGTTATGGAAAAAGAGGAAGCTGAGAAAAAGAGAGATAAAAAAATCCAGGAGTATGAGGGGAAAATTAGAGAACTAAGTGATATACTAAAAAGAAATAATATACGTATAATTGGTATCCCAGAGGAGGAAGAGAGAGGGAAAGATGCTGAAGGGGTACATGAAGAAATAATAGCTGAGAACTTCCCTGAACTGGGGAAGGAAAAAAGCATTGAAATCCAAGAGGCACAGAGAACTCCCTTCAGTCGTAACTTGAATCGATCTTCTGCAGGACATATCATAGTGAAACTGGCAAAATACAAGGATAAAGAGAAAATTCTGAAAGCAGCAAGGGGTAAACGTGCCCTCACATATAAAGGGAGACCTATAAGACTCGTGACTGAGCTCTCTTTTGAAACTTGGCAGGCCAGAAAGAATTGGCACGAGATTTTCAGGGTGCTAGACAGAAAAAATATGCAGCCGAGAATCCTTTATCCAGCAAGTCTGTCATTTAGAATAGAAGGAGAGATAAAGATCTTCCCAAACAAACAAAAAATGAAGGAATTTGTCACCACTAAAACAGCCCTACAAGAGATCCTAAGGGGGACCCTGTGAGACAAAGTCCCAGAGACATCACTGCAAGCATAAAACATACAGACATCACAATGACTCTAAACCCGTATCTTTCTATAATAACACTGAATGTAAATGGATTAAATGCGCCAACCAAAAGACATAGGGTATCAGAATGGATAAAAAAACAAGACCCATCTATTTGCTGTCTACAAGAGACTCATTTTAGACCTGAGGACACCTTTAGATTGAGAGTGAGGGGATGGAGAACTATTTATCATGCGACTGGAAGCCAAAAGAAAGCTAGAGTAGCCATACTTATATCAGACAAACTAGACTTTAAATTAAAGGCTGTAACAAGAGATGAAGAAGGACATTATATAATAGTTACAGGGTCTATCCATCAGGAAGAGCTAACAATTATAAATGTCTATGCGCCGAACACCGGAGCCCCCGAATATATAAAACAATTACTCATAAACATAAGCAACCTTATTGATAAGAATGTGGTAATTACAGGGGACTTTAACACCCCACTTACAGAAATGGATAGATCATCTAGACACATGGTCAATAAAGAAACAAGGGCCCTGAATGACACATTGGATCAGATGGACTTGACAGATATATTTAGAACTCTGCATCCCAAAGCAACAGAATATACTTTCTTCTTGAGTTCACAAGGAACATTCTCCAAGATAGATCATATACTGGGTCACAAAATAGCCCTTCATAAGTTTACAAGAATTGAAATTATACCATGCTTACTTTCAGACCACAATGCTATGAAGCTTGAAATCAACCACAGAAAAAAGTCTGGAAAACCTCCAAAAGCATGGAGGTTAAGAACACCCTACTAACGAATGAGTGGGTCAACCAGGCAATTAGAGAAGAAATTAAAAAATATATGGAAACAAATGAAAATGAAAATACAACCATCCAAACGCTTTGGGACGCAGCGAAGGCAGTCCTGAAAGGAAAATACATTGCAATCCAGGCCTATCTCAAGAAACAAGAAAAATCCGAAATACAAAATCTAACAGCACACCTAAAGGAACTAGAAGCAGAACAGCAAAGGCAGCCTAAACCCAGCAGAAGAAGAGAAATAATAAAGATCAGAGCAGAAATAAACAATATAGAATCTAAAAAAAACTGTAGAGCAGATCAACGAAACCAAGAGTTGGTTTCTTGAAAAAATAAACAAAATTGACAAACCTCTAGCCAGGCTTCTCAAAAAGAAAAGGGAGATGACCCAAATAGATAAAATCATGAATGAAAATGGAATTATTACAACCAATCCCTCAGAGATACAAACAATTATCAGGGAATACTATGAAAACTTATATGCCAACAAATTGGACAACCTGGAAGAAATGGACAAATTCCTGAACACCCACACTCTTCCAAAACTCAATCAGGAGGAAATAGAAAGCTTGAACAGACCCATAACCAGCGAAGAAATTGAATCGGTTATTAAAAATCTCCCAACAAATAAGAGTCCAGGACCAGATGGCTTCCCAGGAGAGTTCTACCAGACGTTTAAAGCAGAGATAATACCTATCCTTCTCAAGCTATTCCAAGAAATAGAAAGGGAAGGAAAACTTCCAGACTCATTCTATGAAGCCAGTATTACTTTGATTCCTAAACCAGACAGAGACCCAGTAAAAAAAGAGAACTACAGGCCAATATCCCTGATGAATATGGATGCAAAAATTCTCAATAAGATACTAGCAAATCGAATTCAACAGCATATAAAGAATTATTCACCATGATCAAGTGGGATTCATTCCTGGGATGCAGGGCTGGTTCAACATTCGCAAATCAATCAACGTGATACATCACATTAACAAAAAAAAAGAGAAGAACCATATGATCCTGTCAATCGATGCAGAAAAGGCCTTCGACAAAATCCAGCACCCTTTCTTAATAAAAACCCTTGAGAAAGTCGGGATAGAAGGAACATACTTAAAGATCATAAAAGCCATTTATGAAAAGTCCACAGCTAACATCATCCTCAACGGAGAAAAACTGAGAACTTTTTCCCTGAGATCAGGAACACGACAGGGATGCCCACTCTCACCGCTGTTGTTTAACATAGTGCTGGAAGTTCTAGCATCAGCAATCAGACAACAAAAGGAAGTCAAAGGCATCAAAATTGGCAAAGATGAAGACACGCTTTCGCTTTTTGCAGATGACATGATATTATACATGGAAAATCCGATAGACTCCACCAAAAGTCTGCTAGAACTGATACCTGAATTCAGCAAAGTTGCAGGATACAAAATCAATGTACAGAAATCAGTTGCATTCTTATACACTAATAATGAAGCAACAGAAAGACAAATAAAGAAACTGATCCCATTCACAATTGCATCAAGAAACATAAAATACCTAGGAATAAATCTAACCAAAGATGTAAAGGATCTGTATGCTGAAAACTATAGAAAGCTTATGAAGGAAATTGAAGAAGATTTAAAGAAATGGAAAGACATTCCCTGCTCATGGATTGGAAAAATAAATATTGTCAAAATGTCAATACTACCCAAAGCTATCTACACATTCAATGCAATCCCAACCAAAATTGCACCAGCATTCTTCTCGAAACCAGAACAAGCAATCCTAAAATTATATGGAACCACAAAAGGCCCCGAATAGCTAAAGGAATTTTGAAGAAGAAGACCAAAGCAGGAGGCATCACAATCCCAGACTTTAGCCTCTACTACAAAGCTGTAATCATCAAGACAGCATGGTATTGGCAGAAAAACAGACACACAGACCAATGGAATAGAATAGAAACCCCAGAACTAGACCCACAAACGTATGGCCAACTCATCTTTGACAAAGCAGGAAAGAACATCCAATGGAAAAAAGACAGCCTCTTTAACAAATGGTGCTGGGAGAACTGGACAGCAACATGCAGAAGGATGAAACTAGACCACTTTCTCACACCATTCACAAAATAAACTCAAATGGATAAAAGACCTAAATGTGAGACAGGAAACCATCAAAACCCTAGAGGAGAAAGCAGGAAAAGACCTCTCTGACCTCAGCCGTAGCAATCTCTTCCTCGACACATCCCCAAAGGCAAGGGAATTAAAAGCAAAAGTGAATTACTGGGACCTTATGAAGATAAAAAGCTTCTGCACAGCAAAGGATACAAACAACAAAACTAAAAGGCAACCAACGGAATGGGAAAAGATATTTGCAAATGACATATCGGACAAAGGGCTAGTATCTAAAATCTATAAAGAGCTCACCAAACTCCACACCCGAAAAACAAATAACCCAGTGAAGAAATGGGCAGAAAACATGAATAGACACTTCTCTAAAGAAGACATCCAGATGGCCAACAGGCACATGAAAAGATGGTCAGCGTCACTCCTTATCAGGGAAATACAAATCAAAACCACACTGAGGTATCACCTCACTCCAGTCAGAGTGGCCAAAATGAACAAATCAGGAGACTATAGATGCTGGAGAGGATGTGGAGAAACGGGAACCCTCTTGCACTGTTGGTGGGAATGCAAATTGGTGCAGCCGCTCTGGAAAGCAGTGTGGAGGTTTCTCAGAAAATTAAAAATAGACCTACCCTATGACCCAGCAATAGCACTGCTAGGAATTTACCCAAGGGATACAGGAGTACTGATGCATAGGGGCACTTGTACCCCAATGTTCATAGCAGCACTCTCAACAATAGCCAAATTATGAAAAGAGCCTAAATGTCCATCAACTCATGAATGGATAAAGAAATTGTGGTTTATATACACAATGGAATATTACGTGGCAATGAGAAAAAATGAAATATGGCCTTTTGTAGCAACGTGGATGGAACTGGAGAGTGTGATGCTAAGTGAAATAAGCCATACAGAGAAAGACAGATACCATATGGTTTCACTCTTATGTGGATCCTGAGAAACTTCACAGGAACCCATGGGGGAGGGGAAGGAAAAAAAAAAAAGAGGTTAGAATGGGAGAGAGCCAAAGCATAAGAGACTTAAAAACTGAGAACAAACTGAGGGTTGATGGGGTTGGGAGGGAGGAGAGGGTGGGTGATGGGTATTGAGGAGGGCACCTTTTGGGATGAGCACTGGGTGTTGTATGGAAACCAATTTGTCAATAAATTTCATATATATAAAAAAAAAAGAAGAAGAAATACCTCCTGAAGTCAGCCTTTTGCCTAGAAATTTTGGTGGCTCCAACTCTGGCTTCTGGGATCCTGTGATATTGGCAGGCCTGGGCTGGAGTTTAATGCTGATGGGTCTTGTAGCTTTGATAGGCAAAGCAACATGATTGGTAACATCCTTTCTGGCCACAATAGTAGATTTAGAAGGTCCAGGATTCAGACAATTACTCTTGACTTTTAGATAAGGCTTAGTGTTTTGACACTTCCGTTTTTGCTTGACTGCTAAGTAGTTCTGGAACTTTCTCTGCCACCCTTTACGGCTTCGAACCACTCTTCAGTGGTAGCACCATGAATTTTCCATGACAGTTTTTCTTCCACTATTTAAAAAAAATAATTAATTATGTAGTGTATCCTCCATGGTACCATCAGAAGGATCTTCCTGAAAAACATTTGACCCTTACTTTAAGAACTAATTTTGTTCATTTTTTTTAGACAGAATAAGTTTAAAAGGGACACCTGAACTGAACCTGTTTAAAAACCTGTTTTTGGTGCCCAGCATCCTACAAAACAAACTTGTAAATCTTTGTATGTTATCAAATATTCCATATCTGTTCCATCTTGGTTTCTGATTTTTCTTGTACAGAAATCCTGTTCCTCACATTCCATCTAGTCATGTTTTGATAACTTTGACATGTTATTTCCTCTCACCTCTGCCTACATTCCTTTCTTTAGAGATTGTGGTGAATGGGCTTTTACTAACACTTCCAGGCCCAGATGAAATGTGTCTTCCTTGTTGAGAGTGACCTCATACACTCAGGTAAAGTCACAGTTTTGTTTCTCATATTTCCTGTTACACTTTTAGTGAAAGTCAAAATCTTTATAATGGTCAATGGGACCCTACATTATTTGCAATTTTCCTGTCTTCTCTATACCTTTGACCTCATGATCTTATCTTAAAGCTTTTCCTCTAGTTATCCCTCCATCTTCAGTGACCTTAATGCAAATAGTCACTTGGCTATCTTCACATCCTTTGAAGGTTGTTTAAATAACATCTTCTCAATGAGGCCTGCCATGACTGCCATGTTTAAAATTGCAATTTCCCTACCAATCAGCTTTATGCTATATATATATTCTTTGTGGTATTTATCATCTTATAAAAAATTATAAACTTTATTTATTTGACTTATTTTTTTTTAATTACTATACCCACTGAATGGAATGCAAGTCCCCATGATGGCAAAATTTTTTATTTTGTTTTGTGTTTCCATTCATATGTACCAAACACCTAGAATAGTGCCTGCATAATAAATATTTATTAACTCAGTGAAAAATAAATCTTGAGCAAGTCACTTTGACTCTTTAGCCTCTACTTCCTTTTTTGTAAAAAACAGAGGTCATAAGAATTCCTAAATGAGAAAGCTATTGTGATTAATAAATGAGATGATGCATGCAAAACTGTTAGCATAATGCCTTACTCATCATGCTCAATTAATAATGTCAACTCCCATTATTAATTGTTTTATTATTTTCTGGGTTTTTAAGATTCAAAAGCTGAACTGTTATAACTATTAAGTTTACAGAAGTGAAAAAAGAAAAGTTCTGGAAAAGAACCCAGGAAGAGAGGCACCAGGTGGCTCAGTCAGTTAACTGTCCGACTTCACACAGGTCATGAGCTCGCAGTTTGTGAGTTCAAGCCCTGTGTTAGGCTCTGTGCCGACAACTGGGAGCCTGGAGCCTACTTCCGATTCTGTTTCCCTCTTTCTCTGCCCTTCCCCTGCTCAGGCTCTGTCTCTCTCTGTCTCTCAAAAATAAATAAATGTTAAAAAATTTTTTTTAAAAGAACCCAAAAGAATGTTTGTAGGTGGACTTTATTATATAGTTATATATTTTTTAACTCCAGAAAAATGATAAATTACATTTTATAATATAGAAATAACCTGAAATATTAAAATATTAACAAAAGTATTTTCTAGATATCTTAATTATTCTCTCCTGAAAGCAATATAATGAAATTTATCAATTTTTAAATATTCAGAACTGTTAGTTTAACACCATTTTTACCGAATCTCATCTACAATAAATAAAGTGCCATTAAAAGTTAGGTCATTTTTTTTTAAACTTATCAAAAATAGATCAAAGTGATACACATAGTTTTAAAATAAATAAATAAATAAATAAATAAATAAATAAATGCAAATGGTATTGATGGAGTTAAGACAAAAACTCAGCAATATCTTACCCTGACCTTCTGCATGCCCAACTGTACTCACTAAGACTTTAATGATTCCTGTTTAGAGCTTTTCTGGTGCTTGCTTTTAGTCATTTAACATACATGTGTGTACTGCCATTTTTTAACTCGTCAAATGTAGATTTTTTAATTGTCTTTTAGATATGATATATCAGCTATTAACTTATTTCTCCACCTCCAACTCTCTCACCCTTTTCCTTCTTCCAATTCTTGGTAGTTCTAAGACTTTAAAACTTTTCAATTGATTGTTGTTGTTAGTTGTTTTAAGTATTGAAATTTCTAATTTCAATGTAAATATTATCTTTTGAATTTCCTTTTTGTAAGATGAGCATGTCATTACCTCTATGCTTCCTTACCTTTACTTTCTTTCTTTTTATGTTTCAATTTTTTATTTAAATTCTAGTTAGTTAACATGTAGTGTAATATTAGTTTCAGGAGTAGAATTTAGTGATTCATCATTTCCGTATAACACCCAGTGCTCATTGCAATAAGTGCCCTCCTTATTGCCCATCACCCATTTATCCATCTCCTGCCCACCTCTCCTCCAGGAAATCTTAGTTTGTTCTTCTTTTATGGTTTGACTCCTTCTCTTCCTCTTTTTTTTTTCTTCCCCAAATGTTCACTTTTTTTTAATTGCACATATGATTGAAGTCATATGGTATTTGTCATTTCTGGTTGATTTATTTCACTTAGAATAATACATGAGAGCTCTATCCACATTGTTGTAAATGGCAATATTTCATTCATTTTGAAGGCTGAGTAATAGCCATTATATATATATATATATATATATATATATATAATGATATATATATCAGTAATCATATATATTATATATAATTTTATGGATACATATACCACCATTCATTAACCATTTATCAGTCAATGGACATTTGGGCTCTTTCCATAATTGGACTATTGTTGATAATACAGCTATAAACATTGGGGTGCACGTGCTCCTTTAAATCAGTATTTTTGTATCTTTTGGGTAAATACCTAGTAGTGCAATTGCTGGGTCATAAGGTAGTTCTATTTTTACTTTTCGAGGCACCTTCCACTGCTTTCTGGAGTGGCTGCATTCCCACCAACAGTGTAAGACAGTTCTGCTTTCTCTGCATCCTTACGAACATCTGTTGTTCTTGTTTTGCTAATTTTAGCCATTCTGACAGGTGAGAGGTGGTATCTCATCATAGCTTTGATTTGTATTTCCCTGGTGATGAGTGATGTTGTTTCATGTATTTGTTAGCCATCTGTATGTCTTCTTTGGAAAAATATATTTTCATGTCTCTTTCCCATTTATTAGCTGGATTATTTGTTTTTTGGGTGTTGAGTTTTATAAGTTCTTTATATATATTCGGATACTATCCTTTATGCAGAAATGTCATTTGCAAATATCTTCTCCCATCACAAATGTTGTTTTTTTAGTTTTGTTGATTGTTTACTTCACTGTGCAGAAGGTTATTATCTTGATGAAGTCCCAATAGTTCATTTTTGCTTTTGTTTCCTTTGCCTCAGGAGACATGTCAAGTAGAAAGTTGCTGCAGCCAAGGTCAAAGAGGTGGTGCCTGTTTTTTCCTCTAGGATTGTGATTGTTTTCTGTCTCACATTTAGGTCCTTCACCAATTTGAATTTATTTTTGTGGACAGTGTAAGAAATAGCTCCAGGTTCATTCTTCTGCATGTTGCTGTCCAGTTTTCCCAATACCATTTGCTGTCATTTTTCCATTAGTTACTCCTTCCTGCTTTGTCAAAGATTAGTTGGCCATACATTTGTGGGTCTATTTCTGGGTTTTCTATTCTATTCCATTAGTATATGTGTCTGTTTCTATACTAGTACTCTACGTCTTGATGACTACAGCTTTGTAAATATGGCTCGGCGTCTGAAATTGTGATGCATCCAGCTTTGTTTTCCTTTTTCAAGATTGCTTTGGCTGTTTAAGGTCTTTTGTAGGTCCCTTCAAATTTTAGGATTATTTGTTCTAGATCTGTGAAAAATGCTTGTGGTATTTTGATAGGGATTGCATTAAATGTGTAGATTGATTTAGGTAGTATACACATTTTAACAATATTTGTTGTTCCACTCCATGAGCTTAGAATGTTTTTTATTTCTTTGTGTCATCTTCAATTTATTTCATCAGTACAGCTCTTTTACCTCATGGTTAAGTTTATTCCGAGGTATTTTATGGTTTTGGGTGCAATTATAAATGGAATTGATTCCTTGATTTCTCCTTCTGCTTCTTCATTACAGGTACACAAAAATGCAACCGATTTCTGTACATTGATATTGTATCCTGAGATTTTACTGAATTTGTGTATCATTTCTAGCAACTTTTAGGTGGAGTCATTCAGGTTTTCTAGAGTATCATGTCATCTACAAATAGTGAAATCTAACTTCTTCCTTGGTGATTTGGATGTCTTTTATTTCATTTTGTTGTCTAATTGCCGAGGCTAAGACTTCTAGTACCATGTTAAATGACAATGATGAAAGTGGACATCGCTGCTTTGTTCCTGGCCATACAGGAAAAGTTCTCAGTTTTTCCCAGTTAAGGATGATATTTGTTTATCATATATGGTCTTTATGATGCTGAGTTATGTTCTCTTTATCCCTACTTTGTTAAGGTTTATAAAGCATGGAAGCTGTATTTTGTCAAAGACTTTTTCTGCATCTACTGAGAAGATTATATGATTCTTATGCTTTTTTTTTTATTAATGTGGGGTATCACATTGATTTGTGTACATTGAACCACACTTTCATCCCAGAAATAAATCCCACTTGATGATGCTATATGATTCTTTTAATATACTACTGAATTTTTTCTGCTAGTATTTCGTTGAGAACTTTTGCATCCATGTTCATCAAGGATATTGTCCTTAATTCACCTTTTTAGTGGGGTCTTCGTCTGGTTTTGCAATCAGGGTAATGCTGGCTTCATATAATGAGTTTGGAAGTTTTCCTTCCATTTTTAGTTTTTGGAATAGTTTGAGAAGAATAGGTATTAAATCTTCTTTAAATGTTTGGTAGAATTCCCCTGGGAAACCATCTGGCCTTGGACTTTTGTTTGTTCAGAATTTTTAGATTGCTTATTCAATTTCTTGCTAGTAATGGGTCTGTTCAAATTTTCTAATTCTTATTTCGGTTTTGGTACATTATATATCTAGGAAATTATCTATTTCTTCTAGGTGGTTCAATTTGTTGCCCTATAATTTTTCATAATATTCTTTATAATTGTTTGTATTTCTTTGGTGTTGGTTGTGATCTCTCCTCTTTCATTCATGATTTTATTTATGTGGTTACTTTCTCTTTTCTTTGTGATAAGTATGGCTAAGGGATTATCAGCTTTATTAATTCGGTCAAAGAACCAGCTCATAGTTTCATTGATCTGTGTTTTTGTTTGTTTGTTTGTTTCTATATAATTTATTTCTGCTCTAATCTTTATTATTTCCCTCTTTCTGCTGGCTTTAGGCTTCATTTACTTTTCTTTTTCTAGTTACTTTAGTATAAGTCTAGGTTGTGTATTTGAGAATTTCTTGCTTGTTGAGGTAGCATGTATTGCTATATACTTCCCTCTTATGACAACTTTTGCTGCATCTCAAAGGTTTTGAAATATCGTGTTTTCATTTTTATTTTTTCTATGTATTTTTAAATTTCTTCTTTAATTTCCAGGTTAACATATTCATTATTTTTAAATGTTTATTTATTTATTTTGAGAGATAAAGAGAAAGCATGAATGGGGATGGAAAGAGAGAGGAGAAAGAAAATCCGAAGCAGGCTCCACACTGTTATCATGGAGCCCGACATGAGGCTCGATCTCATGAGCCTTGAGATCATGATCTGAGCCAAAATCAAGAGTCAAACCCTTAACCAACTGAGCCACCCAGGCACTCCTAACCCATTCATTTTTTTAGTTGGATGTTATTTAACTTCCACATATTTGTGGTCTTTGCAATTTTTTCTTGTGGTTGAATTCAAATTTCATAGCATTGTGGTTATAAAATGTACATGGTGTGATATTAATCTTTTTGTATTTGTTGAGGCCTGATTCATGACCCAGTATATATGATCTATTTTTGAGAATGCCCAATGCTTATATGAAAATAATAACATATTCTGCTTCTTTCGGTTGAAATGGTCTGAATATATCTGTTAAGTCCATCTGGTCCAGTGTACCACCCAAAGCTATTGTTTCCTTGTTGATTTTCTGATAAGATAATCTGTCCATTGTTGTAAGTGGGGTGCTAAAGTCCCCTACTATTATTGTATTATTATCAGTAAATTTATGTTTGTCATTATTGTTTTATATATTTGGGTTCATTCAAATTGGGGGCACAAATACTGACAATTGTTAGATCTTCATGTTGGATAGACTCCTTAATAATGATATAATGTCCAATATCCTGTTATACTCTCTTTGGTTTGAAATCTATTTTGTCTGCTATAAATATGGGTACCCCAGCTTTCTTTTGATATCCATTGGCATGATAAATGGTTCTCTATCCACTCACTGTTAATCTTCAGGTGTCCTTAGGTCTAAAATGAATCTCTTGTAGGCAGAATATAGAAGGGTCTTGTTTTTTGTCCATTATGTTACCCTAAGTCTTTTGATTGGAGTTTTAGTACATTTACATTCAGAGTGATTTTTGATAGATATGAATTTAGTGTCATTTTATATCCTGTTAATTTGTTTCTGGAGATTTTCTCTGTTCTCTTCTAGTCTTTGTCACTTTTGGTCTTTCTTTCCCCACTCAAAGAGTCTCCTATAATATTTCTTGTAGGGTTGGTTTGTGGTCATGAACTCTTTTAATTTTTGATTGTCCAGGAAAATCTTTATCTCTCCTTCTATTCTGAATGACAGCCTTGATGGATAAAGTATTTTTGGCTGCAGCTTTTTCCCCATTCAGCATGTTGAATATATCATGCCATCACCTTCTGGCTTGCCATCTTTCTTTGAAGAGGCCTGATGTTAACCTTATTTGTCTTTCCTTGCAAGTTAAGAATTTCTTTTCCTCTGCTGCTTTTAGGATTTTTTCCTTATCTCTATATTTCAAACTTTACTGTGATATGTCTTGTTGTTGGCCTTCTTTTATTGATTTTGATGGGAGTTCTCTGTGCCTCTTGGATTTGGATGTCTGTTTCCTTCCCTAGATTAGGGAAGTTTTCAGCTCTAATTTCCTAAAATAAACCGTCTTCTCTTTATTCCTTATCTTTTTTTTCATGGATTCCTATGATACAAATATTATTATGCTTTATGGAGTCACTGAGTTCCCTAAGTCTACATTAGTGATCCAATGTTTTTCTTTTCTTCTTTTCAGTTTCATTAGTTTCCATATTTTTTTCTATATAATTTATTCATCCTTCTGCTTCTTCCATCCTTGTCATTACATCTACACAGTTTCACATCTTGATTATATTCAGCCTCGCTAGTTTTTAGGTCTTTTATCTCTAGAAATTGATTCCCTGGTGTCTTCTATGCTTTTCTCAAGCCCAGTTAGTATTATTGTAATTGTTGTTTTAAATTATGCATCAAGGATATTACTTATATACGTTTTGATTAGATCCATGGACATATCTTTTCTTGTTCTTTCTTTTGGAATGAACTCCTCTATCTGGACATTTTGTCTAAGTCTGTGTCTTATTTTGTGTGTTAGGAAAGCCTGCTATGTTTCCTGCTCCTGAGACTAATGGTTTTGTTAAGAAGAGATCACATACTTTCCAGGGCCTAGTGCTTCATTAAGTGATTCTGATGTATGCTGTGTGCAGTCTGCTGCTGTGTTTTGGCTGCTCTTTCCCTCAAGTCAGTCCTGTCACAGTTTCTCCTTTCCTGCAGTAGGGGGTGTTTGGGCCTTGTCTAGAGTTGGCAAGTTTTAACTAGGTGTTCTCTGGTCTGCTTGTTAATAGACATTAGATCCCATTTCCCTTATAGCTGAAGCCTTGCAGCATTCTATAGTCAGTAGACTTGATGAGTGCAGTGTGAGGGGTATTCTGTTGGTTGGTTGAGGGAGAAGCCTGCTGCCCTGGTTCTCAGGCACATTTAGGCACCTGCAGAGCACAGGGTGGGGTGGGGTGGAACTTGGTGTAAGCTGTTCAGACGTCTAGTGTGGGGGCTGTGCTGCTCACTGAAGTCAGTCTGTGCTGATGGGCAAGGGAGAAATATGGTGTCAATAGTGAAGCCCTCATGGGAAAAAAAACAGTCTCCTCTAATGTAGTCCTGGGTATCCTTCATATCCTTGCCTTCAGCCTGTCTCTTCCAGACCATCTGCCTGGCTGGCAATGCAGTGCACCTGTGTTTAATCTAAGGAACATAGGCTGAATTTTAAAACTCCAAAATGTAGGGACCCAGCATGGCATGGACTGGTGCTTGTCCCCTGAGGGAAGGTCATTAAGCTGGGGCTGGTGCAAGTTAGTCCCAGAATGGCAGTCACAGAAATGCACAAGGATTTGGAGTTTATAGTAAAGCACAGCAAAAAGGCTGAGTCTGGGTTAGCCACCCACAGCAGGTGTCTTTGCTCCTATGCTCAAGGGGAGAGGGACTATAATGCCATCTCCCAGCTCTTTAGTCCCCTGAGAGATAATGCCACCTCTCACAGATGTATTCCAAGAACAGGGAAACCTCTCTCCCAGTATATCCCAAGGGATCTTCAGATTATGCAGCTCACTCTTGGGCCTGTGCCTTCCTTCTCCATAGTACTATGGCACCTGCTAGGGTCTATATCATCCATGACTTGGAACTCGAAAACTCCAGTCTTTGAGCTCAACTGGTTGTAAATATCCAAGATAATCAGCTCCTTTCATTTTCCTAACCAATGGCTTTGTACAAGAGATTTCCTTGTGAGATCCCTTGTGCACTGCTCTCCTCCCTCCTTCTCTCTCTTTCTCCTCTCTGAGGTCAGGACTCTCTCCTGTCTATAACACCAATGATCTTTTCCTCCCCCAAATCATGTCTCTCCATCTCTTGCTCTCTATCATGTGGCCTTTTCTCTCCTTCCAGTCATGCAGCTTGTTTTGTCAGTCCTCAGATAGATTTCTTGTGTGTTCAGAATGATGTGATATTGATCTAGCTGTGTTTGAGGTATGAGGTAGGCATAAGGTCCTCCTACTAGTCTGTCATCTTAACTCCTCTTGACTTTCATTTTAAATCTGAAAATATTGTATTCTATTGTGTCACACATAATTAAATGCTTTGTATTTTCTCTGTAGCTTGAATGATAACGTTGAAAATTGATAAATATTAATTATTATGATTGTGTAACTGTTGTTCAATGCAGAACATTAGTAGTATGTGTAGTTGCATTTCTTCTTCAGTCACAGCAGCAATCCCATTCCCAAAAATGGATATTCCTAGTGTCAACAGCAAATGTATTTTTCATTTTTTAACATTGTTCTAACTTTTGAAATCATGCTGATGTTGTGTTTACATCTTTTGTGGTAATGACTATATTTTGTAACATTATAATCAACAACCAATATTTTCGGATTGAATTTGATTTTGCTTATTGATAAAACTGTATGTTCTAATATATATTTTATATGACAAGAAAGTCATTTCCTAGAAGTCAATTTACCATATAGTTTTAATTGACAGAATTTCAATTTGTCCCCATGGCATTTTTTTTAAGTAAACTGTCCACTTCCACAGCTTCCTAGTGCTGCTGTAGGAGAACTACTGGTGAATAAAAGTTGAAAATTAAGACCATAAGAAAATAATTCAGGGTCGTCTGGGTGGCTCAGTTGGTTAAGCATCCAACTTTGGCTCAGGTAATGATCTCACGGTTTGTGAGTTTGAGCCCATCAGGCTCTGAGCTGGCAGAGCGTTCCCTGCTATGAATCCTCTGTTTCTCATTCTATGCACCTCCCCTGCTTACACCCTCTCTCAAAAATGAATAAACATTTAAAAAATTGTCAAAGACAAAAAAAGACCAAAAAAACCCTTTCACCGTTCTTGTTTTTTATTCTCACTTTCTGGAGCCAATATATAGATAATTTCCTTGAGAAGATATTTTCATGCAAGTAGATGTTCAGTGATTTTCCATGAATAAAAATTGTTTCATAATTTCATGTGATATAGGAATCTAGATTTTATCACATTTTTTTTCTTTCCTGCTTTTATACCTTTCACCAGACTTTCTTAACATCTGTGCTCTGGTGAAAAGTATGATCTTATTCTGTTGCTTGTGTCTTGGGGATCCAATTGTCTTTGTTGTTTTATTATTTTCTGTCTGAATGGAAGGTTTAAACATTCTTCTTGCCTTTAAAGTGTAACATTCTAAATTAATTTGCCTATATGTGAATTTTTTTATTTCACTTAGTGTCCAGTGAGTTTCTTGCCCTTTTACAGAATTTGCTTCCCTTCTGTTGCAGACAGTTTTGTGTCAACCGTGGTGTTTAGTTTTTCAAAAGCACTTTCTTAACTCTCCCCCATTCCCAGTTCTGTGTCCTAGTGTTAGCAAGTTAGAACTTCTTCAATATTGAACACATTGAGACTCTCTGAAGATACTTAATCACATACAAACACACACACACACACACACACACACACACACACACAGAAGCTGTATGTTACTAGACAGAACTTGGCAACCGATAGCCCTTTCAATAGTGTCAGGTGTTAGGGTGTTATTATAAAGAGGACTCTGATATGAGATGGGCATATGCACATTAACTGTTCTCTTTGTATCATGAGAAGGTATTTTCATTTTAAAGAAGATTTTGTGTTAGGATGGAGGGCCTTAGTGGACTTTCTGTACATGTATGTAGTGTATTGGTATGTACACATGGTTTTGGGTGACAGAATTTAATTAATCCTAAATTTTAGGACCATATTTTACCTTTGTTTTTGTTTATAAGTTCATAATGAATGTTCTAAATTGGTAATCTCTGTATTCATTTGTCCTCTTCTGTAGATCTCTAGAAGAAGGAGATTTCATTTACTTGTGAGTGTGTGTGTGTGTGTGTGTGTGTGTGAGAGAGAGAGAGAGAGAGAGAAAGAGGGAAAGAGAGAGAGAGAGATCTCCAGAGAAGGGCATATCTGTGTGTTATTAATAATCTCCCTTCAGTCTTCTTTTTCTGGAACTGTTAAAATAAATTTTGAATATTTGATAACACAATTACACACAGTGGTTTCCCATTAGATGGTACAGAAAATCTACAGTGACATAGGACGATTTTTGAAAATTTACAGACAGCTCGTATAATCACATTTAATGCAAAGAAGAAATTATCTGTCACATTTTGCCTACAATTATGTTGAATTGCCAAGAGTGTTTCTAATTAAACAAAGATCATGGAAACAGCAACACCCCAATCTATTATTTATGCAAACACTTGTAGAGCAGAAAATTGTAAATTAACATATAAAGTTTTATAAATATTGTCTAACCCGTGTTTACATAGCAGCAGTAGATTTTGTGAGAATATTGTTAGCACATATAATTAAAGATCAGATTTATTACTTGGCCTGGGAAGTAAAAATAAACATACAGTAGTAAGTTATTCTTTGTAATTACCTTTTTTTAAAATTTTTCATTAGAAAAAAATTGTTCAGGTAAGTGCAATTCAAGTGTTAAAACATGGTAATTAATTTTAATGACTTCTGATAAAAAATATTTGAGACTGACTACTTTGAATTGTCATATTTCCTTTTGAAATATATGTTTCAAGTTATAGTTCAACTTTTAAATTATGGAATTATTAAACTTTTACATTAATCGGAAGTGTATATAGAATATTTTTCTTAGAAATTGTTTGATAAGCTAGCCTGAAAATTGTTTGTAACACAAATCTATATTTTTTACAGCTGAAATATTGCTTTCCTGATAATCAAAAGGAGTGTCATGAGTAAATATTCTATAGTACTTTAAGTATAATCTGAGTAATACCTAATCTCTGTATGTCAAGGTCTAAAGAACTTTGAAAAGATACCTAATAAACTTTTTTGGTACTTGAGCTAATTTGGGTGTGGGACTTTTTTGTCAAATATTAAAGGATATTAATTTCTCCACTTTCCATGTCTTAAATTAATTAAAATATTAGAAGCAATGACCCAAAGTTTCAGAACTCCAAGAGGCCAAAATAATTCATCACATTATTAAAAATAAATCGCTATTTATTTTTTCCTCAAGCTAAAAGTAAGACATTATCCAATATTACTTGCATTTTGTTTTATTTCTTCCATAGTGAGCTTTTATTCTTTCATTTCAACAATCTAAATAATAGAAGCACCCTTCTGCCATCTTAGAAAAGCTCACTAAAAGTTCAGGTAGAATCACCTTGTTGTCTTCCAAGATGGAAGTGACCTGATCCCATAACGTTCATGAAATACAGATGCAAAATCTTCAACAAAATTTTAGCAAATGTAACTTTTATATATTTCTATCAGTATAATTTTTCAAAACTTTTAACTTTGAAAAAAATTTAAAGATGTTTATATAAATAAATTTATTTTTTTATTTAAAGTTTATTTATTTTGAGAGAAAGAGTGAGAGTGTGCGCGAGAGATGGGGAGTGACAGAGAGAGAGGGAGAGAGAATCCCAGGTAGGCTTTGTGCTGTCAGTGCAGAGCCCAAAGCAGGGCTTGAACCCACAAACCATGAGATCATGACCTAAGTCAAAATCAAGAGATGGAGACTTAATCAACTGAACCACCCAATCTCCTGTAAATATATATTTTTTTAAATATGACAAAACGCCATTATGAGTGACACTGATTTTGGGTATAAAAAGGTGGCTCGGTATTTGAAAATCAATCAATGTAGTGCACCATATAAACAGACTGATAAGGAAATAGCATGATATCAATTGATATAGAAAAAACATTTGACAAAATTCAATATCCATTCATAAATAAAAAATAACACTTCTAGTGCACTATGAATAGAGGAGATCCTCCTCAATATCATAAAAAAAGGAAAAAAAATTACAGCCAGCTTCACACTCAATGATGAAAGACTGAATGTTCCCTCTCTAACATCAAGATCTGGGCAAGGATGTTTTCTTTCAACACTTTTATTTACATAATTCCAAAATTTCTAGTCACTGCAATAAGACAAAAAAAAAAAGAAATACAAGGAAAAGATTGGAAAAGGAGGAAAAGGGAGGAAAAAGACTGTTTGCAGATAACATGATTGTGTATGTAGAATATCCTAAAGAATATACAGAAAAACAAAACCAAAAACAAATTCCTAGGCCTAATGAGTCATTAGATTCAAGATCAGCACACAAAAGTCAATTGAATTTCTACACACTGACAATAAACAGTTGGAAAACAAAATAAAAAATGTCACATCATTTCCAATTGCACCAAAGAAAATAAAATAAGTATGTGTAAATCCAACAGAACGTGTCCTGGGATTGTATGCTAAAAGCTATCAAAAGATGATGAAAGAAATGAAAGACTTAATATTTGAAGAGACTTCCATTTCCAGTCTACCATAATCAAGACTGTGTGGTATTGCTAAAAGGGAAGACATATAGACCAATGTAATCAAATAGAAAACTCAAAAATAGATCCAAATATGCTGACTTAGCCTTTGATAAAGGAACAAAAATAACTAAATGAAGAGTCCCTTATCAAAAAATGGTGCTAGAGAAATTGTACATCTATAGACAAAAAATGAATCTTCCAAAATTTGCAACCGAACTTTATTTTCTCTAAAACACTTTTGTACTTATAATTAGAATTGTGTTTTTGTATTTTGTTGTTCTCAAAAATGCCTCTCGCCCAGCTTTGCTCCATAATCAGAATATAAGCTCATGAAGTCTGTGTTTATGTTGATATATACATCCATATATATATTTCCCTCCAAGGGGAAATACAAACATACAAATATAACACTATAAATAATTAATTATGTAAATGTATCCTTAAAATAGATTAATAAAATAACTGACATGTGAACATTGTGACTCAATTATGCCTCAAATGTAAACTCTGAGTACATGCTTCTCTTCATAAAAAGAGACAATAAATGGAATCTGAATTATAGTTGCAGAGTATTATGTGTTTTATTAAGATAAAAACTAAAAAACAATTTAAGAAGTGAAATAGGGGACAATACTTCATTTCTTATATTGTGATTTCAAAGTTCCAGTTGTTTGCAGAGAAATGGTAATAAAAATAGATTTTATATAACAAAATGGAACTAGTCAACAAAAATGAAAGATATTTTGGTGCTTCTATCTTTATTCCCTCTCTTTTTGCTCTGCAGTCTTTGTAGCCATTTCCCCAGGCTGATAAAGTGCTGCATTTTCCCTTCAGTTTCCTCATTTTCTTGGGATCTTGAATTACCTCACTTTCGCGTAAGTTTACCCAACAGAGCCTGCAGAAATACTCTGTAAGATATTATTTTTAGAATGTTGATTATATACAATTTAATAAATCGCAATTTTAGTGTACCAGTTTTTGATTCTTGTGACTTTGATATTTCCCTTAATGCCATTTTAATTTCATTATGTTTGTTATATTTTGGCTGTCTTTATTGCTTGTTTTATATCCTATGTTAATTACTTTGTTTCTCCTCTAAACTAATTTTCTCCTTCACTACTCAAGGGAATTTTCTCTTTTATACAGTACAAGGAAAATCAACAACTTCTCCAAAATATAAACTCTGGATTCAAGGAAGAATAATTCAATTCACTACAAAAATATATGTTTGTTAATCATTATATATTTACAAAGCAACATACAAGGTACGGCACTCAGTTTCAAAAAACAGACAAGGGATAGTTACCGACCTTCTTTCTGAGGCTCACAGTCAAGTGAAATGCATAAGAAGTGCATCTTTAATTGTATTTCAAAGTAAAATAAAGGGAATAGCAAAGTCTTAGAGGCATAATGTTCAGAAGACAGAAGGCAGATGAGGAAAGAACTAAAAAAAAAAATGTTTAGGTACCTATGAAGGATTTTGTATAATCTACCATTTAAATAGGTCTAAAACAAATTAAGATTCTAACAGATAGCATAGATTTCCCAAAGACAGCCTCTGTCCTCAAACATTTTTAGTTCTTGAGAGGGTTATTCTACCTTCTTAAACTTTTGTTGAAAATGAGTCATAAAGACCACCTATCTTATAAAGCTGTTATAAAATTTAAATGAGATAAATGTAAAACATATTGAAGATTGTATACATTGTGTGTTCCAAATTGTTCTTCCTTTGTTCTTTACCATTTTTTTTTTTTTTTTTGCAGAAAATCTGGTATGGTCATCGTAAGATTAACACCAGTATTAAAAAGGTAAACATCCTACAAATTTTAGCAAAATAAACCAAGCAATATATAGGTATAATGTATTGTGATCAAGTAGGTTTCATCCCAGGCAGGCAAGGATGGATAGACTTATTAGAGAATCTACCTATACAATTTTCCTTAGTTAAATTAAAGGAGAGAAAAAGCTATGATTAGGTATGTTGTGGAAAATGCCTTTACCGACAATCAATACCCATTTATCATAAAAACATAAGGGTAGCAGAAAATTTTATTAACTTCTCAAAGTTAATAAAGAACAACGTAATATTTAATGGTAAAATCTTGGAAGTACATTCTTTATGAGCAAAGAATGAGAACAAATGTCTATTCCTACCACATTCATGCAACATTATATCTGAGGCCTTAGCCAATTCGGGAACACAAAGATAAGAAATAATATAGGGACTGGAGAGAAGGAACAATGATAATATACTAACACATTAATAGAGTAGATAAGATTTTAAGTAGGTTTCTTGGCTACAAAATCATTTTGCCATTAATTACATCCCTATTCACTGGATAAAAAAGAATAAGAAAATACTACTTTTAAAGGATAAAACTTACAAAATGATGCTTATAGAAATGCATTCAACAACAGATGTCTGAGTCCTTTATAGAGAAAAAAATTTAAACTTTATTAATGCTATAAAAGTTGGAATCAACAAATGAATAGACATATACTATATATGAAAATATGTATACATAAAAAAGATTCATTATGACAAAAATGTCAATTGTCTTCAAGTTAAGTATAAAGCCATTGTAAAAAAATTCAATTTTCTTGGTAGAACTTGACAAAGCTGATAAGAAAATATATATGAACTAGTAAAGACCCAATGACAGACAAGAGCAAAGAGTCAGTTGATGCAGTGACACATGTTAAAACATACTCTAAAGTAATGTAATTGAGACACTGGAATTTTGCTGTGGTGAAGACAATGCCACAGAAGAAAGAACCCAGATATGGAACCCTGTATCTCTGAACACTTTATATATGACAGATTATAAATCAGTGAAGAAAGAAGAAGTTAACAAGTAATGCTAAAAATAGTTTTCCATTCAAAAAAGGGAATCTTTGGGGCACCTGGGTGGCTCAGTCGATTGGGCAGCCAACTTTGGCTGGGGTCACGATCTTGCATTTCATGGGTTTGAGACCCACATCGGGCTCTGTGATGACAGCTCAGAGCCTGAAGCCTGTTTTGGATTCTTTGTCTCCATCTCTCTCTTTCTGTTCCTCCCCCATTTGCCCCCTCTCTCTCTCTTTCAACGTTAAATAAAGATTAAAAATAATAATAATAATGGGGTGCTTGGGTGGCTCAGTCAGTCAAGCGTCCGACTTTGGCTCAGGTCATGATCTTGGGTTTCATGAGTTCAAGCCCCGCATCGGGCTCTGTGATGACAGCTCAGAACCTGGAGCCTGCTTCTGATTCTGTGTCTCCCCCTCTCTCTGCCCCTCCCCTGCTTGTGCTCTCTCTTAATCTCTCAAAAAATGAATACATGTTAAATTTTTTTAAATAATAATAAAAATTTAAAAAAGTGAATCTTTGTTTCACATCATATACAAAATTCCTGAGTATTAAATTATCCTGTGTAAGTAAACAGAAACAATTAGTAGAAAATATGAATATTTTTCATGACTGAAGGGTACAGGTATTTATTGATATAACTGAAAATGGGGCGCCTGGGTGGCTCAGTCGGTTGGGCGACCGACTTCGGCTCAGGTCATGATCTCACGGTCTGTGAGTTCGAGCCCCGTGTCGGGCTCTGTGCTGACAGCTCAGAGCCTGGACCCTGTTTCAGATTCTGTGTCTCCCTCTCTCTCTGACCTTCCCCCATTCATGCTCTGTCTCTCTCTGTCTCTAAAATGAATAAATGTTAAAAAAAAATGTTAAAAAATATATCTGAAAACAGAAAACATTGAAAAAAGTATGATAATTTGATTATATTAAAATTACTTTTTCTGAAAAAAAATAGCTTTAAAAATAGTTAAATTCAAGTTCTAGTCTGGAAGAGTATGTTTGAAATGCATATAACTGGCAGAGAATTAGTGCCTGGACTTCAAAATACCCTCCTACAAATAATTTTTAAAAAGATGGAAATTGATAAATTATAAAAGTGGCAAAATATGTAAACTCATTTTCTTGAGGGGGCTGTAACTTGTAAATATACGAAAAGTATTTCAACTTCATCAGAAGATATGCAAAACTATGCCCCTAAACTAGACAGTAATTTCAACGTTTGCCAATAACAGTGTTGGTAATGCTGTAGAGAAATAGGGCATCCAACATATTGCTGCTGGTGGAAGTGTAAGTTTTTATAGCTATATTGGGGAGCAATCTGGAAATCCCTATTAAGGTAAATATGTGCATACCCTTATAACCACCATACCCTACGGCTCAAAGTACAAAACATAAACTCTTTCACAAGTGTATAAGAAAAAATATATAGAAATAATATTTGTATCATATTTTTTGCTAGAAGAAAACAACATTAACAATAATAAAATCCCAAAACAAGATAAATAATGAAACCAGTGCATTTGGTATAGTCATCCAGTGGAAAGCTACCTAATAGTGAAAATGGTGAACTTGATTTGCATTTATTAAATTGGGTAAATCTAAAGTATATGAAGTTGAAATAAAGGAAAATTGTGCACAAGATTATTTAGAGACAAGGATATAAGTAGCAAATTTGTAACATATATGTGAATAATAAAAATGGAATTAAGGATTATAGTTGGCTCTGGCAGGAGGGGGCAGTAGGAGGTAAAAGTGACCTAAAACTGTGCTTTTAGAGGTTTATTTCTTAGTCTGGGTGGTGGCTGCCCATTGTTTATATTGTTATAAGAGAATATATATCATAATATGTATAACATATATAATATATAATAACACATATCATGTATAACAATATTATTTATAATTCCATTTTACATGTCTGAAATATTTCAAAATAAATAATATACAACACTTAAAGAAGGTAGGAGGCAATGATGGAGGGTATTGCCAAAGAGTAAACCACAGATTAAGGTAATTTGAAATGATGTAGCTGACAACAAATTTGAAATGCACACTAAGGTGATAACTGGCCAATCCTATAGCACTTAAATGGTGTGTTTGAGCCATAGGTCAAATCATTTTCATTCTGCTTCCTATGCCCTTTTAGTACCTTGCCCATTCCATAGGATGTTTGTTTGTTTGTTTGTTTGCTTGTTTGTTTTTAACCAGGCAAAGCCCAAGGAATTTTGAAGATTCCAGAGATAACTGCATCTGACATTGCTCCCCAAGGGGTCACATAGTAGTTGTAATAAAACTGTTTTGCCTCTCAAATGATCGTTTAGATCTTCTTTAAATGTCCAGCATTTGTGCCAATGAGAATGTATACCATGTGCCATGTCACTTTATCCCCAGGTAAATCATTTCAGATTGGAGAAGAGTAGCACTTGGTTCTTCAGCCCTGCACTGCCCCAAGGTTGACTCCGCCAACTTTGCCTTTCTTAACAATGTAAAGGCATCACTTAATGGTGTTGTGATTTCTCTTACCTTAGAGAGTGACTAGCTCTAGTCTGACTTTTCTGTTGTATAGGATTTTGCTAAACACAATACAAAACAGCCAATATGCGCCAATACTCTGAATCTTTTCTTAATTCATCTTAGCACTATAGTCTGATGACTCAGTCTACTATTCAAAAAAAGAAAGGTACCTCCTCCAGAGACCATGTCCATAGGCATTCCGAGTGGTCCAGTGTTTGACATATCATCGTGGACTGTCCTACAATACAACCTCTAACAAAACTAGGGTGCCCCGAACCCCTGGTATTAGAATCGTTTCCTTTATACCAAAAAGGGTAGGAAAGCACTAAAAATCTGCATGTGGCGTGAGCCCAGGCCGACTTTGAGGAGTTTATGCTATGAAACCTACAGTTCTTATGAGATTGTCTAAAACAAACCACACATCAGCAGGGCCCATAGTTGTTCCATGTGTGCTAAATGTGTTGGTGACAGGATCAAGCATGCTTTCCTTATCAACGAACAGTAAATCATAGTGAAAGTGTTGAAGGCATAAGAACAAAGTCAGAAAGCTAAAAAAAAAGAAAAAAAAAGGAACTTTTTCTGAGTAATAAAAAAAATCAAAAGGTAAAAATAAAAGGAAGGTGAAAGTTTGACCAAATCATCTATCAATGCATTACAAGGGTCACTAGGTTTCCACGCTGAAATTTCCAATTGATATTTGTTAGTCCTCATTATTTACCTCCCAGACTCTCTGTTCATCAGTTCCACATTTATGCAGCATTATATCTTTAGGTACCAAATTCTGTATCACTTAGGGAACAGAAAACACAAATATTATCAGATTAAAATATTTTTCTGTCATATAGCACTATTTGAAAAATTGGCAGTTCAGACCCAGTTCTGGAGAAAGGAGGATCACAGCTGGCCTGACACCCCCATAGTCCTTCGGGGACCAAGGCATCTTCTATCTTTTCCCTCTGCCATGATTAGCATGACGTTCTAATTTCAGAGTCACAAGAAATCATCTATAATTCCGTCTATAATACCCACATTCCAAGTAGAAGAAAGGAGGTCAGTAAACAGGCTGTTTGTCTTCCATTTAAGGAATTTCCAGAAGTCCCAGTACCCTCTACCTACATCTATATGACTAGTTTCAGCTGAAAGGGAAGCAGAGACCTGTAATAATTTAGCTGGGCTGCCTAGAATAAAGAATTTCTGCTCTTCTGATATTTACTAAAGATTTAACTCCTTATCAGGGTTGTTTTTCTGTTATTGATTGGCCCTCACAGATGTCTACTGTGTTTGAAGAACAGCTTAAGTGTCATCATAGTGGTTGAAGAGGGACAGTTCATCCTTTTGGTAACCTTGAGTCTTTTACTCACCTCTATCTACATCCCTCATACACCTGGCCAAAGAGCTTCCCATAGATGTTTGCTATAGAAGTGTTCTATGCTCCGGTTGCTGTCAAAGTTCTGGAGTTTGCCTTCAAATGATTTAGCACCATTTTGGTTCTTTCTGAAGCTTGACTGTCTCTTCATTTAGTTCCTAGTAAGTCAGTTCAACCTGCCACCATTTGTAGGAGCACATGGCAGGCGTATACAGGAATAGGTGTATCCTTTCGAAGTGATGTGAGAGCTGAGAAATAGAAACTCAGGCCTCTTCTTATCTAAAAATGTGTTGCTGTATTTTTGAATGTCCTGCAGTTAAACTGATGTTTTTGACTTAGGAACAATCTCCTGTCAAAGGAGAAAATGCATAGCAGTATACAACATCCATTAGTTCATGAATTCCTTCTTGCATCCTATAGGAGCTTTTCTTCACTGACTACTCACCTTCCTTTGTTTCAGCCTCGAGGACAACAGCAAAAGGATTTGTTATACTTTTCTTTTCCCTGTACCCTCTACTTTTTCTATCTAACTTCTGGAAATAAAGGTGTTATCTACTTTTCCTTCCTGTTAATTGGGAACTTGTCAACAACGTATTTGAATTATTTTTCACTGTACTTGCAATTGACTTCTCCTATGTAACAAGTCACATAGCTTAAACTTAGTGAAAGAAGGATAGCAAATAGATTTATTTTATGGAGAAAAAAATGCATCTGTTCAACTAATATTTTGTAATATCTCATATTAGTGACCCTCAGTCTTTGCAAGTTGTCCTGTATACATAGACATTCATTCATCTCCAAAGTCACCATTCTGTCAGATCTGATAAGAAGAAATGATATAAGTCCAGACTGCTCAGATCCTCATTCAATCTTATAAATTTTGCTGACTCAGGAGTCCACACAATGCCAGTGTATTTTTTCAGCCTGATTTGTTGCCTGCAAAAGGGAAGAGTGAACTTTGTTTTCAATGTCTACTGCTTCTTCAAGGGACAATAAATGAGTGAAATTTTGGACAATGGATGGAAGGAAGCAATAGAAAGGTGATTACTTTCTGAGTGGCAAATGGTTCTTTTATATAACATCTGAAAAGACATATCTTTTGCTATACCAAACAATATGAACCTTTCCATCTATTTCCTGTCAACTAACGGCAATTTCTGCTTATTCTAAGAGAAAATGTAATCTCCTAGCTTTCAGTTCAGTCATTCCTTATATGGACCAACAGTGAATGACAATTTTTCTAAATTGCTTCTCTAGTGAGTTCTTGTTTTGGTCTCAGTCATCAAAGGGGTATGTCAGGGTGGAAATTGTATTAAACTAATGCACATCACTCTTTTATTAGCTTTTCAGCTTAAAATCTTATCCTTACGTAATAGTTAATGCTTAGAAAGCATTTGTAACGAGAAGATACTGTTCTTTTCGTCTTATTTGTATTTATCCCATGTAATACTTACAACAACCCTGGTAATATCCTTATCTTCTAGAGTGTAAGACTGAGAACAGTGAGGTTAAGTAACTTGTTTAAGGCCTCATGGTTAGAAAGTGATAACTAACCATCTAACCAGGATTCAATCTAAGCAGCCTGGCCCAGAATCAGTGCCTTAAACAAAATACTATACTGGCATTCTCAGGTTGATTACTGAATCTGATAAATTATATTGCCTACTCAAATAAAGTTTCTGAATCTGAAAATTGGTATATAAGACCCTAGAAGGATGCGTTTGTAAGTAAGTTCTACTCTAGAATGGGAAGAATAATTTTGGATGGTTTACTTCAAACAACAAACCTCTGTATTTCCATTCACTACTGGATTTTTCTTTAAAAATACAGGGGCTCCTGGGTGGCTCAGTTGGTTAAAAGTCCAACTTCAGCTCAGGTCACGATCTCGCAGTCCGTGAGTTCAAGCCCCGTGTCGGGCTCTGGGCTGATGGCTCAGAGCCTGGTGCCTACTTCCGATTCTGTGTCTCCCTCTCTTTCTGCACCTCCCCGGTTCATGCTCTGTCTCTCTCTGTCTCAAAAATAAGTAAAAAATGTTAAAAAAAATTTTAAAAATAAATAAAAATACATTACAGGGATAGGTTCAGAAAACCTAGAAATGTATTTATCAGTCCTGACAACATCACGGTGATAGTTGGCCTGTGAGCAGATTCTAGGAAGTGATATAACTAAAATCAATATTCCACCATATGACATCATCCCACTGTCCTCTAGCCCTTGCAAGGGGTGACAGTATTAGGTGAAGATGTAGAATTGGAAATCTCACATATGGAAATATAAATTGGTACAACCATCTGGTCAAAGTAGCTGAATGTAAAATCTATAATTCATTTTATTATCTCAGATGTATAACCAACAAAATTTGGTTGGTTTTGTTCATATCTTGACCAAAATACAAAAATTTATAATGTTTATATTTTAGAATATCCTTCTGTCTAGAGTATCCAAATGTCTACAATGTAAGATAAAGGAAAAATAAATGTGGTTTTATCATACAATGGAATTCTATATAGCAAAGACAGTTATGACCGTGTGGATAAATCTTACAAAAATGTATTGAGTGAAATAAACCACATATTATATATATATGTTTATATATATATATATATATATATATAGGTTTTTTTTAATTTTTTTTTCAACGTTTTTTATTTATTTTTGGGACAGAGAGAGACAGAGCATGAACGGGGGAGGGGCAGAGAGAGAGGGAGACACAGAATCGTAAACAGGCTCCAGGCTCCGAGCCATCAGCCCAGAGCCTGACGCGGGGCTCGAACTCACGGACCGCGAGATCGTGACCTGACTGAAGTCGGATGCTTAACCGACTGCGCCACCCAGGCGCCCCATATATTGTTTTTTTTTCTATGATTCCACTTAAATGAAGGAAATAAGTATCATTTGTAGTGTTAGAAGTCAGGATAGTGTGACTCTTAAGGGGAAAAGACTTTGATAATGACTACAATGGACATGAGTAATATTTCATGGGGTATTAATAGTGTTCTGTTTTATGATCTTGCATATATGCTGGATTCATATATATATTCATATATATTTATATATAAATTATACATATATTCATATATATAAATTATACATATAATTTATTGCTTTAGGAGGTATTTGGTCTCTCATACCAGTATTTTGATAAACAGAAGTTTCCAAATGACCAAATTTGCCAAACTTTTCTTAATGGTAAGCATCTTTGTGCTCTGTTTAGAGAAGTTTTGCTTATTCCATGGTCTCCTGACCATGTATATTCTCATATATATTCCTCTACAAGATTTTTAAAATACCTTCTACCTTACAATCTGTAATACTTCTGAGCATATGCATGCATATGTGCATAGATATGACAGAGGTCAAAATGTATTTTTAACAAGTGTCACTTATGTCATAAGTCAGGGGTGGATCTGCTTCTGTACATATTTTGTTTTACTTTGTGTCAATACCACACTATAATTTTAACACAAGGCTAAAAAGTTGTGACTATTTGGTGTAATAATTCCTTCAACTATTCTCCTCTCCAAGTTTAACTTGTCTTTTCTCGGCCCTTTAAAGAAGTTTAAAATCTTTAAAATTTTGGGGTGCCTGGGTGGCTCAGTTGGTTAAGCATCCGACTTCAGCTCAGGTCATGATCTCACAGTTTGTGGGATCGAGCACCACACGGTCTCTGTGCTGACAGCTCAGAGCTCAGATCCTGGAGCCTGCTTTTGCTTCTGTGTCTCCCTCTCTCTCTGCCCCTCCTGCTCACACTGTCTCTCTCTGTCTCTCAAAAATAAATAAATGTAAAAAAAAATTTTTTAAATCTTTAAATTTTTATTGTAAATTTTCATTTTTAGAGCTTGAATAAATTTTGATTATTGAATTGACTCTATATTTTGGAAAATCAAAATCTATAAAATATTGTATTTAGTTCTTCTTTCATTTGTCTTAGTAATGTTTTATACATAGCAGTGTTGAGATCTTATACAATTTTAGATTTATTCCTAAGAATTTATTATATGTAATGATATTTTGAATAATATTTAAGCCCTGATTTTCATATTGTTTGTTCCTGGTTTACAGAAATTCTATTGATTTTGTATACTGAATTTGTATCCAATATTTATGTCTTTTACATATATTTCTTACATGAATACAGTGATGAGGATCTCTACTACCCTATTGATAAATGTAGGAACTTTTGTTTCATTCTCAAACTCAAAGAAAATATTTACTATTTCATCATTGCACATGATGTTTGCCATTTATTGGTATAAATTATTTAACAGATTAAAGAATTATCTTCTATGTTTGGCTTACTAAATAAATTTTTAAAATCATGCATAGAGTTTGAATTTTGTCAAAAGTCTGATTTGCAACTATGATGAAAATCATATGGGTTTTCTGCTTTTCTGAATTAATACAGTAAAGCATATGGGCTGAGCTTTGAGTAATGAGCTAGCCTTGCATTTCTGAAACAACCCTAGTTTGATTATGATTTATTCTATTTTATGTATATCTTGATTTTAGTTAGTTGTATCTTTATATGGTTTGTTTGGTTGTTTGGTGCGTGCACACTTGCACAGGCACTTATCGGTTTGACATCCATCGGATTTGTAGTGATGACTCTCTTTCACTTCTCTTTTTCTTAGTTGACCTGGCTAGAGGCTTATTGACCTTCTCAACGATGCAAATTTAGGTTTTACTGATATTTTCTAATTGATTTCTTACATTCAATTGCAATGATTTCTGCTTTAATTATTATTTCTTTTTTTCTGCCTACTTTGCTTTTAATTTGCTCATCTTTTCTAGTTTTCTAATGTTGAAGCTTAGACTACTAACATTAGGTCTTTCTTCTCCTCTAACATATGGATTCAGTCCTATAAATTTCCCTGTAAGCACTGCTGTCGGTGCATTTCACAAATTTTATTTATTTGTATTTCATTTTCATTTAGATCAAAATATTAAACATTTTCTCAAATTTCTTTTTTAACTTGTTTTTTTCAGAAATATGTTGTTTTAATTTCCAAGTACTTGGGATTTTCCATCTATTTCTCTGATTGATTTCTAGTTTAATTCCACTGTAGCCTATGAATAGACAATGTATCATTTCTATTCTTTTGAGTTTTTTAAGGTGTGTTTTATATCTTAGGACTTTGTCTTATGATATTTGGTCACAGGTAGGCTGGTGTGTAATTTTCTTCTCTTATATCCCTTTTTAGGATTTAATATTCAGGTTATTGGGAATCATAAAATTTGCTAAAACTTATTTTTCTACTCTGTGGAACATTACTATTATTGTTTTGTCCCTGTAAATGATTTGGAAAAATTGACTGATAAAATATCTGGGTCTGTTTTCTTTGCAACAGTGATTTATAACAAGATATTCAATATCATTAATGTTCAGATTTTTCTATATTTTCTACAGCCAACTTTGTAGGATTTTTTAAAGTTTATTTATTTATTTATTTTGAGAGAGAGAGAGAGAAAGAGAGAGAGAGACTGTACTTGTGAATGGGGAAGGGGCAGAGAAAGAAGGAGACAGAGAATCCCAAGCAAGCTCTGTGTTATCAGTGTGGACCCTGACATGAGGTTTGATCCCACTAACTGAGATCATGACCTGAGTCAAAATCAAGAGTTGGATGCTTAACTGACTGAGCCACCCTGGCACCCCAAGTTGTAGGATATTTTTAAGGCATTCTTTTTTTATGAAATTTACTTAAAGGATTTGTTTTCTTTTGGTAGCTATAAAATCTGTACTGATGTCTCCATTTTTATTCCTGATAAGAGTAAGTATTCTTTCTCTTTCACATTTCTCTGACTCACTTTACCTAGTCTTTTTAAAGGTTCATCATGTTTTGTTAATCTTTTAAAGGATCAGCTTTTAATTTGTAGGTATTCCTTATTGTATATTTGTTTTCTCTTCATTTTTATATGCTTTTATTTGTGTTACTTCCTTCCTTGTAGTTGTGTTGCTTATTTTTCTTTTAGAGAATATTTCATGTGTCCCTTATACCTTAATCATTTCCCCTTTCTTCTATTTCTGTGCTTTAATTTTGACATTTTTACTGACCTGTTGTTCATTTTACTTTTAGTTGGTACTGCTGAATCTAACATGTCAATAATCCATTTATTCATTTAATTTCAAATACTTTTATTTTCACTTCTATAATATCTATTTGATCTTTTCTGTACATTCAAATCTTTTACTATAATCTTATTTTTGTCTATTTTGTCCACTTTTTCTCTATTATTTTAATCATACAGATCATATTATTTTAAAGTCCTAGTTTGAAAAACTCTAATTCTTAGAACACCTCAGGATCTACATCTTTGACATGGTTTTATCTTGAACATTATGAAGAACATTATGAAGATTATACATTGAAGATTTTACATAAATTAGCTATAGATTATGACATTAGGCTTCTTCAAAAACCATTCATTATTTCCTATAATACAGATTTGAGGCTGATCACCTCAGTCTTGCCAGAAAGGAAACTAGACCTGAGTTGAATTACCATTTAGCAAGATTACTACATCTGGTTCATCTTTAGGATGTGGCCCTCCAACAATTTCAATTGAAACCCTTTTAAAGATTCCTTTCTTTAGTCCTGAAAGACCGTGGGCAATTAATCCCAACTCTTTATAATGTTTTCAGCAAAGCTCTTTAGCTTTCTTTCCCATGCAGATTCAAAATTTTGTGCTAATTTTGAGAGGGAACAGCTGTGTTTTGAGACTGCTCCATTTCCTAATAATGTCACTTCAACCCAGAGTGGAGTTCTAAAAAATCTACTCATTTCAGTGTAACCCAACATAAGCATCTGCCAGGGGTCCAGTCTGTTTTCTCAGGCTTTTTTCTTGTCTCTATAAAGTAATCATTATATAGCCATATTCCATCAGTATTGCTTTTTTTTTTTAATGTTTATTTTTGATAGCATGAACGGGGGAGGGGCAGAGAGAGAGGAAAACACAGAATCCAAAGCAGGTTCCAGGCTCAGAGCTGTCAGCACAGAGCCTGACACAGGCAGGGCTTGAACTCACAAACTGTGAGATCATGATCTGAGCCCAAGGCGGACGCTTAACTGAGTGAGCCACCCAGGCTCTCCTCCATCAGTATTACTTTATTCTTCCTCTCTAGAGCTTTCATCTCTTGCATATTTGACTTTAATGGACAATACGGTTATTTAACAGTTGATATTTTCAAAGAGATTTTAATATATAAAATAATTCATGTCTTATAGCAATGTTTTCCTGTGGATTACAGATATGCATCCTCTGTTTTATGTCTTTGATGTTTAATTAGAACATACTTTGTGAAACAATCTATTTGCAGTAGCATTGCAAAATAAAATAATTTGATAAAACTTTATGTAATCTATGAAAAAAAAACTTATTAGGAGTAATAGATATCTGGAGTTAATATATAATTTCTTGCATAAGCAAGAAATAAGCATTTCATACACATTATGAAAATGTCATTTTATTAAAAGATTAATTTAAATTTTAGTTTACAAAATAATTTATAGATTATTGGAATGGTGCCTTAAATTCCTAGCTCTAAACATATACACATTTTAGTTTAACATGGGCTTATTCTAACAGCCTGATAATCTTACTATTGAATAATGTGGGATCTGCAAAATTGAACACTGAGTTATGTCATTGAATGACTGAGTAAAGTTATGTCTTAAGAAGTCCCAAATGACTGACACATTCCAGATATGTGGGGCAAAAGGTGGGTATTCTTTCAGCTTTTTAAATGAATACTCAATTGCCATATTTTGCTCTTAAGTAGATAAATGAGGATAGAATTTAGAAAGCAAGTAGAAGGGTTGTACATTGTAGTTATAAAGGAAGTTTGCTCAGTACTAGGAGAAAAGGAAGTAGAATAGCTCAAGTTAGATGGATATATGTGGAGATGAGAGCTTATTGTGAAATTTCTTTTTCAATTTTCTTGGAGAAATATACAAAATTATCAGTTGGCCTCGGTTACAGCAACTTTTTACTAGACATGTCTCTGATGCAAGAGAAACAAAAGCAAAAATGAACTATTGGGACCTCATCAAGATATAAACTGCACAGTGAACAATCAACAAAACTAAAAGGCAACTTTCAGAATGGGAGAAGATATTTGCAAATGACATATCTGATAAAGGGTTAGTATCCTAAATCTATAAAGAAATTATAAATTCAACACGAAAAAAATAAATAATCCAGCAAAAGACATGAATAGACACTTTTCCAAAGAAGACATCCAGAGGGCTAACAGACACATGAAAAGATGCTCAACATCACTCATCAAGAGGGAAATACAAATCAAAACCATGATGAAATACCACCTCATATCCGTCAGAATGACTAAAATTAAGAACTCAGGAAATAACAGTTGTTGATGAGGATGAGGAAGAAGGGGATCCCTCTTATACTGAAACGATTATTACTATTTTTTGCTAATATTGAAAGGGTTTTTGCATCAAACTTCATATTTAACTGTTTTAAGCTCTACTCCTTAGAGGCTAAAGTCTCTCCTTGGTTGAGCCTGTGTTGCTACAGGAGAAGTGAAGGAGAAATTCAGTGAATGTCCCCTTGTGCTCTTCACCCTTCATTTAACAGGAGAAACTCCACTTAAATCTGTTTCATGTGGAAGTTTTACATATTTGTGTCATAATATTATGTTGTTCACTGTCTTTTAGTGGCATTTGTTTTCACTTCCTTTACCTCTAGTGCTGTATGTTTAGTGATAGATATAAGTGTCAAACTCTTGGATTTATCATAAATAAAGGACCATGTTTTGGCTGTTTATTCTAACGTTGTTGGTTTATTGCCTATGGATTCTAAGAACTTGGTACATTTTATTTAAAAATAGATGTCATTCATAAGATAAATGTATTTTTTCATAAATGTGAAAAGTTATCTTGTTGAACTTGAAGTGGATTTACTCTGACTCTGAAGACATTAGAATTACATTTAGCAAGTAGAAGCTGTAAAGTCAGAAGCCTGATTTTAGCTCTATATAACAAATGGTGTGTGTGTGTGTGTGTGTGTGTGTGTGTGTGTGTGTTTTAATATGATACTGAATTTAAAAAAAATGGAATACTTTCTTTGATAGAGAGTTTTAGGTACTGTATATATTCTGCAGGTATGTATGGGGACTTTACTGAATTCATGGATAGAGTAGAAAATTTTGAGAATTTCTCCTGAGTCTAAGACTGTCTTGAGTTGTTGTCATCTAAGTTAGACTATTTAATTACTTGTATAGTGAATTTAATACATTTAATTAGGTTTCATATATTATATAAATAAAGCCCATCTGCTTATCTGATAAAAGGCTAAACCCTTATTTTGGTTACCAAGATGGTTAATTTTATTACATATGCCTAGTTTGTTTGCCCACATTTTATTAGTGAAATGGTAGACTTAAAAAATTAACACTTTTCAGTAGGCAATAATGTTTGTTCATTTTAAAGGAATAAACCTCTATTTGCATGCAAATTAAATATTATTCTTAAAATTCGTATTGTGCTTCAAATGTTCTTTTTAAATGAAAAAGTCTTTTAAAAATTGTTTCAATTACCAAAATAGGTCTTAAGAAAGAGTACAATAGGGGCGCCTGGGTGGCGCAGTCGGTTAAGCGTCCGACTTCAGCCAGGTCACGATCTCGCGGTCCGTGAGTTCGAGCCCCGCGTCAGGCTCTGGGCTGATGGCTCAGAGCCTGGAGCCTGTTTCCGATTCTGTGTCTCCCTCTTTCTCTGCCCCTCCCCCGTTCATGCTCTGTCTCTCTCTGTCCCAAAAATAAATAAAAAACGTTGAAAAAAAAATTAAAAAAAAAGAAAGAGTACAATAAATCCAGAGTAAGAAAAATTATTTTGCTCCTGTCGTGCTACTTCTTTGACATGTTAAGTGACTTTCTTGTAAAGGGATTGAACTTCTTACATGCCCACTGCGTGCTATGAAGTCAGAAACCAATGAATTATTACTGCCTCTGAGATGGAAATATACAGACATAATCATATTGTTTAGGTTGACACACCTCACAATAGTCGAGCATTCTATGAATCAGTGCCACCAAATCTCTATACTTTTGACTCCTATGTTTAAGTAATAAGCCATGTTTCTTTCTAAGAGCTAAGGCTTGACAGAAATCTTAGGTATAAGATCATTGGCCTCCAAGAGGCTGCTTAAGGAAACATTCAAGAGATTTGATGAATGCACACAGCTCATTGATGATGAGAAAGTTGAGATCTCACCAGTGGTGTATTTTTGCAAGTTTTTATGGTCAAAGTATCTTGCAGAAGATAAAAGCAGTAAAATATACTGTTTGGGATTAAAATCACTCATTTTTAATCTCTGCCAGGATTATTTCCTTTTGAAAGCATATTATTTGAATTTTCAGACTCCAATACACCAAAGGATAGTACAGATGCCAAAACATTCAAAAAGATAAGTTTTCCAGTGTCAGAAAGGTATGCAATTTTTGGATATTATCAGCCTCAGCAGACAGCCAGTCTGAGAAAGAAATGTGTGATCTCCACATACATAAATGCTTCACAGAAGCGAAAATAGTAAATTGATTACAGAAGTTACATTTTGGAATGATAACAATACAATTTATCCTGTCAATGAATGTTAAAGAATATCTCCTCTAAATGAACACATTCTGTTTCTAATTATTTTTCACATGAAAATAATATACATTTTACTTTAAAAATGTGTTATAATTTGTTTTAGGCCAGACATGTTTACAATGGAATGATTAAAATATTGTAATGCTTTTAGCTATTATTGAGTCGTTTTAATATACCTGAGTGCTTCTGCAGGCATTTTCGTGTTACTTTATGTATAGTCCATGATTTATTAATTCATGTATTAATTATTTAAAGCATATTCTAGTTAATTGGTTTATGTATTTATGTATCATTTATTCAATAGATTTATTTAATAATCTAGTATATATCAGGCATGAGCTTAGACTACCTGATAAATGTGGTTGGAGTTTTGAGCAAAGGAAAAAAAAGTCATTAGCATATTAACTAAGAAAGTCATAAAATAATTTGAACTTTTTTCAGTTAGATCGAATGATTTATTTCATTTGTACAGTAAATTCTACTGAAAGATATATATTAAAAATTTTTAATGTTTATTTTATTTTTGAGAGAGACAGAGACAGAATGCGAGTCGGTTGGGGCAGAGAGAGAGGGAGACACAGAACCAGAAGCAGGCTCCAGGCTTGGAGCTGTCAGCACAGAGCCTGACGCAGGGCTTGAACTCACAAGCTGTGAGATCATGACCTGAGCTGAAGTCGGATGCTCAACCGACTGAGCCACAAAGGCGCCCCTGAAAGATACATATTTAAACTTAGTTATTCTATCAAAATTTCCAACTTAGCGCGAGGTTGACAATCTAGGACAGTAATTAGACCTTTCTCTACCTTTATTTCAGACTTGATTTCTTTAGCATGGATATTTCAGACATATTAGAAGAGCCAAATAGATGATATCATAATGAAATATGAAACTTCTGAAGAAAAGTGATTCTTTTCAATTGCATGATTAATTCTAGATACTTAAAGACATTTTCTTATAACTTTTATTTCCATCATTGAGCTCACTTGTGTCAAAAACCATTTTAATCATCTGTGTTAAGTCAGTCATTCTCTCTAAATAGATTGATAGATAAATACTAACTCTGGCCCAAAACATGGGGAAGGAATGCAAAGTCAAGTGGCAAAGGATTTGGAGTGCTAAGGAGGAAAAAAAGAAAAAGAATTGAGGACAGTCATTTCTCTCTACCACACACCTATTAAATCTTTCTAGTGATTATTTTACATTTCAGGGATAAGCATTTCCAAGGTTAAGTGAACGTGATTTATTTCTCTGAATAAAAACATGAATTTTTAAAACACAAAAAGAGATTGGTGAAAATCTCCTTGAGAATTTTAATTGAGGGGTGCCTGGGTGGCTCAGTCAATCATCAGACTTCAGGTCATGACCTTATGGTTCATGGGTTTGTGCCCCATGTTGGGCTCTGCGCTGACAGCTCAGAGCCTGGAACCTGCTTCAGATTCTGTGTCTCCCTCTCTCTCTGCCCCTCCCCTGCTTGTGCTCTCTCTCTGTCTCTGTCTCTCTCTCTCTCTCAAATATAAATATACATTTTTGAAAATTTTAATTAAAAAAAAAGAATTTTAATTGAGCATGATCCTTTCCAACTAGCTTTACCACATATTGAAAAAGTCCCAGGTATTATACACAATGAGTATGGTCAAATATTGCTTGCACTCAAGATAGGGAATCTAGCAGTGATTAAACAAGAGTTATATTGCTTTCCTTGATTCCAAGAAAGTATACTGCTTAATTTTACTACAGGAAATTAGATTTTAGTAAATATTCTTCAATAATAGAAAAAAGTTCCAATTTATTTTTTAAGTGAGCATTTGACATGTATGAGGCCCTTTGTATTCATTGTAACAGTTCATCAGTATAAAGATCCCATAAGAATATGCTATTGTTGTTGTTGTTGTTGTTTCATTTTTCTGATAAGGGTAAAAGAAACACAGCTGAGATAAATTACTTTTCTCAGGTCAAAGTTCTACTAATGCATTGATATAAAGTCTAGATAGCAAAATATAATTAAAGCTATAGTACAACTTTAGATCTATGTAGTAGTAATTTATCATAATTAAAATTTTGATAATAGTAGAATATGGAGAAATAGTCACTACCATATGGCAACCTGGCATTATTTATTAAATTGAATATGTACATACTTTTTCCTACAACAGTTTATCTAGTAGATATTTTTTCATGTATTTACTACTAATTGTATCAAAAGATGTTCATTGGGCCACCTCAGGTCATGATCTCACTGCTCATGGGTTCCAGCCCCTTGTTGGGCTGTGTGCTGACAGCTCAGAGCCTGGGGCCTGCTTGGGAATCTGTCTCTCCCTGTCTCTCTGCCCCACCCTCTCTTGCACTCTCTCTCTGTCTCTGAAAAATGAGTAAATGTTAAAAAAATTTTTTTAAAGATGCTCATTCATTAAGTTTCTTTAGAACATCATTTGTAATAATAACACATACAAAATGTAAATAACACAAACATTTAGCAGAGGGCTAATTAAATTATTTATAACCAATAAATTTTTAAATGACTATACTCCAGTATTGTATAACAAAATCTTTATGATATATTGTTAGCTAATTTAAAAAGCAAGATACTGAGAATGTGGATAATACATTCCCAACTTATAAAAATGAAACATAATGTTTTAATATGTGCAAGAGTGATTTCGTGATTTAAAAGAAGGAAAAAGACAAAGACAGTTGGTTAAACATCTGTCTATTAATGTTGGCTCAGGTCATTATATCACAGTTTTTGGGATCGAGCCCCACATCGAGCGCTGTGCTGACAGTGCAGAGTCTGCTTGGGATTCTCTCTCTCTCTCTCTCTCTCTCTCTCTCTCTCCCCCTCTGTCCTTCTCTCCCTCTCTCCCTCTCTCTCTCTCTTCCCCACTCCTGCTTGTGCTCTCTCTCTCTCTCTTTCAAAATAATTAAATACACTTTTAAAAAAGAATAAAATAGTAATAATTTTAATAAAAACAATTTAATGTTTTATATGCTAAATGTTGTACTAGCACCTTATATTCAGTGTAATTTAATCCTCAAACAACTCTGATGAAGAAAACGTTATTACCCTTGTTGTAAAGAGGAAAAGAAATAGAAGAGCAAGAAGTGAAATAACTAAACACCAATTAAATAACCAGCAGTACGAGGTTGATAAGGTCAGGTATACCTCATTCCCAAGTTTGTGCTTTTTGGTACTTCACTCAAATCTCACAAATCAGGGGCACCTGGGTGGCTCAGTCAGTTAAGTGTCCGACTTGGGCTCAGGTCATAATCTCGAGGTCCGTGAGTTCCAGCCCTGCGTCGGGCTCTGTGCTGACAGCTCAGAGCCTGGAGCCTGTTTTGGATTCTGTGTCTCCTTCTCTCTCTGCTCCTCCCCCACTCATGCTGTGTCTCTGTCTCTGTCTCTCTCAAAAATAAACATTAGCAAAAATTTAAAAAACTCACAAATCAAAATAATAACTAATGTGGAAGAGTAGAGTTATGTAACGCTCCTGACCTACTTTTCTTTTGCCCTTACTTGCCTTAACCATGGAAGGAACTAATGATTCTGTTTAATTAGAGATAAATCAGCATCCAGGGAAATTAAGTAACTGTTTTTGTTTTTGTTTTTTGTTTTTTGGTTTTTTTTTGTCTGTAGATCCAATCTGAGTATTCAGTTCTTTTAAGAGAGATGAAGAAGGACCCATATTGGGTTACAAATACGAGGCTCTCTCACTTCTGACATGATCTGTGAAGTGTCCTGCTTTGTATCCTCATTCTTTGCAATCCTAGTGCAAAGAGCTCAGTACATGTTGATCCTAAAACAAGTAATCATTTTAAATATAAATTATTTTTATTTTCTCTATAAAAGACAAACATTTTGACATATTCCTCTGTTCTTTAAAGCTCATCTTAGTAGTGGCAGCATCTGTGAAAAAAAGCCAAACAGCTGTGAATCTAAATATAGAACGGATTCCGTCTTTGCAGCATAAAGGTTGGAAGTGTGCCGCTGCTCAACACTGAGACCACAAATGACAGTGCTGTATGTTATAGAAATTGCAATTTCGGAAATTCAACTTACTGCGACTTTATCTCACGGGGAGATGTTTATTACTCAATAGTCACATATATTACACTATATTTTTCTAGGGTGAATATGTCCACGTGTGACTTACACCTCAATGGAAAAGCCAGTGAAAGATATATTTAGTGTTCATTTGTTTTCTTCTCTCAGGGCTCAAAAATACAACTTTTTAAATGGCAAGAGAAGAGCAAAGTTTAAGGAAGTTTCAGCGAAAACAGTCCAATTAATGTGAACCTAAATCAAGCATTGTCTTTCCAAGAATTAAAAGATAAGAAAACAAATTTCCTGAAGAAAAATATTTTCAGTTTGTTTTCTAAAAATAGAGCTGTATCCATTTCTCAGTTTCTTTCATAGTCAACATAATTCATATGAATTAAGTTTAGAGTTAGGATGGTGTGAAAAAAGAATTTACTTACAAAAATGCAATTATATTTTTTGTGTTATATTTGCTAAGATAGGAAAAGGTACTCAGATTTCAGCAACAGAGATTGAAATAACTTAAAACTGTATTAATCAACTAAAAAGTCATTAATCAAACACACTGTTTTTCCAATCATTCAGATGTTTTGGCATTTCTCTACAGAACTGATAATGAACATCTGGTTCTATATGGTTAATGAGTGTGAAATGATATTGAATTTATTTTTCCCTAGGGCTCCTGTGTCATTTTCCTATCCCCATTAGAGAAACAAATGCATAAAATATAGCTATTTGTAATGCAGATATGGATGTGAAATAGTCACAGTGCAACTTCTTAGTGTTGTTATTATTACTGGTGTATTTTTCAGAGTGTGGAATAATCTTTACAGATTTAATCCATGTGACTACCAAAAAAAGATGTTAAGATGAAATCCAGGGGCTTAGAATGGTCGAGTACTAATGTATTTTTTCCATTTTAAGTATAGAAATTGTGCTGAGAGAATCCTATAATAAAGTTATGAAAAAAATTGGGATTTTAATTCAAAATATTTGATTACGCTTTTTCATAAAAGAGGAAGGCTATTGCAAATTTATCTTTTGGGTAACAAGGTTATGAAGGCAGTAAAGAAAAGACTGTAGAAGAAAGAAATTTCTTGAACACTCTGCTTTATATGCCTGAAAACATTTTTCCTAAGATCATTTGTTTTATATTTTACAATTTAAAAATAAGAAAATTTAGGTAACAAGTAGTTAACTGTCTTGCCCATAAACACATAAGTAATGAGGATTTGACCCAACATTATTTAACTTCAAAGACCTTTTTTTGTTTGTTTCTTTTTATCGCTCATATTAAAACAGCAGAGATTCCAGGAAGAGAGATTACCATTAAAAACAAAAACCGAAAAAGTTTTAGAAACAGTGCCAAGTGCATGTTGCTATTTAAAATATAGTCAAAGTATTGTTTCACATTAGACAATAATTCCATAAATGCTTTGGTAAATTTAGCCAGCCCAATGTTTCCTTAAAGTATGGTTGAGACCCTTAGGCAGAAGGACCACCAGGGGTGTTTTTTGTTTTTTAATTTTTGTTTTTCTAATGTTTATTTGTTTTTGGGAGAGAAGAAGACAGAGTGCAAGTCGGGGGAGGACAGAGAGAGGCGGGGGGGGGGGGGGGCGGGTGGTGGGAATCTGAAGCAGGGTCTAGGCTCTGAGCTGTCAGCACAGACCCCACACGGGGCTAGAACCCAAGAACTGTGAGATCATGACCTGAGCCGAAGTTGGACATCTAATTAACCGAGCCACCCAGGTGCCCCCAAGGGTGTTTCTTTTTTTCTTTTTTTTTTTTTTATAAAATACCAGCTCAATTAATCAAAATCTTTGATATTGAAATGTGGTTAGTTAGAAATGATAAAAGTAACTTTTCTAAATCACTGTTTAAAAACAAACACACACAGGGGCACCTGGGTGACTCAGTCGGTTGAGCGGCCGACTTCAGCTCAGGTCATGATCTCGCGGTCCGTGAGTTCGAGCCCCGAGTCGGGCTCTGTGCTGACAGCTGGGAGCCTGGAGCCTGTTTCAGATTCTGTGTCTCCCTCTCTCTGACCCTCCCCCGTTCATGCTCTGTCTCTCTCTGTCTCAAAAATAAATAAACGTTAAAAAAAATTAAAAAAAAAACCAAACACACACAAATAAACAAGAACCAGTTGTCCATCAACACTAACAAATCATTAAAAATCATTATCAACTTTATAATTTGGGATAAAATATAACAGTCTTGAAATGTTTTTGAGTGAAAGAGATAATTACACTGAATTTGTAGTAAAAACCTACTTAAGTAAAAATGTCCATGCGTGTTTGAGTATAAATTTGTTATATTTTATGTATGTATGTATGCATGTATGTATGTTGAACAAGAATGATTCATGAACGTAATAAACACATATTATATTCTTATCTTCTAATACTTATTCTGATTGGGGTGATTTTCTCTGGCTCTGGATAAAAACTTAATAGAATAATTTATGGTCACTTAAAAATAGTCTCAAAACAGTCTCAATCAGAAACCCAGTCCAAGATATTAAGCAACACTTCTATCTACATTGAAAGATACATCTTTTCTCCCATCTGCAAGTAAAGCTGAAGTTGGAGAGAACCTGCAACTAGGGAAGAGGAATGTGATGGGTTCTTTCTTTTTTCCTCTGATGTGACTTGTCTATTTCTAACAAGCATCACTGTCTTTAGAGCTTTCCTGTGGGAATGGAGAAACAAGAAGGGTAACAGGATTTTCTTATTTACTGATGAATTTCTGCTCTTTGGATCTGGCAGTATTTAAAGTTGACTTCTCCAATAACAAAGTAAGTATAAGGTATGGGAAGGCCTTAAATGTAAGGGAGAACTGAGATATGAGCTTTTCACCTTGGCGTAGAAAGAATTATATTGGTTAAAACTTAGCTTCTACTTGATAACAAATAAGGAAATTCTTGCCTGCCATGTGAGAAGGGACACCTGCCTGGGTGACCAACCATCCTGGTTGGCCAGGCACTGAAGCATTTCCCAGGACTTGGGACTTTTAATGCTCAAACCAGAAGAGTCCCAGGCAAGCTGGGACAAGTTGGCCATGCTTATATTTAAGTCCAGAACATTTAATTATTGTAAGAATAAAATCATTTGTTTGGAAATTAAAGAAAATTAATAAATAAAATTGATTTCTCTCACTGTGTTTTTTGGGTTTATTAAATTCTTTTCTGCTCTACTCCTTTGGTCTGACCTCAGCCCTCATTGTCCATTTCACCAGTATTCCAGTTGTTAGAGTCGTCTGGCTCTAGTTCTGTTGGACAGTGCTGTTTTGGTTTTTTTTGTTGTTTTTTTTTTCAACGTTTATTTATTTTTGGGACAGAGAGAGACAGAGCATGAACGGGGGAGGGGCAGAGAGAGAGGGAGACACAGAATCGGAAACAGGCTCCAGGCTCTGAGCCATCAGCCCAGAGCCTGACGCGGGGCTCGAACTCACGGACCGCGAGATCGTGACCTGGCTGAAGTCGGACGCTTAACCGACTGCGCCACCCAGGCGCCCCTGGACAGTGCTGTTTTTACCCAACCTCTTCACTGACAAGTTTTAGAAATGTAGGGTCTTTGGCTTTCTCGAGCATGAGAAAAAAATTGTCTTGTGTGCTTTCAATCAAGTTCTCTAAGTGATGCCAAGGAAGCACCCCTTATGAGTCTTTGGAATTATAAACAGGTGAGAAAGAGGCATGAGAGAGGGAGTGGTGAGAAAAGGGAATGAGGTGGCAAGAAAGGGAATCATATCCCTGGCATCAGTTCTCTCAAGAAAAAAAAAATCCCAGAATTCCTAATTTGTTTTCCAAATATTGATTTTTTAAAGAGAATTTTGAAGTTGCAAAATGGCCAAGTAACATAAAATCAATTTATTATTATTATTATTATTATTATTTAGTCATCTAATTAATTAATTAATAGTAATTCAATATATGGAAAACTGTCTTACACGTGAATTGGGGTATGATGTCTATAGAACTGATACATGAAAGAAATGATATTCACATTTTTACAACCTGATATATATGTGTATAATTTTTTATGTATTTATTATGTATTTTCAGTTTATTTATTTTTGAGGGAGACAGAGACAGCATGAGTGGTGGAGGAGCAGAGAGAGAGTGAAAGAGAGAATCCTAAGTGGGCTTCATACTGTCAACACAGAACCAGATGTGGGGCTCCAACTCACAAAACGAAGAGATTATGACTTGAGCCAAAACTGAGTTAGATGCTTAACCAACTGAGCCACCAAGGAGTCCCAATTGTGTGTGCATTTAATGAATATATTCAGAAAGAAAGGGAAAAAAAGGAAAAAAAAGGAAAAAAGGAAGGGATGATTGTTTACTAATTCTCTAGTGATATTAAATATCACAATGCATTTTAAGTTTTAAAAAACATCTTTTTCTCATGTTCGATTTCAAATAATGGTGATTTTTTTTAATTGAAATTGTGCTAATGGATCTTATACAAATGAAATACAGGCATACATCATTTGTATTTTGTTTTATTCTCCTTCCTTAGAAGTGCGTTTATTGAAGACATTTACCATATAAGTACACTTAGCCATTTCTCTGTGAAATATTTTAATAAATATGGAACATAATTATCCTTAATCAATATAATATGGCTATTTACAGAACCATGGTGTTTTCTCTTCTCCTCTTCTTTTCTATACAAATGTAATTATTTATGTGAAACTAACTCAATTACAAAAATTTTGCCTTATTGTCATACAGCCTATATTCATTGGATTAGAATGCATATTTGATTATCCATGAAGATAATGTCCGGCTCACTAATGCAAAGTTATTAATCATGTCTATGAACAAGAACAACTTGTTACTGCAGTGGGCAAAAAGGGGAGGGTGCAATGCTAATTATATGTAGGTGTTTATGTAATTTTAATATATAATTTAAGAATTAAAAGTTAAATCATCTTTGCTAAAAGTCCAGTTCAAACGTCTATTTGGCTGAAGCCAATTGTTATTATAATTTAGTATATTACAGTATTGAAAATTTTATGTTAAGATTCCATTTTCTCCTGACTTCACATAAAATTAAAGATGACCTCTATTTTCTTTACCTTTGTATATAACCTTATAGATTCAGAGGAAGTTGAAAAGAATAGCACTGAGTAGTCTTGGGTAACCTTCATTCAGTTTCCTGAAATGGTAATAGTTTGCATTACCGTAATTACAAAATCAAGCCAGTAACCTGGCCATAGCAAAATCCACAGATCTTATTTAGATTTCATCCATTTTACATGCACTCATATGTGTGTTTATGTTTGTGCAGCTCTATTCATGTATGTATTTGTATAACCATCACCAAAATCAATATGTAGAAGGGTTTTGACACCTAAAGATCCCTACTGTTAGCCTTTATAGACAATCACAATCCTTACCCCCTCCCAAACTCACTAAAATAACCCCACTAGACTTGAATATATAATGGATATATATGTATAATATAGTACTTAGAAAAAATACTAAAAAAAAAAACTATAGAAAGAGATACCCTAAAAAATATTATGGAAAAAATTTAAATGGAATTCTAAAAAAATGTTTAATCTGGGGCGCCTGGGTGGCGCAGTTGGTTGAGCGTCCGACTTCAGCCAGGTCACGATCTCGCGGTCCGGGAGTTCGAGCCCCGCGTCGGGCTCTGGGCTGATGGCTCAGAGCCTGGAGCCTGTTTCCGATTCTGTGTCTCCCTCTCTCTCTGCCCCTCCCCCATTCATGCTCTGTCTCTCTCTGTCCCAAAAATAAATAAACGTTGAAAAAAAAAATTATAAAAAAAAAATGTTTAATCTGCAGAAAGTCAGGAAACAATAAAACACATCGAAAAGGGGAAAAAAGAGAGAGAGCAAACAGAAAACATAAAAAGAAAATGGCAGACTTAACCCCTAATATAAATTATTACATTAAATGTGAAAAGTCTAAGTATATCACATAAAAGAAAGGGAATGGTAGAGTGAAAAAAAGAATAAACCAAACACAAAAAGCTATTAACCAATTATATGCTGTCTTTAAGAAGTTCCCTTCAAATACAACAATACACATCAATTGAAAAAAAAATGGTGCAAAAAGGTATAACATAGAGGCATTAATAAAAGGAATATTAATCACAGATAGGGTGCATAAGTTAACAGGGACGGAAAATACATCAAATGGAGATAAAAATAAGACAATCCACCAAAAGACATGTACCAAAAACAAAGCTTCAGCATATTTGAAGCAAAACCTGAAAACTTAAAGGAGAAATAAACAAATGTATATTACAGTTGAGGAAAAACTGCTCACCCAGAAATTACTAAAACCACTAGACAGAAAACCATCAAGGGTTTAGAACTGAACAGCACCATCAACCAAGAGAATAACTGACCTTCATAAAAGATTCCAGTAAGTAGTAGTAAAATATACATTCTGTACAAGTTTCCATGAAATATTCAACAAGGTAAATCATATCAGATGTCATCAAACCTTACAAATTTAAAATAATTGAAACTATGCAGACTATATTTTCTTACCAAATTGGAAACAAATAAAAAATCAATAACAACAATATAATTAATTTTTTTTCAAACACTGGGAAATTAAATAGCATACTTCTAAATAATTTATGGATAAAAAAGGAAGCCTCAAGGTAAAAAATTACAAAAAAATTACATCAAATAGTATGAAAGTGAAAATAGAACATATCAAAATTTGTGGTATATAGCTAAAGTAGTACTGAGAGAAAAATGATAATATTTAATATTTATGTTAACTAATAAGAATAATATCAAATCAAGAATCTAAGCTTCCACCTCAAGGAAGTATAAAAAGGAAAGCAAAATAAAATCAAAGCAAAGCAAAGGAAGAAAAAGAGTAAGAAATCAGTGAACTTTAAGATTTAAAAATAGTTTTAAAAATCAATGAAGGGCCATCTGGGTGGCTCGGTCAGGTAAGTATCTGACTATTGATTTCAGCTCAGGTCATGATCTCCCAGTTTGTGAGTTTGAGCCCTGCACCAGGCTCTGTGCTGACAGTGGAGAGCCTGCTTGGCATTCTCTCTTTCTCCTTCTCTCTATGCCCCTCCCCTGCATTCTCTCTCTCTCTCTCTCTCTCTGTCTGTGTCTCTCTCTCAAAAATGAATAAAATAACTTAAAACAATCAATGATACAAAAGCCAGTTTGTTGAAAATATCATTAAAATTGATCCAAATCTAGCAATATTGACATATCTAAAAATAACCAATATACAGGAATGAAAGAGGGGACATTCTACAGACTCCATAGACGTCAAAGTACAAGGGAGAAATATGAACAAATTTATGCAATTTTGACAACTTAGATTAAATAGACCAATTCCATGAAAGACACAAGCTATCAGATCATACTCAAATTGAATTATATAATCAAAGTAATATTGTAACTATATAAAAATTACATTTGTAGCTTAAAATATCCCAAAAGAGAAATTAAAAATTAAAAATCTTGCCCTGTGAAATTTCCTGTTAAAAGGATGAAAACACAAGCCACAAACTGGAAGAACACATTAGCAAGTCACATAACTACCAAAATCCTTAAATCCAGAATACATAAATAACTCTCAAAACTGAATGGTAAAATACAAACAATTATGAAAGATGGGCAAAAGACATGAACATGAACAGACATTTCATCAAAGAAAAAATACAGGTGGCAAACGAGTATAGAAAACAAAGTTTACATCATTAGCTTTTAGAACAATGCAAATTAATGCCTTGATTAGATACCACTACACATCTATTAGAATTATATATATACATATATATGTACACATTGCATATTACACATATACATACATAAGTACACAAACATGACAATACTAAATGCTGGTAAAAATATGAAGAAACTGTATCTTTCATATAGTGCTGTTAGGAATATAAAATAGAACAATAACTATGGAATACAATATGATTGATTCTTATAAAATTAAATGTAATCTTACCTCATGGCTCTGCAATCACACTCTTGGACATCTACCTTATGTAATTGAAGATTATGTTTATGCAAAAACTTATACATGAATGATCAACGTAATTTCAATTTTGATGGCTCAAACCAGAAACCAATCCAAATGTCCTTCACAGTGAATGCACAAACCGACTGAGATATAGCCATACAATGAAATACTATTCTGCAATAAAAAAGAATGAGCTATTAATATACATACCAATGTGGATGAATCTCAGAATCATTATGCTGAGTGAAAGACAGCATAAAAATCATACTTTATGCTTCATTTATGCTAAATTCTAGACAGAGAATGCAAACAAATCCATGCTTTTTGGTAAGTGTTATGAAGAATGGAAGAGAGATCATTAAGGCCATAAGAAAGCTTTCAGGGATGATTGATATATTCATTATCTTTATTGTGATGATGATTTCATGTGCATACACGTGTCAAAACTTACCAAAATGTACACTTTACACATGTGTAGTTTATTGTATTTCCATTATATACCTCAATATACCTCAATAAAGCTCACAGAATATTGTCACACCTCTCTGACCTTGACCAGTCTCTTTAACATATTTATCAATATGTATATTTTAATTTTTTAAGTTTTTATTATTTATTTTGAGAGAGAGAGAACACGAACAGGGGAGGGACATAAAGAGAGGGAGAAAGAGAGGAAGTGAGAGAATCTCAAGCAGGCTGCACGGCTCGATCTCATCATTGCTGAAATCATGACCTGAGCTGAAATCAAGAGTCAAACACCTAACCGAATAAGCCAACTAGATGCTCCTATTTATCAATATTTTTAATGAAAACACAGAAGTCTTGTTTAGGAAAATATGATCTAAAAGTGGAAGTAGATCTTATATATAAGGTTTTTCAAAATTGCAGACAACACTGAGGTGCCTGGGTGGCTCATTTGGTTAAGCGTCTGACTTTGGCTCAGGTCATAATCTCACGGTTCATGGGTTCAAGCCCTGTGTTGGGCTCTGTGCTGACAGCTCAGAGCCTGCAACCTGCTTCAGATTCTGTGTGTTTCTCCCTCTCTGACCCTCCCCCATTTTCTCTCTCTCTCTCAAAAATAAACAAACATTAAAAAAATTGCAAACAAAACAAGACAATGGCACAAAATGGTTATTAGCAATCCTAATATACTTCTCTATAGTTTCTTTTATTTTAATCCCAAGTGATGATCACTTATACCTTTCTTTCATACAAAATTTTACATATGTCCTCTATCCTCAGTCTTAGCAGATGATTTTGTTTCCTTTTGCATTTGAAAAATAGAAGCCACCAAAAATGTTCTCTTCCCCCTACCTGCAATCAATCAATCAATCAAAATTTCTTATGCTTGCACTCTACTTTTTTTATCCTACTTTGTTACATCAGAGGAAGTCTGTCACTGTTCAATACCACTATGTGTGCTATAGATTCCATACTCTTCCACCATCTCAAGAATTTCACTATACCAATGACCTTCTCACTTTTACTTTTCAGCTAGTTTCTTTTGTAATGTATCACTACTATTAGCATGACAATATTCCCTAGACACCCCTCCACTGAAAAATACCAATGAGTCCTCAACCCCATACCCAGACACTGCTATATTTGTCTTTTCCCTTTTAGAACCAAGGAAGGGTCTTTTTTTTTTTTACACGTGGTGTCTCCTATTATAGATTGTCTCAAAACCCGTTTAATATTCATGTAAGCAATATCTGGCTTTTACTCCCCCCCTCGACACGTTATTTATGGGTATTAGGCTACAGTCTTTAATGTTGACAAATTTAATAGATGTATTTCTGTCTTTTCTTTTCAGATCTTTTACCTACTTTCAACCCTCTCAAAACCACGTTATAGTCTTGTCTTTCATGTTATCGCTGTTAATTTTGCTCCCGCTTCACTGTTCCTCCATTTTCAGTTTCCTTTGCAAAATCATCTTTCCTTATCTGTATTTGTAATATTGAAATTCCTTAGAGTTTGTTCCTTGTCGCTGTCTCCCTCTTTCCATACACTCATTCCCTAGGAGATATCAATGTTTCATTGAGATTTAACTTCCATTTAATTGCTGATTAGTTCCTAGAATAAATTCTTTGCCTAGAACACTCATTGGATAGTACCACTATTCTAATACCCAGCTTTATGTCTGACTTCATTACTGAATGGATTAAATAAAGTCTAAATGGAACTCTTTTGAGTTCTCCTTTTCTAAAATGTGTTTTCCATGCCTGTTTTGCCCCTTAAATAAATGACATCTATTATTATTAATAAATGACCCTATCCAAAAATTCTCTGATTTCTTTCCTCTCTACCATCTCCAACATCCAATCTACGTGCAAAGTCAAGTGGCATAGACGTAATTTCAAAATGTATCTCAAATGCAAAATTTTCCCTTAATTTCCTCTGCCATCATTATATCCATGCTATATCTATTTTATTTCACTAGACCACTACCACATCCTCCTAAATGTCCTCATATGATCACTCTTGTGTTTCTCCAACTTAGTCTGTGTCTAGCAGTTATTAGAAAGCTCTTCCATATGCATAAACATCAGTTGTTTCCCATAGCACTTGGAACAAATGCCAATAAATTTCCCTGATTTTTAGGCCCTGTGTGATCTAACTCATACCTGTCTCTTTTGCCTTATCTAACAATCCTTTCCTTTAGGTAAGCTCTAGCCCTACGGGCGGTCCCTGAGCTTCTCAAATCACCAAGGTGTTCTCAGTATGTGATTTGGATACCTATTATTTCCTCTTTGGTGAAAGCTCCATCCTCTACTTTTATTCTAGTTATCTATTACTGCATAATAAAATACCCCAACACTTAGTGGTTTAAAAGAGTAATCATTTATTAAATCTCACAATTGTGTAGATCAGGATTTAGGCAGTACTCAGCTGGACAATCCTTTTGTTCCACTTTGCGTGCAATAGGGTTGCTCAGTGTCATATAGTTAGTGACTGATCTAGTCTAAAGTCTTCAAGATGCTTCATTTACAAGCCTGGTACCTTACTGAGGAAAGGGCTGGTCTCAGGTAGCCCATTTTTCCTCTTCATACAATTTCAGGGCTTTTCCAGTAGCAAGCTATTTTCACATGGCTACTCAGGGCTCCAACAGCGTTCAAAGAGATCAGAGGTAGAAGGTAGACTTTTAAAGCTAGTGTCTCAAAACCGGCAGATTCAGTTCTAACATATTGTATTGGTCAAGGCAGTTAGGATCTCCCAGATTCAAGATGAGGAAATATAAACACTTCATGATATTAAAAGTGTCAATGCATTTGTAGACATTTTTTTTCTGCCACAACCTTAAAAGTCTCGTTTATATTCTAAGCAAAATATTGCTTCCTCATAAGTCTTCTGTAAGCATCACATGTAAATTGAGTGTCTACTACTGATATTTCTCCCAGAGCATTGTTTGCTTGTTTCTCAACATTTGTAATTTATTATGTTTTAATTAAAAATTATATGCTTCACCTGCTAAGAAGTAATTAACAATGAGACAAGAGCGTTCATCTGTTTGTTTCTCCCTTTCTAGTGCCTAACATAGTACTGGTAATATAGCAGGTACTGAGTTGATATTAATTAACTTTTTTAAGGAATAAGTGTAAGTTGATATTATTTTATTAAAACATCCTATATAAATGCAGAGTGCAGCAATTTCGAGAACAACTCTTGTGAAAACATGTGTAGAATCCGTTGGATACAAGTTCAGGGTAAGCCACTATGGCTATTAAGGGATTGTAGAAGGAATATGGAAAAAAAAATAAACATGAAGAGGCATTAAAAGAAAATCAGTTAAACAGAGAAGTGATGTTCCAAACATGCTGGTCAGTCACATTTCAAGTGATACGTCCAGCTCTGAGAGTCATATTTTTAGAAAGATAGACAATAGCGATCTCATGGAGTCAAGTAAAAATGTGACACATGAAATACTTGAGGGGATTTGAAATGTTTAGCTTATAAAATCCTGTAGGACAAATGTAATTGATATCTTCCAATGTTGAGCAGCTGTCACATGTGAGATTTTTTTCTCTCTATTTTCCTCAGAACTCTGATTAATAATATGTCAAAGATGAACTTTACAATTAAAATGATACTTAAGCAACCCAGAATGATTACCCTAAGGGAAAAAAGAAAGATTTAACACGGGTCTGCCAGTATTTCTTCAGGCTGCCATAGTTACTTCATCCTCTCATACCTGGGATTAGATTTGAAGTTTTCTTGTCACCTTTGGTGTAGTAATTACGTTTATTTTCAGCATAAAATGTGGGTCACTTAAATCTGTTTTCTTTGTCGTATTAATCATTTGCTTATTAAGGTACTAACTGTTTTAAGTACCTATACTGTGTACAATCTCATAAACATAGCCATGAGTAAATCATAGCAGTCTCTGTTGCAGTGATTTCTCTATTAGAGAATACGCTGGACATGAGCTCTAGGTTAAGTGAATGAAAATAAAATTCAGTGAATTAATGAAAAATCAGTGTAAATTTTTAGAGCAGTGGTATTACCCTGTTCTGTCTACTTTCCATTCAATTGTGCTGTGAACCTGTGAATTGTGCTGTGAACTGCTCTAAGAAAAAGTCTTTAAATACCAGTTTAATAAATTATAAGTGTTCTAGGGCCCCTGGGTGGCTCAGTCGGTTAAGTGTCCGACTTCAGCTCAGGTCATGATCTCGCAGTTCGGGAGTTCAAGCCTGGCTTTGGGCTCTGTGCTGACAGCTCAGAGCCTGGAGCCTGCTTCGGATTCTCTGTCTCCCTCTCTGTCTACCCCTCCCGCACTCATGCTCTGTCTCTCTCTGTCTCTCAAAAATAAATAAACATTAAAATTTTTTTAATATATAAAGTATAAGTTTCCTAAATGTCTTATTTTCCAGATTTACTGAATTTACACACTGACCAAAAATTTATCTCTATAAACTGTTTTCAAATTTGTTACAACTCATCTTTGATATTTCATAGTTTTGACAGATTTGAAGATTATCACAAACTTTTGCCTGGGCAATTTATTATTATTTTTAGCATCTGTTATTGACAGAAGTGTCTATATATTTTTAAGAATTCTCAAATTGATTTCTTCAAGTTATTTTTCTGGTTTTCCATATTTTTGTTATTCTTAAAATTGTGTCTACAAATTACTGGGAAGAAAATCAGTATTAGTAGCTAAATAATGCGGCCTATGGCTAGTCTAGTTGAGTCCAAACTCATTTCATGATGTACTTATTTTATACCTGTGTTATGCCTATTTATACCTATACCTTGATGTACCTATTTTTTTTCTAAAGACAAAATTTAGCACAAACAACAAAATAAGAAACTCCTCCCTTTCTCTCTGCACAATAATTGAACTGTTTTCCAGAGTCTATTCCTAAACTTAGTGTGGGTATTCCCTTTTATACTTTGAAGTTACCTCCGGTAAAGTCTTAGTGTCTGTGAGTGCCAGAAGTTAGAGGAAACAAAAGTAAAGACTTAGATCTTTTGGTCGCTACTCTATTTATACATTGTGACCATACTTAGGAATTAATTGGTTTTTCAAGAATGAAGTCTGCTTCAGAGCACCTAGGTGGCTCAGTTGGTTGAGGGTCGGACTTCCGGCTCAAGTTACGATCTCACGGCTCAGGTCATGATCTCATAGTTCATGGGTTGGAGCCCCGCATCAGGCTCTGTACTGACAGCTCAGAGTCTGGAGACTGCTTCGGATTCTGTCTCCCCCTCACTCTCTCTCTCTCTCCTGTGTGCGTGTGCTCTCTCTCTCGAAAATAAATAAACTTAAAAAAAAAAAAAAGAAGTGTGCTTCAATGTTAACCTTTAATAGTGTTAGATTTTGTTCAAAAAATCAACCCAACCCTTAAGCATTTTTCTTGAGAAAGTTGTAAAGTGTACACTTTTGAAAGAATCTTAGTATTTCATGATTAAAGCATAGCAAATATGTTGGCAGGCGCTGCACTGTGAAATGTGTCACTGCTATCACGTGTAAGGATGGTTAAGATGTAGAACTCCTCATTTCTCACACTGTAGCTTCTCCCCCCAAGTAGCAGAAAGCACATTTACACAGACGCAGGTTTAGATAGCACTACGTTGGTGTTCTTTAAGAAACTTTTATGAAGATGATCATATGATGTGTTCACAATGACAGAACTCAAATTTGGCAGTGAAAATAACAAACGCATTGTATGGCATGTGTAATGAAATGCAAAGTGTATTAAAATATAAAGAATACACAGAATGGAATGCAAGATGAATTCACTGTCCATGTTTTCTTCACTAAAGAGCAGATAAAGATGTATAAATACTATCATTAGGCATTTTTTTCTCATATGATCCTATTGTGTTTTGTTTATTTTACATTATTTGTTTTGTTTTGTTTTCTTCTAGTCTGGGAATTTTCCATATCACCTCATCCCATGCTGTGTGAGTTATATTTTTTCTTACTTCTTAATCTTATTACTAAGTCTGAGAAAGTTCTTAAACTTTGCTCCTGTCCTTGATCAAATCCCTATCTTTCTGTAAAAAAGTCAATCATCAATTGATTTCTAGGAAACCTTTGCGTCTTTCCATGGTCATAAAATATTTGAATATCAGAAAAACAACATAGTCTAAAAATAAACAGTAATTACTTTTAATGCTAAATAGCTTCAGCTTTTCCAACTTGAGTACTTCGTTCACAAGTTTTCTGAAGAGGCTGAGTCTTTCTGACTCCCTCTGCATTAGCAAGGTGTGGAAATGGGTGGGTGTGTTATTACACCTAACTTTCCCTCACTCACTAAGGCAGATTATTTTACACTTGATCTTAGCCAAAAGGCCAAGAAGCGACATAAGGCAGATTATTTTAAAGGAAATACAGACATCATGAAAATTTTACCTTTAAAAATCATGCATTTAAAAAAAATATTCACTTTTAAAAAATTACATGACCTGAATCCCATTATTAAATCTAAAAAGTAAAATACTTTTTTAATATCATCTAATATCCCTTTATTCACAAATATCCTTTTGTCTTACAATGGTATTTTTCAATAATTGTTTTTTTTTTCATATAAAGATCCAAAAAAAAGAACCACATATTTCGTTTATTTTGTATATCTTGGCCTTTTTTAATCTATAAGATCCCTTCATTTTTTGTCTTACCCTTTTTTGTTTGTTTGTTTCATTCATATTATTGAATTTTCCACATCTGGGATTTAGCTAATTGCATCCTTATATAATTTTAACATATTTCTCTATTTTTTATGTTTCATATAAATTGATTAGACCAAATGGTTTATTCAAGCCCAATTTTGATTTCTTTTAATCGACAATATCTTATAAGGCTCAGGATACAGATATCTCTCATTTTGTAATCTCTCTGTTATAAAATTCTCTGTCAGCTTTTCACTTAATGTATTAGCAGCCATTCAAGATCATTGGCAATACCCATTACTTAATTAAGGGATGCAAAATTGTATGATTTCAATGTAAGTTTTTTTTTTCTGGGTATATTAGCTGTAATTCTTCCGTAAAAATTTACTTATCAACTATTTGGTTACCCTTAAATATATTTGTACACCAAAAGAAGGGTAAATGTTTCATTTTTTCCTGTTATTTGTTTCCAGAGTAAGGAATTGTTCCCCTAACTACTTCCAGTGGTAATCAATGAAATTATTTTAATTATTATGAGTGCATGATTTTTTAAAATATGTTTCAAGTGTTCATAGCAATCAGTATAGTTCTTGATGTTTAAATCATACTGTTTTCAACTGGTGGGACCTCCTTTACTTTAATACCCATTTCTTTCCAACAGGACTCTAATAGCTTTTGATAGTTTGTGTGTGTGTGTGTGTGTGTGTGTGTGTGTGTGTGTTGCTTTTGGATCTGAAGATCCAGTTCTTAAAGAGTAAAATCTAAACTTTCTCCAAGAAGTTTTGACTTTACTAAGAAGTATTATTTAGAGACCATAGTCTGGGTTCTTTTTATCTGGTTTGATTGCTGGTTCTAGGCCTTTCAGTTTAATAGACAGAAAATAAATATATATTATATTGTGGAAGAGAATATAAACATATCAAGAGTTCATATTCCATTTATAATTAAAATATAAAAGTACTGAGTTTTTACCAAATTTTCCTTTTATGTTTTATCTCTTTGTTCTTACTCATAATCTTATTTTCTAAAGACATTAACAGAATACTTGTTTTTGATTTATCATTTATGTATCTCTGTACCTATCTAAATATATATCTATCTGTACCTATAAACCTTAAAAGCAATAATGCCAATATCATTACTGCAAATATGTTATCAAGTACTATTTGGTATTTCTTTTCAGTTCTTTTTAATCTTGACATATCCCAGTAAGGATGAACAGTTACATTACTGTTTTAAGGTCTACAAAACAATTATTGGATAGTTAAGCCATTAAATTGATATATAATTTAATTTTGTTTTCTACTTGTAGGTTTTTCATTAATTTATATTTAATTTTTTAACAATTATTTAAAAGCAATAGAAGGCTCTAAGGTGTAATCTGTAAAACAAGATACATTCAGAGAGCTGTACCTTCAATTTCTTTCCCCTTAAGCTTCTTTACCTCTACTCTTTGGATGGTAATTTTCATTAGTTTTTTGTTTCTACTTCCACTTATAAAATATAAGCATCTTTTATACATATGTATAGATGAATAGATTTACCTCTTTATATATATTCATCTTAACCCCTTCATTAATAAAAGGTAATACACTAATCACATTGTCGTTCACATTTAAAATATTTTTAGGGATTAACCTATAGATTATTTTTAGGAGTACATAGTACTCCATTCCATGGATGCTCCTTCAGCTAGTCCCCTGTAGACGAACATTTTGATTATTTATAGTGTTTTTGTTTTGACAAATAGGACAACAATAAATAGCTTTGTGAAGTGCCATTTCAATTTTCATAGGATATCTTAGGAAAAGATTCCTAAAGAAGAGATTTCTGTTTAAAGGGATAAACCAGTAGGCAATTTTTTTTAGATATTACCAAATTCCGTTTTATAGATGTTATACAAATATGTATTTCTACCAGTAATATATGAATGTGCATTTCCTTACACTATCTTCATAATATCTAGAGTATAAAATTAATGTTCCCATTGGACAAAATACACGAGACCACTTTTCCTGAAAAAATATTAAGTAAGTCTATTGTCTTTATACTTTCACTAGGCATGATTTTTTACAATAATAGTTACTTTTGAAATGGGCTTATCAAATCATTTAGACATCTTTATTCAAGTAAACACTCTCTGGGATTAGTGATAGCACTTGAAGCAATAAGGATAGCATATCAGTTTATTTGGTTTCAGAAAACCTACATATTTAAGGAAACTTTTAGGAATGGATCTTACATTCTACATGGTAGCCTTGATCCAGCATGAAGACTGTATCAGTCCTATTCTCTACGGTCCCAAAGTGGTATATCTTAGGCTAACTCCTGAGTACATCTATTTAAAGGGATAATCAGGAAATGGCCTTTTCCCAAAAGAAAATATATACAAGGCCCTGCACAACTGTCATTTTTTTTTTTGGAACATTATCTTTGGGCTCTAGTGGTGCTCTCAACACCAGTAGGTACACATGTTATGCCTTACTCATCTCTTTCATGACCTGTTCCCCTAGGAAGCATCTCAGAACAACAAAGTCACTGGAGAGTTAAAGAGTGTAGATGAGGGCAGTAAACCACCACAATGTACCTGTCAGATGTCCAGCTGGCTCACATATAACTGAACATAAGGCTCATTGGCTCTCTGCCCAGAGAAACCAGTGTATCCTGAAGGGTGTCATATTGACAATTATGGATATGCAAAATTGTTCACACATTCAAGGTTAACAGCAACTTATTCTGAGCTCGTATCTTTATGCAATTTGTTTGATGGCATATGGGGTCATTTTGGAGCCTAGTCTCTAGAGGCAAGAATTGCTGCGGCAACTCATTTGTTCTAAATTATGGTTGCTGTTCAAATAGTTTAAAAATTAATTATCCTTTTAGGTTTTGACTATTGTTTTAAATGGTTACCCAGAGAAAATTGGAAAATAATGTAAATCAACACCTGAGTAATAAAAAATAAATGTATTGATCAGAGCTGGGTGTGACAATGTTGGATGATGTCTGCTGAATATAAGTGTCTATTTCACAATGATATGTCATCAAATAGCATAACAGCAATAACTGAATAATCAAAATTGCCCTCCTGTGTACCTTGTAAGGGGATTCCCAGCAAAATAATTAACCTTTTTTTCGGGATTTCACATTAAAGATAAACGACTATAATGTACTTGATGTTTTGTAGTTTTTCACAGTCACTCTAGTTAAGGTCTTTATTCTGTATATTTATGATAAAACTTACATCTTATTCATTTGAAGATCACATAATCTGTTCCACTTTAGAGGGGCTATCGAACATAATTATCCTCTGTGTCAAAAACTTCTGCATTTTGAGACAATGTCAGAGTAGATTTATTAAGTGCATGAATCCTTTTTTGAAATAAAGACCAAATATTAATAGAAATATTTAGGTCCTATTTATGTTAGTAAAAGTCATATTTATTCTATACCTATAAAGTAAATATAATCTCAATCATTTCCCAGGTAAAATAGGGAATATATTAATTGCATTAATTTTTGAAATTAAGCCTAAGTTTTCCAAATCAGTTGTCAACATGTAATATTATGTTAATAATAGTATTATGGCATAAATAAGTTTGAATGAAATTTTCAATGACTTTTCATTTTCTTTTTGAGTATCTTGTCATGATTGAAAGGGATTTTGTGCTTTTTCTATGAGCAACAATAAATTAACAGTATTTAAAATGACTCATAGTCTTTTGTTTTGTTTTTTAAGTCTCTTACAATAAGATCTTAGACTACAAAATTCCCTCAGTTTATTAGAGTTATAATGAGTTTAATAGTTAATTTTCTATTCCTATTTCTATTTATCTGTGTATTCTCCATATTCCCAAATAGGGAATTGGAGAACCATCACCTCTATATGTTGTAGTAAGGGCTTTTGTTCATTTGCCACTAGTTGCAAAGATGCTGCCTGGTGTTGATTTCAAGTAAATCCTTGATTATTCACTGAATCTTGTGTGACTCCGACCTCTGGTAAACACTTAGAAAAAAATATGAGAAACTCCAAAATGAAGATATTTTCAAATAACTTATAAAAAAGAAGAAAAGGCATTTTTATGAATACATATTAAAATGTTTAGTTATATTTTTATTCATCTTAGTCTGGTAGAACCATACTTAACTAAACATATTTTAATTTTTGCTTGATATAAGACATTCAATTTAGTGAACTAATCTACTTGCTTCTATTTGAACATCAGCTTTTTCTCACTGTCTAAAATTGGACTCCTTTTTCTTTGCTCTGATTCAATTCTTGTTGTCTTTTAAAAATGCATTTTTCTTTTTGCTTCTTTTTTTTAATGTTTATTTATTTTTGAGAGAGACAGAGACAGAGTGAGAGTGGGAAGGGGCAGAGTGAGAGGGACACACAGAATCTGAAGCAGGCTCCAGGCTCTGAGCTGTCAACACAGAGCACTACAAGGAGTTCAAACTCACGAACCATGAAATCATGACCTGAGCTGAAGTTGGACACAACCGACTGAGCCACCCAGGCGCCCCCAAAATGCATTTTTCTAAAACAAAATTCTTAGTTCATGGCCCTCCACTTGAATTTTCTTTTCATTTTACTACTTGTCAACATTTGGGTAATTTAATCCAACTTTGCTAATTTTTTATTGCTTATAAGAGTTTAAATTTTGCTTGTATAAATAATTGTGCATCTTGAACCCAATTTCAATTTATTGAATTTTATATTACTCCCATGTCCTTAACTAATTATAAATGAGTCAAACATTCTAATTAACTACAATCATTTATAAAGTATTATTGATTATATGAGGGGCTTAATTTTTATGTATCTCAGACAAAATATTGAGAAAAGTTATGTAAATCAATGAATGTAAGGGTGTCCATACATTATTTTTTCTTCTTTGGACTAAAAAAATATTTAAAAGACATTAATTTTGAAAAATAGTTAATAACTGTGGTAAGGTAAAGAATTACCCCCAAAGTCTTCACCCCTAGTTGAATTCACATACTTAACATTGCCTTAACTGTAAGAGATTTTATTTCTTCACTCTTCTACTTTTCACTTGGGCTAATGGCATGAGGCAAAAGTTAACAGTGTGATGGAGTCAAGTTTAGGCCTAAAAAGACCTCATGTGTTTCCACTTTCTTGTGTCTTTTTCAATGCTGTGAGAATAACATAACCTGGCTAGCCTATTGGTCTAAGCCGAATCCACTTTATGGTGAATGAGCACATGACTTTATATTTCCAAGTCTACCATGTGACAACACATTGTCCTGAAGCCACCAGACTAAGCTCAGGTTTTAGTCTGGGGATGAAATCCTGGAGGATTTCAAAACTTTTTGATCCAATGTCAGTCATATGGTGTTGTGTTGCTTTAGGTAGAATACATGTGTCTCAGAACCAGGGAATTGGAGAAGTCCTCTCCTGGAGAATTTCTGATTCTTATTTTCACAGTTTTAATTTCTGCTTGACTGGAAGTCCACTTTTCTGTGGAAGAATAATTCTACTAATACATAGAATAAAGATTCCACTAACAAAAGCTAAGGCTGCCATGTGATCCCTTGTGTTCTTCATTCCAGCAGACCAGTAGACAAAGAAAGGAACCTCCATAATGTGACTAATTAATTCTGATTATCATGAGATGGCAGTTGTTACTACTTGTTGGGGACATAAAAATATATCTGGGACTTGCGAGATTTACTCTGAAACCATTTATTTTTTCCATGATCATAACTGACTGGGAAGTTGCACCAATCATGCCTAGAAACAGCATGATAGCCAGGGGTTCACATCTCTTTGGGAATATAGATTTAGGTTACCTAACATGTCGAACAATACATATCAGCAAATAATCCAGTCAAGAGTAAAGAGCCTCAAGAATTTTGACGTAGGAAAAAATGATGAATATTAATTATTTTCCCAGGATTAACTGCTTCAGCATGGGTGTAGCTGGATACATAACTCTCATGTAAATCCTTTCTTCAAATATTATGACTGCTTACTACTTTTATGAAACACTTGCAGATTGAACTGGTTATAATGTGTGCATCCGTAGATCTCAGCTATGAATGGGTCAACAGTAGAAACATTCAATGTCTCATCTTGATCCCCTCACTCTTATTATTTCTGTGCAAGTGGCCCAGCCGTCCATATGCCAGTACCTGCATCTGAGTCCCCTCAGACCTGTTCTGCCATGTGCACAGCAGGATAGAAGTATGAGAGATTTAAGGTCCTTTTGGGAGGAGTCCTCAGTTAAGGATGAACAGCACAAAACACCCCAGATCTTTGGCCTTCTAAGCAGTATTGCAATGAGGCCTGTATACTTCAATGGTTTCCAAATTTCCCCAATAGAATTAATCTCAGATTCCCTACAGTGGTAAATTATTCAAAAATATGCCTTTATTTGGCTGCCTCCCATCCCTTTTCAACACCACCCCCTTCCCATTGTTGTCGCCTGGGATCATCTACTAATAAACTAATTGTACTCAAAATCTACACCTGTTAGGATAACTATTATAAATTTTTTTTTTGTCAAGGATGTACACAAGGTGTAATCCTTGAACACTGTTGATGGGAATGTAAATTAATGAAATAACTCTGGAAAACACTGTGGAGGTTCCTCAAAAAATTGAAAACAAAGTTACCATATGGTCCAGCAGTTTCTCTTCTGTATATATATCCAAGGGAAATGAAAATTAGTACCTTCACTCCCATGTTTATTACAGCATTATTCACAAAAGCCAATACATGGGTGCGACCTAAATCTCCATTGACCAATGAATGGATAAAGAAATTTTGGTATAGACATACAGTTGAATATCATTCAGCCTTAAAAAAAAAAGAAAGAAATCCTACCATTTGTGACAACATATACGAGCCTAGAGAACATTATGGTAAGTGAAATAAGCCAGACACAGAAGTACAAATGCTACGTGATATAATTTATATGAGAAAACTAAAAGGGTCAAACTTATAGAAGCAGAAAGTAGAATGGTGATAACTAGGATATAAGGGGAGAAGTAAACAGTGAAATACTAGAGAAAGGGTACAAAGTTTCAATTATACAAAATAAATAAGTCCTAGAGATTTATTATACAGCATAGTGACTATTGTTAACAATACTGTATTGTATACTTAAAATATTGCTAAGAAGGTTGATTTTATGTTAAAGTGTTCTTATCCACCCCACCCCACCCCCCTTCAAAAAAAAAACAATAAAGAGGGCAGAAGAAACTTTTGGAGGTAATGGATATGTTTGTGATACAGATTTTGGTAATGGTGTTATAGGTGTATGCTTATCTCCAAATTTGTCAAGTTATACGTTAAATATATACACCTTTTCATGTGTCAGTGGTGTGTCATTAAAATGTTTTTTTAAAAAAAAGATAGGGGCGCCTGGGTGGTGCAGTCGGTTAAGCGTCCGACTTCAGCCAGGTCACGATCTCGCGGTCCGTGAGTTCGAGCCCCGCGTCGGGCTCTGGGCTGATGGCTCAGAGCCTGGAGCCTGTTTCCGATTCTGTGTCTCCCTCTCTCTCTCTGCCCCTTCCCCATTCATGCTCTGTCTCTCTCTGTCCCAAAAATAAATAAACGTTGAAAAAAAAAAAGATAGAAATTGTACTCTTAAAGATACTCTAAGGTTAAAACTAAACAAAATAAAACAAAGAGAAAACCTTGTCTCATTTCATAGGTCATTTTATTTTATTTTATTTTATTTTAATTTTTTTTAACGTTTATTTATTTTTGAGACAGAGAGAGACAGAGCATGAACGGGGGAGGGGCAGAGAGAGAGGGAGACACAGAATCTGAAACAGGCTCCAGGCTCTGAGCAGTCAGCACAGAGCCCGACGCGGGGCTCGAACTCACATACTGCAAGATCGTGACCTGAGCCAAAGTCGGACGCTTAACCGACTGAGCCACCCAGGTGCCCCTCATAGGTCATTTTAACATAGATGTATATATAAATTATACTATATTCTTTCAACAACACTGAGATACCCTGCTATTTACCAAAAGGGTAAAGAAACAAACTATAAATTACATATCTAACTACATAATCTAGTGTGAGAATGGTAGAGCTAGGATTAGAAATAAGTTTCTCTGATTCTTGCTACAGATTCTGTCAGTTATATAAAATTTATCCTCTTTGCCAGTTAATTTATTAATTAAAAATCTTGATGCTTACCCAAATATACTCATTTTGAGTATAAATGACAATATACAAATGGCATTTATATATCTAAATGACAATATATGCCATATGTATCAGAAAAATTTCCAATCATACCAAAGCTATTCTGAGTGGGGAAGTTGTACTTGTATTATTTGAAAATGAAACTATTTCTGTTTAATAAAGATGTAGGTTGGGATATAGATGGATTTTAGTACATGAAGGATTAAAATAAATTTATTGAGGTATTCAAATGAGTATCGTGAACAGTCTCCAATAGGGGAAAATACAATGAAAATACGTAATAATCATGCCTTATATTTACAGAAAACATTGCAAACTACAAAGTATTTCTACTCAGTATCTCAAGCCTCACAATGACTCTTGAAGTGGGGATTATTGTGGCCATTTTATAGAGTAAGCAATTGAGACTCTGAACTGTCAAGTGGATTGTTCATTGTTAAATGCATTTAGTAAGTGCTAAAGTCAATACTACTAATGAACTTACAATTAAAATAGAATATTTGTTATAAAACATTATGTGTAAATAAACCATGAATTATAAGTAAACCTAGGCCTTTATATTTAATTCCCGCCTCTCCGCCCACTCTTTTCCTCAATTAGAAAGCCTCTTGAAGAAGTTGGATCAATCGAAAAATAAACAAACTTGTTTGGTATATTGAATTAACACTAATACAACTTCCATTTGTATTGCAAACACCTCTTTACATGCAAGTAAATATAGGAAAGTAGTTATTATCCTGTCTTCTCATAATTAGTTCCCCAAAACAGAGTAAAGGGGAATCTCATGCCAATTGATATCAGTGAAACATATCTGGAAAAGAAAAATAAATAAATTTCAACTAATGTCAGTTCTACCATTTAAAAGTAATCAACCAATTATTAATCCTAATAATCCATACAATGTACAATTACTAATTTGGGAGAGAGGTTAAAATTAAAATGGATTAATTATTTTGTAGATTCCTGAATGACTAACACAAAACTTCTAAAGTTTGAGGGTGACATCACAGAAATAATCATGTCTTTGGTCTATTAGAGTCAAAATACAGGCTAGGAAATAGACCACTTTAAAACCCAGTATGCTAATTAAAACCTACAGGAGAAATTGCTCTCACTGATCAGTACAAAGGAACACTTGTCTTCCCCTGATGACTTAAATGCTCTCATCTGAATAGCACCATGACTAAACTAAAATCTAGACAGAGGCCTACAAAGAGAAACAAGATGCTAGCATTAGTTTGCCTATAAGCTATAGACTACTGTTTAAGCTAGGAAAAAGAATAAACTAGAGATTTTTAGTGAAGAGCTAAAATCAGACTATGACCTAGGGTGAGAGTTTAAAATCATTAACAATTACAAATAGGCTAAGAAGTTCAAGTCCCCTTTCAGGCTCTTCTCCAAGTACTCCTCAGGAGTCTACAGGGAAGATCAGGAAGAATTCAGAGAAATCCTTCCTGCCATCATGCTACCTAGATAAGAGAAACAGTGCTAAAAATCAACACAGACCCATCTACACTATGATGTTTACCTATAGGTCTGTTCTTGGTATCTATTAATAAATTTTTCTCCTATTTTGGGGTATGGATTTCCTTTTTTTTCTTCTATTTTTGCTAACTTCTTGATTTGACTCAATGAAAGGAAATGAGGATTTTATTTTTTTGTAAGCTGGATATTTTTGCACTCTTATAAATATTCTTGAACTTTCTTTCTGAGACATATTTAAGTTATTAGTAAAAGTTTAATCCTTTTGTGGCTTGTGTTTAGGATTAGTAGGGCACATCCGAATAGTGCCTAGTCTTAGCCTAGTTTTTTCCAACCAAGTGAGTCAAGAGGATCTGTGTTCTCTGCACGTTGTGCCATGAATCCTGAGGTTTCCCAATTTAATACTAGAATAGGAGTTATTACCAGTGTTGTGTATGTGTGCCAGGCACTGTAACCTCTAATCTTTTTGTGTTGTTCTTTCTTTGCTAAGGGTTTTTTCCCCATAGACATGTGCACCTGACTATTCCAGAACAACCTCTGTAATTCTCCCTCTGTAAAGATCTCTCCTCTCATTCTTTGTCCTACAAACTCTGGCCTCCTTGTTCTCTACAGATTCTCTGCTCCATATCAACCCATGAAGTTGGTCACGCTTTTCCTTGGTCTGTCTTCCCTATGCAACAGAATAGAAACTCTCTTAAGGAAATAAATTGAACTAATTGTAGGGATCCCCTCATTTGTTTCCCATCTCTCAGCGATCAATATCCTTTGTTGCCTGATTTCTAATGTCTTCACAAGACTTTGTTTTATTTTGTTCATTTTCTGGTTGTTTCAGGCATGAGGGTCAGTCCCCACACTGTTAATCCATGCTGGCCAGAAGCAGATAATTCCATTATTAGTAGTATTCTCTTGGAATGAGATAATCTTCGGAGAAACCAATACATAAAATAGCATAATTTGAGAAGCTTACAAATGAAAGCATACAGAAATATTTAGGGGCACCTGGTGGCTCAGTCAGTTAACTCTCCAACTCTTGATTTCAGCTCAGGTCTTGATCTCATGGTCGTGAGATCGGGCTCTGCATTTGGCGCTATGCTGGGCATGGAGCCTGCTTAGGATTCCCTGTCTCCCTCTTCCTCTGTGCCTCCCCCACTCTCACTCTTATGCCCTCTCTCAAAAGAAAAAAAATATTTACACATAAAAATGTTTAATATAGCACACCTTAGAGAATTCAGTTAGCTAACACAGTACACAAATTACAATATAGAAGAATAAAAAAAAAAAACAGTACCTAAAACATGTGCAAATCCTAGGCTATTCAGAGCACCTCCTATAGTCTATAGTCCCAGGACTTGTAACACAAATACATAGGGATACAAACAAGGCAATGAGAAATTACTATGGTTCAATCCTTTCTTTGGGAACACATCTTCGACTTTCTTGTGACCTCCTAATGTAGGCTTCCTTATTTATTCCCTAAATTGCTCCCACCTAAGCAAAGTAACATATCTCTAATTTTGGTTGACCAGCATCTAGAGTTGATGCCCTGGATTTCTGAAAATTGGCATTTCAAACGTTTCCCAAAGGCATGCCTTATCTTTGAATTAGAACAGGGAAGTTATTCCCTGGAAATACAATATGAATCCACCAATTTGTGGTCCCATTTGATAAACTTTCTTGCATTTCTGGAATCTCTGTGATTTATGTGATTTTTCTGTGCTCTTGCATATGCTTCACTTGAGTAAGCAGGTTGAATGTCAAAACTAGGCTATTCAAGTTTACCTTTCTTACAGCAATTACTACTTCCATTCTTACTATATTTTGAAATGACATATATTGATGACAATTGCTTTTTAAAATCAATTTGCATACATATATTTCCATGTCTGTGTTGTATGTGTGTATGTTTTGAGTGCAAATATTTAAATAAGATTATCAATGTGTATTATTGTGAGAGAAATTAAATGATGTAACTACTGTCTCTGTATCTAGTCATGCAAATTTACACAGTTGAAACTGAAGATATCCTGATTTATTATTGCTCTTAGGAAATATACTTAACTTGGCCATATTAGTTATGTTCTCTAAATTAAAATACATAAAATTATTTGTATTTCTACTCTTAACTTGCCTTCTTCATTCACTCAACCCTGTCATATTAGTTTTACCCACAATATCAACAAATCATAAACCAAATAGTAGATTATATGAACTTTAAGTTTCATATGAGGATAATAAGTATCTTCCTTACTTCAAATTGTAATTTATTGCCACCTATCTCTTCAGTTAATCCCAGAGTTTTGTAACTTCCATATCAATAGCCTTATTGACATATCTAATTTTTTATCCACATTATTCCATTGTCTCACATTTTAGAAACATATGTTCTATTCACTAGTCTATATATCCTTTTTATATTCACATTCACATACACACAGATACACTCACACAAATGCACACAGAGAAAACAAAATTAAGGCAATATATTACATATCATTTGGCAAATTTTTCTAGCTAACCCAGATCCAACAAAAATATCTTGGCATCTACACATAACCACTTTATGCTTGTTAGAATATTGTATTTAACAGTATGTACCTAGAGTCCCTTTTTTTCCTGTTAATTCCTATTCTATATCTGTCTTTCTATACCCATTATCTCTTTCTATATATGTCAGTCTTCCCAAACAGACCTTAGGAAGGTTTGGAGACAGAAAAAAATAAAACAACATATATTGATCCCTTAATATGTGTTAATATTTTACATTATTAAGAAAAATTCAACTTTTCTATGACTTAAAAGTTGTTTGAACAATGTTATTATTGATAAAACTTAGGTTCAGGAAGATTGATTTTCAAAGTTGAAATATGTGGCATAGGAAGAACTTGGTTCTCATATAGCTGGTTAAGTTACATATCTATTTGCTCTTATCATGTCATCCAGGTCTCATTTATTATAGCACCTCCATACTTATTTTGATTGAATGAATATTCCGCCCCCATATTTTCCCCCTTATTGGTTTATCCATTTGTTTACATTTGTGTTTATTTCTGATTCCAATCACATTTTTAGTTCTTTACTCAAAAGATCTTAAAATGTTTGGCACGTACATGGCAGGGATTAACAAATGTTTATTCATGATGATTCATTTTAGGAAATACATGCTTATTACTTTCTTTTAATGAATGAAATTAATTCAAGCTTTGTGATTGCCAGGCTAAAGATAGACAATCATATGGAATCCTAGAAAAAGGAGCTGCTCAAAACAGAAAAGGAAAAAACATATCTATTTTTTTATCTGTAAGACATATTGAAGTTACTAAGCATTTTCAATAAATAGCATCCCTCTAAATTATCCAACTGAGTTCTGAGAAACAAAAAAAGTAGTAGATGGAAAACAAAATATTCCATGACAGTTTCTAAACAGTAGGTTGGAAAACTAAATTATGTATAAAACCAATAATGATTTTGTATCCTGCAACCTTGCTGAATCCATGTATTAGTTCTAGCAAATTTTTGGTAGCGTCCTTTAGGTTTTCTATATATAGCATCATGCCATCTGAAAAATAGTAAAATTTGAATTCTTCATTGTTAATTTGTATGACTTTTTGTGTGTGTGTTGTCTGATTTCTCTGCTTAGGACTCACCAGTAATGAAGCACCTGAAAGATAAACCAAGCAATCAATCTCATTTATAATTGCATCAAAATCATAAAATACCTAAGAATAAATCTAACCAAAGAGGTAAAAGATCTGTACTCTGGAAACTATAGAGCACTGCTGAAAGAAATTGAGGATGACATAAAGAAATGGAAAAACATTCCATGCTCATGGAGTAAAAGAACAAATATTGTTAAAATGTCTATACCACCCAAAGCAATCTACACATGTAATTCAATCCCTATCAAAATACCACTGGCATTTTTCATAGAGCTAAAACAAACAATTCTAAAATTTGTATGGAACTACAAAAGAGCCTAACAGCCAAAGCAATCTTGAAAAAGAAAAGCAAAGCTAAAGGCATCACAATACCAGATTTCAAGTTATATTACAAAACTGTCAAGATCAAGACCGTATGGTACTGGCACATAAGCAGACACATAGATCAATGGAACAGAATAGAAAACCCAGAAATGGGGGTGACTGGGTGGCTCAGTCGGTTAAGCTTCTGACTTCACCTCAGGTCATATCTCACAGTTTGTGGGATTGAGACCCACGTTGGGCTCTGCACTGACAACTCAGAGCCTGGAGCCTACTTTGGATTATGTGTCTCCCTCTCTCTGCCCCTCCCCTGCTCACGCCCTGTCTTTCTTTCTTAAAAATAAATAAAAACATTTAAAACAAACTCCCAATGTTCCTCTTTAAAAAAAAAGAAAAAGAAAATAAAAAAAGAAAACCCATAAATGAACCCACAACTATTAGGTCAACTAATCTTACAAAGCAGAAAAGAATATCCAATGGGAAAAAAAAGAATCTTTTCAACAAATGGTGTTGGAAAAAGTGGACAGTAATATGCCTAAGAATGAAACTGGACCACTTTCATAAACCACCCACAAAAATACATTCAAAATGAATGAAAGGCTTAAGTGTGAAACAGGAAACCATTAAAATCCTAGAGGAGAATGCAGGCAGCAATCTCTTTGATATTGGCTGTAGCAAACTTGTATTGAACGTGGCTTCTTAGGCAAGGAAAACAAAAGCAAACATAAACTATTGGGACTTCATCAAAATAAAAATCTTCTGCATAGTGAAGGAAACAATCAACAAAACTAAAAGGCAATGTATAGAATGGGATAATATATTTGCAAATGACGTATCTGGTAAAGGATTAGTATCCAAAATCTATAAAGAACTTATAAAACTCAACACCCAAAATACACATAATACAACTAAAAAACGGGCAGAAGAATAGACATTTTTTCCCAAAGAAGACATACAGATGGCCAACAGAGATATGAAAAGATGCTCAACATCACCCATCACAGGGAAATACAAATCCAAATCACAATGAGATACCACCTCACACCAGTCAGAATGGCTAAACTTAACCACACCAGATACAACAGGTATAGGCAAGGATGCAGAGAGAGGGGAACACTTTTACATTTTTGGTGGCAATGGAAATTGGTGCAACCACTCTGGAAAATAGTATGGAGGTTCCTCAAAAAGTTAGACATAGAACTACCCTATTACACAGCAATTTCACTACTAGGTATTTACCCAGGGATACAAAAATACTGATTTGAAGGGATTCCATACACAATGGAATATTACTCAGACATTAAAAGAATGAAATGTTGCCATTTGAAATGACATGGATGGAGCTAGATGGTATTACGCTAAATAAAATAAGTCAGTCAGACAAAGACAAATACCATATGATTCCACTCATATGTGGAATTTAAGAAACAAAACAAACGACCATGGTGGGGATGAGAATAGATGAAGACCAAGAAACAAACTCTGACTATAGAGAACAAATTGATGATTACCAGAGTGGAGGTGGGTGGAGAGATGGTTTAAATAGGTGGCAGGTATTAAGGAGGACACTTGTGATGAGCACTGGGTATTATATGTGTCAAATCTCTAAATCCTATGCCTGAAACTAATATTACACTCTATGTTAACTAACTGGAATTTAATAAAAATTTGGAAGAAAATACAAATTCTCAGATAAAAAACAACCAATAATCAGATTCTTAATATCATATACCATAACTAATAGTTACCAACCCAGTCACAATGGCATAGAGTAGACCTACCCCTGAAGAAATAGCAGAGAATGGATTATATCTGTAGACTTGCTTACTGCCAAGATAAATACAGAGACTATGAAAGATGCCTGGTTGATTATTTCCAAATATACCAATCATATAAATTACTCCAACTCCCATGGGTAGAATGAATAAAGAGAGAGAGGTTAGGAATTAAGGTAATCAGAACCCTTCTCACAGAATAAATCTCCACTCAGAGAAAAATCTTCCTCCAATACTTTGTAAATTCAGTTAATATTTATGATCATTGGCTGAAAGGAAACGTTATGGAAACAAGTTCATTCTTGATTTAAGAGTGGTGATTATTAACCATATTTTACTAAAACAAAAATTATATTTGCAAAGATTCTAATACTCATTAAGAATATTAGAAAATAGAACTATTTTGATATTCCTAAATTTCCTTCCACAATAATGCCCAATAGTCAAACTAGTTGAAAGATAGGGAAACCATTTTCAGTGCATCTGCCACGCTATTTCAATTTGATTTTTTAGGTAGTAAGGTCTGAAAACAGAAACTGTTGAAAGCTACCTGACCTGAATTTATTCCACAAAATTTTATTCCCATGTAAAAGTGTGCCTGTGATTTATTCTCTGTCACTGCTGTATCTACACTAATGCACCATTATGCATAGCTGATGTTTCAGATGTATAACCATCACTCTTCCTGAAGCCAGAACTTTATGATTACGTCAGACATTGTCTGGCATAATCTATTTAGCTAGTTGATCTTACTTCCATAGTTTCTGATGAATCTGGAATAATTACTTAAATATTTACTCTTCTATGTTTAAAATTTGTTAGAACAAAGAGATTATGCATGCAGAGTGTGGAGGGGGGTTGAAGATAACAAATGATACATTGAGCACAGCCTAATGTGGCTTTACTGGAGTAGAAACAGTGGTAATAAATCACCTGCCAATGTTGATAATAAAATACTGCATTGGCCTCCATCAGCCACAAGAGAAAGGTTAAATGTTATTTCTCACAATAACCCTGTGGTCTTCATAGCTGACACCTCCAATATTAAATCTCATCATTATTTTCTATAGAAAAAATTTGATCTTTATTCCTAATGGAATATTTTTATAAATAACTGCTTCACAAATATCTAACATCCTTGAAATACCTTCATTCATTTTATGGTTATTTTACTCTATAAAAGTATCTCTTCTCTTTAGTATAAAACTATTTTTATGTAATGGGTAGCTTTGGGAGGCTGAAATTCATTCTGACCAACAGTAAGTGACCTTTTTAATGGTTGGATTCATATAAACTCAGTGTTGGGATAGGTTGGAAATTGAAATATTATCCCTGAATAAGCTCAGTGATTTATGTTCTAGTTTATTTATTCAATCATATCTCAATTTTGCTCATATTGCATTCCAAATTACTCTTATATGAAACACCAACCTCATCTCTTGACCTATCTATACAACAATTATTTCCCTAATATGCTTTCTGTAAACAATTAACTGTTATGGAGTGGGTTTGAAGTTATGTTAGTCTCAAAGGGAAGGCATGAACTGTATGTAGGGCGGTGTACACATGAGGCTTATATTCATGAAGGTATTGGTATATGTACACATAAGCTTGTATCTGCGAAGATATTGACATATACACAGATAAACATGTTTGTGAAGATATTAACATATGGAAACAGAGCTAAATGACAGCGGATGCTTCCAGGTGTGGTCACCAATGAAATCACTCTAACTCTTCATGGCTTCACCTGCACCAGGACCACCTCCACTACCTACTGCAGTATTGCCCATTCTTCTTTCTAAAGTCAAATTGGAAACCTAGTTATACTTCCCAAATAGTTTTCCAGCTGTGACAGTCATATGGTATCGTTCTTGTGCTTCCTTTGTTGAAGAGACCATTCTAAAGGAAACGTCCAGTCAGTGAACAGGAGGACACCATGGATCACTAAAATAGTTTTATCTCCTGACATTCCCCAAACAACCATTCTCCAAGGTGTCAGAGCAGTCCTGGGTAATGTGCAGAATTGGAGAGAATGTCTTCCTGAATGCCTCCTTGCAGCGATTTGTTAACTGGGAGAATCAGTTAACAACATTTAGGTATCTATTCCTGGGTCTTAAGATCGTTCTATTTTTAATTTTTTGAGGAACCTCCATACTGTTTTCCAGAGTAGCTACACCAGCTTGCATTCCCACCAGCAGTGCAAAAGAGATCCTTTCTCCACATCCTTGCCAACATCTGTTGTTGCCTGAGTTGTTCATGTTAGCCATTCTGACAAGTGTAAGGTGGTATCTCATTGTGGTTTTGATTTGTATTTCCCTGATGATGAGTGATGTTGAGTGTTTTTTCCTGTGTCGGTTGGCCATCTGGATGTCTTCCTAGGAGAAGTGTCTATTCATGTCTTTTGCCCATTTCTTCAATGGATTATTTGTGTTTTGGGTGTTTAGTTTGATAAGTTCTTTATAGATTTTGGATACTAACCCTTTATCTGACATGTCATTTGCAAATATCTTCTCCCATTCTGTCAGTTGCCTTTTAGTTTTTCTGATTGTTTCCTTCGCTGTGGAGAAGGTTTTTATTTTGGTGAGGTCCCAGTAGTTCATTTTTGCTTTTGTTTCCCTTGCCTCCGGAGATGTGTTGAGTAAGAAGTTGCTGTGGCCAAGAACATAGAGGTTTTCGCCTTCTTTCTCCTCAAGGATTTTGATGGCTTCTTGTCTTACATTTAGGTCTTTTGCTGGAAGTCGAGCTATCCCAGCCTGAGTGGCAGGGCCCGGGCTGTGGACGGATTGGTGACTGCAGGTGGTCCACCGACAGTGAAGCTTCTTGTACTCCCACTTTTAGGTAATTTGGCCTTAAAAGTACGTGGGGTATTGTCTGTTGGGGAATTGCCCTTGGCAGGCCCCCTGGGAAAAGAACAATTAGGGAAGAAAATAAGGTTCCACAAGAAATTGTGCGGCCTTACGTTTAGTCCTTGCCATTCCCTATGGAGACTCCTCTACTTGCAGGAAGGATAGCCTCATGCATTTGCCAGTAAAAGCAGCCAACGAAGGAGAGACATATGCATCCGAAAGCCCCACTCCGGTAACTAAGGAGTGTATCTATGGACACAGATCACTCTGACCCACGGGCCCACTTGGCCCCCGGAGGCATTCCAGATGATGAAGAACCTAGTTGGTTAAGCTACAGAATGGTTCATTGGTTCCTAGGTGCATTGTCTCTCTGAGAATGTATAAGTCGTGGGTTTCTAAGGCCCTCTTGGCCCCCTTCCAGGCACCTTGGATCCAGGCGAACACTTTTGTTCTTCAAAACCACAAATGGTTCAGGGAAACAACTAAGAGGACATGTCCCTGTAAGTGTTCCACTTGAGGTGTTGAGAGATAAATGACCTTTCGTGAAAACAGCAAAGCAAATACTTTATAAATTATAAACATAGATACATAATAAAAACAATAAAATAAATTAATCAATAAGCAAAGGGCAGGAGGGAACGTTATGACAAAACAATCATGTTATTCCTTATTGGGTGATTATACAAAGGAACAATTTTAAAATTGGGTAATGTTAAAAAAACATAGATGATGTATGTTACAAAAAAAAATCACTAGCATGTATAATGCCACGTTTACTGCAATAAATTGGCCAGTTCAACACACTGCTGTTGTCTGAGTCCATTTTTATTTTAGTTTTTTATTTTACCTTTTTATTTTAGTATTTTATTTTTATTTTTGTTTTAGTTTTGTTTTATTTTCACTTTTTCGCCGACGTCGTTCATCCTTCGGAAACCCCTGGACCTGCTGGAGCTGGACTCTGGAAGTCTTTCATTCATTTTGAGTTTATTTTTGTGTCTGGTGTAAAAAAAAGGTCCAGGTTCTTTCTTCTGCATGTCACTGTCCAGTTTTCCCAGCACCACTTGCTGAAGAGACTGTCTTTATTCCATTGGATAGTCTTTCGTGCTTTGTCAAAGATTAGTTGGTCATACGTTTGTGGGTCCATTTCTGGGTTCTCTATTCTGTTCCATTGACCTGAGTGTCTGTTCTTGTGCCAGTACCATACTGTCTTGATGATTACAGCTTTGTAGTATAGCTTCAAATCTCGAATTGTGATGCCTCCTGCTTTTTTTTTTTTTTTCAAGATTGCTTTGGCTATTCGAGGTCTTTTCTGGTTCCATACAAATTTTAGGATTATTTGTTCTAGCTCTGTGAAGAATGCTGGTGTTATTTTGATAGGGATTGCATTTAATATGTTGATTGCTTTGGGTAGTATTGACATTTTAAGAATATTTGTTCTTCCTATCCAGGAGCATTAAATCTTTTTCCATTTTTTTGTGTCTTCTACAATTTGTTTCATAAGCTTTCTATAGTTTTCAGCATATAGATTTTTTACCTCTTTAGTTAGATTTACTCCCAGGTATCTTATGGTTTTTGTGCAACTGGAACTAGGATCGATTCCTTGATTTCTCTTTCTGTCACTTCATTGTTGGTGTATAGGAATGCAACCAATTTCTGTGCATTTATTTTATATCCTACAACTCTCCTGAATTCATGAATCAGTTCTAGCAGGTTTTGGGTGGAATATTTTGGGTTTTCCGTGTAAAGTATCATGTCACCTGCAAAGAGTGAAAGTTTGACCTCCTCCTGGCCAATTTGGATGCCTCTTATTTCTTTGTGTTGTCTGATTGCAGAGGCTAAGATTTCCAATATTACCTTGAATAACAGTGGGGAGAGTGGACATGCCTGTCTTGTTCCTGATCTTAGGGGGAAAGTTCTGTTTTTCCCCATTGAGGATGTGTCAACATAGGGTCTTTCATATATAGCTTTTATGATCTTGAGGTATGATCCTTCTATCCCCACTTTCTTGAGGGTTTTTATCAAGAAACAATGCTGTATTTTGTCAAATGGCCTCTCTGCATCTATTGAGAGGATCATATGGTTCTTGTCCTTTCTTTTATTGATGTGATGAATCACATTGATTGTTTTGCGGATATTGAACCACCCTGCATCCCAGGTATAAATCCCACTTGGTCATGGTGAATAATTCATTTAATGTATTGTTGGATCTGGTTGGCTAATATCTTGCTGAGGATTTTTGCATCCATGTTCATCAGGGAAATTGGTCTATAGTTCTCCTTTTTAGTGGGGTCTCTATCTGGTTTTGGAATCAAGGTAATGCTGGCTTCATAGAAAGAGTTTGGAAATTTTCCTTCCATTTCTATTTTTTGGAACACCTTCAAGAGAATAGGCGTTAACTCTTCCTTAAATGTTTGGTAGAATTCCCCTGCGAAGCCATCTGGCCCTGGACTCTTGAATTTTGACAGATTTGTGATTACGAATTCAATTTCCTTACTGGTTATGGGTCTGTTCAAATTTTTTATGTCTCCCTGTTTCAGTGTTGGTAGTGTATATGTTTCTAGGAATTTTTCCATTACTCCCAGATTGCCCTTTTTATTGGCATATAATTGCTTGTAATATTCTCTTATTATTGTTTTTATTTCTGCTGTGTTGGTTGTAATCTCTCCTCTTTCATTCTTGATTTTACTTATTTGGGTCCTTTTCTTTTTCTTTTTGATCAAACTGGCTAGTGGTGTATCTATTTTGTTAATTCTTTCAAAGAACCAGATTCTGGTTTCATTGATCTGTTCTACTGTTTTTTTTTTTTGTTTTTTGTATTTTTTTGGTTTCAATAGCATTAATTTCTGTCCTAATCTTTATTATTCCCTTTCTTCTGCTGGTTTTGGGTTTTATTTGCTGTTCTTTTTCCAGCTCCTTAAGGCGTAAGGTTAGGTTGTGTATCTGAGATCTTTCTTCCTTCTTTAGGACAGCCTGGATTGCTATATACTTTCCTCTTATGACCACCTTTGCTGCGTCCCAGAGGTTTTGGGTTGTGGAGTCATTATTTTCATTGGCTTCCATGAACTTTTTAATATCCTCTTTAACTGCTTGGTTAGCCCATTCATTCTTCAGTAGGATGGTCTTCAGTCTCCAAGTATGTATTACCTTTCCAAATTTTTTCTCTTGGTTGATTTCAAGTATCATATGCTGTGGTCTGAAAATATGCATTGTATGATCTCAATCTTTTTGTACTTACTTAGGCCTGATTTGTGTCCCAGCATATGGTCTATTCTGGAGAACATTTCATGTGCACTGGAGAAGAATGTATATTCTGGAGCTTTAGGATGAAATGTTCTGAATATATCTGTGAAGTCCATCTGGTCCAATGGGTCATTCAAAGCCATTGTTTCCTTGTTGATTTTCTGTTTAGATGATCTGTCCATTGTTGTGAGTGGGGTGTTGAAGTCTCCTACTACTATGGTATTACTATCAATGAGTTTCTTTATGTTTGTGATTCATTGATTCATATATTTGGGTACTGACACATTTGGTGCATAAATGTTTACAATTGTTAGGTCTTCTTGATGGATAGACCCCTTGATTATGATATAATGCCCTTCTGTATCTCTTGATACAGTCTTTATTTTAAAGTCTAGAGTGTCTGATATAAGTATGGCTACTCCAGCTTTCTTTTGTTGACCATTAGCATGATAGATGGTTCTCCACCCCCTTATTTTTAATCTGAAGGTGTCTTTAGGTCTAAAGCTTGTCTCTTGTAAACAGCATATAGATGGAACTTTTTTTTTATCCATTCTGGTACTCTATGTCTTTTGATTGGAGCATTGAGTTCATTGATGTTTGGAGTGAGTACTGAAAGATATGAATTTATTGCCATTATGGTGCTTGTAGAGTTGGAATTTCTGGTGATGTTCTCTCATCCCTTCTAACCTTTGTTGTTATATATATATATATATTTTTTTTTTTTCATCTTTTCTCCTCTCAGAGAGTCCCCCTTAAAATTTCTTGCAGGGCTGGTTTAGTGGTCAAAATTCCTTTAATTTTTGTTTGTCTGGGAAACCTTTTATCTCTCCTATTTTGAATGACAGCCTTCCTGGGTAAAGAATTCTTGGCTGCATATTTTTCTGATTCAGCACGCTGAATATATCCTGCCACTCTGCCACTCATTCTGGCCTGCCAAGTTTCTGTGGATAGGTCTGCTGCAATCCTGTTCTGTCTTCCCTTGTAGGTTAGGGACCTTTGTTCCCTTGCTGCTTTCATGATTTTCTCCTTGCCTGAGTATTTTGTGAATTTGACTATGATATGCCTTGTTGAAGGTTGGTTTTTGTTGAATCAAATGGGAGTCCTCTGTGCTCCCTGGATTTTGATGTCTGTGTGTTTTCCCAAGTTAGGGAAGTTTTCCTCTATGATTTGCTCACATAACCCTTCTACCTCTGTTTCGCTCTCTTCCTCTTCTGGGACCCCTATGATTCTAATGTTGTTCCTTTTCATGAGTCACTGATTTCTCTAATTCTTATATAGTGCTCTTTTGCCTTCATGTCTATTTTTCTGCTTCATTATTGTCTATATGTTTGTCCTCTATATCATAATTCTCTGTTCTGCCTCATCCATCTTTGCTGCCGCGACATCCATCTGTGATTGCAGCTCAGTTATAACATTTTAATTTCATTCTGACTAGTTTTTACTTCTTTTATCTCTGCATAAAGGGATTCTAATCTATTTTTGACTCCTGCAAGTATTCTTAGTATTGTGATTCTAAATTCTGGTTCAGACATCTTGCTTGTATCTGTGTTAGTTAAATCCCTGGGTCTTGTTCTTCGTGCTATTTATTTTGGGGTGAATTCCTTCATTTTGTCATTTTGAAGGGAGAAAAGGAATTAATGAGGTAGAAAAATTAAAATTAAAATAAATTAAAATTTAAAAAATATTAAAATTAAGAAATTAAAAACACACACACTCCAAAAAATTGAATAAATGATGCTAGATCCTCGGTGTGTTTTGGTCTGGGTGTTGAAAGTGGTTTGACAGATTAGAGAAACAAGAGAGTGGGGGAGAAAAAAAAAGGAAATCATTTGAGAATTTGAAAAAATGAATACACTGAAGTAGACTACATTGAGATGATGGAAGTAAAATAGAGTTTGAAAAAGTATACACAAAAGTAAAGAATATAGTAGAAAAAATTAAAGAAAAATATTTTTAATAAAAATTAAAAATAAATATGAGTTTTTTTCTTTTTCTGTATTCAAGAAAAAGAAAAGAAATGAAAAAGAGAAAAAGAGAAAAAAAGGAAATCTTTTGAAAACTTGAAAAAGTGAATAGACTATAGTAGACTAAAAAGAAAATGACGGAAGTAAAATAGAATTTGAAAAAATTTACATAAAAGGAAAAAACATAGTAAAAAATTAAAGAAAAATGTTTTTATTATAAATTGAAAGTAAAAATGAAGTTTTTCTCTTTTTGCATTCAAGAAAAACAAAGGAAGCAAAAATGAGAAAAAAAAAACAAGAAAAAGGAAATTGAAAATTTGAAAAGGTGAATACACTGAAGTAGACTAAAATAAAATGATGGAAGTAAGATAGAATTTGAAAACATTTACACAAAAGTGAAAAATATAGTAAAAAAATTAAAGAAAAACATATTTAATAAAAACTGAAAACAAAAATGTTTTTTTCTCTTTCTGTATTCAAGAAAAATAAGTGAAAATGAAAAAAAAATGAGAAGATGGATCTGCTAACAGATTGAAATATACTGGAATTACTTTGTTTTCCCATAGAAGCCAGACTATGAAGCGCTCTATAGTCCACAAACTAAGCAAGGGGTGAGACTTGTGTTCTTGAAGAGCGAGGTTTACCCAGCTGGGCGGGGATCAGTGCAATGGCTCCGTTCTCCACTAGATGCCGCTGCCAGTCTACTGGGGCGGAGTGTTGCCGTGTTCATAGTTGCATATGCACATGTGCAGGAGCAGTGAAAATGGCACCACCCAGCTACCCAGTCTGCAGCATGAGAACTCTGTTCTCCTGATCAGCAATCGCACACCCGTCCTCTGTCTTCAGCTTTCAACCACTCCCCACTTTTTCACTGTCCGAGTCCAGGCCCCGGGAAGAACCTCTCTCCTGAGTCCTGTCTCAGATTCGGCTGTTTTCCCCGGCTCCTTTCTTCTGAAGTACTGCAGCTTTGACCCATTCCACCCTTCTGTGGGAGGATCTCACTGAGCAATGGCTGAATATCGGCTGCACCCTGGAACGCTTGTTGGACTCTGCTGCTGCTGGTGCCCCGAGACTGCGGCCAGGTGCCAGCCCGCCCCAGAAAAAGTTCATGAGACAATGTAGCAGCAGCTTTTCAGGGATTATGGAAAATCACAACACACATCTGGCACCAGGCTTCACCTTTAATGACCCTGTTCCAGCACCAGTGAATGTAGCTATTCTTTGGGGTCTGCTGGGACCAGGTGGCTTCAACAGTCTCTACCAAATGTCTTTCCAGGAGTGGAACCGCTTTTCTCTGTGTGGCCTGAGAACCTCCCGGACCCCACTCTGTTCTGGGGATTCACCCTTCCCACCAGAGCACCACCAGGTATGGAGCTGTGGAGTTGCAGCCTTTGCACTCCCCTTGTTTACAGTCTTAATGGAATTTAAACACTCTCCTTTCTCCCTTTTTAGTTTAGTCCCTGCGGCTGTTTCCAATTTTCCACTTTCTCTCCAGCTGCTTTTGGGGAGGGGTGCTTTTCCCATATTACCCCCGCCCCCGTCTCCATCCTCTTTCTGCCTGCAAAAGCACTCCCTTCCCGTGGCTTCCTGCTCCCGCAGTTCACCTTTCCATGCCACGTACCTGCTGAATTCTGTGGTTCAGGTTGTGTAGAATGTTGTGTTAATTTTCCAATCAGTTTTCTAGGTGTGTAGGATGGTTTAGTGTTGGTCTGGCTGTATTTCATGGATGCGAGACACACAAAATCTTCCATGCTGTTCTGCCATCTTGGCTTCTCCCCTAAAACAGTATTTTATTTCACATTACTTAGCATTGTTCATACGTTTCTCCATAACCAGAAATTTCTCTTTCTAGCCACACATAATCCCAGCAGAAAAATATGATTTAATTATCACGTTCAAGTTTCCTTCCAGATGCTGTACAATTTCAAAAGCCAAGTTCTATAGGTAAATAATTTCATTTATAAATATTCACAGTACATTATTTTATTCAGACACAATGTTATGTATTAAATTACACACCAATCTTTGACTTCATTATCCCCTGACATTATTACCATTACTGATTCCATGTCACATATTGTTTTGCTGTGTAAAATAGGAATGTCCACTTCAACACCTTTAATTGAAGTAATTCTGTAAAGTCAAAATAAGTTTCTTCTTTTTAGTGATGTACATCAATCTGATTTTAACTTCCTTTAATTCCAGATACACAGTGTTGTGTCTTTTGGGGGGGAAAATAAAACCAAATTTCATTAATATCTGATAAGATTTCTAATTTCTTAATATTCAACATTTTTCATTAAAAAAACAAAAGTATTTAGGGGTGCCCGGTTGGCTCAGTCGGTTAAGTGTCTGACTCTTGATTTCAACTCAGGTTCAGGTCTCATGGTTTGTGAGATCAAGCCCCAAGTTGGGCTCTGTGCTGACACTTTGGAGCCTGCTTGAGATTTTCTCTTTCCCTCACTCTTTGCCTCTCCCCCACTCGTGCTCACTCTCTTGCTCTCTCTCTCAAAAATAAAAAAAAATAAGCTTAAAAATAAAATAAAAACTATTTTAAAAATAAAAATAGTCAAAATGGAAAGAAAAATACCTTCTGAGGGAAAAATCTAGAGTATCTCTAAATTAATGGAAAGTGAGTATTTCCAGATACCTTAAGATTAATAATAATAGTAATTATTTTTAATGTAATGACATAAATAATAGTAAAGAAAAAAATTAAACAAAGCTTTAAAAATTTGAGAGGAAAATTATTTTGAAACCAGAATTGTATTGCCAGGTAAATCATATCCACTATGTGGGTAAAATAAAGACATCTTCAATTATAGAAACACTTAGAAATTTGTCTCCCAGAATCTTTACTAAATAAAAACATCCGAGCAGCAGCAGCAGAAGAAGCAAAGTATGTATTTCTTAATTGGTGCTTCACAGATGATGCAGTTAAGAAATTTTAGGGGCGCCTGGGTGGCTCAGTCAGTTAAGCGTCCGACTTCGGCTCAGGTCATGATCTCACGGCCCGTGAGTTCATGCCCAGCGTCAGGCTCTGTGCTGATCACTCAGCACCTGGAGCCTGTTTCAGATTCTGTGTCTCCCTCTCTTTCTGACCCTCCCCCCGTTCATGCTCTGTCTCTCTCTGTCTCAAAAATAAATAAACGTTAAAAAAAATAAAAAAAATAAATTATTTTAAATGTCCCATGTTTAAATGTTCCATGTCTCTACAGTTTTCTTCTTTGTTTTTACTAAAATTCTGGTAACTGTTATTTTATTTTAAAATTAATATAGAATAACATAACATTTATATATGTTAGGAAAAAAAATGTGGAAAATAGGGGACTGAATAATGTTATCACACAGATACATGAATGAAACAAAATGGTAATGTATCATTTTACATACAAAATTATGTATATGTTTTCACAAGCTATTACATTTTTAGAAATCTATAAGGAAACAGATATACCTCATTTTTAACATATCTATCACAATATATATAAACGTGTATACATAAAGATATATATATATATGTATATATATATATATATATATATATATATATATATACTTTTTTGTGAGAACATTTAAGGTCTACTCTCTTAGTTAATTCCAATTATACATAATACAATTTTATCAACTATAGTCATCATATTTTACATTAGATTCTCAGACCTTATTTATCTTTTTTTTAAGAGAGAGAGAAAACAAGAGTGCTAGCAAAGGAGGGGCAGAGGAAAATGGAGAGAGGGAATCCCAAGTAGGTTGGACATCAAGCGTGGAGTTTGAAGCAGGTCTTGATCTTACAACCTTGACCTAAGCTGAAATCAAGAGTAGGATGCCTAACCAACTGAGCCACTCAGGCACCCTTCAGGCCTTATTTATCTTATAACTGAGAGTTTGTACTCTTTACCAACCTGTCCCTGTCTCCTGCAGCCCCAGATCCTGGCAATCAGCTTTCTACTCTTTACTCTCTGTTTCTGTGAGTTTGATGATGATGACCTCCTTCCTCTTCCTCCTCCTCCTCCTCCTTTTTCTTCTTTTTCTAATCTTTTCTTTCTTTCTTTTGTTCTTTCTTCTTTCTTTCTTTCTTTCTTTCTTTCTTTCTTTCTTCTTCTCTTCCTCCTCTTCTGCTTCTTCCTCCTCCTCCCCCATCTTCTTCTTTCAGATTGCACATACAGGTGACACCATGAAGTATGCAATATTGATCTTTCTCTCTTTGGGTTATTTCACTTGGCATAATGCCCTCAAGATCCATTTATATTGTTGCAAATGCCAGAGTTTCCATGTTCTCAAGGTTGGATAATTCTACATATCATATGACACACATTTTCTTCATACATTCATTTATCCATTGACAGAGGGTTTGTATCCACATCTTGACTATTGTCATTAATGCTTCAGTGAACGTGGGAGAACAGATATATCATTATTCTATTTTATTTTTTCTTAAGTTTTATTTAAAGTCCAGTTAGTTAACCTACAGTATAAGTTTCAAGTGAAACTTATAGTGATTTAAAACTGCCATACAACACCTGGTGCTTATCACAACAAAGGCCCTCCTTAATCCCCATCACCTATTTTACCCATCCCTCCCCCTCCCCCTCTAGTAACCACCAATTTGTTCTCTATAGTTAAAAGTCTGTTTCTTGGTTTGCATCTCTTTCTCTTTTTGTTTTCTCTTTGTTGTTTTGTTTTGTTTCTTAAATTCCACATATGAGTGAAATCACATGGTATTTGTCTTTTTCTGAGTAACTTACTCAACTTAGCATAATACTTTCCAGCTCTATCCATGTCATTGCAAATGACAAGATTTCATTCTTTTTATGGGTAATATTCCATCATATATTTTATGTATGTAAAATATACATATAATTCAAGTATATATACTTAAAGTAGGATACTGGATGATATGGTGTTCTTTTAATTTTTCTGAGGAAGATCTGTATTGTTTTCCATAGAAGTTGTACCAATTTACATTCCCACCAATGGTGCATGAGGGTTCCCTTCTCTCTATACCTATGCCAACACTTTTACCTTTTTTTTTCATGATAACTATTGTAATGGGTGTTATCTCATTAAGGTTTTGATTTGTGTTGATAATTAGTGATTACTTTTTAAGTACCTGATTGCCATTTGTATGTCATCTTTGCAAATATGTCTATTCAATTCGTCAGCCCAATTTTAAATCAGATTGTATTTTTTGTTTTTGTTTGCTGTTGAGTTGTCTGAGTTCTTTATATGTTTTGGATATTAACCCCTTATCTGATATTTGATTTGCAAATATTTTCTTCTATGTGTTAGATTGCCTTTTCATTTTGTTCATGGTTCCCCTTGTTGTTCAGAAGTTTTGAGTTTGATGTTGCATCACTTTGTTTTTGATTTCACTGCGATTGTTTGCAGTGTGACATCCAAAAAAATCATTGTTAAGAATGATGTGAAATATCTTTCCACCTCTGTTTTCTTCTAGGTGTTTTACAGTTTCAGGTCTTAAATTTAAGTGTTTAATGTATTTTGAGTTGATTTTGGTTATTGGGTAAGATAGGGGTCCAGTTTCATTCTTTTTCATGGGCTGTTTGGTTCTGTCAATACTGTTTATTGAAGAGATTATACCTTCCCTATTGTTTATTCTTCATTCTTTTATAATAAATTAATTGACCATATATAGATGGGATTATTTCTGGGCTCTTGATTTTGTTTCATTGAAGTATATATCTGTTTTTATGCCAAACATCATAGTGTTTGTTTACTATGGCTTTGTATTATAATTTGAAATCAGGACATGTGATGACTTTAGCTTTGTTTCTCTCAAGATTGTTCTGGTTATTTGGGGTCTTTTGTGGTTCCAGACAAATTTCAGGATTGTTTTTCTATTTCTGTGAAAAACTCATTTGGAGTTAGTTAGAGATTGCATTGAATCTGTAAATTGCTTCGATTAATATGGATATTTTAACAGTGTTAATTCTATCAATCCATGATCATGGAATATCTTTCCATGTGTCTTTATTTGTGTCTTCTCCAATTGATTTTATAAATGTATTATAGAATTCTGTATATAGATCTTTCAGTTCATGGGCTATTTCTAAATATTTTACTTCTTTAATTTCTTTTTTTTTAATGTTTGCTTGTTTGTTTATTTTTTAATGTAATTTATTGTCATGTTAGCTAACATGCAGCGTATAGAGTGTGCTCTTGGCTTCAGGAGGAGATTCCTGTGATTCATCACTTACATACAATGCCCAGTGTTGATCCCAGTAAGTGCCCTCCTCAATGCCCATCATCTATTTTCTCCACCACCCTCCCCCATTAACCCTCAGTTTATTCTCTGTATTTAAGAGTCTCTTATGGTTTGCATCCGTCTCTGTTTGTTACTATTTTTTTCTTTTCATTCCCCCCCATGATCTTCTGTTAAGTTTCTCAACTTCCACATATGAGTGAAAACATGTCTTTCTTTCTCTGACTGACTTTTATCACTTAGCATAACACCCTCCAGCTCTACCCATGTTGTTTCAAATAGCAAGATTTCATTCTATGTTTATAGAAGCACTATCAACAATAGTCAAATTACGGAAAGAGCCCAAATGTCCATCAACTGATGAAAGGATAAAGAAGATGTGGTATATATATTTAGTGGAATACTACTCAGCAATCTAAATATTTTATTTTTGATGAAATTTTATTTGAAGTTGCTTTCTTAATATCTACTTCTCAGAGTTCCTTGTTAGTGTACAAAAGTACAACTGATTTTTTATATTGATTTTTGTATCTTACAACTTTAATGAATTTGTTTGTTCTAGCATTTTTTTTTGGTGGCGTCTTCAGAAATTTTTCTATACAATACATATCATTTACTAAGAAATTTTACTTCTCCCTTTCCAATTTGGAGGACTTTTATTTCTTTTCTTTTCTTCTCTTTTCTTTTCTTTTTATTTATTTATTATTTATTTATTTTTTTATCCTGATCACTCTGGCTAGGACTTCCAATACTAAGTTGAACAAAAGCAGCAAAGGTGGATATCCTTGTCTTGTTCCTGATCTTAGAGAAAAAAGGTTTCTGCCTTTGAATATAATGTTAATTATGGGCATATTTTATATGGCCTTTATTATCTTGAGATATGTTCCCTCTTTATCCAGTTAATTGTGAATTTTTATCATTAAAGGATGTGTGTTTTGTCAAATGCTTTTTCTGTATCTATTGATATAATCATATAATTCTTATCTTTCATTTTGTTGATGTAGTGTATCACATAGATTGATTTGCGGATGTTGAAACAACTCTGAATCCCTGGAATAAATTCTACTTGATCATGATGCATGATCCTTTTAATGTAATATTGAATTCAGTTTGCTATTATTTTGTTAAGAATTTTTGCAATGATGCTTATGATGGATATTGACCTGTAATATTCCTTCTTTGTAGTATCTTCATCTGGTTTTGATATCAGGGTAATGCTGGCCTTGTAAAACGAGTTTGGAAGTGTTTATTTTTTCAGAAGAGTTTGAAAAGGTTTGGCCTTCATTATTTTTTAGTGATTGATAGACTTTCTGATTCTGGGCTTTCCTGTGGTAAGAGGATTTGATTGCTTATTCAATCCCTTTACTCAAACTTTAGCCCATTTATAGTTTGAAATTTCAACTGAAAATTCACTGACTATTTTACATAAATTAGGCTTCATGTTCCTTAAATTTTATGATATTTGCAAACGTTCTATTCTTACTGTGCTCCAACTGACAAAAAGCCATGTGAAGTTTAATCATGAGTAAAACATCAGATAAACTTCAGTAAAGAGACATTTTGCCAAGTACTTGACCAGTATTCCTCAAAACTCAAGGCCATCGAAAACAAGGGAAGTCTGAGAAACTATGGCAATCAAGAAGAGCCTAAGGAGATGTGACAACTAAAAGTAATGTGGGATCCTGCATAGGATCTTCAAACAGAAAAAGGATATTAGTACAAGGACACCTGTGTGGTTGATAGGTAAAGCATCCAAGTCTTGATCTCAGCTCAGGTCATGATCTCATATTTTGTAGGATTGAGCCCTGTATCGGGCTCTGCACTGACAGCATGGAGACTGGTTGGGGTTCTGTTTCTTCCTCTCTCTCTTCCCCTTCCCTCCCCCTGCTCTTTTTTTTCTCACTCTCTAAATAAATAAATAAATAAACTAAAAGAAAAAAGGATACCAGCAGAAAGTAGGGAAATCTGAATAAAATATGAACGTTACTTAATAATAATAGGTGAATATTGGTTTATTGGTTGTTACAATTTTTATATTAATATAATACATTAACAGTAGGAGAAAATAGTTGTGGGTCATTAGGAACCCTCTGCATCACCTTTGTTACTTACATAATCTATATGAGGTTTTGTTTTATTCTCCAGAAATCTAAAATTTTTCTAAATAAAATATTTATTTACAAAAGAAAATAATAGGGAAGTCTGAAACTGCTTTTAGTGCACTTTGTGAGCATGTCCCTATTTCTATGCCGCCAGAATTCTCTCAAAACCTCCTGAAGCCTCCAAGCCTGAGGGGTGCGTGGTGGGGCTACTCTATAGAACGCAGCGCTGTGACTTTTGCTCCAACACTATGCATTCTTTTGTAACATAGGTTCAAAAGCAGCTTTGCTTCTGCCCCAAATCCTGAAAAAAGACATTTACAACTGTTTTTGTTTTTTCAGGTTTTGGTCCTTGCAGGATAGAGAAGGATGCAAAGTGAATCAAAAGGGGGCAAGGAAAGAGTCTTCAACACACCTAAAGTGTGTATTCTGAAAGCACTTTGTCTTTCTGTACTGTATTTATGATCACAGATTTAAAATGAACCAAGTTTTATATGATATCAAAAAATCCAATATTAAGTATTAAGAAATGAAATAATAGCAATCATCTCTAGCATCTTAATGTGTTAATATGTACTTTTGATTTACATTTAAATCCATGGCATTTGTCGCGTGTTTGCATTAATAAAATTACAGACTTTTCATTAAATGGTTTGTCTTTTGAAAAATTGTGCAGTAATGTTGGGCAGAAGATTTGGTTCTGAAAATGATTTAGAAATTCATAAAACTCCATGAATCAAATAACAGCATCAAATGAATTTACCAATTTTTATGTTTTATTTTTTGCTACCTACTTTTAAATGCCACATTTCGCTTAGCAAAAGCAATAATACTTTTTAAATGGTGAAAAAGCTCAAATATTTTAGTATAAATTCACCTATTTTTATATTTTCAACTATCAATCAATTTTATTTAATCTGAAACATAGGTGCTTTTCTCTATGTAAAAAGAAGCATTCTGACATATAAATATTCTTTTTAAATTTGTTTCATATTTAAAAAATACAACAGAACTTCAAATAGAAAATAAATGGCCAATTATTTAATGCAATGAAAATTACTTTGAGATTGCTATGCACATTTCTTCCTATAGTGTTAGATAATCATCATTATGTGTACACATACACATACACACATATACACATCCAGACGTGTAACACCTTGACAGGGTCACAAAGTACCTAGATATTTGGTCAAACATTATCATTATCTAGGTGTTTCTTTGAGATTGTTTTCAGATGAGATTAACATTTAAATTGGTAGACAGAGTTAAAAAGATCTTTCTCCCTACTGTGGGTGGAACCTATCCAATTATTTGAAGCCCTGAACAGAACAAAATAAGACCCTACCCAAATAAGAAAGAAATCTTCTTTCATGACTTCCTTTAAGCTGTGACAGTGGCTTTTCCCCGACTTTCCACTGAAACTGAAATTTTAGTTCTTCCTGAATCTTGAGCCTGCCAGATATCAGACTGGAACTATACCATTGGCTTTTTAGTTGGCCAGTTAACTCTGTAGATCTTGGGATGTGTCAGCCTGAAATAAAGTGTGAACCAGTTATTTATTATTATTATTATTTATTATTATTATTTATTATTATTATTATTATCTCTCATCTATAGAGAGAAACAGAAAGAGAAAGAGAAATCAGAACCAATAGGCTGTACAAATACAGGTTTACTTACTCTGGAGAACCCTAAACAATAAGCACTGCATTTTATAATATGACTAGTCAGTAACTTTATGACCTTAAGTAATTTTTTAGGGAGTCATAGGTATTTAACAACTTTTTAGCTCAGAAAAGAAGGTATGGAAATGTTATTGGATCTTTGATTTCAGGTAATCTACATGAATTCTGGAAGTTTGAGATATCAGCTAAGGCTGATTGTACCAGGAATGGAAAAAAATACTGTAACTAGAATTTGAAAAGTTTAGTATAAGAGTTTATATTTCAATTCTAAAAGCATGCTTTCAAGGTCAATTTACATCTAGAAAGTTCCGATCATAAGCTTCCCATCAATGGTTCCACACTGTGGAAAACTAAGGATCTATTTAACATCGATTTTGGCCAAACTTTGGAAGAAATAGAACAAGAATTTATAAATAAAGTAAATTTTGGTCAACTGTCATATTTATTGCAGGAGAAAGTCTACATTGTGTCTAAAGTAGTACAGTATCCCATGGAATAAGTTGTGTTTTTATGCCTAAAAATACACATTAACAGTATTTTACAATTGCCAAGCCCAGGGAGAACCACAGCAGCAAATGAAGCATCCCAGAGGGGATTCCAACAGGACTTTGTATGGAATATTTAGCTGTTGGGACTGTAAAAGGCTGGGTAGGGGCACGGAGCAGGCTAGAGTTTTCACCTTCAAGAGAAGCACCAGACACCCAAGGGAACACTAACTATCTAGTTCGTGTTCTGAGGTGGCAAAAGAGTGAAAAATGAAAGTGAACTAGGTAGTGCAATGAAGTGGGGAGAGCTTGGCTTTTTTGGCAGGAATGGCCTTTACTCAAACTTAAACATGGAGGTAGAAACAGTAGGTCGATTTCTCTAGCTTGTTGGGGCATTGTACTTACATGTTTTTTTATTACCTGAACTTTGTGTTACCCAGTCAGGTTTCTATACATAGAAATACCAAGAATTTTTTTTTCCTTTTTTGAGTCATGACATTATGAAGCTTTAAAAACTTCATTCTGAATGCTTGAACTGATCTCCTAATGAGCCTAACTATACATTTTTTAATTCATCATATTTATATGTAGGAAACTCAGGTGGATCTTCAGTGGATTGTAATATTGATTTCCATGATTATCCAAAGTTAGGAGATGGTGCATATTTCAAGTATATATAAGGGAAGAGTTATGAGCCTGATGAAATGTTTCTTTCAAGGCTTAGTGGTCACCCGAGCATTCCCTGGTTCATTTTACTTCTTACTTGCTACTTGGCCTTGCCACTTGCCATCAATATATTACATCTGCTCTTAAATCAAGGCTCATAATTAGATGAGATGGAACTTAGTATATTCCATCTCTGGTTTTAGTAATTGAAACTTTATAAATTGATTTTTCCAGAAAGTTTTGCTAATATAATTTTTAGGTTGGTAATGGTATCTTTATCATATTGGCGTTATTTGAAATTCTGTGAGTATAAGAGATATCTTTTAAAAATTAAGCTCCCCCAAAAGAGTCATTTTGATTAGATTCTTAGGTAAAAAAAAAGTTCCTTATAACACAGAAATAATATTGCCAATATGCTTACTGTGCAATCTCATTTAATTTTCTCTCTTCTACTCACCTCACTAATTCAAAAATTGTTCCTGTTCAGTTGTTTTCTGCCTGCTGACACATAAACCCTACCTAAATGTCCTCCAAAATATGGCTTCATGATGCAGTTGGGGTAAGAAGCAGATAGTTATCATCAACAACACAACAATAACAACAAAAATATTTAGGGAATGCCATATCATTGTTTTTGTTTTCTTTAATTTAGCCTCTATCATCTTCTTTTCATAAATAAAACACTATTTAATATTAAAACATGTAAGATAGAACCTCAGAATTTTTCAAATGAAAGAATCCATTTTAATTATATAATTTTATGTATCTTCCCTTTAATTCTCTTGATGAAATCTTAATCATTAAATGATTTTCAAGACTCTATTGGGAATCACTGGCTTAAAGAAAAACATTGACATTCAGAATCTTGACATTCTCACAGACATTGAAAATGAAAATATACTTGTGTTATTCCTAGACGTTCTTGTCCACCCTAAAACTACTCTGCTAAATTTAGAGAGAAATGGCTCAGTGGACTTTCATGGAACCAACTTATGGCCAAACCTCATCTATGGCTTTAATTAATGTTACATGAATTCATATATACATAATGTAGTTTAAGATTGCCTTCAGTAGTTAAAGAATGGAAATACAGGGTTTCTAGGAAAATATTTTCACAATTGCTACATGTTAGAACAAGGATATACTTAAACATTCATTAATTTAAAAGTTTTAAAATTAGATTTTAAAAATGAAATTACATCTTCTATTGTCTTGAGATTTTGTGTGTGTGTGTCTGTGTGTAATTTTGTAGTTACAATATGTCACATGGTTGATGTTCACTAAATAATATCTCATACTCTCTTCTCTGAACCGGATGCTTTAAATGATTTATTAGCAAGATTCCATTGTCTGTAATTAAATTTAATTCATACAGCTTGTTCATTGCATATATTTCAGTTGACTACATTGTTCAAATTAGGTTAGTCTGAAAAATTACTGTTTCAAACAGTATTCCTTGAAAGGAAGCTGTCTCCACAAATATCTCACTGAGATATATATTCTCAATGACTGAAGGAGCTTCTTAAAGTTTTAGCAAATGAAGCTTGTAGTTTAGTACTATTTGTAAATTCAGTAATAATTTGTTTTTACCATGAGCTGAATTAAAAGACTTGCTTCCTTTTGAGGATCCTAGCTCTGTTTTTATGCTGGACAGTGGTACTAGTATTATAAGACAATGGCCATCAATGCACATGATTAATATATAATATTAATAATATATTACAATATAATATAATATAATATAATATAATTATATAATAATATAATTTCTTCTATGAATCAGATGACTCCTTACATAAAATAATGAGCAATATAATAAATGAACAAATAAATGGAATAATCAAAATATTACCAACCTTGAAAAATATCAATTTAGGGAAATATATATTCTTTCTGCTACACAAATGTACCCTGAAATTTTTTATATTGGTATATAGGCTTGCTGTCTCAAATAATATAGTTAATAAGTTAATGCTCACTAGATGCTATGATATAGCATCTAATATAGATGCTGTCTAATATAGATGTCTAATATAGATGCTGTCTATTTGCTGTCTCAAAAAATATGGTTAATAAGTTAATGCTCATTAATGCTCCCCCCCCCCCCCACGTTCCTCAAGCTTCCCGGAGTTTTGATTGCTGAAGGGTCAAAACTGAGCTCATCCCTAGAAACTTCATAATATTATACTCATGTCCTGGGAACAGCTAACTTCTAATGACTGATCAATTTGTAGAAAACCCCCTCCCCTTTACCTCAAGTCTTGATATATTTGAAGAATTATCCCAATTTTAGATTTCTCTATGGGGTAAACTGAGACCTGTGTTGCAACCACATCTCAGTTCAACTCGCCTCTCTGCTCCATCTTACCTGTTTTACTCGCTTATAAAATTGGCAAACAATAGTGATAATATGTGGTAAATAACACATAGCTAATATAAGATAAACCTTGGTAGGACACATACACTGGAGTGTGAGAAATAAATCCTATGATGTTTCAAGGCTTGGAACAATGAATATTTTAGAGATCCAGGTGACTCTGGTGTTCTGGTACATTTCTTTAAACACGAAAACAAATTATGACTTTTAAAATCTCCTATTATAAAGAAATAAACACAATTCCTAGTAGACATCTTTGGTTTTGGAGGCAAAATATTCCATACTTCAGAATACTATTCTTACCCATTCACTGAATAATATGAAAAACTTCCATCTTTTAGTAGGTCAACATAAGGAGTGACCCTGCAGCAAATTCAGACTGCAATGCAAGTGGTCTTATTGCCTAGACCCTCAAGACTAGTAGATACTGAAGAATTAGAAATATTCGTGATATAAAAGCATACACATACAACAGAGAATTATACACTATTCACAAAATGGAAGCTCATGCTGCTCAGCCATAAGAAAAATACTCACCGTAGGACATCAAACAAACATGCAGCCATACCAGCCTTTATGAGCTGGCTTCATTGAGACCTACCAAATCATGTGGTATCATAGATCCTATTTCATGACTGAGTATATTTGGAATTAGGCAGGGGCAGGTTTAGGATCATAAGTAAATCATGTAAGTGGCTCAGACTTCCAGTCTATCTGCCAGTGTTGCACTGATAACCTGTCCTCAGCTCATCCTTATGGCTGCATGGGAGTCCATCATGGACAGCTAATGTTGAAGGTAAAAGGCCAAGGAAACTATCACAGTGTGTAGGCTGTTGGGTAAAAAATGAAAGTGGAGTAATTTTATAGTATAAAAGAAGCCTTTAGTAAATCCCATGAACTCCAGAGTAGGAGAAATAAATACTCCAGTGTTTCAGCACCACATCAATGAAGTTTTTAGGTTTCAAGTGGTCTGAGATACTCTGGTATGTCCCCTCAAACATAAAAACAAATTATAGTGTATCACACTTCCCACCATAAAGAAAGCACCATGGCCTAGCAGACCTCTTTAGTTCTGAAGAGGTAGCTCTTAGTGATAAGAAGAAATTCTCTGAATGTGTAGAGCTTTGAGGTTTGTGCCTCATCATTCACATTGTGCAATAAGAAAAATATCCTTAGAAGAGAATATATATGAACTCATTGAGTAAAGAATGACTCAGCTTGTTTATTAGGGGCCTGGAAGTGGAAAGATTGGAAAATCAAGGACAGGGAAGCTTAGGGTAAAGTAGGTGAATAACTAGGCACAAAGAGTGAAGACCTTTCTGTCACATTATAATACTGTATTAATCAGTGCTCTCCAGGAAATAGAACCAATGAGATGTGTGTGTGACACACACACACACACACACATATATATGAAACAATTTATTTTAAGGAATTGACTCACAGAACTACGGAGGCTGGCAAGTTCAAAATTCCAAAATTTGTAGTGTAGGCCAGCAAGATGAAGACCAGTTTTTTGCCTCAGTTTGCGACATTTCTGAGGGGCCATAGCAGCGTTACAGCTCTCCTTGATGTCAGCTGAAGTCTTTGTCGCAACTAAGTCATGGTTTAATTTCTTTTTCTGCTTAGTTACATTTTTATGTCCCTCCTTATAGATACTATCCCTAAAACCACTTCCAATACATCTTTATTTCATTCTCTATTTCCCAAGTAACCTGGCCAAAAAAAAATTTGGTTTAGGGCTGCCTGGGTGGCTCAGTCCTTTAAGTGCTGAGTCTTGGTTTAGGCTCAGGTCATGATCTCAAGGCTGGTGAGTTTGAGCCCCACATGGGGCTTCGTGCTGACAGTGTGGAGCCTGCTTGGGATTCTCTCTCTCCCTCTGTCTCTGCCCTACCTCGCTCACCCTCTCTGTCTCTCTCAAAATAAATAAGTAAATTTTTTTAATTAAAAAAATAGAAAAATTGGCTTAGAAAAACTGACAATAAAATATCAATAATTAAATATGTAAACAAATTTTTTGCCTTAGTTGTATCCATGGCTTACTAGTTATCTTTTACAGGGGAAGTTCAGGTTTCTTTACATTGAAAATTTATATACTTCTCATAATGACACTTGTTTTTTATTCTGATGGTACAAAGAATTAAGGTAGACTCTGATTAAATAATAAAATATATATCAGGGGCTCCTGGATGGCTCAGTAGGTTAAGCATCCAACTCTTGATTTTGGCTCAAGTCATGATCTCACAGTTCATGAAATCAAGTCTGACATCAGGCTGTGCACTGTCAGCACAAGGACTGCTTGGGATTCTCTCTCTCCTTCTTTCTCTGCCTATCCCCTACTTGCATGTTCTCTCTTTCTTTTTCTCCAAAATAAATTAATAAACATAAAAAATAAAAAATATATATTTCAAAACAGGGCAACCACTAGAAAATTAAAACACACGTAGTAAATCAATAGTGTAGATAAAACATAACTATATAAAATGTTCAATGAACCTAGAGAAGGCATAAATGGTGGGAAAAAAGACAACCTGAAAAAAATGAAAGAAATAGAAAACAAGAACATAATAGATTTTAATCTAGTTATATTAATAATCACATTAGGTATATTAAAATACACCAAATAATAGCAAATTTTGAAAGATTGCATAAGAAAAGAAAGAACCAATTATATGCTATCTAAAAGAAACTCACTTTCCATACCTGGGTGTGGGGATGTTAAAAGGAAAATATTATGCTATCTATACACCAATCAAAAGAAAGCTAATTAGTTATACTAATATCTGATAGAATAGATTCAGAACAAGAAACGTTCCAGGAAATAAAAAGGGACATTACACAATGATAAAGGTGTCCATTCTCCAAGAAGACCTCTAAGAATTTTGTATGTGCATGCACCTAATGACAGAGCTATTAATTATATGAAGCAAAAACTGATGAAACTGAAAGGAGAAACAGAATTACATAACCAATTATATAAACAGTTATAGCTGGAGACTATAACATTCCTCTTCTATCTGTAATTGATAGAAGTAGCAGCCAATCAGTAAGGATTTAAAAAAACTGAACAACACCACTGAATGAAATTGACATTTATGGAACTTTTACATAATGTCAACAGACTACTCATTCTTTTCAAATGAATATGGAACATTGACCAAGGCAGAGCATATTCTTAACTTAGCATAAGCCACACAAACAAAAATAACAGAAGTAATAAAAAGTGATTTTCTGATCATAACAGAATTAATTTTAAAATTAATAACAGGGTTATTTGGAGGCTCCTGGTGGCTCAGTCAGTTAAGCATCTGACTCTTTTTTTTTTTTCAACGTTTATTTATTTTTGGGACAGAGAGAGACAGAGCATGAACGGGGGAGGGGCAGAGAGAGAGGGAGACACAGAATCGGAAACAGGCTCCAGGCTCTGAGCCATCAGCCCAGAGCCCGATGCGGGGCTCGAACTCACGGACCACGAGATCGTGACCTGGCTGAAGTCGGACGCCCAACCGACTGCGCCACCCAGGCGCCCCAAGCATCTGACTCTTGATTTAAGCTCAGGTCATGATCTCACAGTTTGCGGGTTTGAGCCCCATGTTGGGCTCTGCATTGACAGTGCAGAGCCTGTTTGGGATTCTCTCTCTCCCTCTCTCTCTGCCCCTCACGGTGCTCTCCCTCTCTCTCTTTCCCTCAAAATAAATAAATAAACTTAAAAAAATAATGATTATTTGGAAATTTTCCAAATATTTGGAAATGAATCAATACACTTCTAAATATCCCATGGGTTAAAGAGCAAGTTTGAAAGGATACTAAAAAAAAATTGAACTAACTGAAAATGAAATAGAACATATCAAATGTTTGTGTAATCCAGAGCTAAAATAATGTTCACAGTGGAATTTATAACATTAAACTCATTTTAAACAAAATGAACTACCTAAATTTCTATCTTAAAAATACACACATTAATAAAAAGAAGAGCAAATGAGACTCAAAGCAACCAGAAGGAATCATAAAGAATAAAGCAAAAATCAATGATACAGAAACCAAAGAAAATAGACAAACTCAATATAATGAAAAGTTGGCTCTTTGAAATGAATCATAAAACCAACTGAATTTTATAGATGAGAAAATGAAGACTCAAAAAGTTTAATTCATTTGTCCGAAGTTTTATAGAAAAGCAGAGAGAATACAAATCTCTTTCGAAATCTAAAAGCTCCTAATCACTACTATGAGAAGTCACATAGTTTGTGAAACAAGACTTGCAGATTCTTCTTTGAAATAAGATATTTGACAGTGTTTTTGTTTGATTCTTCCATGTGTAGATCAGACATGCCAAACCCATTTGATCAATCAAAGAATCACAACGATATATGCCTTTAAGAAATCAGAGATGCCAAATTAAAGGTTACTACCACAAAATTTAATTAATTAAGACAATCCATGATTAAGAGTTTAGTTACACAAGATTGAAGAACATTCTCAAAGGTTTGGGTGTCACACAACATTTACTGGATAGAAAAATACATGTAAGGACACTATTTTTATATTACTCAGAGTACTAAATGTTTCTTTTTTATCTGTGAGGAAATGGAAGACACTTGATCCTTCTAATTTTGCTGAGATTTCTTTCATACACATTTAGAAGAGCTTGCTGTTTCAGACCCTTAACCACAAAGAGTAAAGAGCTCTCCACGTCTCTGTTTGCAATTTCTCAAAGTTCAAACTTTATGTCCTGAGTCATCATTAATTGTTTGCTTATATCTATGACTGCAGCCCAGCTTCACAAGATGCTAGATTTTTGTTTTGCCAAGTTGCACTTTACGAAATGATGATTACAATTGCATTTTATGCTTGTAAGAGACTCTCTTAAAAGTGCTGTCTGTTATATCCTGTGATAAAATTTGGGTGGTGGGTGTTAAAAGCCACAATGGCTTTTAGTGGAAGGGGCAGATTCGTCATGGAGTCTGGCCTCAAAATGATCTTTCTGTGCATATGTTCACGAACTTTATACTACTAGCTAAACATTTCCTGACTTGAGGCTCCCATTTTTATCTTCTGTCTCATGCCTCATATATAGGATAAGTTATAGTATTGTATAGGGTGGCTTCCACAGAAAGGAATAAGAAAAGTCAACAAAAACTAGCATTAAAAAGAGGACTTATTTGTTCACATACTGAGGAACACAGAAGTAGAATTAACTGCAGGTGGAATTTGAATTCATATTCTTAATGTCAACAGATCTCTGGGGCTTTTATTTTTAATCTTTTCTCTCCTATTTATCTTATCTAGGAAGGCTTAATTCACAGCTTAACGTAATGGTTTCCAATAACAATATGGCTACATTATTACAGCTTCAAATCAGGCAGAACAGCAACAACAACAACAAAGGAGTATATCTTTTAGCCTATGCCCATATATGCCTAATTTTTCACATTAATTAAACCAGTTTGAGACACAGGCTTATCCCAGAGCCAGTGAGAGTGGTCAAGAGTTGAAATCATATTGTTTGCCTCTTTCTGCATTTCATTTTTGCCACCACACCCAGTGTCATCTAAATCACAAGAGATGAGAGTGGGGGACGATTTTTGTTCTTTCTCTTGTTTGCTTGCCTCAAGGAAATTTGAAGTCCCAAGGGAAGAGAATAGATGTTAAAGAGGCACGATAATTATACAGTATAACTACATATATGAAAAAGATAGCTGAATAACTTGCGAGAATTGTTTTCTTCTTTCATCTCAAATCCAGCAGCACAACTGGCTACATGAAGCAACCCTCACGGTGGCACATTTCATAATGATATGCCACTTAGCACTGCTGTACTGATTAGCTTGGGAGGAAGTTATGATCAGAACAATTCTGGGAGCTACTCTACTTCTGTGTTTGCTGACAGGAATTCAGAGAAGCCTTGCTTGCCTGATGGGAAGACAAATGTCTTAAGAATTAAGTGGAACTTTATATTCATGTCTTAGAGATGAGTGTGGGTTGCTTGCTTAAAGAGGTTAAAATGGAAGAGCTGCCACTCAGTGATAACTGAAAGAGTGTTTGAACTTGGAATGTTCTGTGCTTCAACTGAGGAAACAGAGAAAGACTTGCCAAGAAAATGGGCTGCCCTTTGGGTATCTCAACCCAAATTCAACATTTCTATTAAAAAACCAAGGTCTTAAATCAATAACTCTTCCAATCCAGCAGAAATTGTATCTACAATTTCCTCACAGTTTTCTTCCAACACCCATATGGGCAATGCTGAATTTAATGTGACCTGTGGCATGGATACCTTTTCTATCCTTACTTATCTTCCTTAAACAATTATAATTGCTCCCTCAGGGAATCATTCATGATATTCTTCAACAATTCACCCGTATAAATGATAGACTATTTTCAAACTCAAGTCTAACACAATAAAATGCATTATAATGTGTAGTCACAAAAGACTTTCTGAGGAAGGAAACAGGTTGTTTAATGGAAAACTATAAACCTAGATTTTCATCTTTACTATCTTTAGGAACTCAAATCTCTATGAAAGTTTCCTAAATGCACTTTTGGTCCTACTGTATTCTCATTTTTATAAGTTAACAAAACCCCAGTTATTATTACAAACACCTCAAAGAAAGACTGCTGACTTTCTCCTTTTGGCATTTCAATGGCAGTTATTTATTTGGTCATTGTCAGTCTCTATACCCCACAATGGTTCCCTTCATCTTGTTGATGCAGCAGGTGAAATGTTATCACTGAAGTTTTTAATGGTTTGTTCTTTTAATATTCCATCTTTTCGACTGCAAATATAATTATTTTGGAAATAATTGAAAACTGAGTTCTCAAATCCATGCAACTCTCCCATGTCCATTTGTTATATCTTATTCCTTCTACCTAGTTAAAGTGGATAAGGCAATGCCCCAAGAGAAAAGTAAAATACTCAAAAGTATGAAATGGGTTTAATGTAAGGATAGAAATCCTTCTACATTTATAAACTTTACATCTCTACTTATGTTAGAAACTGAAAGATGTTTAGGTTTCGATACTGTCTGACTGTTGTTTGAGATTCTTATATAGTTTCTGCAAACCTGGTACAGCATTGAATATCTTGGAAACCAAAGAAAAATCCTTGATATTTGAAAGTAGCATGTTGTTGCAAGTTAGGGATGGGTGGTGTGGGGATTCTGATATGAGGATAGATTAAAAAGTTTTCCTTTACTCATGGTTCTGTGATTTAAAAAGCAAATAATGCCTTAGTGACTTGGGAGCACAGACAAGAAAGTGGAGATATGTGGCCTGCCAAAATGCGCAGAAGGTAACTTTAAATACACTATAAAACATTAAATAAAAATTGTCTACATTACATAAATATGCAACAGTCAGGTATCACAACCCCAAAACTAAAATCTAGAAAAAAATTATCAATTTTCTTATCAATTCCTATCAATAACCAATGTTCTTTTTCTCCAAGGTATTGGAAAACTCTCTCTATAAAATTAGTGGTGTTAATCTCTTCTCTTTTATTTATTTATTTTTTTTCAACTTTATTTATTTATTTTGAGAGAGACAGGGACAGCGTGAGTAGGGGAAGGGCAAAGAAAGAGGGAGAGAAAGAGACAGAACTCGAAGCAGACTCGCACCATCAGTGCACAGATGGATGTGGGGCTTGAACTCATGAAACCACAAGATCATGACCTGAGCTGAAACTGAGAGCCAGATGCTTAATGGACTGAGCCACCCAGGCGCCCCTCTTCTCTCTTTTCTGAAACTCACACAAAATCCAAGAAAACCCATAAAATTGGAAAGACCTCTAACAGTTTTTAAAGTCAATGCCAATGTCTTTAACGAACACAAGAAATGAAGTTCTGCTCTTGCACAAGAAAACACACACTACAACTTAAAGATTGGGAAGGCACTGTCATTATTATTTTGATTAAGATTTAGCATATATTTTGCTACTAATCCCATGATACTAATTTAGCATATATTTTGCTAGCTAATCCCATGAAAGCTAATTTAACATGGAAACTTCTTAAATGCAACATAATATCAGCCTTATTTAATTTTCATGTAATATTCAAATCTCAGAGTTTTACTAAATTACTTAAGCATATGTTTTTCCAAATAATTGAAAAATCTGCATTAGGGGTGCCTGGGTGGCTCAGTCCATTAAGCATTTGACTTCAGTTCAGGTCATGATCTACTGTGAATTCAAGCCCCATTGTGGGCTTTGTGCTGACAGCTCAGAGCCTGGAGCCTGCTTCAGATTCTGTGTGTGTCTCTCTCTCTCTGCCCCTCCCCCCCTCTCAAAAATAAATAAACATTTAAAAAATTTAAATTTCTGCATCAGATGTTTATCTAGTATATATTAATCTGAAGGACACAAAAATGTTTAGCAAATTAACACTGGGATATTAGCCAATCAATATGTTTTATTGCTATTTAAGTTCAAATACCTATGATTATGCATCATTTGGTAATTATATAAATACATCCTCTTTTTGGTTGACCCAGATTATCTTAAACAGGGAATTCTTTTAGTATGGAATTGCTACATTATTTTTGTTGTTAATATATACATATTTAATACCATAAACATCATTTCAAGGCTAAAGTCATCTCTCTTCATTGATAAGAGAATTACTTATTCCCACTACTTAAATATATGTATACATATGTGTATATATATATACGTATATATATATATACACATATATATATATACGTATATATATATGTATACTACTACATATACGTATACTACTATATATATACATATACTACGTATATATATACGTATACTACTTAAATATATGTATACATATGTGTGTATATATATGTATATACATATACATATATATGTGTATATATATATGTATATACATATACGTATATATGTGCATATATATATGTATATACATATACGTATATATGTGTATATATATATGTATATACATATACGTATATATGTGTATATATATGTATATACATATACGTATATATGTGTATATATATATGTATATACATATACGTATATATGTGTATATATATATGTATATACATATACGTATATATGTGTATATATATGTATATACATATACGTATATATATGTGTATATATATATACACATATATATATGTATATATATATGTATATATGTGTATATATGTGTATATATATATATATATATATATATATTAGCACTTTCTTTTAGTTTCCTCTTGAGGGAGTTTTTCTATATTAGACTTTGTTATTTGCTTGAAATTGTCACTTTGAAAAAAAGCTGTAATGTTCAAAATGTTCTCTATTAGAAGTAAATATCATTATTGCTTATTTCAAATCATAGAAAAATAACAATTTTCTAAATTGAACCCAATGATGGTTAACTAGTCCTCTCTTCTTTCCACAAAAAGCATATTTATTAAATCTCAAAGCATTCAAGACAAAAGAAAGTTGTGCCTGAGCATATCTTGGCAGCAAAGTATGCAATTTACTTAAATGTTAAGGATATTTTAGTATTGGGTCTCATCAGTGATTCCATGCTATCGTTAGAGATGCCTGCCTGCGGGGCTACTGTCACCATGGCCAACAAAAAAGAAAAATAGAAAATGTCATGCATTTCTACTATTCATCTGACTAATTCTTTTCTTATGTCTACTTTTGTTTCTTTTCTTGCATTTCCCCGTAATTATATATTTTTTGAATCCCTAGTCATCTGTCCTGTTGTCACTTTTGTTTCTGTATTATTTTGCTCAAGAACCTGAGTGAAATCTCTGAAATATTCTCCCTCCAAATACATGATTGTCTTGTTTCAAATATTTATTATTTATTTCATTTATCTTTGTTTTTATTTTTTGGGGGAGAGAGAGACAGAATGCAAGCAGGGGAGGGGTACAGAGAGAGGGGTACACAGAATCCATAGCAGGCTCCAGGCTCTGTGCTGCCAGTACAGAGCCCAACGTGGGGCTCGAACTCACAAACCATGAGACCATGACCTGAGCTGAAGTCAGACCCTTAACTGACTGAGCCACCAGGGGCCCCCAAATATTTGATTTTCAACTGTATACTCACTGCTTGCTCAAGGCTCATACTTCAGTTTTCTTTACATTATCATTTAAAATGTGCATTAGTACTTTATTAATGGTTTTAATTTCTTGACAATCCATCTCGATATTATTGGACCTTCAGGGATATTGCATTTTCTTCTGTTAAATGAAAAATGTAATAAATAATCTTTTACAGAAAAATGTTGTATAAGGCTAAGTTTTTTTCCTGTGAACATTTTAAAGTTTTTGATTTATATTACAAATTGCCTGTGTGGAATTTCAGTCAAATTACAACTCACTTAACATAGATTAAAATTTATACAATTTCTATGCCTGGAAATTTGTTCAACAAAGCAAAAGTGATATAGTTTCAATTTGCATTTTTAAAAAATACTACTGTTTTGAATAGTTTCCCTTACATTTTATATGCACAGGACAGCCAAAAACGTCTGCCATATTTAGGACAGAGAATAAAAGCAGGGTCAGGGTGCACAGTTATGAATAATACTTAAACCAATGCTAATTACGAGTTAATTTCTTCTTCGACCTCTTAACTTACTAAAATACTTTATTTATATTAATGTGATATTGTGTTCTGCCAAAATGTTAATTGTTGTAATGTTCTGATTTTGCTTGGCAATTTCATATTTCCTATTTCCAATTATTTGAATTGGTAACATAATATATTGTTTGTTCTATATTCTTTTTTTAATTTTTTTAATGTTTATTTTTGAGACAGAGAGAGAGAGAGAGAGAGAAAGAGAGTGTGTGTGTGTGTGTGTGTGTGTGTGTGTGTGTGAGTGAGTGCGGGAGGGGCAGAGAGAGAGGGAGATACAGAATCAGAAGCAGACTCCAGGCTCTGAGCTGTCAGCACAGAGCCTGATGCGGGGCTCGAACTTACGAACCATGAGATCATGACCTAAGCCAAAGTCAGATGCTCAACCGACTGAGCCACCCAGGCACCCCTGTTTTATATTCCTAAAGAGAACAAAACCTAAAAGATGTACAGTTGATCATCTCAATATCCATTTCTTCATTACTAAGACACAGTTCATCATAGACTCTGCCGTGTAAAGCATAGAAAACTTAGCAGCAGATCCAGGACCCTGTCCCACCCTGCCAAATCCAAGCAGACATGACAAGATTCCAACCTCCACTCCAGGACTCAGCTTCAGCTTTGTGCTCTGGGGATCAGGCTTCCTTGATGGTGACCTGAGGGCTACTGTAAAGCCTGTCCTGAGTTGCAGTGATCCCTCACTTGTAGTGACTTGTGCATTCTCACAGAGCTATAGTAGACTCAGTACTGGACTACCTAGAGGTTTCTTCCCTCTCTTTCCTAATTCACTTTCCCTCCTTCTATATCTCTTGCTACTTTGAGTTCATATTCCCAATTGGTTTTAAGGTTTACAGAGTCTATTTTTAAAGGTTCTTGTGCTACAGTACTTGGTCACATCATAATTATTCCTTTGCATATTCCTCAATTCTTTTTCTTAAGATCATCACCCTAAATTGACAAAATTACAACCCCAGTTAGATCCAATTCTATGTATTCTAAATCTGCACTTGTGCCATTGAATATGGTGAATAAATGCAGTAAACAAACTTAATTTTTAATTGAAAATTTAAATTTAATTGCAAATATATGCCCGTGAACCTCATTAGGTGTCACAAACCTTATCTTTGGATCTGTTACCACCAGTTAGTAGGATGGCCCTGTCTAAATTTCATCCCCCCACATATATACCAAATCCCACCCTATTAATTTACTTACTTATAGACATTGCTTCAGCAAACCTCTCTTTATTTCCTACATTATCATCGTTTTTTCATGTCTCTTCTGATGTTTTACATCAGCATGCAAACTTAATACTTTTAGGTCTTACCTTAAAGCAATAGACATAAAAAATACTTATCTGACCCTGTTTACTCTCTAGATATGATCTTGTTTTCTTCTCTTTCAATGGGAAAGTCTCAAAATAACTATCTCAAGTTCCTCGTCTTCCATACTTTCTTTTATACATTCCAATCAGGGTATATCCTTCACCATTTAACTGAAACTGGTCTTGACTAGATCAGGGATGACTTGAAATTGCTAACTCTAGTAAGTAAGCAGTTATATATCATCATCTTTCTTGATTTAAGAACAGCAGTGGCTTCTTTGTTCTTGATATGGTGGGTTTTTTTTTTTGTTTTTCTTTTTGTTTTTTAACTTGGTTTCCAGAACATCAAACTCGTTTTCATTCTAGCTCACTGACTGCTCCTCCTTAGTCTTTTTTGTTTCTTCCTTTACTCTATCCTTGCAAAGTCTAAGTTAATATCATAAATCCCCAAAACCCAGTCATTAATTCTTTTTTCTCTTTGAACTATACTCATTCATTTCCTTGATTTTTTTAATCTAGTCAATTGTTGCAATAAATTCTGTTTGGTGATGAAACTGCAATTTATAACCCCTCACGTTCCCTATTTGTTGATGTAACTTTCTCAACCATGTCCTGTTGGTCATCTGATAGATAACTCTACTCACTGTGTCCAAAATTGAACTCTTGTTCTTTACCTTGAAACCAGCTTCATCCATATCTATTGATGATAAGTCCATCAGTTCAGTTATTTAATTCAAAAACCTTGGAGTCTTTCTTTTCTCTCCTTTTTTTATACCCCATATGAAGTGAGGCAAATTCTTGTTGATTCTTGTTATTCACAGTAATATGTTCTATAAATTTGCCCAAAACATCAGATTATCAAATACTGAACCATTGCTTCCAGAGGAAGTACAGAGTTAAGTTTCTGTAAGACTCTGGTCCCAATATTTTGGTCCACTGATCAATAAATAATCTTGTTTTATGTGCATTTTTGTTTAAAGGTATCTTTAGTATATGTTGTTGATTTATTAACATTGAACTCAGACTAACAACACACACACACACACACACACACACACACACACACACAATCATACCTGAACAAAGATAAGCTAACACTCCTCAAGGTAGATCACAGCCTTCTCGCACTTAGGAACATTACACAGCACTTCAGTACTATGTGTGGGAGCCATTTTAACAGCAAGACCAGTAACAGAAGGCACAAGAATGTGCAAACCATAGCACTAAACAGACCATGGAAAGGTTTGTTTATAGTATGATAGTTAAAGCAAGAAAGTAGAGTGTCATTCTGTTTGACCTTAGCAAGAAACCTGCTCATTTGGCAACTCAAAATTTTCATGGCTCTGCCCATGTCCACAAATGATCTCAAAAGCACTTCCAGCATTGATTTGAAGGTTGCAAACAAATTTTAGTGAGTAGGCATATTTGTAAATATGTGATCTGTGAATTATGAAGATAGACTATATTTTGAAATGGCACTTCCCCAAAGTAACTAGAATTTGAGTATTTATTGCCAGTCCAAATTATAATCATCCCCCTGTATTATTCAAATAGCATCCTTTGCTGTTATCCCTGCTTCTATCCTTGTTTCTATGTTGTCTACTGTCATCACAGCCCTATTTGTAAAGTACCCCAAAGAAAGAAAGAAAGAAAGAAAGAAAGAAAGAAAGAGAAAGAAAGAGAAAGAAAGAGGGGGAGGAGAGAGGGAGGGAGAGAGGGAAGGAAAGATGGAAGGAAGGAAGGAACAAATGAAGGAATGAGGGAAATAAGGAATGAAGGAAGGAAAAGATCATTATAGTAGAGGATCTTAGATTATGAGTCACTTTAATTTCAGAGATGCTAAAAGTTGGGGAAAATGTGTTTCTTAAGAACTGATGAAATACAGTATATTCTACTTATTTATATGCTTAAATACAACAAAATCTAAAGAATATACAGTAGATAATATGAATCTGCAATGCATTTTTCATCAAGGTACCATTGTAATTCCTTTTGATCATTGTGACTAAAGAAAGCATGGCACTTCCCCCGTGGCATTGCCATATGATGTCCACATCTTGTTTTAATGCTCTGTGTACCAGCTGTCTGCTTTTTCTTATGTTCTTACCAGAGTGTAGAATTTAGGTATTTATCAATTGCCTCCAGAAAAACAACTGTTTTTTTTTCATCCATATGCTTTGAAATGCTGCTGTCTGTGCCTATGTCTGACTCTAGTTTTTATCTATCTGATGTAAGGATTCTGTGTCTTTTTTTTCCCTTTACAGAAAGAATTCTATACAGAAAAAATTCTCTTTACAGAAAGAATTGTTGGTATCTATAAAAGGTTTTTTAAAACTCTTTTTTTGAGGAAAAGTACTTGCTGCTTAATTAGGATACAGTAGTGTATATCACCAAAATAAAATTCTGTTTAATACCTTTTGTAACAGTAGGTTCTGGATTACATGCTGTCAAAAACTTGTTGGCCAAATATTGTATGTATTGTACCTTTACACTTCACTGCTAAGACTACCTGAGTTATGACAAAACTCATGTATATAATTTACATGTAATCATTTAATGAAACCAGATTTCATTTTTAGCGCCAGTTTATGTCAAGTCAAATATTACTTTCAATTTCATCCCCTAATCTCTATGAGGTTTGAGCTATGATTAACTCCAAATTGATACTTTTAATGAAGGCAAATTAGTCTTTAGAGGTTGACATGTATAGCCTCAAAAATGGGTTTCTACTGAATGCAAAAGGCAGAGGACAAATCGTGGTAATGATAAATCAATCCATAGAAATACAATTCCAAGTCTATTAAAATCAACAGTAACCTATTTAAATTTAAAGAGAGGTTAATAGACTTCTGGTCTAGAGATTATCTCTTTCAGAAAAAAATACAATTTTATGGTGATTTTATGGCAGAAGTTGAATCTAACCTGACTGAATGTATTTTCTCTCTTTCTTTTGTTTTCTCCTTCCCTTTTTGCCCTCCTTTCTTTCTTCATTTCTTCCTTCCTTCTCTCTTATTTTTTGTTTGTTGTTTTTTTATACATAGTGATTAAACACACACACTCTAGAAACAGAGAGCTTTGGTTACATTCTGCTATAAATACTTCCTATTTGATCTTGGACTAATTGTTAATTTTTCTGTACCTCAGTTTCCTAATATTCTGTTTAATAGTGACAATAATTTCTTCAAGAGTTTGTTAGGGGCACCTGTGTGGCTCAGTCAGTTAAGTGTCTGACTTCAACTCAGGTCATGATCTTGCGGTTGGTGACTTTGAGTCCTGCGTTGGGCTCTGTGCTGACAGCTTGGAGCCTGGAACCTGCTTCAGATTCTGTCTCCCTCTCTTTCTCTGCCCTGCCTCTGCTCGTGCTCTTTCTCTCTCTCTCTTTCAAAAATAAATAAATATTTAAAAACTTAAAAGAGAATTTCCAGCATTAATGCAAGTAAAGAGCACAGCACAATTCTTGGTACATAACAACTTTCCAGTTAATGGTAATTAAAACATTTATCACAATTAGATGGTATGTGGATATTTGCATACATTTTCTCAGTTGCATGTTGACTATTTTAAATGGTGTAGTAATTGCTATATATTAAACATCTCATATTGCTTCAATTTACTCAATGCCTTTTGTTTAAATTAAAAATATATATATTTAACTCAAATCTCCTCTAAAACTTATACTGAAAAAATGAAATAGGCAAAAGTAATATAGTTTTCAGTTTTATTGACTCATTATATATTAAAATAATAAAAAGTGTTAAATACTTCCTTTTTTAAAACATAATTTATTGTCAAGTTAGCTAACGTACGGTGTATACAGTGTGCTCTTGGCTTCTGGAGTAGATTCCTATGATTCATCGCTTACATACAACACCCAGCGCTCATCCCAGCAAGTGCCCTCCTCAATGCCCATCACCCATTTTCCCCTCTCTCCTGCACCCCCACATCAACCTTCAATTTGTTCCCTATATTTAAGTGCCTTTTACAGTTTATTTCCCTCTCTGTTTGAAACTATCTTTTCCCCCTTCCCTTCCCCCCATGGCCTTCTGTTTAGTTTCTTGAATTCCACATACGAGTGAGAACATATGATATCTGTCTTTTCTCTGAATGACTTATTTTAGTTAGCATGATACCCTCCAGTTCCATCCACGTTGTTGCAAATGGCAAGATTTCATTCTTTTCCATTGCCAAGTAGTATTCCATTATATATATAAACCACATCTTCTTTATCCATTCATCAGTTGATGGACATTTAGTCTCTTTCCATAATTTGGCTATTGTTGAAAGTGGTGTTATAAACATTGGGGTACATATGCCCCTATGAATCAGCACTCCTGTATCCTTTGGATAAATTCCTAGTAGTGCTATTGCTGGGTCATAGGGTAATTCCATTTTTAATTTCTTTAGAAACCTCCAGAGTGTTCTCTGGAGCTGCTGCACCAGTTTGCTTTCCCACCAACAGTGCAAGAGGATTCCTGTTTCTCCACATCCTCGCCAACATCTCTTGCTTCCTGAGTTGCTACTTTTAGCCACTCTGACTGGTGTGAGGTGGTATTTCAGAGGGGCTTTGATTTGTATTTCCCTGATGATGAGCGATGTTGAGCATCTTTTCATGTGTCTGTTGGCCATCTGGATGCATTCTTTGGAAAAGTGTCTATTCATGTCTTCTGCCCATTTCTTCACAGGATTATTTGTTTTTTGGGTGTTGAGTTTGGTAAGTTCTTTATAGATTTTGGATACTAACCCTTTATTCCATATGTCATTAGCAAATATCTGCTCCCATTCTACCTGTTGCCTTTTAGTTTTGTTGATTGTTTCCTTTGCAGTGTAGAAGGTTTTTATCTTGATTGATAAGTTCCCAATAGTTCAGTTTTGCTTCTATTTCCCTTGCCTTCAGAGACGTGTCCAGTAAGAAGGTGCCGTGACTGAGGTCAGAGAGGTTGTTCCCCATTTTCTCCTCCAGGGTTTTGATGGTTTTGTGTCTCACATTGAGGTCTTTCATCCATTGAGTTTATTTTTATGTATTATCTAAGAAAGTAATCCAGGTTCATTCTTCTGCATGTTGCTGTCCAGTTCCAACAACCATTTGCTAGAGACTGTCTTTTTTCCATTGGATACTCTTTCCTGCTTTGTCAAAGATTAGTTGGTCATGCATTTGTGGGTCCAGTTCTGGGTTCTCTAGTCTATTCCATTGGTCTATGTGTCTATTTTTTATTTTTATTTTTTAATATTTATTTTTGGGAGAGAAAGAGAGACAGAGCATGAGCAGGGGAGGGCAGAGAGAGAGAGAGAGGGAGACACAGAATCTGAAGCAGACTTCAGGCTCTGAGCTGTCAGTGCAGAGCCCAACACAGGGCTCAAACCCACAAACCATAAGGCTATGACCTGAGCTGAAGTCGGATCCTTAATGGACTGAGCCACCCAGGCTCCACTATGTGTCTATTTTTATTCTTATTCCATACTATCTTAATGATTACAGCTTTGTAGTAGAGGCTGAAGTCCAGGATTGTGATGCCTCCCTCTTTGGTTTTCTTTTTCAACATTACTTTGGCTATCCAGGGTCTTTTGTTATTCCATACAAACTTTAGGATTGTTTGTTCTAGCTCTGAGAAGAATGCCAGTGCAATTTTTATTGGGATTGCATTGAATGTGAAGATAGCTTTGGGTACTATTGACATGTTAACAATATTTATTCTTCCAAATCATGAGCATGAAATATTTTTGCATTTCTTTGTGTATTCTTCAATTTCTTTCATAAGTTTTCTATAGTGTTTGGCATACAGATCTTTTACATCTTTGGTTAGGTTTATTCCTGGGTTTTTTATGATTCTTAGTGCAGTTTTAAATGGGATCAATTTCTTGATTTCTCTTTCTATTGCTTCATTATTGGTGTATAGAAATGCAACCAATTTCTACACATTGATTTTGTATCCTGCAACTTTGCTGAATTCATGTATCAGTGCTAGCAGCTTTTCAGTGGAGTCTCTCAGGTTTTCCACGTAGAGAATCATGTCATCTGAGAAAAGTGAAAGTTTGACTTATTTGCCAATTTTCATGCCTTTTATTTAATTTTGTTATTTGATTGCTGAGACTAGGTCTTCCACCACTGTGTTAAACAACAATGGTGACAATGGACATCCCTGCAATATTCCTGATCTCAGGGGGAAAGCTCTCAGTTTTTTCCCAAGGATGATATTAACTGTGGGTTTTTTCATATATGGCTTCTATGATGTTAAGGTATGTTCCTTCTATCCTGACTTTTTGAGCGTTTACATTAAGAAAGGATGCTGTATTCTGTCAAATGCTCTTTCTGCCTCTATTAACAGGATCATATGGTTCTTATCCTTTATTCTATTAATGTGATGTATCACACTGATTGATTTGTGGATATTGAACCAGTACTGCAGCCCAAGAATGAATCCCACTTGATCATGGAGAATAATTCTTTTAACATACTTTGAAATCGATCTGCTAGTATCTTGTTGAGAATTTTTGTACCTACTATTTTTTTTCTGGATTCTATATTATTTATTTCTACTCTAATTTTTATTATTCCTCTTCTGCTGCAGGCTTTGGAGTTTCTTTGCTGTTATGCCTCTTGCTCGTTTAGGTGTGAAGTTAGGTTTTGTATTTGGGATTTTTCTTGTTTCTTGCAATAGGACTGGATTGCAATGCATTTTCCTCTTAGGACTGCCTTTGCTGCATCCAAAAGTGTTTGGACTGCCATGTTTTCATTTTCATTTGCTTTCACGTATTTTTAAATTTCTTCTTTAATTGCCTGGTTGACCCAATCATTCTGTAGTAGGATGTTCTTTAACCTTCATGCATTAGGAGTTTTTCAAAATGTTTTCTTGTGGTTGATTTCAAGTTTCACAGCATTGTGATGTGAAAATATGCATGGTATGCATATTTATTTTTTATTTTTATTGAGGACTGTATTGTGACGCAGGATGTGGTCTATCTTGGAAAATGTTCCATGTGCACTGGAGAAGAATGTATATTCTGCTGCTTTTGGATGAAAAGTTCTGAATATATCTGTCAAGTCCATCTGGTCCAGTGTATCATTCAAGGCATTGTTTCTTTATTGAGTTTCTGCCTATATTATCTGTCCATTGCTGCAGTGGAGTATTAAAATCCCCCGCAGTTACCATATTCTTATCAATAAAATTCCTTATGTTTATGATTGATTTATATATTTGGGTCTCATCAAGTTGGGGACATAAACATTTACAATTGTTAGCTCTTCTTGATGGATAGACCCCATAATTACGATATAATGCCCTTCTTCACCTTTTGTTACATACTTTAGTTTAAAATCTAGTTTGTCTGATGTAAGTGTGACTATTCCAGCTTTCTTTTTTGACATCCAGTATCATGATAGATGATTCTCCATCCCCTCACTTTCAATCTGAAGATGTCTTCAGGTCTAAAATGAGTCTCTGGGGCGCCTGGGTGGCTCAGTCGGTTAATCGTCCGACTTCAGCCAGGTCACGATCTCGCGGTCCGTGAGTTCGAGCCCCGTGTCAGGCCCTGGGCTGATGGCTCAGAGCCTGGAGCCTGCTTCCGATTCTGTGTCTCCCTCTCTCTCTGCCCCTTCCCCGTTCATGCTCTGTCTCTCTCTGTCTCAAAAATAAATAAACATTAAAAAAAATTTTTAATGAGTCTCTTGTAGAAAGCATATAGATGATTTTTTAATCCATTCTGATATTCTATGTCTTTTGAATTGGGCATTTAGTCCATTTACATTCAGAGTTATTACTGAAAGGGATGGATTTAGTGTCATTGTGTTATCTGCAGGTTTCAAGCTTATGGTGATATCTCTGGTCCTTTTTAGTCTTTGCAGCATTCCACTCAGAGTCCCCCTTAGGATCTCTTGAAGGGATGGTTTAGTAGTCATGAACCCCTTCAATTTTTGTTTGTCTGGGAAAGGCTTTATCTCTCCTTCTATTCTGAATGGCAGTCTTGCTGGATAAAGGATTCTTGGCTGCATATTTTTCCTACTAAGCACATTGAATATTTCCCGCCACTCCCTTCTGGCCTGCCAAGTTTCAGTGGATTGGTCTGCTACTACCCTCATGTGTCTTCCCTTGAAGGTTAAGGCCTGTTTGTCCCTAGCTGCTTTCAGAATGCTCTCTTTAACTTTGTCTTTTGCCAGTTTCACTATGATATGTCAGGGTGAAGACCTATACTTGTTGAATCTGAAGGGAGTTATTTATGTCTCCTGGATTAGGATGTCTACTTCCTTCCCCAGATTAAGAAAGTTCTCAACTATACTTTCTTAAGGAAATCTTCTGCCCCTTTCTCTCTCTTCTTCTTCTGGAACTCCTATGATACAGATATTATTATGTTTCGTTGTATCAGTTAGTTCTCTAATTCTCCCCTTGTGGTCTAGTATTTTCTTATATATCTTTTTCTCAGCTTCATCATTTTCCATAACTTTACCTTCTATTTCATTTAGCCTCCACCCTGTTTCCTCCATCCTTGCTGTCACTGCATCTAGTTTACTTGGCACTTCACTTACAACATTTCTTAATTCATGGTGACTATTTCTTAGTTCCTTGATCTCTGCAGCAATAGATTCTCTGCTGTCTTCTATGCTTTTTTCAAGCTCAATATTAATCTTATGACTATTATGATAAAAGCTTGATCAGATATATTGTTTATATTTGTTTTGAGCAATTATCTGGATACAATTTCTTCTTGGAATTTCTTTTGGGGAGAATTTTTCTGTTTCATCACTTTTGCTAGTTTTCTATCCTGTGTGGGTTTTTATAGCTTGTTATGTGTCCTGCATCTGTGAGCATTACTTTATTATAAAGGGGTCATACACTGTCTATGGCCTGGCCCTTCAGGAGGTGTTTTTGGAGTGTGCTGTGTGCTTTCTGTTATTGTGACTCTGGTTGCTTTTTTTCCCTACTCATAGTGGTGGTTTGGACCTTCCATTAGGTGTGCTTTGATTTGTTCATTGAAGTAATCCTGTAAAAAATTTAAAAAGGGAGGTGATGGAAGAAGCCTTATCCCATACAAAGAGAGAAATGACAAGGGGAGGAAAAAAGAAAGGAAAAAAAAATGACCAGTCAGAGAATCAGAGAAACTATATGGCTTAATTCAGACAGAGAGTGAGAGAGAGGAAAATAAAGAAGGAGATACAGAAGAGGTATAAAAAGAATAGACTGAAAATGTCTGCTTAAACAAGCCAACAACCAGAATAGAGAAGGGAAGAAATAAAATGAAGAAAAGAAAAAATATATGTGTGTATGTATGTGCACGCGCGTGTGTGTGTGTGTGTGTGTGTTGACCAAGAATCAAATCAGAAAATGCAAAACTGTGGGACTGATATCTGATGGTACCTTGGGACCAATGACTGTGCTTGTCTGGAGGAGAGGCCATCTGGTTCTGTCAGTGTCAATCTTGCTCTGTTATATATGCAGTTACCAGGCATGGAGGGGTGTGGTTTGGTGTAGGTGGGTCCTGCCTACACTGTGGGCCAATTGTCAATTTCCGGAAGTCCCATCTTGTTGGTGATGGGATGACAAATGGTAACACCTAAGTCTCTCCTCTCTGGTTCCCTGGACCACTCTGTTTAGGCCATCCTCACAGTGCCCTGAGGGCATGAGCAGACCACTTTGTCCTACTACACAATCTCTGGGATTCAAACGCTGATATGTTAAAGGATCCCTTTGTGTGCACCCTGGTCCTGGGGTAACACCACTCCACCCAGCTGACAAAAGGCCCCTTGTGGGTGCCGGCAGGGTCTTTTGTCCTTGAAGCCCGCTATATACCTTTGTCCCACAAGGGAGGGGACTACTCTCTCTGTGCTTCTGAGCTCACTACCAAGCCCAGGGCTTGCTCCCCTCCTCTCCAGGTAGATGCACAGGGAAGCAGGCCCCAGTCTGGAGAAAATCTTGTAATCCTGGATGGTGTTAGAAATTGGTTCTTTCTCTGTTTTTTCCATTCACTGGTCTGTGGTTTTTCTCTTGTCCAAATACAATCCTACACTTCCACAGCCTCTCTTTCTCTTCCTTTCGTCTCTGCACAGAAGGGGATCCCTCCCTTCTGTGGCTACACTGCCCATTTTATCTCTCCCAATTCTCACTCATGCATCTATGTCCTGCCAAGTTGTCCCCATGGACCCTTGGTGGTGTTTCTATCACTCTGTGGCCTGGATTCCTGGAATTCCCAAGTATACTGGCCTCAATACTGCTGTGCTTGAGGGACAAGGGAACTTTGGGTCTCCCACTTCTCTGACATGTTGGATTCTCCCTAAATACTTCCAATATGCCAGAAACTATGCTAAGTGCTTTAAATGTTTTTTTAAATAAAATTAAATTAAACACACTGTTGAAGGATATATAGGTGTTCTGCAAACTCTTTTTTCTAAATAAGTTTATGTGCCTTCTTGCCTTTAAATATATAAATATTTCAAAAATCGACCACTCTCCACTTCCAACTTTTCTTCAGCATATTTCATTGCATTATATATGTTTAAATTCAAAAATAAGTTTCTCAAATACATTTAGTTGACAGGAGTTCTTTCGAAATATAATTTTGTAGAGTATTCCAAAAGAGGCAAAAGAATAATTGTCAGTTATCCTTAAATAACTAGATTATATTTACTGTGCTCTTACTATGTGTCAGGAACTCTACTAAAAGTTTTGCCCATTCTTTCTTCTCCATTCCTGCCAAAGTTCTATGAAGTAAGTCTTGTTGTTTCCATTAGGTAAAGGAAAGAAGTTCGAAGAATTTGCATGGAGTAATGTTCCCCAAAGTTGCCTAACTTGAAATTGTACCAGGTATTTGATTTTAAAATCCATGATCTTAAGCATGATGTATACCATAAGCCTGAGTTCCCCAGAAAGCAGAGCCTAAGACAAAACTACATATTACTAATTTACTAGGAAGCATGAGACAACATTCTAGGTTGTGCATGATTTGGAGAGCAGGCAATTCTAATACACCTGCAGCATTGGGGAAGCCAAGAGATGCAAATCAGTGCATGGAGCAAGGAGTGATTGTCTGTGAAACCTGTCAAGCCACACAAGGCTGCTGCAGTGGTGGCTGGAGTGATAGCAGTATCCAATGGTTCAAAGTCGTATGTAATACATGTCTGATATGCCCGCTTTCTCTTTCACTGATGGTGATCATAGTCTAAGAGCTGAGAAACCTTAATCATCTACCATGTAGGCTGGATGATGACCAACATAAATTACAACAGTGAAATCCATACACAGCAAAAAAAAAAAAAAGAGAAGTATGTTTCCAACGTTCATAACTGGCAATAGAAAAGTACCTTCCATAATACAGATCTTCTGAAAATGACAGAAAATATTATCTGGATCTTCTGTTGAAGACCATAATCTTATGGAAAAAGTTATCAAGATCAAATTATAAAATATTTACAATTTTAACTTCCTCTGTGTTCTAAGAAAAACGGTCAAGAGTGACAAATATAGGCTAATTTATTCAATTCATACTTTTTCTGTTGGTAACTAAACAAAATGCAAAATCTAAAAAAGAGACGGGATGAAGATATGTATCTCTTTCTGATACTGTTGGTTCTTCTTCCCCCCCCCCCGTTTTTAACAAATGCAGTAGAAAGGAGGGCAACAAAATCAAAGTTTAAAAAGTGAACTTAGACATACTTCCCTGCTTAATTTTCTTACAATTAGGAATATAGTGAGAAAATATAAATTGTCTATGAATCTATAAAATATAAATATACAGTGATCTCTCACCTTATGTTAAGCCACTGGAGAATCTTCAAAATTTTTAGTTATAATATACATCTGCAGATATATAGAATTATTACATGAGGATGTTATTTATCAGTTATTTTATGGTTATGCTTTAGTGATCAGATATTTCATTAATTAGTTGCACACAAATGATTTCTTCTTTTTTTATGTGTACAAGAGTTTGCTTTCCAAATTACTGAATCAGAATTTTTCTCTTAAACTTAGGTTGAACTTTTTTTGGCAATGAATTATGTCATTTTATTTTATTATTACAACCCACAGGTGTTACTTTGTATTTTTCCATATTACACTCACGAAATTTGTGAGTACTATTAAAATGTAGTTCTGTAAATGATTATCTAACTCCTGTAAGTTAAATTATTACATAGTAAAGGTTAGTCAATTTACTAACATTATAGATCATCTCATTAAATTCATACTATTGCTTTATGTTTCTACCTTTAATATGAAACATAAAGCAATAGTATGAATTTAATGAGATGATCTATAATGTTAGTAAAATAGTTGTCTTCTAAATTTTGTACCTCCAAATAATTTATATTGTTGATCATTCTTAGTAAATGGGATTTTCCGGTTTTATTAAATTTTATTCAGAAATTCTTAGGAATGCTGCATTAAGTTATTTGATTTATTATATTATTTTATTTACTCTATAGCTTAACACTTTATACTAGTTAATAACATTTTAGAGTGGAGGAATCTGAGGTTCAAAAAACTTCACTAACATTTACAGAGTTACTTAGTTAATAAATGGTGGACTAGGATCTTCCAATTCCAAATGCATTATCAATTTCACTGAATCACAAGCTAAAATTAAGCAGGGATTATATGGTAGGTTTCTATGAAACAAGTTGTTTTATTCTCCTGAAGTTATTCATTTTTAGCAAGTAAAACAGATGAACCCAGAGAAACAATGATCACAACAAAAGCCCAGTCTATGGTCCCAAAAGGAGACATACCTGGATTGGGTGGATTAAAGAAGGCATGCTGGGGGAGATAGATTAGAAACAACTAAGAAGTTGGTAATCCAGTAGAAAAGAAGAAGAGTGGGTGGAGGATTAAAAACAACACAAAGAAAAATATACTTTCCAGGGGAAAGGAAGAGGATGTGTGTGCTCACCTTCAGATAAGGGAGAACAAGATCTTTCAACTAGAGAAGTGACCTATCAGATCTGCACATCACTAAAACCCAGGAATGGAGGAAAGACTGTTGATAGTTTAAAGGAGAGTAATGATGCAAAACACTCCCATAGTAGGGATGGCGTAAAAGTAGGATAAAAAGTATATGCATCTAGGCCTATGATTTAGATCTTGCTAGACTAAGTATAATAACACACACACATATATTAGACATAACATTTGATCCTTATGAGATAGTTTTAATACACTTTCCCTCAGTGGAAAACTGACATACCACGAGTTTAAGTGATTTGCCCAAGGTACGTGCGGTTAATGACAGAGACAGAAATTCTAACTCAGGAGGCTGGCTCCAGAGTCTGTGATCTCAATCCTATGCTTCTATGCTTCTTCGGATGGTTGGTTGCTTGGGGATAGCTGTATTGCACCCAGCAAGTCACAGTCTCTTTGTACCTTGGTTGCACTGAAAGTAAAAGTGGGTGTACATGACCAGTCCATTTATTAAGATTGGAGGGATATATAATAATCAAAATTAGGCTTTACAAATAAAGAGATGGCATACTAATGTACTGCTTTATTTAATCATTTAAAAGAACATTTCAAGCACCAACTAACTACTGATTCATCAATCTCAAGCTCTACTCTTTTCTTCATTCCAGGAAGCTGTTCTTTCCCTCTTTGCTACCAAATATCCCTTTAAAGGATTGTTTCGTAACTCAATTGTAAACTTCCTTTATAATATATACATTTTATAGGCAAGTTCTGATTAATTGTAAGTCCCTTAAAACCTTAAAATCATGAGGCGCCTGGGTTGCTCAGTTGGATAAGCGTCCAACTTTGGCTCAGGTCACCATCTCACGGCTCCTGAGTTCAAGCTCCACATCAGGCTCCGTGCTGACAGCTCAGAGCCTAGAGCCTGCTTCAGATTCTGTATCTCCCTCTCTCTCTGCCCCTCCCCTGCTCATATTCTTTCTATGTCTCCTTCAAAAATAAATAAACATTAAATTTTTTTTAACTTTAAAATCAAATTGTTGTCATTGAGATCCTTAAGTAGATATCTAATACATATTTGTTGGTAGAAAAATTCTAATTTTTTTCTATCAATAGTGTAATTTACTGTATAAAGGAGGGAAATATCTGGAGCAGAGCTAGTCACGTAAGGAAATTCTTTCTGTTCATGATATGCTAGTAGTTGATAAATGGTACTGGCGGCTATTATTCTAACAGTGTTTGTGATTACCCATTCAGCTTTTATGAATGTATGTGTGTATCTAAACTATGTGTCTATGTATAGGACAGAAAGTACATAAAGAAAGTAAATAATAAATCATTTAAAAAAGATTTAAAAGTTTAAAAAGAAGCTGATACTTTCTGCTCAAGTCACATTCTCTCACACACGTGGACACACTCAAGCACACATGAGCACATACACATACATGATATTTTACGTGGAGAATAAATTATCCATATTAGTAGGTAATAAGAAAGTTTTCATAATTTCTTTATATAGAATTCAACCCAACTTGAATGAGCCAAGAAAAACACAGCCTAACACATGTGAGAAAAAAATGTGGGAGGCATTTTTCTAATGAATCTTAAAATCCAGAGCGTATGGATAAAGAGTATGGCGGTATGATATTTGCTCCTGTGTCTGTCACTGGGGAGAACAAATACGAAATTACTTTAGAGCAACAAGACTGGAAGACTTTCCCCATCCCTCCTTGGCACAGACCAGGGGTGGTGACAGCTTCTGCCCACGGTTAATGTTCTAGGCCCAGAAATGTAGAGAGCTCCCCTTGTAATCATTACTTTCTGCAGGACTCAGAGCTGTCCTAAGTTCCAAGCCAACTACACTGATTCATGCACACACAAAACATGTCTAGAATGTTTATTACACAAATTATGGAATTCAGGAAAAGCATTTCTTTAGAACCAATTAATAAAAATTAGACATATTATGTAAATTTTGTATATTACTGTACTTATTATGAAAATGTTGGTGTATTACTCTATTCCCCATCATGAAGTTAAGCACCATAAATAATAGACTTATTGCAACGAAGAATTCTTCACTCATTCTACAGAGAATATTTTCCAGTAATCTTACTCATCAGATGTCTGATTAAAACTAGCAAGAGTATAATCAGCCAAAATCTTGAATCAATTACAGGTGCAACATTGCTATGTTCTCCCAGTGCATGCATAAAACTGCCATTTAACACTGGTAACATCTGAAGTCTTTGGCAAAGCAAGCTGCTTTTAAAAGTAAAAAAAAAAAATTGCCTTTAGTATTCTTCCTAGTAATTTGTGTAAAATCAAATTCATACAACTTAAGCATGTGACATTTTTCTGAACAACTTAATTAAATTATTATGTAATAAATTTAATATAAGCAAATGTAATTCCAAGAGACATTTTCAATAAGACACGTGGATATACTTGATTTTGTCATTCATAATATGTTTCTTGATTAAAATGAATTACAGAAGTTTATCATGGCATGATATACATTTTCATACTACTCATTAGGGCTAAATATGGTTTATAGATTTTAGACAAGTTAAAACTTGAGAAATTTCATCTTGAATCACAAGAGTCTCAATAAATTTGAAGATTCTGGGGACGTTAACTGATAAATTATTTTAACTTTCTATTAATTACTTTAAGCTCCAAGGACTTAAAGGTAATCATCTGAGAAATCAGAATCACTTTTTTGGTATTTTTTAATTCTTTGTGATACTAAGATAAATACATAAAGTATGTTAACCTCCTTCATTTTTGAAACAAAATGATACTAAATTATGGCACTGCTTTTATATTTTTCTTTCCAGAGTCAACTCAGTTCAGTACAACAAATATTTATTTAGTATATTAGCATATTTATAACCCGGGGACCTTTACTTAAAGGAGAAGTTCATAAATCCCTTGAGGTGGGAAGCATGTGTGTGAGTCAGGTATTACAACACTGTGCACAATATCGCGTTGTCAATGTCAGGTTGACGTGCAGCTGCACAATGCAGACAGGTAAACACCACACGCACACAAACTCATACACAGTGACAGCAGCAGTAACATATACTGCAAGTATTATAAAAATAACCTTATTTCACTTATTCTGTAAGTTATTTTAAACCAAGCTATTGCCAGGGCCACAAATTAGATACATATTATTTTCACATATTTTTATCTTTTCAAACTTGTATCTTCTGCTGGAACATGGTATAGTGTTGATAAAATAATAAATACATGATGCATAAATAATATTGTGTTTTCTCATCAAATTTATTGAACTCAGGACTCTGGTTTTGAGAGTATAGATGTTTTCATCTATCACTGCATGTTTTTTTTTAAATTTATTTTAATGTTTATTTTTGAGGGAGACAGAGCATGAGTGGGGAAGGAACAGAGACAGAGGGGGTCACAGAATCCCAAGCAGTCTCCAGGCTCTAAGCTGTCAGCACAGAGCTCAACGGGGGCATGAACCCAGGAACCTTGAGTTCATGACCTGAGCTGAAGTCAGATACTTACCCGACTGAGCCACCCAGGTGCCCCTCTCACTGAATGTTTTTACCATGTTTCCAATGGAAGACAACTCAGAAACGAGCTCTCTCATTTTTGACATCTTTTAACAAATTCATAATATATTTCTAGTTTCACAATTAAAAATGTTTTCATGTTTTACTTATATCTGAGAGGGAGCATGCAAGTAGAGGAGGGGAAGAGAGAGAGGGAGACAGAAAATCTGAAGTGGGTTCTGCGCTGACAGCAGAGAGCCCAATGCGGACTGGAACTCATGAACGGCAAGATCAGAGCCAAAGTCAGACACTAGTTTCACATTTTTATTACCTGTGAGAAGTCAGAGTGCACGATTTAAAATCAAAACTTAGAAACTGTGAATGTATCCTAATGGCACATGGAAAATCTGTTCCCTCATTTTGTAAATGTTGTATTACAGAAAATTTTTAATTACCAACTCCTTTTGTAAAAGGAGTACTTTTACAAAATATCCTGAATAGAATGTCTTTTGGCAAATACTTCATTTTTTTTTAATTTTTTTCAACGTTTTTTATTTATTTTTGGGACAGAGACAGAGCATGAACGGGGGAGGGGCAGAGAGAGAGGGAGACACAGAATCGGAAACAGGCTCCAGGCTCTGAGCCATCAGCCCAGAGCCTGACGTGGGGCTGGAACTCACAGACCGCGAGATCGTGACCTGGCTGAAGTCGGACGCTTAACCGACTGCGCCACCCAGGCGCCCCAATACTTTATTTTTATATGGAAAGAATACATTCTGTTTCCAGATAGTTCTGAATTTGTATCTCTAACCAATCAGCCAGTTATGCTTGTTGTCTTGGCATAATTACTGATAGCAACCGGTTTCACTCTGAAAAGTGTGAAACTGTACATAAATTATACAGTTACCTTACACACGTACACTGCATGAAAAGCAGTGCATGGCTATTGCCCTGGTGTAGACATGGGGAGGACAATAGCAAGCCCAGAGAGGGGACTCTTTAGAAGATTTTAGCGGTCATGAAAAATTTCTGTGAAGTGATGTTACCTTGCTGTTTCTTAAATCAAAATGCTATTGATAGCAGAGGAAAGAAGTCAAGAGTTATTTAGGCATTAAGTGAGAAAAAGTTGTTCAAACGACCACTTGGCAAGAAATAGGAATACACACTGGGAGCAGGGCAAAATAAAACTTGAAGTTTCCCGAAGCCAGATAATAGAGTGTGCTTATCTAAGCAATGTATATGGCGTCCTGAAAGTTATAAGAAGCCATTGGAACATTTTAGTCAGGATTGCAGGTGTAGACAGTATGCCCCATTGGTTCCATTTCCAAAACCCCTCTGATTATGTATCTCCATTTCGTTCCAATAAAACCTGAGCCCCAGCCATACCTTCACTGTCACCTAGGCCACCGCAGCAGCCTCTGACCCGGCCTTCTTCCCTCCACTCTGGCCCCACAGGGCAGCCTGAGGCCTGACTGTAACATACAAGCAGTTGTTCCCCTGTCCAAACATTCTGATAGTTTACCATTACAGTTCAAAGAAAATATTAACTCTTAACTGTCCCTACATGATCTGCCCCTTGTCAGCCTCTCCAACTTCATCTTTTATCCTTCACTTTCCTCATAGCATCTAGACTACATGAATTACCTCATTTATAAAGTGTATTTAGTAATTTCTTGTCACAAAAAGCCTCTAAGAGAAGAATCTTACATCATTCCTGATAGTAGCTCTGATGTGTAAAACATGGGAATGTAATAAAAATCCGATAAACTGAAGGTGTTGGATTCAGTGTTAAGTTTCACAAATGATGGCCACTTTAATAATGAAAGAAGATTGTTAACCGTACTTTAAAAAAAACTTTCTGGAATTCCTGGGTTGCTCAGTTGGTTAAAAGTCTGACTTTGGCTCAGGTCATGATCTCACGGTTCGTGAGTTTCAGCCCTGCATTGGGCTTTCTGCTATCAGCACACAGCCAGCTTCAAAGCCTCTGTCTCCCTCTCTCTCTCTGCCCCTCTTTCACCTCTCTGCCCCTCCAACACACACACACGCTCTCTCTCTCAAAGATAAATAAACATTAAAAAAAAAAGCAAGGGGCGCCTGGGTGGCGCAGTCGGTTAAGCGTCTGACTTCAGCCAGGTCATGATCTCGCGGTCCGTGAGTTTGAGCCCCGCGTCAGGCTCTGGGCTGATGGCTCGGAGCCTGGAGCCTGTTTCCGATTCTGTGTCTCCCTCTCTCTCTGCCCCTCCCCCGTTCATGCTCTGTCTCTCTCTGTCCCAAAAATAAATAAAAAACGTTGAAAAAATTAAAAAAAAAAAAAGCAAAAAGAAATTTAAAAAAATGTCTGTTTTCTTTCTTTTTTTTTTTTTTGAGTTTTTAAGTTTATTTATTTATTTTGAGATAGAGAATGAGCAAGGGAGGGGCTGAAAGAAAGAATCCCAACCAGGCTCTGCACTGCCAGTGTGGAGTCCAGTGCAGGGTTCGAACTCACCAACCTTGACATCATGACCTGAGCCAAAATCAAGAGTCAGACTCTTAACTGACTGAGCCACCCAGGCGCCCCTCTATGTTTTCTTTAACATTTATAAACTTCCATAAATGTGGGCATACAATATGTTTAACAATAAATCAAATACAAGGTTCTTTAAGATTCTTACATGCATTCACTTTTATTTAGTTCTGTTAGTATTTCTTGTCCTGCCATTGTATGATATAAGTGTGCATGCATTTCTGTTTAAGTCTCTGTTGAGACTGAAGATAAAATTTAAATTTTTTTGTAATTAAAACTATATATATGTATATATATGATTTGTAATAATTACAGGCATGCAGTTACAAAGAAAACACTAAATAATTATATATTTCATATATGAAGTACTGTGTATTTTTATAACGATGAATACTTAGTTTTCCATTAATATATCCATGATGGGTATACACCCTGAAATTTATTAGAGACTGCTGCTTAGACATGATAATTTATGTATCAATTCATAGTTTTTTAAGAAAAACATAGGAATTTGTATCAAAAATCATAAACTATTTTTGTCTTTTATCCAGTAATTTTCATTCTAATAATTCATTTTTAAAATGATTAAAAATGTACAAAATATTTTGTTCAAAGATATGTAAGTATAATTTTTATTTTTATTAAATGATGAAAGAAAACAAAATCTCTAAATTTCTTAAAATAACAGAAAGGTTAAATATATTATAACACACCTAATAATAAATATTACACATATGTAATACAAGATCTAGAAAGGTTTTAATGAAATGGGAAAACATTTATGAAATATATACCTGCATATATGTGCATATGTTCATATTTTAATGTGTTTATGTATATACATATTTATGTCTATCTTGAGAGGAAGAAATCTACCAAGATATCTATAATATGCATGTTTAACCTCTCTGGAAAATGGATGCATTTCCCATTCAATGAATTTTATAATCATTGACAGCTAGTAGGAGTCATGACATAGATGTGTGAAAATCTTCCTTAGCACCTTCTGGTAAAATCACAAAACTGTTAGCATCAAAGCTGCTAAAATTTCATGAAGTATGGTTTTACGTTAGATCAAGAGTGATTTTGTTCCCCTTTCATACATTTACCCATACTTTTAAAAACAGTTTGTGTGGTTTTTATAAAGAGAAAAATATTAATAAACCCTATAATCACATAAAGCACATAAACAAAATACTAAGTTAACTTTTGGAAAATAAAAAAAGGGAGATGGGAATTATGCTAAAATAACTACCTTTTTTGAGAAAATTAATTATATAACATAAATAGTATTTTAAGTGAAAATACCAATAAACTTGGTGTCAGTTTCAAGTCCTGAATAACCCTTACTATCTATGACTCTGGTCACACCATCACTACTCTCTATTCCTTTTTTAATTCTATAAAATAGAGATACTCAATTAAGTTTGAAGAATCTTGTAATTTTTTAATTTTGGGTGTGAATGTTTTTCAAAATCCTGATTTTATAGATATCCAGGTTATTGATTTTGCCTTTTATAACATTTGTGGTCATTAAATAAAAAAAATATATGTAGTGGATAAATTATCTAAACATTTGGCAATATTATGAACACCTGTGTGAAAGTGACTTTTTAAAGTTTTTTAATGCTTTTAATTTTTTTAATGTTTATTTATTTTGGGGAGACAAGAGACAGAGTGCAAGCAAGGGAGAGGCAGAGAGAGAGGGAGACACAGAATCTGAAGCAGGCTCCAAGCTGTCAGCACAGAGCCCTATGCGGGGCTCAAACCCATGAAGTGAAATCATGACCTGGGCCAAAGTTGGATGCTTAACCGACTGAGCCACCCAGGAACCCCAAAAGTAACTCTTGAGTCATCCGGATTCTAGCAATTATTAGTGCCGTGAGGTCCTCACCTCAGGTCAGTTTTCTTTTTCTTTTTTCTTTTTCTCATAAAGTCAAATTTATTCAGTAAAGGGACCACATTTTATTCTGAAACTGTCCATTTTTTTCTTTAATGTTAAAATTTCTTTTGTAGACTGTTGATAGTTGATTTTTTAAAATTCAAGTTAGTTAACATACAGTGTAATATTGGTTTCAGGAGTAGAATACAGGGATTCATAATTTACATATAACACCCCAGTGCTCATCGAAACATGTGCCCTCTTTAATGCCCATAACTCATTTAGCCCATCCCCTTACCTCCCAGCAACCCTCAGTTTGTTCTTTGCATTTAAGAATCTCTTAGGGTTTGCCTCCCTCTCTGTTTTCATCTTATGTTCCTACCTTTCCCCTATGTTCATCTGTTGTCTTTCTTAAATTCCATATATTAATGAAATCATATAATATTTGTCTTTCTCTGACTTATTTATTTTACCATAATACACTCTACTTCCATCCACATTGTTTCAAATGGCAAGATGTCATTCTTTTTGATTGCCGAGTAATACTCCATTGTATATATATACCACATGTTCTTTATCCATTCATCCATCGATGGACATTTGGGCTCTTTCCATACTTTGGCTATTGTTGATAGTGCTGCTATAAACACAGGGGTGCATGTATACCTTCGAAACAGTACACCTGTATCCCATGGATAAATGCCAGTAGTGCAGTTGCTGGGTCGTAGGGTAGTTCTATTTTTAATTTTTTGAGGAACCACCATACTGTTCTCCAGAGTGGCTGTACCAGTTTGCATTCCCACCAGCAGAGCAAAAGGGTTCCCTTTTCTCTACATCCTCGTGAGCATCTGTTGTTTCCTGAGTTGTTAATTTTAACCATTCTGACAGGTGTGAGGTGGTATCTCGTGGTTTTGATCTGAATTTTTCTGATGATGAGTGATGTTGAGCATCTTTTCATGTGTCTGTTAGCCTTCTGGGTGTCTTCTTTGGAAAACTGTCTATTCATGTTCAAGTTTTCCTTACAGATTTTTGCGGGATAACTTAAGTTTATAGTAGGTTTTGAAATCAGGTAGTACAAGTCTCCAACCTGGTTCTTTCCCCAAAATTTTTTGGATATTTTGGCTCTTTGCATTTTCATTTAAATTTTAGTAATATTTTGAGAGGATGTATGCAACTACGCACTTCAAATGAACCATCAGTTGCTTTCACTTTTTCTTGTGAAGTACTTACTGCATTTGTTTTGCTTGTTTTGTCTCAGAACTTGTTGTAATCTAACTTCTCTCTGTACTTCAGTGAACCTATTCTTCTTTTTTTAATATTTATTTATTTATTGAGAGGGAGAGAGAGAGAGCAAACAGGGGAGAGGCAGAGAGAGAGAGAAAAGGAGAGAGAGAATCCCAAGCAGGCTTCATGCTGTCAGCACAGAGCCTGAGGTGAGGCTTGATCTCACAAACCATGAGATCATGACCTGAGCTGAATCACGAGTCTGACACTTGACTGAGCCACTCAAACGCCCTGGTTAACCTACTTTTTAAGACAATTTACTTCATAGTAAATGAAGTTGATGGTGTTTTATGACTATTCCTATTTTTTTCATTCTTAATCAAAATGTGCACATATAATTTTCTATTCTTTCCAGAAATTAAACATCTTCTTAAGTTTATGGGCATTGCAAAGATACAAATTTTATTAATTCTAAGAAAGATATTTTTCTCTTCCTGGACTCCCATTTCTCTTTAGCTCACCCTCTCCTGACCAAAAGGTAAATGCTCTAGAGCTTATTTCTTTCAATGCTTCTTTTGGCTTCATTGATGACTTGTGCTGAATGCTGAATATGAATTTTAGCCAAATGGCAAATAGCTGAGTGTAAGGGCAGTAAAAAGCTGAAACCAAGGCTTACTCTGTCATAGCTATGGACTTGTGAAATAATATTTAAAAAAAAAACTAATGCAATATTATTCTGAAATTTTATTAAAATAATTTAAAATTTGACATTATTGCACAATAATAAGAAAGAAGAAAATTGTTTGAGATTGCCAGCTGCTAGGTAATTGCTATTGGCATTATATTACATAATTTCAATACTAAGTGGAGGTTTAATTGAGATTGGTAAAGAAGTAAGATTTGGAGCCTAGCTCTGTCAAGATGGGATACTGCTTATGAGTTGCCAACAAATTCAGAAACTTTCTTTCTCTGTAATGCTATGGACTAAAGATTTTTCAGCCTGTGTACATCTCCTGCAAAATATTTGTTTGATAACAATCTTGCAATATTTCCTAAAACAGTCCAATAAAACGAAGCTTGAATTAGATGTTTTCTAAGTATTTTAAGAAGAATATTTAAGATAACTTCTGAGAATATATTATATTGTACTGTCAATGTTGTGCATTACACAATAAAATACAATCTTGCTTAAAATAATTTTATAGGTGCTTGCTTGCTACTATATTCAGCTGCTTAGAAAACATGTTTTTAAAACTTGGATCAAGAAATGTGCTAATTTACAATGTAATTGGCTTTGACATAACATAACATTCTGGAATTTCCAGCTATATCTCAGATATTATTTCTCTTAGATGTCAAGCTGGATGCTACTGTAACAAGACATAAATAGGTAGAAGTGACTTTGGAACTGGGTGGTGGGAAAGATAGGAAGAATAGTGAGGAGTGTGATAGGATAAACTGAGATTGTCTTGAATACAACATTAGCAAAAATATGAATGTTAACTCTGCTAGCGAGGACACAGTTGGAAATGGAGTATGTGTTATAAAATACATGTCATCTTAGAGAACACCTAAATTATCACGAACAGACTCTTGGTGCAAATACGAACTTTAAAGACACTGCTGGTGTGGGTTCCTATGGAAATGAGCTAAATGTCAGTGGAAACTACAGGAAAGGGGATCTTTGTTTTATAGCAGCAGAAAGCCAAACTGAGTTGTGACCTGTAGTTATATGAAAAGCAAATTTTGTAAATAATGAACCTGTACATTTAGCTGAAGAGTTTTCCAAGCAAATTGTGTGAGGTTTGCAGGTGAGAATAAAATGTGAAAGGAAAGAGAACAAGGCAAGAATTGTTAAGCAAAAAGGAACGGGTGCTTGATGCTGATTTGAAAAAATCTTAAGTCTATACAGATTGCAAAATTTGCTATAATTAGGAGATTCCCTGTCAGAAATGCATGATTTGCAGAGAAGGCCAAAGGTGTGGGCAACTTTTAGCTAGTGTCTCAGGAGGATCAAAAGATCAAAATAATCAGTCACACACAGGGCTCTTTGAAGAGACTAGCCATGTGGCTCTTGGATCCTTTCAGCCTTCCAGCAGAAGCCAGGTAAGAGAAAGGATTATCTAGGAAAGATCTGTAGCCTCTTGTCTAGTGAAGAGAAGTGAGTCTTTGTGAGAGAATCACAGTTCTTGCGAAAAGAAGGTTGTCAGAATGAAAATTCTACAGACTATAAGTAAGTAGGCTGATAAAACTCAACTTAAAACACTCGCTACCTTTCAAGAAAAAAGGATGACTATGAGGGTGGAGCCATAACCAGTGGAAAAAGCCATGGACTCATAAATTAAAGTCCTGAACTGTAGAGGATTATTCCCAGGTCTTGGAACCTAATGGAGATTGACAGAATGAAAGTGAAAATTCCTAGGATTGATAATTCTTTTTCCTTCCATTTTCTCCCTTTCTCAATGTAATATCTATAACTTTTTTTCTAATGTCTTTCTTTTCATATTTTGAGAGCAAATAACTTGTTTTTTGTGTTTCCCAGGTTCACAGATATAGAGGTATTACGTCTCAGGATAGTTTATACCCTGAGTCTGCAAATTATGGCTTGTCATACCACATAATTGTGTAAGTCAATTCCTCAAAATAAATCTCTTTCTATATATTTACACAATCCTATTCGTTCTGTTTCTCCAGAGAACCCTAATATACATCTTAACATCCTGCTTCTGACATATAATAACTTTAAAAAAGTTAAATATAGAAACTTTCCTATTATATGACATATTAGTTTGGCCCTTTGGTGTTAATATTGGTTTACATGCCATATCTATATATGTTACAAACGCATTTTTATAATTTTCACTTTATATAAATTACGTTTTTATTTTTATTTTTTTTTCAACGTTTATTTATTTTTGGGACAGAGAGAGACAAAGCATGAACGGGGGAGGGGCAGAGAGAGAGGGAGACACAGAATCGGAAACAGGCTCCAGGGTCTGAGCCATCAGCCCAGAGCCTGACGCGGGGCTCGAACTCACGGACCGCGAGATCGTGACCTGGCTGAAGTCGGACGCTTAACCGACTGCGCCACCCAGGCGCCCCTAAATTACGTTTTTAAAGAAGCTGAGAGAACAAAGGAAAGTAAATATATATTTATAAAGTTTGTGTTATTAGTTTTTCTTCCTATGGATTAGAATTACCATCTGGGCATTTTTTACTTAAATTTTGTCTAGCTTTCTAGTTTTAGTTTTTTTTCTTGTCTAGGTTTTTCCACTTAGTAGTTATAATTTCAGTTAACTAGAAATTTTTTAATTAAATTTTTTACGTAGACATAATGTTGACCAATTTTAAAGTAATTTTGATGTTTCTGATTTCTTAATGTTATAAATATACTAAAACCTGCATTCCACTTTGCACTAACATTCTAGAAATTTTGTCAACAAATAAGTAAACAAAAAGTAAAGACTTTTTTAATCATTAAGAAACTAGATGTCATTTTAGTAATCAAACCACCATAAGAGCATAAGCATAGCCTTTCTCAATGAGTAGTCCATGCACCACGATGGATCTACGAGACAATTTAAGAGGCTCTGTAAGGATGAAACTCTTACTTTGGAAATAGTAAGATGAAATTTCCCATTTTCAGTGTGGTAACATTTGCATTAATGGTTCAAAATATGTAATAGGTAATACTGCTGTTATTTCAGCATGAGTCAAGGCAGTGGCAACAAACTGCATGAATAGCTACTGTTTTCTTCACTGCCTTGTGTCTTCAATAAAAATCAAAAATTCTAGTTTATGTAAGAATATCCTTGATGAAGCAGTAAAGTTACCAATTTTATCATATAGCTTAACACTGGTTTATGGATTCTTAATATTCTATGAGATGAAACGGAAGCATGTGTAAAGTATGTAGGCTGCATATCAAATTTTGATAGTTGCCTCAAAGAACATGGTTGCCTCAAGGAAGAAAAGAATATTTTGAGGTGCTAGTTCAGCTGGATGTTTCTTATGGAAAGTAACTGTACTTAAAAAAAATAAAGTAATAATAAAATGATTATTTAGACTTTGGTAATTGGCAGATTTTTTTTTAAATGAACAAGTAAGACTCACACTAAAGAAAAACAAATGATAATACTTATTACCAATAAGAAATTGTGAGCTTTTGAGCAAAAGTTAGAATTTAGAAATCTGTCATCTTCTACTGTGAGCTTGGCAATTTCAAATACTAAATACTTATTGGACGCAATGGGTAGTGATATTAGTAAATATCAATTTTTAATATTTCATATGCACAAAAGTATGAAAGATTTATATAACTCAGTGAAACAATATTTTCAAAATAAACACTGCAAGATGTTACAAAACTGTGCATGGGTAAATGATTCACTCAAAATGCAATACAGATCAGTGGATTATAATGTAAAAGAGTACCAAAGTTTATTGGTATGATTTCAGATTCCATACAGCAATCAACCTTAGGGAGCTATCACTAGTAAAATTTTGGTTAAAATCAAAGAAAAATATCTATGATTACTTGAAAAGGTCATTATTCACTTTTCCACCTACATGTCAATAATTGATAAGAGTTTCTACACATGCTTCTAACAAAATAGCTTATCGAATGCAGAATCAGATACAAAATCTACCTGACTTCTATTAAACAAACATAAAAAATATTTGCAAAAATATAAAACAATCTTCCCTTCTCACTACTTTGTTTTAGGAAATACAATTGTTTTTGATAAAATTGTCTTGTTTTTATTATTATTTTTTTAATTTACATGCAAATTAGTTAGCATATAGTGCAACAATGATTTCAGGAGTAGATTCCTTAGTGCCCCTTACTCATTTAGCCCATCCCCCCTCCTACAACCCCTCCAGTAACCCTCAGTTTGTTCTCCATATTTATGAGTCTCTTCTGGTTTTGTCAATAAAATTGTCTTATTTATACTATGACCATTATCCACAGATTCATTATTGTTATTCTTAAATGATTTTAATAAGTGAATACTTTGAAAATTTGTTTTAATATTAATATGGAAGATATATACAAAAGGTTTTGTGGGTCCTCAATTAGTTTTAAGAATGTAAAGGTGTTCTGGGCACCTGGGTGGCTTAGTGGGTTAAGCATCTGACTTCAGCTCAGATCAAGATCTCATGGTTAGTGGGTTTGAGCCCTGTGTCAAACCTGTCTGTGCTGACACAGCCCTGTCTGTGCTGACAGCTTGGAGCCTGGAGCCTGCTTCAGATTCTATGTCTCCTTCTCTCTCTGCCTTTCTCCCAAACTCCCCTCCCCCCTCTCAAAAATAAAATAAACATTAAAAAATTAAAAAAAAAAAAAAAGACTGCAAAGCTGTTCTGAAACCGGAAAGTTTGAGAACTATTCAATTAGTTGGATGGTAGGAAGTCACACTCTTGTCCTGCAATATATCTCATGCCTCATTAAATTCACACATATAATGTTTAAATTAAATCCCATAAGCCATTATAAACTTTTGACGCCTTTAGGTAATATCGATTTTCTATCCCCTCACTGTAAATTGTTAAGAAATTGTTTTTTTGTTTTTTTTTTACTTCAAACTTAGTTAAGATTTCTATTTTATTATTAAGAGTGCTATTTTACACAGAGCTAATAACTGATTTATGGTATCTAGGAAAGAAATGTCTTCTGTATCGTTGATTTAGTCTTCTCGAACTTAGGCAGTGCTATAGCACTATATCATTTGTTCCGCGAGCACGGTAACCAGAACGATGGAGCAGTTATTCATACCCCTTAGGTGTTTGCTAACAATGAGGAGGTAATGATACAGGACAACAGAGAGCATAAAATATTTATGGAGTGCCACTTGTTTCGTCCATTTGGGAAATCAATATTTTAACAATTGTACTTTACAATACCCAGGATTAGGAGTATACTGTGCTAAGAAAATAAGAGTTTAGAGAAGTGGAGAGTGAAAACACGAAGTGTATAAAACTTCTTAAAAGTATACATCATGGAACTATAAAGAGAGAGGAAACATACATCCAGCAGAAGCTAAACTGGCGGTGATTCTCCTGCTTTTCACCTCACACACGTTGCATTTTCCTTAACGATATTTGGTATCCTTCCAATAACATTTTATAAGGTAATGTTGTGCTGTGCTATTTAGGTTGTTTTTAAAAATCTAGGCAGAAAGATAAATACCTACATTTTACAAAGGGTATTTTTTTTCAGATCATTTCGCTTTTTGTAACACAAGCTTTATATTTAATGCAATTATTATTTTTAATCATTATTTTTCTGATGCTTTATATATATATATATATAATTACATAAAACATAGTCTTTGTAAAGGATTTACTTGATTGTCATAATAATTTGCAAACACATATACATAAGGAGTGTATTCCTTTTAGTACGTATGAATTGAATAATAATTATGTAGGTATATCTTTTCTATTTTTGAAAAGCACAGTTCACCATTTGTTTTATTTACTCAGGTTTTATAAATGCTTTAAGTGACATTTTTGAACAAGAAACAAATTATTAAAATATTTTAATAATAAAATAAGAAAGATGAGAGAAGCCATAGAAAAAATACAACTATTTGGATTATAGTTGACCATGAACAACACAGGCTTGCTCTGCATGGATCCACTTATATGCAGATTTTTTACAGTATAGTACTGTAAATGTGTTTTCTCATCATTATGATTTTAATAACATTTTCTTTTCTCTAACTTATGTTATTGTAAAAATAACAGTATATAATACATATAACATAGGAAATAAGAGTTAATCAACTGTTTATGTTATTGGCAAGGCTTCCAGTCAATAGTAGGCTATTAATAGTTAAGATTTTGGGTATTCAAAAGATTTGCCTGAATTTTTGAGGTGAAGGGGATGGTTTCAGCACCCCTAATCCCTGTGTTTGTTGTTCAAGAGTCAACTGCAATTTACAATTTTAAGAGTGATAATGTTGTCTTTCAACCATAAAAGTGAAATAAATAATGAAAAGCCAAGGAAGAAACTGACCTATTTGATATAGGCTATAGTAAATAAAGTTCAATTATATATAGCCAATATTTCATAATTTATTATTCATCTTTATTATTTATTATTCATCATTTAATATAAAAAGAGAAGTATTATATACTTCTCTATATAGTAAATAAATGCATGCAGTTTTGATAAATGCATACAGTCGTGTAACTTATAGGACAAGCAAGATATAGAACAGACCATCAATCTCACCCACATCCACCCTGATTCTCCCTTCACCTCTGTGTTCAACATTTCCCCACCACTCTCAGCTCCTAGAAACAATTGATCTGTTTCCAGCTTCTATAGCTTTGCCTTGCCCAGAATGTCACATAAAGGATACCATACAATAAAATCTGATCACATGCTCAGATCTTGTAGTCTTTAGTGTTTGTTACCATTCATGTAACATAATGTATTTGAGATTTATGAATTTTTCTGGGTTGCTGTGTCTATCAAGAGTAATTTCTTTTCATTATCAACTAGTTTTCAATTTTGTGGATGTGCTCCAAATTATTCATCTATTTATCAGTAGAAGGAAACTTGGGTTAGATACAGTTGGGGGCAACTGCAAATAATTACACTGCAAACATCTCTGTATAGGACTGTCCATAACCAAAAGTATTCATTTTAATTTGCTAAAAGTTCTGAATGAGAGTGGTTAGTAATTTTATGTTTAACCTTATGACATCTTCAAAGTATTTTTGAAGGTATGCACTTTTGCTAGAATTATAAGTTTTATTTTTCTATTACTTTTTTAACCATTCAAATATTTGTATAATATATCTTATTGACATTTTCTTTTGTGTTGCCCTGCTAAGAAATGATATTGGGCATCTTGTTATGTGCTTTTTACTAATTATATGTCTTCTTGGTTAAGTGTATTCAGTTTATTTGCTAATTTTTAATTGGATTTTTTTTATTCTTAAGTCTTGAAAGTTCCTTATCCATCATCTGTCAGTCTATGGCTTTGCTTTGCATGTCTTTAATAGCATTTTTTAAAGAAATATAAATCTAATAAAATTCAACTTTTTTTTTTCTTTTGGAGATAGTATTTTTGGGGTGATTCTAATAAATCTTTTCATAAGCAAGAATAAAAATAATACCTGCTACTTTTTCTACTAAGTTATGTATAATTTTAGGCTTTATATTTATGCCTAATCTATTTTTAGTTATTTATTATATAAGATTTTTAGAAGAAAATGTTTGTGATTTGGGTATGACAAAGATTTCTTTCGTGCACTACCAAAAGCATGATCCATAAAAGAAAAATTGATAAATCTGACTTCATAAAAATTAAAGCATATGGTTTTTGATAGACACTAGAAAAAGAAAAATCAGAAAACACAGAAAATATTCACATATTAAATATCTGGTAAAGACATAATCAGAATATATAAAAAAAACAATAAGAAAACAAACAGCTCAATTAAAAAAAAATGTTTGAACTGACCATTCATCAAAGAGGGCATACCAATGGCAAATAAGCATATGAAAAGATTCTCAACATTGTAGTTATTAGTGACATTGAAATTAAAAATATGATCAGATACCGCTCACACTTTTCAGAATCCCTAAAATTCAAAATGTCTGGAAGCATTTTTGGGTGTCTCAGTTTTTTATCCGACTTCGGCTCAGGTCATGATCTCACGGCTCATGAGTTTGAGCCCCGCATGGGGCTCTGGGCAGGCAGCTCAGAGCCTGGGGCCTGTTTCAGATTCTGTGTCTCTCGCTCTCTCTCTGCCCCTTCCCCGCTCATACTCTGTCTCTGTCTCTCTCTCTCTCTCTCTCTCTCATTCTCAAAAATAAAAAAAAACATTAAACAAATTTTTTTTAATGTCTAAAATTAAAACTAAACATAGCAAATGTTAGCAAGGATGTGGAGTAACTGTAAATGTTGTATACTGCTGGTAGGAATATAAAATGGTAAAACCTTGAAAAACTGGCTGTTTCTCAAAGAATTAAAGATACATTGCCATATGATCCAACCATTTAGGCATTTACCCAATAAAAAAGAAAGCTTATGTGCATAAAGGGACTTGTACATGAATATTCATGCCAGCTATATTTTTAACAGCCAAACTGAGAAACAATCTCATTGTCTATAAAGGGAAAATATATACACAAACTTTGGTATAACCATGCAATGAATTACCACACAGAAAGTCAGTCAAAAACAGTACATATTATATAACTTCATTTATATGAATTTCTAAAAAATGCAAACTTTATAGTAACATAAAACAGATCAGTAGTTGCCTGATAAAGATGGTTCAGGGCATAGGAAAGATCAGCATGGATGGATTGCAGAGACATATACATGAACTTTTCAAGGTTATAAATATGTTCACATCACAACTGGGATGGTTTCAAAGATATATACATATGTCAAAACTTAACAAATGGTACAATTTTCATATATGCAGTTTATTGTTTGACAATTATACCTCAATAAATGTGTCTAAAAATGAAATATAAGCAATAAATGCATGCTGATTATATTTTTGTCTTATTGCAACAATTTAGAAATCCAGTTGAAAAGAAGTCAGGGGGCAACTGGGTGGCCCAGTTAGTTGAGCCATGGACTCTTGATTTCAGCTCAGGTCATGTTCCCAGTGTTGGATTGAGTCCAGAGCCCTGAACTCTGCCCTCAGCATGGAGCCTACTTAAGATTCTCTCTCTCTCTCTTTCTCTCTCTCCCTCCCTCCCTCTCTCTCTCCCTCCCTCTGCCCTCTTCCCACATCACATTCTCTCTCTAAAATTAAATTAAATTAAATTAAATTAAATTAAATATAAATCAGATAAATATACAAATTTGCTTAATAACTTCAAATGACTTCCTGTATTATTCAAAGTCCTTCAATGGACTCAATTTTCCTACATTATTGGTTATTAATGTACTGATACCTAGAGAAAAATGTGGGGATATTTTTGTGTTATCAATGACTGTGAAGATAAATTGGCCCTAGTATGATACTATGAGAAATAAGCCCACGGAACCAATCAAAGGAGGGACACAAAGACTCAGGGCACAGTGAGGTGAGGCTTTAATCAACGTTCTTGCAAGAGCAGGTGCCTGATGGACAGGCACTCTTAGGGCAGTTACAACAGGCAATTTATCTCCTAGCATGAAGTCCCTCCCCTGGTTCCTCATTGACTGAGTACTACAGAGATTACAGCCTTACTTGGAAGCTGCCCATGCCCATGTAAGGCCAAAAAGACATTCCTTGAGGTGACCCAGAGACTTCATTTCTTTGGTGCATGCTCATTGCAAAGCCAACGAAAAATAAGCCTGGGAAATGGGAAGGGAAGAAGAACGAGGAAGTGAAGTGTCTAAGGGTTTGGGACTCCATTGTGGGGGCAGGGGGGCAGGTTTCATATATATTTCCAATAGGTTGTAAACCTATTGTTAACTAGACAGCACAGCTTTTATTTGGTATTTCTGGAAATGAATCATCTCACTTCTCACAGATAGTACATGTTCTACAATGTTTAGGGAGGTTCCACAAAATGATTTTTGTCATATTCCCCACAGCATTCAAATTCTCTGCTAGGCATTCATGAAGACAAAAAAAAAAAAAAAAAAAAAAAAAAACAAAACAAACAAACAAACACTTAAAACTAAAACTCAACTCTATTTTTCGATAACCACTGATTTTTTTTTCTTTCTTTTTTTTAATGTCTATTTATTTTTGAGAAAGAGAGAGAGAGAGAGAGAGAGAGTACAGGGGTGTATGCACGAGAAGGGGCGGGGCAGAAAGAGAGGGAGAAAGAATCCCAAGCAGGCTCTATGCTCAGAAGAGAGCCAAACTTGGCCCAGGACCATGATATCAACTGACCTAGCCACCCAGGAACCCCTACCACTGTTTCTCAGTTTTTCTTTAAGTTTATTTGGAAGGGAGGGCAGAGGTATAAGAGACAGAAAGAATCCCAAGCAGGGTCCACACTGTCAGCTCAGAGTCCACCCTGGGTCTCCATCCTAAGAAACGTGAGATCATGACCTGAGCTGAAATCAAGAGCCAGACAGTTAATCGACTGTGTCACCCAGGAGCCCCTCAAATGGTTTTAACATAACATAAATATTCTAGGAATGCAAATCTCATGAAAATATAAGAAGTCTACATTTTAGTTTTGTTTAGAATTTTTCTGGGATTTTTGACCATTAAAAAAAAACAAACTACATTACATTACATAACCCTGGACATTTGAAATATTTTAATCATCAGTGCAAAAGATCTGTATCAGGTCTGTATTTATAGTTGTCACAGTCACACTTCTTCTACATAGAGGTGCATACATTTGATTTCAGCATCACATCTCTCTTTTCTAAGTGTGGGCTGCACAAAGTGACTTCCTTCCGACCAGTGCAGTATGCAAATGGAGAAAAAACAGTAACTTTATCATGGAGAAACATGAGAAGCACTAGGTCATCTAGATAATATCAACAGTGATAAGTGATAGTGATAGCATGTACCTGTGATATGGTGTAACCGAGAATGTCATTTTAACTCTGTGATTTTCTTCCCCAAATCCATAAGCCTAATCTAACATTGAGAAACAAACAACAAACAGCAACAGCAACAACATCAAGAACAAGAACAAAAACAGGCAAATCAAAATTGAAGGACAGTCTGTAAAATACCTTATCAGTGTTCCTTAAAACTATCAAGATCATCGAAAAATTCAAGGCAATGTCACAGTCTATAAAACCCGACAGAGACATGACTGCACAGAAAAAAAGTTGTATGTTGGGTAGGATCCCAGAACAAATAAAAAGGATTAAATATTACTGAGATAAGTTTTTGAAGTTGTTAAAAAATATATTTGCTAAATTTTTCCTCAAGCTTTGATCAAAATATGTCTTTTTATTTTTTAACAGAACATACTGTATTTAATTCAAAATAGTTTTTTTTGTTACTATGATTTACACAAATAACCCTTGATGCTAACAACCATATTGTAAGAAGAATACGACCTCTCCTGAAATGCAAACACTTCACAGCCGAAAGATTTAAAATAAACCAAGCAATCACAAATTTCAAACATACCAAAATAAAAACAGTACAGAAATTTGGGGTATCATTTTATTCTATTTTGGATCATTCTGAAGTGTTCTTACATTTCTTTGTACATAAAAAGCTCTTAACTGTTAAAATTTATACACTGATTTGCTGCCGACTTCAGCAAAGGCATGAAAAAATTTGGGGTGTAAAGATACATAATTTGAAAAATATCTTCAATGATACATATGTACCATTTTACATGTGTAAAATACTTGTATACTTTTCTGTGGGATAATTGAGTGAAAGTTGTGCCACAGGCATGCATGTAATCAGACCAACACATATAAACATAGACAATTTTGGATACTCATTATGCCTTAATCTGAATAAAAATCTACAACATTATATGAGGTTTGGTTTTCTTGTTTGTTTATTTACTTTTTCTTTTTTTCTTTTTTTAGATATTACCAAATACTGGTACTTGGGACAATTATCACCTTGTGGAATCACACGAATACATCTACATTCTACCTTGAAGTCTATTCTGGAGGGGAGGTGAATCAGATTTCCTGATCTGAATATAAATAAAACCTGGATAACAGCACCTAAATATGGAGGAGTTTATGGTTATAATGTCCAGGAGGCAATCCAACAAAAGAGAGAGAAATAATATATTGCCAATATCAAAAATGAATGGTGCCAGACATCTCTACAGATCCAGAGACATTAAAATGACAATAAGGAATACCACAAAGAACTGTCTCTATACAAATTCAACCACTTAGATGAAAGGATTTCTAAAAAAATAGAAACCTCCAAACTCACCCAAAATGAAACAGAAAATTTGAATTGTACAGTAACTATTAAACATGAAATTCACCATTTTTTAAATTTTATTTTTAATTTTTTTAAGTTTACATCCAAATTAGCATATAGCGCAACGATGATTTCAGGAGTAGATTCCTTAGTGCCCCTTACCCATTTAGCCCATCCCCCCTCCCACATGAAATTCACCATTAAAAACATTCTGAAATATAAATCTCTAGACTGAGAGGTTATCACCACAGAACTCTAACAAACATTTAAGAAAGAAACTACTCATTCTATGCAGTACCTTCCAGAAATCTGAGCTCTTTTTCATGGATACAGATGCAAAAATTCTGAATGAAGTATTAGCAAATTCAATCCATTAATATGAAAATGAATAATATGCCACACCTTTTAACAATATAAAAGCAGTTCAATATTCAAAATTCAGAAATATAAGCAACATTATTACTAGCATTAAGAGGAAAAAATACAAAGTCATATCAATTTTGATGAAGAAAAAAACATTCTTCTGTATTAAACATATATTTGTGGTAAAATGTCTCCACAAAATTGATATAGAAAGGGAATTTTTAACCTGAGAAAGGGTGTTTGCAGAAAACCTGTAGCCAACTTTATACTTAATGTTGAAAGGTTAAATTAGTTTGGGGAAAATGCATTGATGTCCTCTCACTACTTATATTCAACACCATATAATAAATCCTATCCTAGTGTAAAAAGGAAGAAAAAGAAATAAAAATTATCCATATCAGGAAGGAAGAAATAAAATTTCTCTCATTAATAGACAAGATGATTGTATATGTAGAAAATATTAAGAAATTTAAAAACTATTTTTAGAACTAATAATGGAATTAAACCCCATCCCAGGAAACTTAAGTGAATGAAACAGCATATATCATTTTCATGTACTATAAGACTCCATATAGTCACAATGTTAAATTTTCTCAAATTTTCCAGTAGATTTAATGCAATTTCAATCCAAATTTTAAAAGGTTTTATATTTTTTAAAAAGGTGATCCTAAAATCTATTTTGAAATGTGAAGGAAATAGTTAAAACAATTTTGAAAATAAAAAAATAAAAGCACACAACCCAATATTAAGTGTTACTATAATGCCACAGTTATTAAGGTATAAAAATTTTGGCCAAAAAAATAGTACAGATTATGGAACAGAAAAGAGAGTCCTGAAATAGACTTATACAAATATAGCCATTTAGTTTTACAAAAATGCAAACCAATTCAACAGAAAATTATAATATTTAAATACAGCAATAAAAAACAGTAAAGTATTGATATTTGCAACAACAGATGAACCTGAAATTCATTATGATGAGTAAAAGGCATCATTCTCAAAATGTTACATACAATATGGTTCCTTATTTGTGACATTTTCAGTAAATACTGTTATAGAGAACAAATGAGTAGTTGGCATGGGTTAGGCATGAGAAGAGTGTTTAACTATAAAGAGATGCGTTAAGGAGGTTTGGGGACTGATGCACCTGGATTGTATCATCACTGGATGGTAGTTACATGAATTTACACATGTGCTAAAATTCACAGGACCGTACATCAAAAAGTTCAACTTTATGCTAATTTAAAAAACCCCAGAAGTCTAAAATACAAAGTTTGTTTCAAGGGGAGAAGTGCATAGGGCTAAAATATCTAATGACAATAAGGATATTAGTTTTACTATAGTAATTTCTATAGTACATTTCTCTTACATAACTATAATACCAAAACTTAATTTATTCTTGTTTGCACTTCAAACCATGAACTGACAAACAACTTAATCTCACCTCTCACTTGGAGTCCTGGCAATATACTTTTACTTGGTACCATTCATATTTGCCAAGGGTAAAAATAAACAAGCAAATAAAAAAAAAAAACTGCACAAAACCAATCAGCTAACCACCTAGATGAAGCATCTGCATTTTCCTGTGCTATGTGAAGTTGCTTCATACCTCTGCAAGGCTAGAAGCCCAACTCTATCATATTACTACCAATTTAATGTATATAAAGTACATATGTCTTTGCATTTTTTTTTCTAATTTACATTAGTTACATAGCTTTTTCATTTGGTGGTGTTGAAGGAAGTATTTGGTGTGTTTTTCTACTTTCTAATTTGCTTTTATTCCTTCAGGGCCCCTGAATTTCCCCACTTTCTTCTTTCTTTCAATTCACTTCTACATGTCTATACATCATTGCTCCTTTTCTGGTTACTTCCTAATCTCCTAGGAGCAATTGATATTTATGACTTCCAACTCCACTATTATACGTGTTCAAATGGTTTCCCTTTATCTCCTGCTGAGATCTACCAGGTCTCAGATATTTTTGCAATGGCTTTTTTCATGTGGCAAAAGGAATTTTTCTTTTTGGGATGATTTTGTCTAAGCCCCATCTTCCTTGAACCCTTGTACCCCACCCCCTTCTTTTCATGCAGTTTCTCCTGATTTCATGCATTCTCAACTCAGGGCTCTGGTATAAACCATCTGCTGGGATATCATGTTTATTTCTCTCCTGATACATAAAGTGAAGATTACAGTAATCTCTTATCCCCTGATAAGCTGAGATATGGATTATGGTTAGTTTTATTCGCTGTCCTCGTTGATCTGTATGGTTTTATGGATAATATGCAGAGAAACTCAGATTTAGCAAATTAACTTTATTTTGGAATGACCTAGAAGGTAAAGACATAACATTTTTTGTTGGAGCAAAATTCCTGTTCATTTTAAGGAGTTCAAAAAATATAAAAATGAAAAGTAAAACCAACTATAGAAATAACTCTTGTGAATATTTTGACGTTTATACAGTTTTTTATGGTAAAATACACAGATGTAAATATATACATATGTAAATATATTTGTAATAACTTGTGTCATGTAGTACAACTTTTGTGTATTTTTTCTTAATGTCGTATTCTTATAATATTCCTATATTGTAAAATTTTAAAGCATGATTTTCCATAGCATTTTATCACATGTATCCTAGAAGTATCACTTACTATGGATTACCACACATCAATATATTTCACTATCTAAAAGTAAAGTTTTGGGGCGCCTGGGTGGCGCAGTCGGTTAAGCGTCTGACTTCAGCCAGGTCACGATCTCGCGGTCTGTGAGTTTGAGCCCCGCATCAGGCTCTGGGCTGATGGCTCAGAGCCTGGAGCCTGTTTCGGATTCTGTGTCTCCCTCTCTCTCTGCCCCTCCCCCGTTCATGCTCTGTCTCTCTCTGTCCCCAAAATAAATAAATGTTGAAAAAAAATAAATAAAAGTAAAGTTTAATGTTATTATAAAACAAACACAGAAGACCACAGTATATAAAGACTTATTTTCAAGTTTGGAAGATTGTCAGTACTGCTATTATTAGTGGCCAAAGTAGCTATATTTATTAGCAAGAGATGGTTGCTAATAAGAGATCTTGTTGGTCATTAATAAGTTATGATTAATTGTGGAATAATTTATTTGACTAAAGATATTTTTAAATACCTTTGAAAAATCTAGGAAAAAAGCCCATAAAACTACAACAATTAACAGCACTATAAAATTCTCAGAATGGATCAATTCTGCTGAGTTGTTGGGTTCATTATACCATCTTTCAATCTATTTTTCAAACAATCTGTTTTAATACCTTACTAAATATGTCTGTCTCCAAAGCTCATACCCCACCCTCAATAAGACTGGAGATTTCTTAGTGTAAGCACAATTTTTTTATAACTTTATTAATTTAAATCCAGAATATGGCAATTAGCTCAGGCCTGGTAAAATTAATGTTCTTATTATCTTAAAGTAGAGAGCCAACAATGTCTACTTATTGCTTTGCTTCTTTTCACTGTGAATATTCTATTTTTTGCACTAAGCAGTAAGGTCTAAGTCAGAGTTCTGCTTTTCAAATTTCATTGGAGAGGATGTTTTGAAAAACTGGTACACTGGAATATGGGGCATAGAGATAAATCATGTTCCTTTTCCCACTTTAATCTGTGCCTAAAAGAGATCTTGAGTGGCATATATCTTGAATGACTAGGGTGTGATCTCTCTTAACAATCTTCCGTACATTATGAATTTTTATAAAAGTGTATATGACATTTGCATTCAATATATTGAGTTACTTTATTAGGCATTGTATTATTTTACTAGGGCTGCTGTAACAAATTACCGACTAAACTTCCTGACTAAAAACAACAGAAATGTATTTTCTCCCAGTTATGAAGGATAGAAGTCTAAAATTAAGGTGCCAGAAGGACTGTGGTTCATCCAAAGATTCCATGGCTGTGTCCTTCCTTCTCTCTTTCAGATTCTGGTGGCTCTGGGTATTCCTTGTTTTGTGGCTATATACATCCAATATCTGCCTCCATCACATACATGGACTAAATCCCTCTTGACAACTGTGTACAGTTCCTGTTATACATTGTTGGATTACATTTGCTGATATTTTAGTGAGAATTTTACATCTATGTTCCTGAGAGATACTTGCCTAAAGTTTTCCTTCCATGTAATGTCTTTGCTGCCTGGTTTTTTGTTTGTTTGTTTTTTGTTTTGTTTTTGTTTTTGTTTTTGGTACTAGGATAATACTGGCATCATGGAACGAGTTAGAAATGTTCCTTCTGGGGCGCCTGGGTGGCGCAGTCAGTTAAGCGTCCGACTTCAGCCAGGTCACGATCTCGCGGTCCGTGAGTTCGAGCCCCGCGTCGGGCTCTGGGCTGATGGCTCAGAGCCTGGAGCCTGTTTCCGATTCTGTGTCTCCCTCTCTCTCTGCCCCTCCCCCGTTCATGCTCTGTCTCTCTCTGTCCCAAAAATAAATAAACGTTGGAAAAAAAAATTTAAAAAAAAATGTTCCTTCTGCTTTTATTTTCTGAAACGGATTGTAGAGAATTCATATCATTTCTCCCTTAAGTGTTTGTTAGAATCCATCAGTGACTCCATCTGGGCCTGATTTTTTTTTTTTTTTAAGAAGGTCATTAGTTACTGATTCAAATACATTACAAATATAGTCTTATTCCTATTTTCTATTTATCCTTGTGTGAATTTTGGCAGTTTCTGTCTTTCAAAGAATTGGTCCTTTTAATCTAAGGTATCTAGTTTGTGGACATGGAGTTGTTCATCATATTTCTTTGTCGTCTTATTAGTGTCCACTGAATCTCTAGTGGTAGCCTCTCTTTCATTTCTGATATCAGTAATTTGTGACTTTTCTCTTCCTTCTTGGTTAGCCTGGTGAAAGTTTGGATTTTCCCGTATGCTATAGTCTCCTGATTCCTATCTTAGACCCTTGAAACAAAGGTTTAGAAATATGTTTTGGTAGGACTATTTTGGAATTATATAGTTTAAATGAGGTATAAATGTTAGTTCTGGCTAAATCTTCTGTAAGGGACAGATTCCTCCCTGTCTTTTTTTTGTTCTGCTCTTTACTTTCCCAGTTCCTTATAATTACTTTTATTTATGCCTCCTCTCTGAAGACACAATTCATTCAATTTCCTAAGATAGCCATGGCTGACAATGCTTGTGTATAAACTCCTTTAGACCCTCCATTCAGTGGGGGTTAGGAACTAGTCACCCTTTTAGAGACTAACTTCCTTGCTTCCTGTCAGACTTTTTTTTTTTCATGAAATAATGAAATAGGTTCTGATATTTCAATATCAATTCAAACATCATTGTAAGCAGCAATTTCAATAGCTCAAAAACTAATAGCCTAGTCTAGTGTTACCTTTTATGAGTTCAACAAAAGAGAATATGTACTTTGGGAGAAGTCTTACATTTATCCACCAATAGTGGGAGTATATAGGGGATTATGCTTTTTTTTGCTTGTTTACATGATTTAATCAAACATCCAGGCCCTCATTAGTATTCATGAGTCCCTTTAGGCATTTTGGCATTTTGTCAATACAGAGTTTTTCTTTTGTTTTGTATTTTGTTTTAGGATTTTTCCTCCCCTACTTCTTCCTAACTTAGCATCTGTGATTAAGAGGAAAACTTACCTGCCTCCCCTGCAAAGAGAAAGTGGCTTTAGATCCACCTGTCCGTTCTTTTCTATCCTATGGGTCTTTGGTAATTTCTGTAACAATGACTCATGTTAAATACTGGGTCCCCCACCAGCTTAACTAGCTAGATCTTGCTGGCACTGCCGGTTTTCTGTGACACAGTCACAACCTCTACTGTATTTATGACATAGGTCACCCATTTTTACTCACCTTACCCCTTCCTGGGAAGACGGACCTTTACAACGGCAGGTCCGCTGACTCTTCCTGTGTCTCCCACAAGGAGCACACAAGAAGCGCTCTTATCTAAATTTCAGGAGCTAAGAAAATTGTGGGCATGCTTCGTGGTGGCACACATCTCTGCTGGGCCTACCCTGGATTAATGTAAAAACACTCTAAAAACCAGTCTTCTCACAGAATCCAAAATGGGAACAGGGGAAACATCTATTGTTGTCTTTCGTTCAGGCAGCCGTACTAAATATCACAGATTGGGTGTCTCAAACAACAGAAATTTATTTTCTCACAGTTCTGAGGCTGGAAGTCCAAGATCAAGGTAATCAGCGCGTTGATTTCTCCAGAGGCCTCTCTCCTTAGCTTATAAATGGCCTCCTTCTTCTGGCTCTGGATGGTTGTAGGTGGTTTTCCCTCTAAGTACATATCTAGTGTCTCTTTGTGTGTCTGAATCTTCTCTTCTAAAAAGGTTACCAGTGAGATTGGTTTGGGGCCCACTCTTATGGTCTCATTTTAACTTCAGTATCTTTTTACATAAGTAAAAAAAAAAAAAAAAAAGGTAAAAGTAAAAAAAAAATGTAAAGATACTTTTAAAGTATCTGGTTGCTCAGTCGGTTAAGCCTCTGACTTTGTCTCAGGTCATGATCTCACGGCTCTCCTGAGTTCAAACTTCACACTGGGCTCTGTGCTGACAGCTCAGAGCCTAGAGCCAGTTTCGGATTATCTCCCTCTCTCTCTCCCCCACTCATACTCTGTCTCTCTCTCGCTCAAGAATAAACATTAAAAAATTAATAATAAAAAAAAGACTCCATTTTCAAATACAGTCACATTCTGAGATACTGAGTAGGACTTCAGTATATGAATTTGGGGAAACACAATGCAGTCCACAACTATCTATCTATCCATCTACCTATCTATCATCTATTTAATCATTTCTATTCTATTCCAACTGCAGGTGTTTTGATCTAAAAAGGACCTTTCCCTCGCACCTCCCTCCATTGTTTTCCTTGTCTTACTCTAAGAACCCCTACATTTTTAAGAATTCCTCTTTTCTTCCTCATGATTCCCTGCATCATAGTCTCCTCTTTCCAGTCTCTTGGGAACATGGATATAGGGGAATTTAAAATATATGCTGACAAGGGCACCTGGGTGGCTCAGTCAGTCAAGTGTCTTCGGCTTAGGTCACCATCTCATGGTTTGTGAGTTCAAGCCCCACCTTGGGCTCTGTGCTGACAGCTCAGAGCCTGGACCCCATTCTGGATTCTGTGCCTCCCTTTCTCTCTGCTCCTCCCCTGCTCACACTCTCTCTTTCTCTCCTCCAAAAATACATAAACATTTAAAACAATAAAATAAAAAAATAAAATATATGCTGACAATATCATTGTATTTACACTTCCTCTTCTTGAAAACAAAACATCATATATATTAAAACATATATATTTATATTTATATATAATAATCCTTGTATTTATAAAGTATTTCTGATACTTTAAAAATAATATAGTGAAAAACAAATATATTAGCAATCTACAAAACATAGTAACTGCAGATATAAATTGTAAGTAAGCAAAAATCCAGTATTTTAAAATATTTTAGTGCTTTTAACATTTTTAAAGACCCAACTATTACTTGCTTCATAATATGAAAAACACTATAAATTATACCAAATAATTCTGCAAATCTCAAGAGGAATTACAAAATTTCCCCTTGAGTAGATAAATGTTCATCTTAATCTCCTGAGTATGGTTTCCTAATGTAATCTACATTTTCCCGACATCTCAATGGTGTCTTTGAACATAGTTTAAAGTTTTTCATACACTGTGAATTTCAGTAATTGAGTTTATCTCAAACACTGAATTACATTTTGTGAGAATATGTACAAGGAGGATTAAAAATAACAAAGAGGATTTTAAGTACATAAGGCTATCACATCTAACTCTGCATCAGAATTGTCTTCTTTATTGTTAAATTGTTAATATTGTTCCAATGCCATAAACTGGGTATAGCTTAATAAGAAAAACATTCTTGGGGCGCCTGGGTGGCTCAGTCGTTAAGCGTCCGACTTTGGCTTAGGTCACCATCTTGCGGTCCGTGAGTTGGAGCCCTGCATTGGGCTCTGGGCTGATGGCTTGGAGCCTGGAGCCTGCTTCCGATTCTGTGTCTCCCTCTCTCTCTGCCCCTCCCCCGTTCATGCTCTGTCTCTCTCTGTCTCAAAAAAATAAACATTAAAAAAAAAAAAAGAGGGGCGCCTGGGTGGCGCAGTCCGTTAAGCGTCCAACTTCAGCCAGGTCACGATCTCGCGGTCCGTGAGTTCGAGCCCCGCGTCAGGCTCTGGGCTGATGGCTCAGAGCCTGGAGCCTGTTTCCGATTCTGTGTCTCCCTCTCTCTCTGCCCCTCCCCCGTTCATGCTCTGTCTCTGTCCCAAAAATAAATAAACGTTGAAAAAAAAAATTAAAAAAAAAAAAAGAAAAGAAAAATATTCTCATCCTGTTAAAAATAAAAATACAGCTTAACTGATAGCAGATTAATTTAAATAAGTTATGACTATAAACTTGGAGAAAATAATAGTTTCAAAATAGGTAAGTTTTGAATCCAGACTAATATTAAAGCAAACCGAAAAGAATTTACCCAAACAGACAGATTGAAGACACAATGACCATTTCATCCTGCAGAAATAATTTCTGTATAAAATGGTTTTAATATCATATTACCAAACATTCCTAGATTTTACATAACACTTTAAATGTGCCTAAACCATAAGAGATCCAAAATCATACAGTTTACTTATTCCTTAACTATTTCTAAAGTAGACAGTTGTCATAATTGGGTAGTAGGAATCAAATAAGCTAATCAGGGGCGCCTGGGTGGCGCAGTCGGTTAAGCGTCTGACTTCAGCCAGGTCACGATCTCGCGGTCCGTGAGTTCGAGCCCCGCGTCGGGCTCTGGGCTGATGGCTCAGAGCCTGGAGCCTGTTTCCGATTCTGTGTCTCCCTCTCTCTCTGCCCCTCCCCCGTTCATGCTCTGTCTCTCTCTGTCCCAAAAAATAAATGTTGAAAAAAAAAATTAAAAAACAAAAAATAAGCTAATCATGTTTTGACAAAAGATAGCAGAGGTTTCAGCATCTTACGATCAACAGGAAATAATTTGTATTGAGGTATGCTATATGCAACTCTTATTGTAACAGAGATGTATATCGATAGATAAATGAATAGATGATAGATGATGATAAAAAATGATGATAGATAGATAATGGATATATAGGTAAGTAGGCAGTAGAAAGATAGTTGGGTGAAAAATGGTTGTATAGATAAATATGTGAGAAGAAACTGAAGCAATATATTCTTTGAAAATGTCTTAGGAATTTAGTATTTAGAAATCCTAAATACTTAAGTATGTGAAAGGGATAGGAGGAAACAACCTGGTGCTGGTGATGTTTTCTCCCCATGTTTGTTAATTAGAACTGTTATCACTGAAAAGTGGAAGGATTCAAATGAGGAAAGACTAGATTTGGTCACAATAGCATTTAAAGAGACCTTATTTCTCAAGTCCTTAGTTCCGGTAAGAATACTTTTTATCAAGTAATTGTGCTCCAACAATCTGAGAGTTATTAACTTATAAATGACCATTCCCCAAATTTGTCATTTATTTTTTTCCTTGGACTACCAGTAGTTTCCTTAATCAAATAGCACTTCCTTATTAGTGAAATAGTTTTGTTTTTTTTGTTTTTGTTTTTTTTATTTTCTGATGGAATATCTAGCATTCATAACAAAGGCTAGCAAGGAATGTCCACCTTTCCTTTGGGGCAATTACATAGATTGCCACCAGTAAGTATGTGTTCTCAGGCTTCCTGAAATATTGATTGTAGTAATTTTTTTAACTGATGTGCCGTTTTTACATAAGACAAATTAAAGATCCCAAGAACAAGACTGATTAATCTCTACATAGGTGTTCTGAAGACTACTGATTGGAGGTGTCTTATGGCAAAAAGAAAAATTTCAGAGGAGTGTAGAGGGCTTCCAAATCTTATTAAAACAGGGACTTTGACAGTCAATTGGCCTCCTCAAGCATCATATCCTGGGAAATTCCCTGGTTTCTGTCTTCTTACTTTCAAGATAAATTCAATAATTCACACTCCTGCTTATCTTTCCCAATCCTCTGTTTATGTAATGTAACCTACATGCCCAGCATGAGGTGTTTTCCTCTTCTTCACCTCTTAAGTCTACTTTTCACTTTCTCTTAAATATGGGTTTTTTAAAAAAATGTGTTGTTATATTAAGACTTTATTTTGTTTGGAGTAGCTTTAGGTTCCCAAAAACCTGAAGGGAAGGTACAGAAGCTTCCCATACAATGCCTGCCCCACGCATATACAGCCTCTCCAATTATCAACATTCCCCACTGAGTGGCACATCTGTTATAATTGGTGAACTACAATGACGTATCATAATCACTCAAAGCCCATAGCTTACATTATGATTCACTCTTGGTGTTGTACTTGCTATGGATTTGGACAAGTGCATAATCCTATGTATCCATTATTATGGTATGAAACAGAGCATTTTCACTGTCCTAAAATCCTGTCTGCTCCACCTATTCATCCTTCTCTTCCCTCTCTCCACCTGTAACCCCTAATCTTTTTTACTGTTCTCCACTGTATTTGACTTTTCCAGAATGTCAGAGAGTTGGAATCATGCAGTATATAGCCTTTTCAGATGGTCTTCTTTCACTTAGTAAAATGCATTTAAGTTTCCTCCATGTTTTTCATGTTTGATAACTCCTTTCTTTTCAGCACTGAATTATAGTCCATTTTCAGGTATGATAGTTTCTTTATCTATTCACCAAATGAAGGACACCTTGGTTGTTTCCAACTTTCGGCAATTATTAGTAAAGCTGTTACCACACAAGAGCAGGTTTGTATGTGGACACAGTAACTTCTAAAATCTTTCGGGTGAATGCCAGGGAGCATGATTGCTGGGTCATATGGTAATAGTAAATCTCCAAGCCATCTTCCCAAGTGACTGTACCACCTTGTATTGCCACTAACAAGGAATTAGAGTTCATGTTATTCCACATCCTCACCAGTATTTGATGTTTGTCAGTGTTCTGAATTTTGGTCTTCTAGTAGGTTTATAATGGTATCTCATTTTAATTTGCATTTCCCTAATGACATAATGTGGATCATCTTTCATATGCGTATTTGCCATTGCATATCTTTTTTGGTGAGTAAATATTAAGGTCTTTGGCCCATTTTTTAATCAGTTTGTCTATTTCATTACTGTTGATTTTTACTGTTCATTACTGTTGAGTGTTCTTTGTATATTTTGGATAATAGTCCTTTATCAGATTTTATTTTTCAAATATTTACTCCCAGTCTACAGCTTGTCTTCTCATTCCCTTGACCTTGTCTTTCACAGAGCAGAAATTTGTAAATTTAATGAAGTACAGCTTATCAGTCATGTCTTTCATGGATCATGCCTTTAGTTTTGCATCTAAAAAGTCATCCCCATACCCACAGTAAACTAACTTTTCACCTATGTTTTCCTTTACTTAGAAATGTGATCTGTTTTGTAGTTATCTTTTGTGAAGGATGTTAGTCTGTGTCTAGATTCTTTTTTTTCTTTTTTTGCATATGGATGTCCAGTTGTTGTAGCACCATTTGTTGAAAAAATATATATATTTTTTGCTCCATAGTATTACCTTTGTCCTTTGACAAAAATCAGTCAACTATATTATGTGGCTCTCCTTCTGTACATTCTATTCTGTTCTACTGATCAAATTCCTGTTTTTTTCACTAATATTATGCTTTCTTAAGTACTGTATATTATAGTAAGCATTGAGGTCAGGTAGTATCATCCTCCAACTTTGTTCTTCAATATTTTGTTGACTATTCTGTGTCTTTAAATCTCCATATAAACTTTAGAATCATCTCATCCATATCCACAAAATAATTTGCTGGGATTTTGACTGGAATTGCATTGAAATTATACATCAAGATGGGAAGAGCTAACATGTTGACAATATGGAAATTTCCAGTACATGAACATGTACCATGTCTCCATTAATTTAGTTTTTCTTATTTAGTGTTCACCAGTGTTTATAGTTTTCCAGATATTTATACATATATAAATGTATATGTATATATATACATGTGTATATATATATACACACGTATATGTATATATACGTATATATGTATCTTGCATATATCTTTTTAAATTTATAACTCAATTTTTTGAGTACCATTGTAAATGGTATTATGTTTTTAATTTCAAATTCTATTCATTAATCTACATGTTCTACTGGTTGAAATACAACTATATATATATATATCTACTTGCTGATATAAAGGAAAGAGATTAGCTTGTATACTTAAATCTACTCTCCAACCTTTCTATTATAGCTTATTAGTTTCAGGAATTTTTTGCCACTTCTTTCAGATTTTTTTACACAGGTGATCATGTTATCTACAAAGATAATTTTATGTCTTCCTTTCTAGTCTATATATCCTTTATTTCCTTTTCTTGTCTTACTGAATTATCTAGACCTTTCGAAACAGTGTTGAAAAAAGTATGGTAAAAGGAGACATTCTGGTATTTTTCATACTATCACTTTATTATCCTTTTAATGCCTATAGGGTCTGTAGGGATTTCCTTTTTTCATTATTAACACTTTGTGTCCTTCCTTTTCCTCTTAGTTAGCCTGGCTGAAGGCTTATCAATTTATTTTATTTTTTCAAACAGTTTTTACTTTTCTTAATTTAATCTATTGATATCCTATTTTAAATTTCATTGATTTCTACCCTAATTCTTCAACATTTATTTATTTTTGGGACAGTGGGAGACAGAGCATGAACCGGGGAGGGGCAGAGAGAGAGGGAGACGCAGAATCGGAAACAGGCTCCAGGCTCTGAGCCATCAGCCCAGAGCCTGACGCGGGGCTCAAACTCACGGACTGCGAGATCGTGACCTGGCTGAAGTTGGACACTTAACCGACTGCGCCACACAGGCGCCCCTACCCTAATTCTTATTATTATTTTTATTCTGCCTACTTTGGATTCAATTTGCTGTTCTCTTTCTTCTTTCTTTTTTTTAGACATTTATTTTATTTTTTTTTAATTTACATCCAAATTAGTTACCATATAGTGCAACAATGATTTCAGGAGTAGATTTCTTAATGCCCCTAACCCATTTAGCCCATCTGCCATAACCCCTCCGGTAACCCTCTGTTCTCCATATTTAAGACTCTTTTATGTTTTGTCCCCCTAGTTTTTACATTATTTTTGCTTCCTTTCCTTTATGTTCATCTGTTCAGTGTTTTAAAGTCCTCATATAAATGAAGTCATATGTTTGTCCTTCTCTGACTGACTAATTTCTCTTAGCATAGTACCGTCTAGTTCCATCCATGTAGTTGCAAATGACAAGATTTCATTCTTTTTGATTGCCGAGTAATATTCTATTGTATATACCACATCTCTTTATCCAATACTTTATTTGTACTTTAATAAGTACTTTAATAAATACTTTAATTTGGTACTTTAATTGTACTTTATACAATACTCTATTGTATATACCACATCTTCTTTATCCATTCATCCATCAACAGACATTTGGGCTCTTTCCATACTTTGGCTATTGTTAATAGTGCTGCTATAAACATTAGGGTGCCTCTGTCCCTTTGAAAGAGCATACCTGCATCCCTTGGATAAACACCTAGCAATGCAATTGCTGGGTCATAAGGTAGTTCTATTTTTAATTTGTTGAGGAACCTCCATACAGTTTTCCAGAGTAGCTGTGCCAGCTTATATTCCCAACAGCAATGCAAAAGAGATCATCTTTCTCTGCATCCTCACCAACATATGTTGTTGCCTGAGGTATTGATGTTAGCCATTCTGACAGGTGGGAGGTGGTTTCTCATTGTGGTTTTGATTTGTATTTCCCTGATAATGAGTGACGCTGAGCATTTTCTCATGTATCAGTTGGTCATCTAAATTTCTTCTTTGGAGAAATGTCTATTCATGTCTTTTACCCATTTCTTCACTGGATTATTTGTTTTTTAGGTGTTGAGTTTGAGAAGTTTTTTATAGATTTTGGATACTAACCCTTTATCTGATATGTCATTTGCAAATATCTTCTCCCATTCTGTCAGTTGCCTTTTAATTTTGCTGATTGTTTCCTTCGCTGTGCAGAAACTTTTTATTTTGATGAGGTCCCAGTAGTTCATTTTTGCTTTTGTTTCCCTTGCCTCTGGAGACGTGTTGAGTAAGAAGTTGCTGTGGCTGAGGTCAAAGAGGTTTTTGCCTGCTTTCTCCTTGAGGATTTTGATGGATTCCTGTCTTACATTGAGGTCTTTCCTCCATTTTGAGTTTATTTTTGTGTCTGGTGTAAAAAAAGTGGTCCAGGTTCATTCTTCTGCATGTCACTGTCCAGTTTTCCCAGCACCACTTGCTAAAGAGACTGTCTTTATTCCATTGGATATTCTTTACTGCTTTGTCAAAGATTAGTTGGCCATACGTTTGTGGGTCCATTTCTGGGTTCTCTATTTTGTTCCATTGACCTGAGTGTCTGGTTTTGTACCAGTACCATACTGTCTTGATGATTATGGCTTTGTAGTATAGCTTGAAGTCAGGGGTTGTGATGCCTCCTTCTTTGGTTTTCTTTTTCAAGATTATTTTGGCTATTCAGGGTCTTTTCTGGTTCCATACACATTTTAGGATTGTTTGTTCTAGCTCTGTGAAGAATGTTGCTGTTATTTTAATAGGGATTGCATTCGATATGTAGATTGGTTTTGGTAATATCGGCATTTTAACAATATTTGTTCTTCCTATCCAGAGGCATTAAATCTTTTTCCATTTTTTTGTGTCTTCAATTTCTTTCATAAACTTTCTATAGATTTCGGCATATAGATTTTTCACCTCTTCGGTTATATTTATTCTTAGGTAGTTTATCGTTTTTTGTGCAATTGTTAATGGGATCGATTCCGTGATTTCTCTTTCTGTTGCTTCATTGATGATGTATAGGATTTCAACCAACTTCTATGCATTGATTTTATATCTGGCAACTCTGCTGAATTCATGAATCAGTTCTAGCAGTTTTTTGGTGGAATCTTTTGGGTTTTCCATATAGAGTATCATGTCATCTGTGAAGAGTGAAAGTTTGACCTCCTCCTGGCCAATTTGGATGCCTTTTATTTATTTGTCTTCTCTGATTGCAGAGGCTAACAGAGACTTCCAATACTATGTTGAATAACAGTGGTGACCGTGGACATCCCTGTCTTGTTCCTGACCTTAGGGGGAAAGCTCTGTTTTTCCCCACGAGGATAATATTAGCGTTGTGTCTTTTGTATATGGATTTTATGATCTCGAGGTATGATCCTTCTATCCCTACTTTCTTGAAGGTTTTTATCAAGAAAGGATGCTGTATTTTGTCAAATGCTTTCTCTGCATCTATTGAGAGGATTATATTGTTTTTGTCCTTTCTTTTCTTGATGTGATGAATCACATTGATTGTTTTGTGGATATTGAACCAGCCCTGCATACCAGGTATAAATCCCACTTGGTTTAGGTGAATAATTTTTTTTAATGTATTGTTTGTTCCAGTTGGCTAATATCTTGTTGAATATTTTTGCATCCATGTTCATGAGGGAAATTGGTGTATAGTTCTACTTTTTGGTGTGGTCTCTGTCTGGTTTTGGAATCAAGTAATGCTTGCTTCATAGAAAGAATTTGGAAGTTTTCCTTCCATTTCTATTTTTTGGAACAGCTTCAGGAGAATAGATGTTCACTCTTCCTTAAATGTTTGGTAGAATTGCCCTGGAAAGCCATCTGGCCCTGGACTCTTGTTTTTTGGCACATTTTTGATTACTAATTCAATTTCCTTACTGGTTATGGGTCTGTTCAAATTTTCTATGTCATACTGTTTCAGTTTTGGTAGTGTATATGTTTCTAGGAATTTGTCCATTTCTTCCAGATTGTCCATTTTATTGGCACAAAAATTGCTCACAATATTCTCTTATTAGTTTTTTTTTATTTCTTCTGTGTTGGTTGTGAACTCTCCTCTTTCATTCTTAATTTTATTTATTTGGGTCCTTTCCTTTTTCTTTTTGATCAAACTGGCTAGTGGTTAATCAATTTTATTAACTCTTTAAAAGAACCAGCTTCTGGTTTCATTGATCTGTTCTACTGTCTTTTTTTTGGGGGGGGGGGGTTCGATAGCATTAATTTCTGCTTTAATCTTTATTGTTTCCTGTATTCTGCTGATTTGGGGTTTTATTTGCTGTGTTTTTCCCCAGATCTTTAGGTATACGGTTAGGTTGTATATCTGATCTTTCTGCCTTCTTTAGGAAGGTCTGGATTGCTATATACTTTCCTCTTATGACCACCTTTGCTGCATCCCAGAGGTTTTGGGTTGTGGTGTCATCTTTTTCATTGGCTTCCATGAACTTTTTAATATCCTCTTTAACCTCTTAGTTAACCCATTCATTCTTTAGTAGGATGTTCTTCAGTCTCCAAGTATTTGTTACCTTTCCAAATTTTTTCCTTGTGGTTGATTTCGAGTTTCATAACGCTGTGGTCTGAAAATATGCATGATATGATCTTGATCTTTTTGTACTTGTTGAGGGCTAATTTGTGTCCCAGTATATGGTCTATTCTGGAGAATGTTCCATGTACACTGGAGAAGAATGTATATTCTGGTGCTTTAGGATGAAATGTTCTGAATATATCTGTGAAGTCCATCTGGTCCAGTGTGTCATTCAAAGGCATTGTTTCCTTGTTGATTTTCTGTTTAGATGATCTGTCCATTGCTGTGAGTGGGGTGTTGGAGTCCCCTACTATTATAGTATTACTGTCAATGAGTTCTTTATGTTTGTGATTAAGTTTCTTTATGTTGTGATTTATATATTTGGGTACTCCCACATTTGGCACATAAATGTTTACAATTGTTAGGTCCTCTTGGTGGATAGACCCCTTAATTATGATATAATGCCATTCTTCATCTCTTGATACGGTCTTTATTTTAAAGTCTAGATTGTCTGATATAAGTATGGCTACTCTAGCTTTCTTTTGCTCACCACTAGCATGATGAATGGTTTTGCATCCCCTTACTTTCAATCTGAAGGTGTCTTTAGGTCTAAAGTGGGTCTCTAATAAACAGCATATGGATGGATCTTGTTTTATTTATTTTTTTATTTATTTATTTTTTTTTTTATTTTTGGGACAGAGAGAGACAGAGCATGAACGGGGGAGGGGCAGAGAGAGAGGGAGACACAGAATCGGAAACAGGCTCCAGGCTCTGAGCCATCAGCCCAGAGCCTGACGCGGGGCTCGAACTCACGGACTGCGAGATCGTGACCTGGCTGAAGTCGGACGCTTAACCGACTGCGCCACCCAGGCGCCCCGATGGATCTTGTTTTCTTATCCATTCTGTTACCCTATGCCTTTTGATTGGAGCATTGAGTCCACTGATGTTTAGAGTGAGTACTGAAAAATATGAATTTATTGCCATTATGTTGCTTGTAGAGTTGGAGTTTCTGGTGGTGTTCGCTGGTCCTTTCTAGTCTTTGTTGCTTTCGGTCTTTATTTATTTGTTTTGTTTTGTTTTGTTTTTTCATCTTTTCTCCCCTCAGAGAGTCCCCCTTAAAATTTCTTGCAGGGCTGGTTTAGTGGTCACAAACTCCTTTAATTTTTGTTTGTCTGAGAAACTTTTTTTTAAATTTTTTTTCAACGTTTATTTATTTTTGAGACAGAGAGAGACAGAGCATGAACGGGGGAGGGGCAGAGAGAGAGAGAGACACAGAATCAGAAACAGGCTCCAGGCTCTGAGCCATCAGCCCAGAGCCTGACACGGGGCTCGAACTCACGGACCGCGAGATCGTGACCTGGCTGAAGTCGGATGCTTAACCGACTACACCACCCAGGCGCCCCTGTCTGAGAAACTTTTAATCTTTCTTTCTATTTTGAATGACAGCCTCGCTGGATAAAGAATTTTTGGATGCATATTCTTCTGATTCACCGCACTGAATATATCCTGCCACTCTTTTCTGGCCTGCCAAGTTTCTGGTGATAGGTCTTATATAAACCTGGTGTGTCTTCCCCTATAGGTTAGGGACTTTTTTTCCCTTGCTACTTTCATGATTCTCTCCTTGCCTAAGTATTTTGTGAATTTGACTATGATATGCCTTGGTGATGGTCGTTTTTTGTTGAATCTAATGGGAGTCCTCTCTTCTTCCTGGATTTTGAAGTCTGTGACTTTCCCCAGGTTAGGAAAGTTTTCCACTATGTTTTTGTCACATAAACCTTCTATCCCTATTTCTGTCTCTTCCTCTTCTGGGACCCCCATGATTCTGATGTTGTTCCTTTTTAATGACTCACTGATTTCTTTAATTCTTAAATCATGCTCTTTTGCCTTAATATCCCTCTTTATTTCTGCTTCATTATTCTGCATAAGTTTGTTTTCTATATCTCTGAATCTCTGCTCTAACTCATCTATCCTTGCCACCATGGCATCCATACAAAATTGCAGCTCAGTTATAGCATTTTTTTAATTTCATCCTAACTAGCTTTTACTTCTTTTATCTTCACAGAAAGGGATTCTAATCTATTTTCAACTCTAGCTAGTATTCTTATTATCGTGATTTTAAATTCTGGTTCAGACATCTTGCTTGTATCTGTGTTGGTTAAGTCCTTGGCTGTGATTACTTCCTGCTCTTTCTTTTGGGGTGAATTCCTTTACTTCATCATTTTCAAGGGAGAAAATTAATTAGTGAAGTAAAAAAGAAATAATATTGATTGTAGGGAAGATGGCGGCATAGGAGGACGCTGGGCTCACCGTGCGTCCTGCTGATCACTTAGATTCCACCTATACCTGCCTAAATAACCCAGAAAACCACCAGAAGACTAGCAGAATGGAGTCTCCAGAGCCAAGCGCAGACGAGAGGCCCACGGAAGAGGGTAGGAAGGGCGGAGAGGCGGTGCGCGCTGCACTGACTAGTGGGAGGGAACCGGGGTGGAGGGGCGGCCCACCGGCCAAGCAGAGCCCCTGCTGGCTTGCAAAAGCGGACAGGCCTGACGGAGTGTGTTCTGACAGCAAGCGGTACTTAGCATCTGGGAGGTCATAAGTTAACAGCTCTGCTTGGAGAGCGGGAAGCCTGGAGGACAACGGGAGGGAGAGTTGCTGAGCCCCGGGACGACAGAGCTCAGTTTGGCAGGGAACAAAGGCACTAGACAGCACCATCTCCCTCGCCCATCCCCCAGCCAAAATCCCAAAGGGAACCAGTTCCTGCCAAGGAACTTGCTTGCTCCACACAAACACCCAACACTGTGCTTCTGCGGAGCCACCCCTCCGGCAGCAGGTCTGACTCCCTCCAGCTGCCACAGGGCCCCTCCTGAACTGGATCTTTGAAGGACAAGTGAGCTAAGCCTGTCCCTCCTGCCCCCATGAAACTTGTCTACCCACCCCAGCTAATACTCCAGATCCCCAGCATCACAAGCCTGACAGTGTGCAAGTAGCCCAGACGGGCCATGCCACCCCACAGTGAATCCCGCCCATAGAAGAAGGGAAGAGAAGGCACATACCAGTCTGACTGTGGCCCCAGTGGTGGGCTGGGGGCAGACATCAGGTCTGACTGCAGCCCCGCACACCAGCTCCAGTTATACACCACTGCACAGGGGAAGTGCCCTGCAGGTCCACACCACTCCAGGGACTATCCAAAATGACCAAACGGAAGAATTCCCCTCAAAAGAATCTTCAGGAAATAACAACAGCTAACGAACTGATCTAAAAGGATTTAAATAATGTAACAGAAAGTGAATTTAGAATAATAGTCATAAAATTAATCGCTGGGCTTGAAAACAGTATAGAGGACAGCAGAGAATCTATTGCTATAGAGATCAAGGGACTAAGGAATAGTCAGGAGGAGCTGAAAAACACTTTAAACGAGATGCAAAATAAAATGGAAACGACCATGGCTCGGATTGAAGTGGCGGAGGAGAGAATAGGTGAACTAGAAGATAAAATTATGGAAAAAGAGGAAGCTGAGAAAAAGAGAGATAAAAAAAATCCAGGAGTATGAGGGGAAAATTAGAGAACTAATTGATGCACTAAAAAGAAATAATATACGCATAATTGGTATTCCAGAGGAGGAAGAGAGAGGCAAATGTGCTGAAGGTGTACTTGAAGAATTAATAGCTGAGAACTTCCTTGAACTGGGGAAGGAAAAAGGCATTGAAATCCAAGAGGCACAGAGAACTCCCTTCAGACGTAACTTGAATCGATCTTGTGCACGACATATCATAGTGAAACTGGCAAAATACAAGGATAAAGAGAAAATTCTGAAAGCAGTAAGGGATAAACGTGCCCTAACATATAAAGGGAGACCTATAAGACTCGCGACTGATCTCTCTTCTGAAACTTGGCATGCCAGAAAGGATTGGCAGGAGATCTTCAGTGTGATGAACAGAAAAAAAATATGCAGCCAAGAATCCTTTATCCAGCAAGTCTGTCATTTAGAATAGAAGGAGAAATAAAGGTCTTCCCAAACAAACAAAAAATGAAGGAATTCGTCACCATCAAACCAGCCCTACAAGAGATCCTACGGGGGATCCTGTGAGACAAAGTACCAGAGACATTGCTACAAGCATAAAACATACAGACATCACAATGACTCTAAACCCATATCTTTCTATAATGTAATGTAAATGGATTAAATGGGCAAACCAAAAGACATAGGGTATCAGAATGGATAAAAAAACAAGACCCATCTATTTGCTGTCTACAAGAAACTCATTTTAGACCTGAGGACACCTTTAGATTGAGAGTGAGGGGATGGAGAACTATTTATCATGCTACTGGAAGTCAAAAGAAAGCTGGAGTAGCCATACTCATATCAGACAAACTAGACTTTAAATTAAAGGCTGTAACAAGAGATGAAGAAGGGCATTATATAATAATCACACGGTCTATCCATCAGGAAGAGCTAACAATTACAAATGTTTATGCGCCGAATATGGGAGCCCGCAAATATATAAAACAATTACTCACAAACACAAGCAACCTTATTGATAAGAACATGGTATGGGGCGCCTGGGTGGCTTGGTCGGTTAAGCGTCTGACTTCGGCCGGTCATGATCTCACGGTCCGTGAGTTCAAGCCCCACGTCGGGCTCTGTGCTGACAGCTCAGAGCCTGGAGCCAGTTTCAGATTCTATGTCTCCCTCTCTCTCTGCTCCTCCCCTGTTCATGCTCTGTCTCTCTCTGTCTCAAAAATAAATAAACGTTAAAAAAAATTAAATAAAAAAAAGAATGTGGTAATTGCAGGGGACTTTAACACTCCACTTACAGAAATGGATGGATCATATAGAGACACACGGTCAATAAACAAGGGCCCTGAATGATACATTGGATCAGACGGACTTGACAGATGTACTTAGAACTCTGCATCCCAAAGCAACAGAATATACTTTCTTCTCGAGTGCACATGGAACATTCTCCAAGATAGATCATATACTGGGTCACAGAACAGCCCTTCATAAATATACAAGAATTGAAATTATACCATGCATACTTTCAGACCACAATGCTATGAGGCTTGAAATCAACCACAGGAAAAAGTCTGGAAAACCTCCAAAAGCATGGAGGTTAAAGACCACCTTACTAAAGAATGACTGGGTCAACCAGGCAATTAGAGAAGAAATTTAAAAATGTATGGAAAAAAACGAAAATGAAAATACAACAATCCAAACGCTTTGGGATGCAGCGAAGGCAGTCCTGAGAGGAAAATACATTGCAATCCAGGCCTATCTCAAGAAACAAGAAAAATCCCAAATACAAAATCTAACAGCACACCTAAAGGACATAGAAGCAGAACAGCAAAGGAAGCCTAAACCCAGCAGAAGAAGAGAAATAATAAAGACCGGAGCAGAAATAAACAATATATAATCTAAAAAAACTGTAGAGCAGATCAACGAAACCAAGAGTTGGTTTTTTTAAAAAATAAACAAAACTGACAAACCTCTAGCCAGGCTTCTCAAAAAGAAAAGGGAGATGACCCAGACAGATAAAATCATGAATGAAAATGGAATTATTACAACTAATCCTTCAGAGATACAAACAATTATCAGGGAATACTATGAAAAATTATATGCCAACAAATTGGACAACCCGGAAGAAATGGACAAATTTCTAAACACCTACACTCTTCCAAAACTCAAGCAGGAGGAAATAGAAAGCTTGAACAGACCCATAACCAGTGAAGAAATTGAATCGGTTATCAAAAATCTCCCAACAAATACAAGTCCAGGACCAGATGGCTTCCCGGGGGAGTTCTACCAGATGTTTAAAGCAGAGGTAAAACCTATCCTTCTCAAGTTATTCCAAGAAATAGAAAGGGAAGGAAAACTTCCAGACTCATTCTGTGAAGCCAGTATTAGTTTGATTCCTAAACCAGACAGAGACCCAGTAAAAAAAGAGAACTACAGGCCAATATCCCTGATGAATATGGATGCAAAAATTCTCAATAAGATACTAGCAAATCGAATTCAACAGCATATAAAGAATTATTCACCATGATCAAGTGGGATTCATTCCTGGGGTGCAGGGCTGGTTCAACATTCATAAATCAATCAACGTGATACATCACATTAAAAAAAGAAAAGATAAGAACCATAGGATCCTGTCAATCAATGCAGAAAAGGCATTTGACAAAATTCAGCATCCTTTCTTAATAAAAACCCTTGAGAAAGTCGGGATAGAAGGAACATACTTAAAGATCATAAAAGCCATTTATGAAAAGCCCACAGTAACATCATCCTCAATGGGGAAAAACTGAGAACTTTTTCCCTGAGATCAGGAACACGACAGGGATGTCCGCTCTCACCGCTTTGTTTAACATAGTGTTGGAAGTTCTAGCATCAGCAATCAGACAACAAAAGGAAATCAAAGGCATCAAAATTGGCAAAGATGAAGTCAAGCTTTCGCTTTTTGCAGATGACATGATATTATACATGGAAAATCCGATAGACTCCACCAAAAGTCTGCTAGAACTGATACAGGAATTCAGCAAAGTTGCAGGATACAAAATCAACGTACAGAAATCAGTTGCATTCTTATACACTAACAATGAAGCAACAGAAAGACAAATAAAGAAACTGATCCCATTCATAATTGCACCAAGAAGCATAAAATACCTAGGAATAAATCTAACCAAAGATGTAAAGGATCTGTATACTGAAAACTATAGAAAGCTTATGAAGGAAATTGAAGAAGATTTAAAGAAATGGAAAGACATTCCCTGCTCATGGATTGGAAGAATAAATATTGTCAAAATGTCAATACTACCCAAAGCTATCTACACATTCAATGCAATCCCAATAAGAATTGCACCAGCATTCTTCTCGAAGCTAGAACAAGCAATCCTAAAATTCATATGGAACCACAAAAGGCCCCGAATAGCCAAAGCAATTTTGAAGAAGACCAAAGCAGGAGGCATCACAATCCCAGACTTTAGCCTCTAGTACAAAGCTGTAATCATCAAGACAGCATGGTATTGGCACAAAAACAGACACATAGACCAATGGAATAGAATAGAAACCCCAGAACTAGACCCACAAACGTATGGCCAACTCATCTTTGACAAAGCAGGAAAGAACATCCAATGGAAAAAAGACAGCCTCTTTAACAAATGGTGCTGGGAGAACTGGACAGCAACATGCAGAAGGTTGAAACTAGACCACTTTCTCACACCATTCACAAAAATAAACTCAAAATGGATAAAGGACCTGAATGTGAGACAGGAAACCATCAAAACCCTAGAGGAGAAAGCAGGAAAAGACCTCTCTGACCTCAGCCGTAGCAATCTCTTACTTGACACATCCCCACAGGCAAGGGAATTAAAAGCAAAAATGAACTACTGGGACCTTATAAAGATAAAAAGCTTCTGCACAGCAAAGGAAACAACCAACAAAACTAAAAGGCAGCCAATGGAATGGGAAAAGATATTTGCAAATGACATATCGGACGAAGGGCTAGTATCGAAAATCTATAAAGAGCTCACCAAACTCCACACCCGAAAAACAAATAACCCAGTGAAGAAATGGGCAGAAAACATGAATAGACACTTCTCTAAAGAAGACATCCGGATGGCCAACAGACACATGAAAAGATGCTCAACGTCGCTCCTCATCAGGGAAATACAAATGAAAACCACACTCAGATATCACCTCACGCCAGTCAGAGTGGCCAAAATGAACAAATCAGGAGACTATAGATGCTGGAGAGGATGTGGAGAAGCGGGAAACCTCTTGCACTGTTGGTGGGAATGCAAATTGGTGCAGCCACTCTGGAAAACAGTGTGGAGGTTCCTCAGAAAATTAAAAATAGACCTACCCTATGACCCAGCAATAGCACTGCTAGGAATTGACACTAGGGATACAGGAGTACTGATGCATAGGGCCACTTGTACCCCAATGTTTATAGCAGCACTCTCAACAATAGCCAAATTATGGAAAGAGCCTAAATGTTCATCAACTCATGAATGGATAAAGAAATTGTGGTTTATATGCACAATGGAGTACTACGTGGCAATGAGAAAGAACGAAATATGGCCCTTTGTAGCAACATGGATGGAACTGGAGAGTGTGATGCTAAGTGAGATAAGCCATACAGAGAAAGACAGATACCATATGGTTTCACTCTTATGTGGATCCTGAGAAACTTAACAGAAACCCATGGGGGAGGGGAAGAGAAAAAAAAAAAAAAGAGGTTACAGTGGAAGAGAGCCAAAGCATAAGAGACTCTTAAAAACTGAGAACAAACTGGGGGTTGATGGGAGGTGGGAGGGAGGGAGGGGAGGGTGGGTGATGGGTATTGAGGAGGGCACCTTTTGGGATGAGCACTGGGTGTTGTATGGATACCAATTTGACAATAAATTTCATATATTGAAAAAAATAATATTAAAAAAATAAAATCAAAAAATATTAAAATAAACACACACACACACAAGATATAGAATAAATGATGTTAGATCCTAGATGTGTTTGTCCTGGGTGTTGAGAGGGGCTTTATATATTAGAGAAAAAACGGGAAAGAAAAAAAAAAAAAGGAAAGCATTTGAAAATTTGAAAAAATGAATACACTGAAGTAGTCTAAAATAAAATGATGAAAGTAGGATAGAATTTGAAAATTTTACATATAAGTAAAAAATGTAGTAGAAATATTAGAGAAAAATAGTTTTAATAAAAACCAAAAATAAAAATGAATTTTTTCTCTTTATGTATTCAGGAAAACGAAAAGAAGTGAAAAAAGAAAAAAAGAAAAAAGAAAAAAAAGAAAGAAAATTGAATAGATGAACCGATGAACAGACTGAAATACTACTGAAATTACTTCTTTTTCCCTAGAAGTCAAAGTATGAAGCGCTTTATAGTCCATAAACTAAGCAAGGAGACTTGTGTTCTTAAAGAGAGAGGTTGGCCCAATTGGGCAGGGCTTAGTGTAACAGCTCCGTTCTCCACTAGATGGCGCTGCTTAGCTTATTGGCATGGATTGTTGTGGTGCCTGTAGGTGCTTATGCACACGCACCCACGGGAGAGGTTAAAAGGGCATCACCCAGCTAGGTACCCAGTCTCTAGTATCGAACTCTGTTCTCCCTGATCATCAATCGCACACCCGTCCTTTGTTTTCAGCTTCTGTTCACTCCTCACTTTCACACAGTCCATGACCAAGCCTCAGGCAGCACCTCCCTGCTGTGTTTTGTCTCAGATGCGGCTGTTTTTCCCCAACCCCTTACTTCTGAGGGACTGTTGCTTTGGCCCGTTCTGTCCCTCTGCAGGAGGGTCTCATTGAGCAATGGCCAGGTGCCTGCTGCACTCAGGAACGTTTGCAAGTCCGTGCTGCTGCTGGTGCCCAGAGACTGCAGCCGGGTGCCAGCCTGCCTCAGAAAAAGTTTGCAAGATACTAGCATTTCAGGGATTACGGAAAAATAACTTTGTTCCAGCGAATGTGGTTGTTTTCCCTGGTCCACTGGGGCCTTGCCTTTGGGGGACCCACACAGCCTCTACCAGATGTCCTCCCAGCAGGGGAACTGCCTCTCCAGTGTGGCCTGAAGAAGCCCAGACTCCACTCTGCTCCTGGGGATTCACCCTTCCCACCAAAGCACCACCAGGTATTGAACTACAGAGTTTCAGGCTCTGTGCTCCCCCTGTTTATAGCCTTAATGGAATTTAAACCCTCTCTTTTCTCCTTTCTCTCTTGTTAGCTCAGTCCTAGTGGCTGTTTCCACTTTTCCACTTTCTCTCCAGCTGCTTTTAGGGGGGTGCTTCTCCCGTATTCTCCCCCGACCCCCTTGCTGTCTACATCCTCTCACTGCAGGCAAAAGCGGCTCACTGCCCTCTGTGGCTTCTCTCTCCCCCAGTTCATCTCTGCGCGCCATGTACCTGCTGAATTCTGTCGTTCAGATTGTGCAGATTTTTGTGTTAGTCCTCAAATCAGTTTTCTAGGTGTGCAGGATGGTTTAGTGTTGGTCTGGCTGTATTTCGTGGACATGAGACCCCAAGAAAACGTCAATGCTGTTCCACCATCTTGGCTCCTCTCCCTCTTAATTCTTAATATGGGAATTTAGATTATTTTAGATCACTGATCTTTTCTTATACACACAATGCTATAAATATCCCTATATAAACTGCTGTAGCTGCATTTAACAAATTTTGATAAGTTCTTTCTCATCTTCATTTAGAAAAAAAAAATTTTAAGTTCTCTTGAGATTCTTTTCTTTGACCCATACCTGAGAGATATGGCAGGATCAGTTTCAGACCACTGTAGTAAACCAAATATCACAACAAAGTGAGTCAAATAAGTTTTCTGTTTCCCAGCCCATATAGAAGTTATGATTATACTATATTGTAGTCTATTTCGTGTTCAATAGCATTATGTCTAAGAAAAATGTACATACCTTAATTAAAAAACATTTTTTGCTAAAAAATGCTACCCATTATCTGAGCTTTCAATAAGTCATAACCACTGATCATAAATCACCATAACAAATATAATAATAATGAAAAAGTTTGAAATATTGTAAAAATGACTAAATTGGATAGAGAGTCATGAAGAAAGCAGACGTTGGAAAAATGGAACCCACACGCTGGCTTCAGGCAGGGTTGCCACAGACGTTTAATTTGTAAAAAAATGCATTATCTACAAAATGCAATGAAGTGAAGCTGAAGAAAAAGAAGTATGTCTGTATTTAGAAGTGTGCTGTTTGGTGTCCACATATTGTGGGCTTTTCCTATTATCTAGTATTGATATCTAGTTTAATTCCGTTGTGACCTGAGATTAGATGTAGTAGGTTTTCCATTCTTTTAAATTTGTTAAGTGTGTTTTAGGGTCAAAAATGTAGTATATATTGCTGAGTGTGAAGCTTGAAAAGAATATGCATGATGATGTAGGATTTAGTCTATACACGTCAAAAACACCCAACTGATTAAGGGCATTGTGTTCAAACGTCCTTCTAAAATTCTTGCTGTGTGATGTATCCATTTCTTAGAGAGGGTTCTTGAAGTTTACCGACTATGATAGTGGATTCATCTTTTTTTTTTTTTGTAGTTCTATTAGTTTTTGCCTCACACAGTTTGATGCTCTGTTGTTAGTCATATACACATTAAGAATTGTTACGTCTTCTTGGGTAATTGCTCACTTTGTCATTATATAATGCCCTTCTTTTTCCTGAATAATTTCCTTGCTTTGAAATTTGCTTTCTGAAATTAATGTAGCTATTTCTGTTGTCTTTTGATATATATTAGCATAGTATATTTTCTCCATCCACTTTTAATCTGTATGTCTCTTTATATTTAAAATGTTTTTCTTGTTGACTTTATGTAATCGGGTCTTGCTTTTGATTCACCCTGAGGATCTCTACCATTTAAATGGTACATTTAGACCATTGTTTTTCAGTGATTATTGTTATATTTGGGCTCATATTTATCGTATTTGTTATTGTTTTCTATTTGATGCTCTTATACTTTGTTCCTATGATTATCTTCCACTCTTTCCCTGCCTTTTGTGGTTTTAAATGAGCATTTTGTATGATTCAATTTTTTATCCTCTCTTAGTATATAGCATATTTTTTTGTGGGTTTGACCAGGTTTTGTAATAGATATTTACAGCTAATTTAAGTCCACTTTCAAACGACAGTATACCCGTTCATCAGTACTGTGAGTAATTTATTGTAAAATAAACCTAATTCCTTCTTCTCATTCTTTGTATCATTGCTGACATTCTTTGCACTTATGAATAGGCATAAGAAACATATAAGCTATATCCATAAGCATACATAATTGAGTGCATTGTTGGTGTTACTACTTTGAAAACTGTATCTGTTGGAACAATTAAGGAGAAGAAAAATAAAAGTTATTTTATCTTCACTGATTCCTCTTTCGATGCCCTTCTTTTATGTACATCTGAGGTTCTGACCTATTTTATTTTCATTGTCTCTAAAAAACTTTTGGAATCAAAACTCCACTTTATTGGTTTAGGTTCTGAATTATTTTCCCACAATTAAGTTAATTAGGCACAGTGATTTGTATTTTTTAGAAAACAGTCCTCTTTAGGTTACAAATAGGAATGAATATCATTTGCAAATACAAAGATGATTCCAAATCTCAGCTAACCTCTCTTCAAAACTGCAACCTCTCATGTAGTCTTTGGGGAAAATAAAAACTAAAAACAATTGTTTAAACCTATCACTGTGCGGGATTCTGGTGTAATCCCTGAAAGAGCAGTAAAGCCATGACTATTGGAAAGCTCAGAATATTAGCAGGCCTCGACTTCAAAGTATTTAACAGAGGGCCACGCATTTTGTTTTCCTAAGAGGAGCTAGAAATGATAGATGTCATTTAGTAACGCATTGAAGTGGCATTGTCTGCTGTGAGTATGACACAGAAACTCCAGGGCACCTCTTCCTGATCTATTATTTTGTATAAGGCTTCTCCTACCATAGTATGGTCCTGCTCTCCAGCTGTACAGTCGCTGAGCCATACTGGCCTTCTTTCTTCTGTAATCTGTTGGCAGGGCAGTGACCAGCCTGCAGCCAGTGGCTCCACATAGTTATCCCCAGGACAGCCATCCACCCCAGTTGTTCAACTTCTCTAAAAGGGGCAATCCAAACTTGGGTTTTCCAACCACGTATTTTTATGCAAACCAGCCAGAATCCATGGCTTCCAAATTAGACAAAATCTGACCTGCGAAACCTTCCTGAAATTCCAAAGCATAAATAACATTTATTGTCAATCCTGCCTTTTCTAGAACTTCTGGCGTAGCATCTGTTGTCTAAATAAAAGTTGATCTTTTGGATCCTGAGACCACTTACACAGAATCCCTCAAAAATGCTCTCCGTTTGTAACCCATGGCCAGACCATCTTCCTCTGCCATAATCAACACTGCTGATTCACCATAGGCCAGGAAAAAAGAATCTGCAGCTGTTACTGTCCCACAGGGTTTGATGAATGCAGGTTTTTGGTTGGCAATCTGCTCTAGGGAGAAAAAAACTAATGCGATTATCTTTGGCAACTATATCTTTTCCGGGTACTCGGAAGGATACGACATGGGAAAGGAGTCCTTCATCCTGTGTCCTTATGGTCAGGCTGTGGGAACAAAGTACATACTCATCCTATTTCAGTCAGAAAGAGCAAAGACAGGGGTCCATGGCTCACTGGTGGAGAAAGCCACCAGAGGGAGCTCTTAGGCTTTGGTTAGCAAGTTTCTCCAGAGGGCAGGCCTTGTTAAGAACAGACTGCCTGAGTATTTAAAATAAGTCCTTCACCTCCCCACTTCTGCCAGAAAACCAAGGGGATTTTTCTCTGGTATTTACTGTGAGAACCTGGTAGAGTTCCTTGAAGTAAATCTTAACAGAGTTGTGGAGGCTTTTCTAATGACTGGCTGAAAGCTGCCCTGGAGCTTTTAACTCTCAGAATTGTCCACACTGAGACTCCATGAGTTCTTCAATTATGCTTCAGGCTTCCTACCCCTCCCTTCCCACTCAGGTTCTCATAGTGGTTTCATCTTGGCATCTCCGGTCAGGTTAACTGGGACTCCTTGTGTTCTGTCTGTCTCTCCAGTTTTGGGGGGAGCGGTCTATCCTGTGTCCTCCCATCTTTTAGGGATCTAAGAAACGTTGTTGATTTTTCAGTCTGTTTAACTTTTTACTTGTTAAGACAGCATGACAACTTTTAAGATCCCTATTTGCAGTACTAGAAACTGGACCTAAATATGTGATTTTAACATATAATCTCTTGGCTGTGATTTAATGCCTATACCACGTAACAAAATGTACATCCCTCCCTTGCTGGAGACATTGTGTCCCTGCACCAATATCTCCTAAGCCAGAAGTCTAAAGTCATTCTGGGCACTCAATCCTCCTATTTCCTGTCTCACAAGAGAACAGAAAGCACTAGAAGAAATGGGTTTTTAGGGATCTTCTTTTTTGCATCCAGTTGTGAAACAATGACCTAAACTGTTTTCTCCATTTTTATTTTTAGTTTATTTATTTTTGGGAGGGGATGGGTGCAGAGAGAGTGAGAGAGAGGATCCCAAATAGGCTCCAACTTGTCAGTACGGAGACCTACGTGGGGCTTGATCTCATTAACCGTGAAATCATGACCTGATCAGAAATCAAGAGTTGACTGAACCACACAGGCACCTCTATTGACTACCCAGAAACTGAGTGTATAAATATCTCTTGTTCCCAGAAGCTCACTGGCAAATAGCTTAATATTGTATGTGTGTGTGTGTATGTGTGCCTGTGTGGGGTGTGGAGTGGAGAGGGTCACAGAGCAGGAAGGTTAAGTTATTCTTGTATTAATAATCCTTAATTTTTTTTTCTTAATGTTTATTTTTGAGAGAGAGAAAGACAGAGTGCAAACTGGGGAGAGGCAGAGAGAGAGAGAGAGAGAGAGGGAGACATAGAATCCGAAACAGGCTCCAGGCTCTGAGCTGTCAATATAGAGCTCGATGCGGGGCTTGAATTCATGGACTGTGAGATCATGACCTGAGCCAAAGTCAGATGCTTAACCAACTGAGCCACCCAGGTGCCCCTTGTGTTATCAATCCTTATCCTTGGTTTCCAGCTCTCAACCCTTTGCTACTCCTAAAATTACAGATCAGATTAATAACTACTTTTATGACTTCCTTATCTCTCCTATCTGCTTAGAAATAGACTTTTAAAATGCTGAAAGGTTGAACTGCTTCATATCGGGGGCTAGACAAAGGAGAAAAGAGAAATTCTGAGCCTTTTTGTGAAGTCAGACCTAATGTTTCTGTGATTTTACAAAGGTTAAAACCTACAGTCTCTAAATAACGATGCCGCAGAACATTGTCACCAGACCTCTATCCTGGTCCACTATTCAGTTGTCCCCAAATGTACTAAAACTGGTTAGTATCAGGTACCAGTTACTGAAGAATTTTTTTTTCGTTAAAGAATGGGCAAATAATTTAGTCTGTCTACTTACAAAAATGTCAGAATGGTGGTGAATAGATATAATGTCACTATCTATTATTTAGAACAATCATTCATTTAATTTTGGTGCTGTAGAATATGTTTTTTGTTTGTTTTGTGAAGATTTCATTTTTAACCCAATTTTATTTGCATATTTTGTCTCTTCTTCTCCTAGAGAAATAAAACGTTAGTGTTTCTGCATTATTGATTTGTAAAAAAATAGTGCTAGCCAGTAGTTCTGCACACTCACCAATGTCCTATGCCCATAATTTTCCTGGACTTCAGGGACCATTTTATGCATTTACCATGCTGTGCTGTTATTCAGCAAAATGCTGTGAAAACATTTGCATAGCATACAGAGACCTAAAGAACCCTGTGTGGTGTTTTTCACTCTGATTGATTTTGGGTGTATAACTGCTCTCCGATGGATAAAAAGCAAGAAAGTAATTTTGTTTAACCAAAGAGCTCTCAATGAAAGTGATCACCTTATTTCCTTATAGGAAAAGAAAGGAGGTCCAGGGGATTTTTTCAGTGATATCTATTCACTTATTCCCCTACCAAATAAGCTTGTAAAACTCAAGGAATTGATTCTTCCTACTCCCAGTACACACATTTTATTTAAACACACATCAATAGGCCACTCACTCAGAAAAAAAACAAAAACAAAACAGTATGAATGTAAATATACAAATATGTATATATGTGATCTTTGTCTATATGCATATGCTCATATTTTACAAAACAGAAATCATGCTGCATATTTAAGTTTAAACATTATAATTTCACTGATCTACATATTATGAACATTTTCATATTTTTCATTAAAATGCCTGCTACAATACAGTTTTACCCTGGAGTTATATTAAAATTTAGTAAGCTAATCTATTGCTGAACATATATGTTATTTCTAAATTCTCATAATCACAGCAATGTTTCAGTGAATGTTCTTTCATATAAGTGTATTACCCTTCTTAAGAATAAAGTTATAGAATAGAGATTTCTGCGAATGAGTCATTTTATATTTTTCGTCACAGTCACCAGTCTTGGTATTAATATTATATTTGATAAATAATTATCTTTTCAGGGAAGAAATATAATATCAATGTTTTCATTTGAATTATTTTTACCAGATGCAAAGTTCAGTATGGTTAAGTGTTATATATGTTTATTCATTTAAATTTTGTATACTCATTATCTTTCTCCAGTTTCAACTGGAACATACATTGTTTTATAGAACTTTAAAATGCTTTTCATAATCTGCCAGCTATGGAGCAAATAGTCTGCTTCATATTACTTTTGCTTTTTACATTTCTGTTAAATTTTACTTCACACTGAAAACTTCACATGTTGATTTCTATCAACTATTTTTTGATAGTAGATTTTTATTTATATCCAATTTTGAAAGCCCCTTTCTGTCCCAAGACCAGATACATGCATATTATAACTTATATTTTCTGTTGTTTAATGTAACATTTCTTTTATTTTTAATTTTTGCTCCTTTAAAATGTTTGAAATGTACACTGGTATATGATGTAAGGTGGAACTTTTTTTGAAAGCTTTTTTTTTCTACGTTTTTCTGTATAATAATTTAAAGGCCCCTTGATTAATTTCTATTTGTGAATATATGTTTACTTTTTCTATCAAATTAATGTTTTCAAGTTGTACAATTTCATTGGATTTTTAATGGACTATCATTAAATATTTACATTAACTTAACAATTATCTTTAAGCGTCTGTTTTTTTATTGTCAAACTTTTTATATCTCAATAAAATTTATATGAGTATAAGAATTTTCCAGCTATTTTGTTTTTCAAAGTTATCTGTATTTTTACATCCAGAATAGAATCTGTAATTTCCATTTATTTTAATACACTATATTATTCTCCACTTATTTTGATACAGAATCTTATTTTTCATTTGTAATTGTTGCCATTGAATATATACATTTTTAAATTATTATCCATCTATATTCTCCTGCAATAAACTAGACTTGATTACATTTAAATATATATATGATATGGACTTTTTTTTTGAGAGTTCCACATCAATATTGATAAATTTGCTTAGGTTGTAGATTTCATATTATGATAATATTTTACAGGTTTGGTAGCAATTGTGACCATACTAAAAGAAGCTTTCTATTTTTTCTAAGTTGTGCTTATGAAAATGTTCCTAATTCCAATTCTAAAATGTAGTCAAATGTTTCTTCAAATGTTGGCATAGTATGTTTTAAAAATTGGCTGATAATCATCACCTTTAATTAGTGATATTTCTGAAAACTTCCTCTCACTTTATTTTTTCTTCTATTTATTTTTGGGTTTCTCCTTGAGACATTATAAATTGTTGACTTACATTTTATATAAAACAATATACACTTTTCAGCATTTTTTAGTATAGAATTACACAGAAAACTTGTAATTGAAAATACTGATGGTCCTGCACAGTGCCTGTCAGGCCTCTTTGGGGTCCAGAAGCAATATATCCACACCTAGTAATGCTGCTTCAGCCCATATAGCAGGTGAGGAGGAAGACAGCCGGCTCAGACTAGAGCCTGGAGCAGGAAAGTGTTGTTTTGTTTATAACGCTACCTAGAGATTTGTATATTTTAGGGGCCACTTCCAACAAGCAGAACTTGTTTTTTTTAAAATGAGTTCCATAGCTCATCTCTTCTCTCTTTTTTTTTTTAAATTAGTTTTATTCTCATTTTTATTGCTTACCTTTGTTCTGTCATTAGAGTATTAATTCGTTTTCTCTATTAGTGAATCTAATACTCAGTTTTTTAAATGTTTTGTACAGTAGTAGAATATTGATTTTAATGTTTATCTGCTTACATGGGATGTTATATGCAATATGTTTTGAAATATAGTGTTCATATTAATATTTTCAAAATAGCCCTTTTCTTTGACCTGAATGTTGCAAGAAGATGTTTTTGTGCTTTTGTTAATTTAAATGCTCAAAAAAATTCTTTCTAAATTGATCTATAAATTCTTAATTGATCATAAATTTATTTTTTATTTTTAAGTGTTTATTTTTGAAAGAGAGAGAGACAGAGCATAAGTAGGGGAGGGACTGAGATAGAGGGAGACACAGAATCTGAAACAGGGCCCAGGCTCTGAGCTGTCAGATGTGGGGCTCGAGCTGGTGAACCACGAGATCATGACCTTGGTGGAAGTCGGACACTTAATTGAGCCACCCAGATGCCCCAAATGTGATAATAATTTTAATTAGGAACTGTTTTTATTTTAATATAAATAAGCCGCCTTTATAATGCTTAGTCTTCCAAGGGCAAGTTCTTCAAAGATGCTGTGTTCAGATTCTCTAAATAGCAGACAGAAACCCAGGTTTGGATCTGGAAGATTTAATGGAGGGAAAGATCTTTATTTATTTATTTTTTAAGATTTTATTTTTAAGTAATCTGTGCACCCAACTAGGGGCTCAAACTTACAGGCCCAAGATCAAGAGTTGTATGCTGTACCAACTGAGCCAGCCAGGCACTGAGGAGAGAAATGCCTTAATTTTTTTTTAATGTTTATTTTTATTTTTGACAGAGAGAGAGAGAGAGAGGGAGAGACAGAGCATGAGCGGGGGAAGGGCAGAGAGAGAGGGAGACACAGAATCAGAAGCAGGCTCCAGGCTCTGAGATGTCAGCACGGAGCCCAACACTGGGCTTGAACCCACAGACCATGAGATCATAACCTGAACTGAAGTCAGACGCTCAACCGACTGAGCCACCCAGGTGCCCCAGAAATGCCTTTAAATATTAGAGAGGAAAAAGCTAGTGATGCTGGAGAGAGCCATTAGTCTGTGAAGCAGGTCTGACATAGTAAAGGAAAGTGAGGTAAGAAATAGCAAAAAAGAAGAAACTCAGTTTGTAACATAGTTGTATGAACACTTGGGGCAAAAAAGGAGTCCTCAAGCCACAGTCACCCACTGGAAGAATTCTACATCTTGCAGGAAGGGCCTGAATTTGTCCCATTACCATGCTCAGTCATCATTCCCTGGAAGTAGGCTAAGGGAAGTGTGGCCTCAGTGAGCATATGATTACAACTCTCAAAAGGTGGCTGCTGGGAGCTTTTCATGGCCATCATATTCCATCATGCCTTTTGTTGCACAGATCTACTTTTTTTATGTAGATTTATGCAGCAGTCCCTTGGTTTCCATGACCTCTCTTTCTGAAAGACACTTAGAAGAGGGAGGCTAACCAAACAGACTATAGCTTTTTTTGCTACATTTAATTTCTGGGTTGCAACTGGAATTTATTCTTTACCTCCTACACTACTCACCCGAAATTCTTCTCATCCTCTGTCATGAACTTGTATTTTGGTAACTTGCTTGGTGTTGTGACCTAAAAATTCATTTCTGATGTGTCTGAGCCCTTGGTAATCAAGGCTTTTTTTTTTTTTTTTTCAAACGAAGTTTGTTGTCTCTGTCCATTTACAGTTACAGTGGGCAATGAGTACACGAAATACTAGAATGGATCACCTGGGTGTCATGTACATTCCTTTCTGCTGTCATTGTGTTAAGGCTGCCATGATGGTGATTTCTCCTCTCATCTATTGGCCCATGGCACAAGAGGTCCAAAGAGATCTTTGCAATATTCCACTGTAAGAGTGTACCTCTTTTAGAGGCCAAGACTTCCAATCTTTCAAGGCCCACAGTTGTGGGAACAGGAAGCACAAAATCCCTCAATAAATAATTAGGAATGAATGTAAGTAGGGCCTTCTCTGCTTCTACCACTTGTTTTCTCAAACCATGCATCATTTTTTTCATCATTTTTTTTTGAAGATAAAGCACCATATAAATGTCTTTAACGTTATATTGTATTCTAAAGGATGGCAACCTATTCTTGAGAATTCTTCTTTTAAGATGAACTTCACTTGTGCCTTTAGAAGGCTCTTCTTGGGGTGCCTGGGTGCCTCAGTGGGTTAAGCATCTGACTCTTGATTTCGGCTCAGGTCATGATCCCTGGGTTGTGCAATCAAGACCCACCGTCAGGCCCTGCATGCTCAGGAGCCTGCTTGGGATTCTCTCTCTCTCTCTCTCTCTCTCTCTCTCTGCCCTTCCCCCACTCATGCATGCATGCTCTCTAACTCTCAAAATATTGAAAAAAAAAGCTCTTCCTATATTAAGCTGACTGCTTCTGGATGGCACAATATATACTACATAAATTTCACATATGAATGTCTCTGGAACTCTGTGTCTCTATCAGTTCCTCAGTCTTTTGATCTGCTTTGTGTGGTTTCACTACTGGAGTTAAGAGGCCTCATACATAGCTTATAACTGTTAATGTACCTTAATAGGCATCAATACAATGTTAAGAGTAACCAGTGAATTACATTGTCCTTGTAGTCACAGTACCCGCTGTGTCTTTCAAAAATGCCTGAAATATCACACCTGGTATTTACCTATTTTAAGATGTTTTCTCAGGTCACCCTGGGACATGCTAGTTAATTTTTTTTCAATTTAGCAACCACCTTTTACTAGGGACACTCAGTGGCTTTATACTTTGAGAATGGCGTCTTCTTGTCTGCCCGGTTACATTAAGTGAGCCAGTCCAAAATCCCTATCCTGTTGTCTGTTTCCTTAGATAATGCTTGGATTTTCTGAGAAGCAGGAAATTGAAATTATATCTGCAAGGTATGTATGTATGTATGTGTGTATATATATATATATATATATATATATATATATGGAAACAACTGTGAAGGGCAATTATCAGGAAACTAAGGGAGATAGAGATAGCTTTCATGTACCATTTAGTTTTCCTATCAGTGAAGGAGAGAGGGAGGGAAGGGTACTGCCTAGGAAGAGAGGCCGACAGCAACACAGTTCCAAAGAAGTTTCCCTCCCCAGGCTGAAGGGGACTCCTTGAATCAAAATCTGCAGTTGGAGGAGTCTCATGTCACACAGGAATAAAACTGCCTGCATTAGGGCCACAGGTGTGCTTATTCACTGGGGGGAGAAGCCTTTGGAAGGGTGACCATGGTGTAATGTAGCGACAGAAAGGCAGTAGTTGAGAAGGTCAATCAATTCTGCTCTCTGTGCCAGTAGATATGAAAGGCATATTTTCATGGCTTCCATAGATACTGCCTAACATTCAATGAAAATTTATTTAAATTAAAGTGTCCCCCATTCTTTCAGAGCCTAATTCTCTCCAGATAAAGATACTTTGGGGATGCCCTGTTAGCTTTTCTCTACATATTTTCTGCTTTCTTTTTGTTTGTTTCAAGTTTTTATTTAAATTTGAGTTAGTTAACATATAGTGTAATATTGGTTTTTGGAGCATTTTCTCCTTTTCTGCTTTCTGTTGAAACAAGTTTGAGATTCTTCTTTATGATTTTTTAAAATCTTGACTTAACAGGGCAAACTCCCTAGGAGCCTGGGGTAGGAAGTTCTGGCCTCTTCTGTTTTTACATTTATATGAATAGAGTTCTTTTCTTTTTTCTTTTCTTTTCCTTTCTTTTCTTTTTCTTTTCTTTATCACTTAGTTATGGCTTTGAAAAGAAAGTTAAAGGGCATGCTCATATTTTTATCTTCCTCAGAAGTTTCCCTCTTTCCTGTTGAATCAACCAGCTTATTCAATTTATGTGTCTAACTGGATGATGGATCTTGTTCTTGTCCACATCCTTCTAATGGGAAATGAATGAGGTCTTTGAACTGAGAAATTGATTTATTTTGGGTAAAGTATCTGCTTTGTGATAGGCAAAATGGTTGAATAGATAAATGAACAAATGCAGTCTGAATGAATATTGTTTTGCAAAAAGATAGCGTAAGAGTGTGGATTCGACTAAATCCAGTAAAGACATCCTTCCATGTTTTTCACAATTAAGTGTTTCTGAAAGATTACTTGTGCATATATGGATTAATTAATTAAATTTGGAGTTATCTTTTTTAGAAAGTTATAATCAAATTAAATTCTTGGAATATTAATTCATCTTTTAAAAAGCATATTGTATATCCCTGCATTAAAAAGATCCCATTAAAGGACACAGAGAAGTCATTTTATCCTGAAGCCCTTGGAACTGAAATAGTAACAAAAAGTATGAATTTTTTTAAAAAGTTCATGCATATTTTTGTAATGATATTTAGGTTAAAGCATGCTAACATATAGTCACTGGCAAATATTTTTATTTTTATTTTTTATTTTTTATTTATTTTTTAACGTTTATTTGTTTTTGAGACAGAGAGAGACAGAGCATGAAGGGGGGAGGGGCAGAGAGAGAGGGAGACACAGAATCTGAAACAGGCTCCAGGCTCTGAGCTGTCAGCACAGAGCCCAACGCGGGGCTCGAACCCACGGACCATGAGATCATGACCTGAGCCGAAGTCGACGCTTAACCGACCAAGCCACCCAGGCGCCCCACTGGCAAATATTTTTAAGTAAAACCAAGGAATTTTTATTAAAAATGGATCTATAGATTGGTGTTTTCCCCATATTTATAATCCAATGTGGTGTCAATGATTGTTATTTTCTTTAATTAAGTGAAGTGAGAAATTAGAGAAGAAGTAAGACAAAACCAAAAATTAAAAAAAAATAATCAAATCATCATAAAATTTGAATACATACTTTAAAAAATATTTATCATTTCCTCCAGTATTTTAGAGTTGTTTTAACCATAGCTAATTTAACAGCAGTTTTATTTTTTATTTTATTTTTTTTAAATTTTTTTCACATTTATTCATTTTTGAGAGACAGAGAGAGACAGAGCATGAGCAGGGAAGGGGCAGAGAGAGAGGGAGACACAGAATTTGAAGCAGGCTCAGGGCTCTGAGCTGTCGGCACAGAGTCCGATGCGGGGCCCAAACTAACGAACTGCAAGATCATGACCTGAGCCCAAGTCGGACGCTCAACCGACTGAGCCCCCCAGGCGCCACTAGCAGTTTTAGATTAATTTCCTTTCACTGAGTCTTTTCAAACCACTAGACATTGTTTTCATGTAAATAAACACCCACGCACATACACATGCACACACACGCACAAACACACAGTTTCTTTGGCCCATAGATATCAGCAAATGATGTAACACTTAATTAAATCACCTAATACCTTTCACAGTTTAAACTGGAATGAGTCAGTTGAGAATAACCTCAATGGACTCTTGGTAGGCACTCAACTGATGGTTACTACAAGTGCCAAGGTTTCTTTGTAAGTAATCCAATAGTCATTTATGTTCAAAAGACAAGCTTATTAGGAAATATATTACAGAGAAGATAAAACAAATAGGTTGGAATCGAGCAAGTAGCTTAATTAGTAGGTAATTAGGAGAACTTGCACTATGCATGCAATTTCTACATTTCCGGGATTTTATTTTTGTGGTTTATTTATAAACATTATGACAATGTGCTACATCAACATACTCCGCAAAGAAAATGTGTAATATTATCTAGAAACACTTAAATAAATAAGTTATTTAATTTCCATATGCTTGGTAGTGAAATTATGTAACCATTAAATACAGTTTACTAGGAACTTTCAGCTATAACTATACTAAACGGTTATATAATTATTCTTAATGACAAAAGAGATGAATAAACATAGATGAAAGTAAGTGATATTCTTAGAAATTATTCACATATGTTTAGTAGCTGATTTCAAAATTTAAGGTATATCATAATTAATTTTAATAATTATGTGCTTAGAAGGTAAATTAAAAAGTCAACAATAGGGGCTGCCTGAGTGGCTCAGTCAGTTAAGGGTCTGACTCTTGATTTCAGCTCAGGTCATGATCCCACAGTTCATGAGTCCTGGGTTGGGCTCTGTGCTGACAGCACAGAGCCTGCTTGAGATTTTCCCTCTCTCTCTCTCTCTCTCTCTCTGTCTCTAAATAAATAAATGAATAAATACATAAATAAACATTAGAAAATAAAATAAAATATAACTTTGTCTTTAAAACGTCAACATAAGGGGCACCTGGATGGCTCAGTCAGTTAAGCATCCGACTTCAGCTCAGGTCATGATCTCACCGTCCGTGGGTTTGGGCCCGCCTAGGGCTCTGTGCTGACAGCTCGGAGCCTGGAGCCTGTTTTGGATTCTGTGTCTCCCTTTCTCTCTGCCCCTCCCCTGCATACGCTCTGTCTCTCTGTCTCTGAAAAATGGATAAACCTTAAAAAAAATTTTTAAATGGGGGCGCCTGGGTGGTTCAGTCGGTTAAGCGTCCGACTTCCGCTCTGGTCAAGATCTCTGCTGGGGTCATGATCTTGCGGTCTGTGAGTTCGAGCTCCCGTGGGGCTCTGTGCTGACAGCTCAGAGCCTGGAGCCTGCTTCGGATTCTGTGTCTCGCTGTCTCTCTGTCCCTCCCCTGCTCATGCTCTGTCTGACCTCTGTCTCAAAAATAAATAAAACATTAAAAAATTAAAAAAAAATTAAAAACGTCAACATAAAACATTACAGTTAGAGAAAACAGTTGGCCCTTGAACAGCATGGGTTTGAATTTGCACTGTCCACCTATAAATGGATATTTTTCAATCAATACAATATAGTACTGTAAATGTATTTTCTCTTTGTTATGATTTTCTTAATAATGTTTCCTTTTCTCTAGCTTACTTTATTGTAAGAATACTGTATATAATACATGTAATAAACAAAATATGTGTTAACTGTACTGTTCAAGGATCAACTATACTTGAATTTTGCATATGCTAGTGAAAATTTGGCTTTAAACTGATTAAGAATACTGTACCATTTTTCACTTATGTCTTCCTATGTTTAGTCTCAGCCTCTTCTGTGGTCAAATAGGTCTATTGTCAAAGCTCCAGTTCAGATATCTCAATATTATCAGCTTCTTAATAATCTGAGTAACTAGCAAATAGAATATCTTACTGAATGGAAATAATTTGGGCTACTTTCTGAATAATCTGATCTCTGTAATCAAATTCTAGATATCAAGGTATTTTTTTCCCCATGGGGATTTTCCCCTGTGGACTTCTTGCAGTGACTTTAATAAAGGAGTTTATTTTTTTTTAAACATGGAAAAGCAAGTTTCCTTTTCTCTTTTATGAAATAAATGTTCATTAATTCCTAAAGAACCATTTCATTGACATTTGAACCTTAAATTGTTTCTAAGTGTCATTTGTATTCATTAAATGTATCCATGTAAGTACTTCAGTTTCCACAAGTCCCCATGATTATAATTCTGCTTAGTACTCTCATGTGAAACAACATACATATATCAATAATTAAAACTTTAAGTTCAAGCTTTTTATGGGTTTATATATTCATGAAAATAATTTTTCAAATTCACCAATGCCTCAGTGTTTATGAACAATATGACCCAAAAATGAACAGGAAAATTGTAAATTCACTTCATGATCCAATTTCATCACAACTTTGTTGCCTTTGTAACCACTCTTTTAGCCCTAAAATGAGGATGCTCAACATACTGGGCATAAGCAAATCTATTAAAATTATTCCATGTGATGTCACGGTGCCCTTTTCTGGACCTGGGCTACCGATTCTGCCAAGAGTTTTAGAAAGCTGCTTCAACTTTATTACTATGCCATTGTAGATGCTTAACCTGTGCGCCTCACTTTCTTCTTGTACCAACTTCCTTGTGGACTAAGAAGCCATTAACAGTGGAGGTAGAAAGCTGTGTTCATCTTATGAAATTATTTCTGAACTAGCTTCACAAAAACTCTAAAAGCACTCTTCCTTTTTTAAGGAATATTAGTTTCTTTCTTTCCTTCTTCCCTTTCTTCTTTCTTTCTTTCTTTCTTTCTTTCCCTCCTGTCTCTTTTTTCCTTTGCTTTTCTTTCATTTATTTTTTTTTGTTTTCTTCTTTCCTTCCTTTCTTTTCCTTCCTTTTCTTCCTTTCTTCCTTTCCTTTCCTTTCCTTTCCTTTCCTTTCCTTTCCTTTCCTTCCTTCCTCTTTCTTTTCTCTTTTCTTTTCTTTTCTTTTCTTTTCTTTTCTTTTCTTTTCTTTCTTTCTCCTGATAACATCTTACTGAAAACCTCTTTTCTGACAGGTACAAAAATGTAATACCAGCAACTCATATATAGGAGGCAGTAAAATTTGACATTTAAAAACTATGGTTCTGGGGGCGCCTGGGTGGCGCAGTCGGTTAAGCGTCCGACTTCAGCCAGGTCACGATCTCGCGGTCCGGGAGTTCGAGCCCCACGTCAGGCTCTGGGCTGATGGCTCAGAGCCTGGAGCCAGTTTCCAATTCTGTGTCTCCCTCTCTCTCTGCCCCTCCCCCCTTCATGCTCTGCCTCTCTCTGTCCCAAAAATAAATAAACGTTGAAAAAAAAAAATTAAAAAAAAAAAAAAACTATGGTTCTGAATATGGTATTTTATGACTTTGAAGTACTACATGTTACCAAATTCAGGATGCTTTTACATGGAAAGTCAAGAAAACCCATAGAAAAAGTATTCATAATTGTCCCCTCTATAAAAGACATTCATAATCTACTTTTTTAGCAGAATATTTTCTGGACAAAAAAATTATATTTTTTACAATGCAACAGGTTAGTCATTCACTCAGATATGAAAAGCAGATTATGCAGGCTTTCCCAAGTTGAAGTACAAACACTCTGTTAAGAAAATAAATGGTCACATAGTACACTAAATATGGGATAAAACTCTTCACATATAGCTGACCCAAAGGGTAAATGACCAACCAATGCCCAAAATACATGTTTTTCCACATATATATATATATATATACATATACATATATATGTATACATATACATATATATATATACATATACATATATATATATAATTTTTTTTTAATTTTTTTTTTTTTTGAGAGAGAGAGAGTGTGAGCGGAACATGGGCAGAGAAAGAGGGAGAGAGCGAATCCTAAGTAGGATCTGTGCAGTCAGTGAGGAACCCGACTCAGGGCTCATTCCTACAAACCATGAGACATGACCTGGGCCAAAACCAAGTTTTAGACACTAAACGGACTGAGCCATCCAGGCACCCCCCAAATATGTGTTTTCATATTGTTCTCCCTGAGTACACCCTAATAGTCAACCATCGTGAACTTACTGTCTATAACATGCTTTAGAGACTACCATTTTACCTTTTCCTGTTCATTACTCCTTCCAATCTGAGTAAACTGTAGGGGACAAAGAGACTAAAGGTTTACCTGGAACTGTTGTCCACCCTCCTTCACTGTAGAACCTAAACTTGGAACCATCCTTTATTCCCACAGTCCTTTTCCCCAAGGCTAAACAAAGGTGACTTTACTGATAGAAAATGTGCTCTCCACTAGGCCCTAATACTGGTTCTGGGCTTTTGCTATTGACTAAGGGGTTGTGGATGGAACTTGGACTTAAGGACAAACATATTCTTTTTAGTGAGGGAAGGGGGAAGAGAATGGAGTGTGCTGGGCGCCTGCCCTTGTACTTTTGACCCTGCAAATGCAGATGTACTAGGTGGGCCTAATCTCCCTTACTAGTTTTGTAAACCTCTTGAAGGACAGAAAACAAAAACAAACAAAAGAAAAGAAAAGAAAAAGAAAACCAAGACTTATGATTTTTTTTAATTTTTAAAAGTAAGCTTTCTACAACTTGAACTAGAAAACTTATCATTCCTGGGCAAGATCTGTCCTGTAGACTTTTTGTGTTAGGTTGACGTACTTTTTCAATTTTATTTGGAATAAATATTTACTATTTGGGAAATTGTACACAATAATCTGGCTTCTCAGGAAAAAAGTAAATCTGAAAAACACTAGACCCAGCACATTCCCAAATGGTGTCTATAAAGAGCAGTTATTTTTTTTTTCTCATCCCAATAGACATTGTGTTGTTTGTCCAGTCTGTCATCATCCAGAGAGTCTCATGTTTTCTCTTAACAACAATTTCAGTGTTGTCAGTCACCTGTCTGGCTTCTAAGGGCATATGACTATGTCATGCAATAAACATGCATGAAATGAATGAGTAATTAAGACATATAAGATAGTGTTAGGTCAGAACTAAAATTATTAAATTATAATAATTTAATAATTAAATTACTTCATTTAATTAAAATTCATAGGCTATCTTAAAATTCTGACCATCTTAGAATTACTTTTAAAACTCTCCTGTGAAGAGGCATTGATTTTCACAAATGAACTAGCAGTAACTCTATGTAAGAAGTTTAATCTAATTCTTAAATTTTGTGACAAAATTATCCATCGGATCATTAGTCTTAAACAACTCCTCAATGTTAAATGCTCCTATCTGAGGTTCCTAATCAGATAATCTTTGAAAGAGAAACCTTTGAAAATGTCTGCTTTGTATCTTAAATCAGATCCCTCTACTTTGAATTTCCTAGTTCTCTAAAAGAGAACTTTATGGCATGATGTCATAAATACGTTTTTCCTTTTAAAAATATCTCTTTATCCCATTGGATTACACATTTTATTGTTAATATCTTTCTTTTCAGAGCCAAATGCTAGTTAATTTATGACAGAGTCATATGCTAGGCACTTTGTTTTGTATGACTTTATATGTCATATTTCAGTTATTAAGGTGCCTTTGGATGTGCTATGTGATATTTCTTATTACAAATGAAATAGTCTACTTTTAGATCACATCTTTTATTTGAAGATGTAATTTTCTAAGAGTGCTATAAAATATGCAATCGTTCTTTAAGGATAGCATTTGTATTATAGTGGTGACTACCAGATAGGAAAGGAAGTGATGCAAAGGGGAGATATTTCAAAATAAATAATAAAGTCATTTTGTTCCATGTGTGCTAAGATAAAAGCAAAGAGGATGCCTCATTTTTATAACTGAAGTTAAACCACTTGTCTCTTATGAACTCCTCTAAAGTCCATTCCCAATGCCATCAATATACTGATTTCAAATATACTACTGATTTCAGAAGGAAACATCATATTCTAGTTGAATTATAATTGGAGAAGGTAGGCTAAATAGAATTAAAGGCCTATATCTACACATAAGCTGTATTCAGATATCTTGTAAAACCCCAGCTATGCATCATCAGTGGTTGGGTCCCACAATATTAGATTTGAAAGCTATTCATTGCTTATATATGGTAATATTTCATGAAACTCTTCTGTATTCTAAGTAGAAAATTTGCTTAATGTGGACAATCCTAAAAATCTCAACGTGCCTCTTCCCATTATGTATTTCCTTTGTCTGTCTAACTGTAGCATTCCCCTCCTGCCTGGACAGCTGTGGAATAAGCCTGTGCTAATAGCACATTTTCTTGGTTGGGAGCTTCATGCTGCATTGAAGGCACAGCCTGTCAGTGGGTCTCCCCAAAGATACGAGGATGCTATTGATCTGGTTTTCCTTCATGTTATCTTTCAATTCTTGATTTGACTTGACTTCTAGTGAATCAGTTAAAAGCTCACTGCTGAGGCATGAGAATTCAGTGACAGCTTTCAGTGCTGTACCCCTTATGAAGAGATTTGGCTGCATGTAAGATACGGTTTAGTTGTCAGGCCTTAGCATGCAGCTGACATCTTAAAATGATCCATAATCTGTTACAGGATTACTCATGTGGGAGATCCTACATGGACTGTACAGCCTGTTGGGATGTCAGTGTCAATACTGTATTCTGTACATAGGTATCTGACAATAAATGGCCTTGTGATTTAGGGGACAAGGCCTAGAAAAATGACACATTCAGAGAGCAAAATAGCTATAAAAATTAGTCTAAAACAAATGACATAACCATCTGCAGACATGCCTTTTCCAGAGAGGTAGTTTACAAATATATTGTGTAGAAGACTTAATGACATACTTAGTTACCATTGTAAATTAAATTTGGAATATAGAGGAAGATATAATCTAATTACAATTTGTGTGTTTGAATAAAGATGTGCAAATATACTATTACAAAGGTATGGTGGGATAAATGGAACTTATTTTTGTGGTTTCCTAGGTATAACTCTAGGAGATATAAAATATTTTCAGAGATTCCAATGGCTAGCTATTTAAACTCAACAGAATACTGTTCTGAATTAGTTCAAATAACAGAAATTCGTGTTATGTAGCTTGGGAGATATTGGGATATACTACTAACAATGCAAGGTCTTTGGTGTTATCTAGGCAGTAACTAGGGCTGCTTCTAAGTCTGCTAGGTAACTGAGGCTTCAGCAACATTTGTGCATGTCTCTATATATAAACAATTAAATTTAAAACTATGTTGCAAAATCCATAAGACTACATCAGCTATAGTAATCTGTCCATGAAGATTCACCATAATGGTAAGAAAAGAGGCTCTTATGTACTTATCAGCCAACTAGTACACGTGAAGAGTCTTCTTAGTGCCCATGTACCATCTTTACCCTCTTTTCTCTATTGTCAACTGTGCTATACTTAGTTAATTTCGTGTCTCTTGCAAGATTGCTGTTTCCAATCATGTCATGATTCTTCAGGACCTATTGTATTTAAACAGTATAGATTTGGGGCACCGGGGTGGCTCACTCAGGTAAGCACCTGACTCTTGGTTTCAGATCATGGCATGACTTTGTGGTTCCTGAGTACGACCCCACATGGGGCTCTGCACTGAGTGTGGAACCTGCTTGGGATTCTCTCTCCCTCTCTCTCTGCCTCTCCCCCAATTAAGCTCTCTCTTGCTCTCTCACTCTCAAAACAAATAAACTTCAAAAATAAATAAACAAAAAAGCCGCATAGATTTGCTAATGTTACTTATGTCATTACTCATTTTGTCTCCCCAGAAGATATGCTTAAGTCCTAGTCATTGATGAATGTGACCTTATTTCAAAATAGTCTTTATAAATATCCAAACTAAGATAAAGTCATGCTGGATTAAGGTGACTCTAATTTAATGACTTGTGTCCTTATAAGAATAGGAGAATTTGGCCAAAAACACAGTGGAAAGGTCCGTGTAAAAATGGAAGTAGAGACTGGAGTAATATGTCTACAAACCAAGGAATTCCAAGGAGCCAGCAACAACCAGTAGCTAATAAAGAGGTTTGGAACTAATTCTCCCTCTGAGACTCCAGAAGAAACCGACCCTGTTAACACCTGAATTTGGAACTTCTGGCCTCCAGAAAGAAGTATGAGAGAATAAATTCCTGTTGTTTGAAACCACACACTTTGGGGTAATTTGTTATGGCAGGCCTAGCTCCATCATCTAACAGGTCACGCATGGATACTGGCTTTCAATGATCCTCTTAAAGATTACCACTGTGATTCATTAATGATGACAGCAAATGTAAGTCTTATCCAGAGTATACAGGAAACAGTGGGTAATTCATGTTTTGTCATGTTAAATTTACAATTTGGAATTTTATAGCAAAAATATAGAACAGCACATCTTCCAACCGGGTCTTCTCTTGAACTCTCATAATCATTCCTATAAGTTGATCTCTCTCAATATTGCTGGTACCCCTGACTTTCTTTAGTGAGGATATTAGGCAAAGGACCTGTCGATGAAATATGAAGTTAAGTCCAAATTGCAAAAGGAATGTCATTTTCTTTTTTACCATGGCTTAAGACTAACCCAGGAGAACACAATGTCACCACATCAATTGGAGGCAATGGAGGCTATCAGTTGGAAGGACCCTTGAGTGTTGCAGAGTAACAATTGCAAAAGCTCTTGCAGAAGATACACATAGTCACCCCTGCACGACTGAAAAATATGTGATACAGAATCTGCAGAAGTATGGGGTGAATAAGTGCCAAAAATAGGGGCTGCACAGGATAAAAGATATGTTTATCCACAGGAGTATTAAACTAAAAGTGACCCAGGTCTTTGGTAAATAGCAAGACCTTTATACCTCCCAGGTCTAAGGTAGGTACCAAAAGTAATATTGTAAGAAATGTTTGTTTGTTGTCAATATTACCTAGTGTTCATTTACCCTCTTCTTGATTCTAACAGATAGCATAGTGCTCAAATGTCTACTGGAGACTGTACTCTCAGCTCTAGGGTTGCAACTTGTTGGTCTAAGGATAAACCAACTCCAGGAAATTGCTTCTATCATGCAATACTATATATTTTTAGCCAGTTTTCTTTTTTTTTAATTTTCTTTTTTATTTTTTAAAATTTACATCCAAATTAGTTAGCATATAGTGCAACAATGATTTCAGGAGTAGATTCCTTAGTGCCCCTTACCCATTTAGCTCATCACCCCTCCCACAACCACTCCAATAAACCTCAGTTTGTTCTCCATATTTATGAATCTCTTCTGTTTTGTCCCCCTCCCTGTTTTATATTACTTTTCTTTCCCTTCCCTTATGTTCATCTGTTTTGTCTCTCAAAGTCCTCATATGGGTGATGTCATATGATTTTTGTCTTTCTCTGACTGACTAATTTCACTTAGCATAATACCCTACAGTTCCATCCACGTAGTTGCAAATGGCAAGATTTCATTCTTTTTGATTGATGACTAATAATACTGCATCGTATATATATACCATATCTTCTTTATCCATTCATCCATCGATGGACATTTGGGCTCTTTACATACTTTGGCTATTGTTGATAGTGCTGCTACAAACATGGGGGTGCATGTGTCCCTTCGAAACAGCACACCTGTATCCCGTGGATAAATGCCTAGTAGTACAATTGCTGAGCCATAGGGTAGTTCTATTTTCAGTTTTTTGAGGAGCTTCCATACTTTTTTCCAGAGTGGCTGCACCAGCTTGCATTATCACCAACAATGCAAAAAAGAACCTCTTTCTCCACATCTTCACCAACATCGGTTGATGCCTGGGTTGTTAACATTAGCCATTCTGACAGGTGTAATGTGGTATCTCATTGTGGTTTTGATTTGTATTTCCCTGATGATAAGTGATGTTGAACATTTTTTCACATGTCAGTTGGCCATCTGGATGTCTTCCTAGGAGAAGTGTCTATTCATGCCTTTTGCCCATTTCTTCACTGGATTATTTGTGTTTTGGGTGTTGAGTTTGGTAAGTTCTTTATAGATTTTGGAAACTAACCCTTTATCTGATATGTCATTTGCAAATATCTTCTTCCATTCTGTCGGTTGCCTTTTAGTTTTGCTGATTGTTTCCTTCGCTGTGGAGAAGGTTTTTATTTTGATGAGGTCCCAGTAGTTCATTTTTGCTTTCGTTTCCCTTGCTTCCGGAGATGTGTTGAGTAAGAAGTTGCTGCAGGCAAGATCAAAGAGGTTTTTGCCTGCTTTCTCCTCGAGGATTTTGATGGCTTCCTGTCTTACATTGAGCTCTTTCCTCCATTTTGAGTTTATTTTTGTGTCTGGTGTAAAAAAAGGGTCCAGGTTCATTCTTCTGCATGTCGCTGTCCAGTTTTCCCAGCACCACTTGCTGAAGAGACTGTCTTTATTCCATTGGATAGTCTTTCCTGCTTTGCCAAAGATTCTTTGGCCATACATTTGTGGGTCCATGTCTGGGTTCTCTATTCTGTTCCATTGATCTGAGTGTCTGTTCTTGTGCCAGTACCATACTGTGTTGATGATTCCAGCTTTGTAGTATAGCTTGAAGTCTGGGATTGTGATGCCTCCCGCTTTGGTTTTCTTTTTCAAGATTGATTTGGCTATTCGGGGTCTTTTCTGGTTCCATACAAATTTTAGGATTATTTGTTCTAGCCCTGTGAGAATGCTGGTGTTACTTTGATAGGGATTGCATTGAATATGTAGATTGTTTTGGGTAGTGTCGACATTTTAACAGTATTTGTTCTTCCTATCCAGGAGCATGGAATCTTTTTCCACTTTTTTTTTTTGTGTGTTCTCTTCAATTTCTTTCATAAGCTTTCTATAATTTTCAGCATTTAGATTTTTCACCTCTTTGGTTAGATTTATTCCCAGGTATTTTATCATTTTTCTTTTGTGCAAGTGTAAGTGGGATGGATTCCTTGATTTTTCTTTCTGTCACTTTATTGTTGGTGTATAGGAATGCAATTGATTTCTGTGCGTTGATTTTATATCCGGCAACTCTGCTGAATTCATGAATCAATTCTAGCAGTTTTTTGGTGGAATCTTTATGGTTTTCCATATAGAGTATCATGTCATCTGTAAAGAATGAACGTTTGACTTTCTCCTGGCCAATTTGGATGCTTTTTATTTCTTTGTGTTTTCTGATTGCAAAGGCTAAGACTTCCAATACTATCTTGAATAACAGTGGTGAGAGTGGACATCCCTGTCTTGTTCCTGACCTTATGGGGAAAGCTTTCAATTTTTCCCCATTGAGGAGGATATTAGTATTGGGTTGCTTATACATGGCTTTTATGATCTCGAGGTATGCTCCTTTCTCCCTACTTTCTTGAGGGTTTTTATCAAGAAAGGATACTGTATTTTGTAAAATGCTTTCTCTGCATCTATTGAGAGGACCATATGGTTCTTGTCCTTTCTTTTCTTGATGTGATGAATCACATTGATTGTTTTGCAGATATTGAACCAGCCCTGCATCCCAGGTATAAATCCTACTTGGTCGTGGTGAATAATTTTTTTTTAATGTATTGTTGGATCCAGTTGGCTAATACCTTGTTGAGTATTTTTGCATCCATGTTCATCAGGGAAATTGATCTATAGTTCTCCTTTTTAGTGGGGTCTTTGTCTGGTTTTGAATCAAGGTAATGCTTGCTTCATAGAGAGAGTTTGGAAGTTTTCCTTCCATTTCTATTTTTTGGAACACCTTCAAGAGAATAAGTGTTAATTCTTCCTTAAATGTTTGGTACCATTGCTCTGGAAAGCCTTCTAGCCCTGGACTCTTGTTTTATGGCCGATTTTTGATTACTAATTCTATTTCCTTACTGATTATGGGTCTGTTCAAATAATCTGTTTCTTCCTGTTTCAGTTTTGGTAGGGTTTATATTTCTAGGAATTTGTCCATTCCTTCCAGATTGTCCATTTTATTGGCATATAATTGCTCATAATATTCTCTTATTATTGTTTTTATTTCTGCTGTGTTGGTTGTGATCTCTCCTCTTTCATACTTGATTTTATTTATTTGGGTCCTTTCCTTTTTCTTCTTGATCAAACTGGCTAGTGGTTTCCCAATTTTGTTAATTCACTCAAAGAACAAGCTTTGGTTCCATTGATCTGCTCTACTGTTTTTTTCGGTTTTGATAGCATTAATTTCTGCTCTGATCTTTATTATTTCCTGTCGTCTGCTGGTTTTGGGTTTAATTTGCTGTTCTTTTTCCAGCTCCTTAAGTCATAAGGTTAGGTTGTGTATCTGAGATCTTTCTTCCTTTTTTAGGAAGGCCTGGATTGCTATACACTTTCCTCTTTTGACTGCCTTTGCTGCATCCCAGATATTTTGGTTTGTGGTGTTATCAGTTTCATTGACTTCCATATACATTTAATTTCCTCTTTAACTGCTTGGTTACGCCATTCATTCTTTAGTAGGATGTTTTTCAGTCTCCAAATATTTGTTACCTTTTCAAATTTTTTCTGGTGGTTGATTTTGAGTTTCACAGCATTGTGGTCTGAAAATATGCACTGTATGATCACCATCTTTTTGTACTTACATAGGCCTGATTTGTGTCCCAGTATATGGTTTATTCTGGAGAATGTTCCAGGTGCACTGGAGAAGAATGTATATTCTAGTGCTTTAGGATGAAATGTTCTGAATATATCTGTGAAGTCCGTCTGGTCCAGTGTGTCATTCAAAGGCATTGTTTCCTTGTTGATTTTCTGTTTAGATGATCTGTCCATTGCTGTGAGTTGGGTGTTGAAGTCTCCTACTATTATGGTATTGCTATCGATGAGTTTCTTTATGTTTGTGATTAATTGATTTATATATTTGGGTACTCCCACATTTGGCACATAAATGTTTACAATTGTTAGGTCTTCTTGGTGGAAAGACCCCTTGATTATGATATAATGCCCTTCTGTATCTCTTTATACAGTCTTTATTTTAAAGTCTAGAATGTCTGATGTAAGAATGGCTATTCAGACTTTCTTTTGTTGACCATTAGTATGATGGATGGTCCTCCATCCCCTTTCTTTAAAACTTATGGTGTCTTTAGGTCTAAAGTGGGTCTCTAATAAACAGCATATAGATGGATCTTATTTTCTTATCCATTCTGTTACCCTATGTCTTCTGATTGGAGCATTGAGTTCATTGATTTTAAAGTGAGTACTGAAAGATATGAATTTATTAACATTATGATGCTTATAGAGTTGGAGTTCCTGGTGGTGTTCTCTGGTCCTTTCTAATCTTTTGTTGCTTTTGGTATTTATTTATTTACATATATATATATATATATATTTTTTTTTTTTCCCATCTTTTCTCCCCTCAGAGAGTCCCCCTTAAAATTTCTTCTGTGGCTGGTCTGGTTTAGTGGTCACAAACTCCTATGATTTTTGTTTGTCTGAGAAACTTTTAATCTCTCTTTCTATTTTGAATGACAGCCTCACTGGATAAAGAATTTTTGGATGCATATTTTTCTGATTCACCACACTGAATATATCCTGCCTCTCTTTTCTGGGCTGCCAAGTTTCCGTGGATAGGTCTCGTATAAAACTGATGTGTCTTCCCTTATAGGTTAGGGAATTTTTTTCCCTTGCTACTTTCATGATCCTCTCCTTTCCTAAGTATTTTGTGAATTTGACTATGATATGCCTTGTTGATGGTTGTTTTTTGTTGAATCTAATGGGAGTTCTCTGTGCTTCCTGGATTTTGATGTCTGTTTCTGTCCCCAGGTTAGGAAAGTTTTCCACTATGTTTTTTTTTCACGTAACCCTTCTACCCCTATTTCTGTCTCTTCCTCTTCTGGGACCCCCATGATTCTGATGTTGTCCCTTTTTAATGAGTCAATGATTTCTTTAATTCTTAAATCATGCCCTTTTGCCTTCATCTCCTTTTTTTTTCTGCTTCATTATTCTCTGTAAGTTTGTCCTCTATATCGGTGATTCTCTGTTCTGCCTCATCTATCCTTGCTGCTGCTGCATCCATCCGTGATTGCAGGTCAGTTATAACATTTTAAATCTCATTCTGGCTATTTTTTACTTCTTTTATCTCTGCATAAAGGGGTTCTAATCTATTTTCTACTCCAGCTAGTTTTCTATTTATCTTGATTCTAAATTCCAGTTCATATGTCTTGCTTGTATCTGTGTTGGTTAAATCCCTGGCTGTCGTTTCTTCATGCACTTCCTTTTGGGATGAATTCCTTTGTTTTGCCGTTTTGAAGGGAGAAAAGGAAGTAATGAGATAGAAAAATTAAAATTAATAAAAATTAAGTAAAAAATATTAAAATTAAAAAATTAAAAAAATACACACAGAAAAATATCGAATAAATGGTGCTAGATCCTAGGTGTGTTTTGTCTGGGTGTTGAAAGTGGTTTGACAGATTAGGGAAAAAGGGGGGGAGAAAAAAAAAGGAAATCATTTGAGAATTTGAAAAAAATGAATACATTGAAGTAGACTAAAATGAGATGAGGGGAGAAAAATAGAATTTGAGAAAAATATACACAAAAGTAAAGAATATGGTAGAAAAAATAAAGAAAATATTTTTAATAAAAATTAAAAATTAACATGATTTTTTTCTTTTTCTTTATTCAAGAAAAAAAGACATTAGGGGCGCCTGGGTGGCGCAGTCGGTTAAGCGTCCGACTTCAGCCAGGTCACGATCTCGCGGTCCGTGAGTTCGAGCCCCGCGTCGGGCTCTGGGCTGATGGCTCAGAGCCTGGAGCCTGTTTCCGATTCTGTGTCTCCCTCTCTCTCTGCCCCTCCCCGTTCATGCTCTGTCTCTCTCTGTCCCAAAAATAAATAAACGTTGAAAAAAAAATTAAAAAAAAAAAAAGAAAAAAAGACATGAAAAACAGAAAAAATAAAAAGAAATAAATAAAAAGGAAATCTTTTGAAAATTTGAAAAAGTGAATACACTGTAGTAGACTAAAATAAAATGATGGATGTAAAATAGAATTTGAAAAAATTTACATAAAAGCAAAAAAATGCAGTAAAAAATTACAGAAATATTTTTAATAGAAATTGAAAGTAAAAATGAAGTTTTTCTCTTTCTGCATTCAATAAAAAGAAAAGAAATGAAAAAGAGAAAAAAAAGAAAGAAAATTGAATGATGGACCTGCTTACATATTGAAGTAGGACTGAAATTACTTCGTTTTCCCCTAGAAGTCAGTCTGTGTAGTGCTTTATAGTCCATAAACTAAGTCAGCAGTGAGACTTGTGTTCTTGAAGAGTGAGGTTGGCCCAGTTGGGCGGGGCTCAGTGTAAGGGCTCCGCTCTCCACCAGATGGCGCTGCTAGGCTACTGGGGTGGAATGTTGCGGTGCTAGTAGGTGCCTATGCCCATGGGTGGGACCGGTGAAAATGAGGCCACCCAGCTATCTAGTCTGTTCTCCTGGATCAGTAATCGAGCACCCGTCCTCTGTCTTTAGCTTTCATCCACTCCCCACTTTTTCACTCTCTGTGACCAGGCCCCAGGCAGTACCTCTCTCCTGAGTTTTGTCTCAGATGCGGCTATTTTCCCTGGCCCCTTACTTCTGAAGTACTGCGGCTTTGGCCCGTTCCGCCCCTCTGTGGGAGGGTCTCACTGAGCACTGGCCGAATGCCAGCTGCACCCGGGAACCTTTGCTGGACCCTGCTGCTGCCGGTGCCCCGAGACTGCGGCTGGGTGCGAGCCTGCCCTGGAAAAAGTTCGCAAGATAGTGTAGCAGCAGTATTTCAGGGATTATGGAAAATCACAACACACATCTGGCACCAGGCTTCACTCGTAATGACCTTGTTCCAGCATCAGGGAATGTGGCTGTTCTCTGGGTTCTGCTGTGACCAGGCGGCTTCAACAGTCTCTACCAAATGTCCTTCCAGCAGTGGAACTGCTTTTCCCTGTGTGGCCCGAGGACCTTCCGGACCCCACTGTGTTCCTGAGGATTCACATTTCCCACCAGAGCACCGCCAGGTATTGAGCTGTGGAGTTGCAGCCTTTGCACTCCCCTTGTTTACAGTCTTAATGGGATTTAAACTCTCCTTTCTCCTTACTCCCTTTTTAGTTTAGTCCTTGTGGCTATTCCACTTTCTCTCCAGCTGCTTTTGGGGAGGGGTGCTTTCCCCATATTCTCCCCACCCCCCCCACCCCCCCAGTCTCCGTCCTCTCTCTGCTTGCAAAAGTACCTCCCTTCCTGTGCCTTCTGGCTTCCGAAGTTCACCTCTCCGCACCAGGTACTTGCTGAATTATGTGGTTCAGGTTGTGCAGATTGTTGTGTTAATCCTCCAGTTTTCTAGGTGTGTAGAATGGTTTAGTGTTGTTCTGGCTGTATTTCATGGATGCGAGAAACACAAAAAACTTCCATGCTGTTCTACCATCTTGGCTTCTCAATTTTAGCCAGTTGTATCAAAGTACCTTCTTGCTAAATGTAAACAAGGCCCTGGTTGTTACTGGTAACCATCCTATCCTAGATCCTTAAAGAAAAAATTGCTTTATGAAAAAAATTGACAATTTGGGAAGGAGAACAGAAAGAGAACTTCAATTTTAAATTTATTTATTTTTAATGTTTATTTATTTTTGAGACAGAGAGAGATAGAGCATGAACGGGGGAGGGTCAGAGAGACAGGGAGACACAGAATCCAAAGCAGGCTCCAGGCTCTGAGCTGTCAGCACAGAGCCCGATGCGGGGCTGGAACTCACAGACCATGAGATCATGACCTGAGCCGAAGTTGGAAGCTCAGCCAACTGAGCCACCCAGGCGCCCGAGAACTTCGATTTTAAATGATGAAGTTGGACTTCTGAATGAATCAATATAAAGCCAACACTAGCTCTGTATTTTCATCTCCCTATTTATTCCAAGTAGGGTTTTTTTTTGTTGTTGTTAGTACAAAATATCTAATTGATAACCCCATGAAGGGGAGTTGATAACCCCATTAGGAGAAAGGTGACCAGTTAAAATATTATTGCCTTTATTTGGGTTAAGGGTTTAGATTATATAATGGAAAAAAATGGTATAGGAAAAATTGTTATATATATTATATTATATTATAGTATAGTATAGTATAGTATATATATTATAATATATAAATTATATATTATATATAATATATATTATAATATTAACATTATATTATATATAATATATAATATATATATTATATTTATATTATATATATTATAAAACTCGATATAGTATTGATATAAACTCGAGTTTATCGAGTTTATATAAAACTCGATACTTTACAATGATCTGTAATCTGTTACAGAATTTCTCATGTGAGAGCTCATACATGGACTGTACAGCCTATTGGGATGTCCATGTCAATACTATATATGGTATATAGGTTTATAACAACATATTTATTGTGATTTAGAGACCAAGATCTAAAAATGACACTTTCAGAGAGCAAACCTATTGTAAAATGTAGACTAAACGAATGCTATAACACTCTGCCATCAAAAACAATAGTGCTGGGGCGCCTGGGTGGCGCAGTCGGTTAAGCGTCCGACTTCAGCCAGGTCACGATCTCGCGGTCCGTGAGTTCGAGCCCCGCGTCGGGCTCTGGGCTGATGGCTCAGAGCCTGGAGCCTGTTTCCGATTCTGTGTCTCCCTCTCTCTCTGCCCCTCCCCCGTTCATGCTCTGTCTCTCTCTGTCTCAAAAATAAATAAATGTTAAAAAAAAAAAATTTAAAAAAAAAAAACAATAGTGCTTACCTTTGTTTTTTGTCACTGTGTAAGACACTTCCATCATTTCATATTCATTTTTAACTCTCTGAAATACTATCTGGCAAAGGCATTATTAACTCCATTTTGCAGATGAGGAATCTGAGACTTACTGAGTTCAGGCAAGGTGCAAAAATAATGTACCTAATAACTGAGAGCGCTCAAATATAATCCCAAATCTGTTTGATTTCTAAAGACCACATCCTTTTATTCCTGGAATGTTTTGAAGAAAGACATACATAAGATCCAAAGATTAGCTTTGTAAATATGGCTAATCGTTTCAAGCATTATATTTTGTCTTTTAATTGTCATAGGTGGTTTTTGTTATTTGGGTTTTTTGTTCGTTTGTTTTTGTTTTGTTTTGTTTTGTTTTGTTTTGATCACCAGCCTCATAATCTGCAGCACACATATACTAAGCACCAGTTGAGAGCAAGGGCATAAGGTTATTTATTCATCCACTTGTTTCTTGATACTTCGACTCTGAAAAAAGGGCCAGAACAGAGCTAATGCAAACATCTGGTAACCTCAAAATCAAATGGAATGTTCTAGTATCATTTATCAAAACATGGATTTCCTGAATTACACAGAAATTAAATGCTGAAGTAACTAAACTCCAAACTAGCATTTTTTCCTAACTTTATAAAATTTATCAGTGTTTTGGATGGTTTTAGTAAAATGCTGTGTGTGTGCATGTGTGTGTGTGTGTGTGTGTGTGTGTGTGTACATGAGTGTGAGACAGAGAGACAGGGATAGAGACAGAGATTGGCCTAAGCAAATAACTGTCTTATGCAGCAGAGAGCAGCTATAATACTGACTATGCCACATTGGCTTTTTTTATATTCTTGCAGTGGTTGCTGAACCATCTGTATCTCCCCAGTCCTGAGGTCTCTTGCACTATTTCACTTTAACACATGGCATTGCCTTTATGTCCTCAGACATGAGACTCAAGGATTTTTTTTAAGTTTTTTTTTTCAGTTTTTATATCTAGTTTGCTTTTTTTCTTTAATTTTTTTTAATGTTTATTTATGTTTGAGAGACAGTGTGAGCAGGTGAGGGGCAGAGAGAGAGGGAGACACAGAATCTGAAGCAGGCTCCAGGCTCTGAGCTGTCAGCCCAGAGCCCGATGCGGGGCTCGAATTCAAGGACCATGAGATCATGACCTGAGTGAATTCGGACCCCCAACCAACTAAGCTACCCAGGTGCCCCTAGTTTGCTTTTTATTTAAAGTTTAGTTAGGGGTGCCTGGGTGGCTCAGTTGATTAAGTGTCCGACTTCATCTCAGGTCATGATCTTATGGTCCGTGAGTTCGAGCCACGTGTCGGGCTCTGGGCTGACAGCTCAGAGCCTGGAGCCTGCTTCAGATCCTGTGTCTCCCTCTCTCTGACCCTCCCCCAGTCATGCTCTGTCTCTCTCTGTCTCAAAAATAAATATACATTTAAAAAAATTTTAATTTTACTTTGTTAACATACAGTGCAATATTGGTTTCAGGAGTAGAATTCAGTGGTTCATCATTTACATACAACACCCACTTCTCATCATAACAAGTGCCTTCCTTATTCCTTCATCCATCTAGCCCATCAAGACTCAATGATTAAAGATATGACTATTAATCTAGGACCTTAATCCACCCCCTTGCACCTTCTATTTCCAGATTCAGAAAGTAGTGGTTGCTTTCTTCTCTGTGAACTGTCTTCATATAGCATGTAAATTTCTCTAGAAATTCCCCTTCCTCCAATGAGCAAACTGTTTTCTGTTATCCAGAGCAGGGGCTTTTCTAAAGAGCCAGATGTTAAATATATTAGGCTTTATGGGCCAGATGTTCTCTGTCATGACTATTCAACTATGCCATTGTAGTGGGAAAGCAACCATAGAAAATATGAATGGATAAGTCTGTGTTCTAATAAAACTTTATTTACAAATTCATGTGGCCAATGAATTTGGCCCATAGGTTGTAGTTTTAGGGTATCACTGTATTATTTGTCTTCTTTTATGATAAGTATATTCAGCTTTGACTTACTTTGGAATAAAATTTCAGAGTAAAAAAAAACCAAGAAATCAAATTATCCTGACATAAAATATTCAGGAAAAAAATTATTCTGAAATATATACATATATATATAATTTTTATATATAATTATATACATATAATTTTTCTATTGACTAATTATTCAAACTGACTTTCAAACACTATCCTCTTTATATTCTTTCTACCCCTTCTCTATATACACAGAGAATAGCACACACACCAATCTATTATGGATTGCCATCTCAACCATTTTACTTCACAACCATCCCCATGATGATATAATATTCATTTTATGCTGTTGTGTCCTTCTTTCTACCATTTCTACCTAGAAATGCCCACCTAGACTTTACCTACCCAAAAGCTGCCCATACTTCAACAATTATGGGTGTAGCATTAGAATGAGAATGACTAATTGTTTTGCTGAGTACTGTAATCCTTAATGTTATTTAATATGACATTTATTGTCTGTGACTATTTATTCTGTGTGTATATGCGTGTGTGTGTCTGTTTTAATACCAGTCTAGGATGTGAGGATTCAAAAATGAATAAGAAGTCTCAAATTCCTGCCCATGTGGAGTTTATATGCTGGTAGAGGAGACCATCATTTGAGCACTTACTTATTTCCTTATGCCCTCTTGTTTTTACTAAAAAAAACATTGTGTGGGGGCGTCTGGGTGGGTAAGTTGATTAAGCATTTGACTCTAGATCTCAACTCGGGTTTTGATTTCAGGATCGTGAGTTCAAGCCCCTCATTCGGCTCCATGCTGGACATGAAATCTACTTATATATAGTGTGGTATAGCATTCCTTCTCATTAAAATTACAAGGTACATGAAGGTAGAAACCTGTTCTGTTTTGTACACATCTCACAATAACTACTTGGTGTTTTTATTGCTATCACTTAAAAGGAAAATGATGAATAAAATTAAAAGGTGGAATTTCTTTTTAAAATTGCCTCTATTTAAAATTTTAGATATTATAATTTGCCACATTTGTCTAACTTTTTTGTTTGTAAGAACACCTTGAGTTTTACAACTGCAAGTTACTCCTTTAGTTTCCCCAAAGTTAGAGTTTCGATGAAGAGTAACTACATTGACCCTGAAGTAAGAGAGCAATGGCATAGGTTGAGTGAAGGGTCAATAAGCTGAGAGGAAAGATGTGTGGGATGATTGAAAAGCTTTCTCTTTTAACTTGCTGGTTTTCTGTTAGTTGGGGGGTGGGGAGTCTTTTTGTGATGAAACTATTGCTGATTCAGAAAAAAAAAGAAGACAGAGAGACGTGGAGAGTGATATGATAAAAGCCTTCTTTTCTTGATTTCTTGCCTCCATAATGTGACAAAAATATTCAAAATGAAAATACATAACCATAGATTAAATGTGGGTCACTGACAAGAAGATTCACTACTCCGTCTCTTTAAAACTCAGTTGTCTAATTGTGAATTAGATTTTCAATTTCCGAATCAAGTGAAAAAATGTGTCAGAATTATGTGTTGGTGGGAAAGGGCACAATTCTAAATGACATGAATTGAATATTATTACAAAAGTATATTTCTCACTTTGTCTTATGATTATTTTGACATAAGACTACTTCCTGATTTGCATTAAACATAATGATGATGGCATGAGCCCAATATTTAATTAAGACCTATCTTCTAATAACTAATGGTTGAATTTGACACTTTTCTGCTATATCCTAACATGTGAAGGTTTTGGCTGAAATCCAGTTATCACAGCTGTTCTTATATGATCACTTCTTTGAGAAAACCATTTTTCCCACCTCTAAATACCTATTTTTAAATGTAATTTTGCTGTGAGAACTTCTTTTATCCTTTCTTACATGTAAGTACTTTCCTTTTGGGGAAATTCTTAACATTGGTTACTAACTGCTGTTCACAACTATTACTCATCTGTGATATCATTATTAAGTAAGTCACCAAAAACTATCCAAGGTCAAGTGTTCCAGAGAAGGTAGTATTCTATTGTTAGAAGATTAAAGTAGGGAAACTTCTAGACCAAAAAAATAACATATATCAGGAATATGTCCTAAAATGATTAAATTGGTATAAACATATTAAATTCATGTCTTTAAGCATTTTGTATTCTTTACTCTTATAGACAAGAGACAAATTTTATATTGGATATAAAATCAAACCTGTATTATCCTGAATGTATGTTTTCTTTTTAAAATGAGTAGGTAGGTGGAGGAGTTAAGATGGCTGAGTAGGAAGGGTCCCTGGGCTTGTCTTGTCCCTTGAACACAGTTGGAGATCAACATCAAATCATTTTGAACACTTAGGAAATGATCTGACGATTAAGAGAACAATCTGCATAATTTGAGGAAAAGAACGTAGCAAGTATGCTGTAGTGAGTGGGGAATTGGGGGAAAGAAAAGCTGTGGTGTTCCAAGGGGTGGAGCCCTATTTTTGGAAATAAATAAAGAAGGCGGGAGAGAGGTGTGTCAGGTTCACACAAGAAAAGCATTTCCCCAAAATGATTAACAGAGGAGGCATGAAACAGACTATCACGTTTTTGCAAATAGTAGAGCTGAAATTCTGAGTGTTTGGCAGTCTGTGCAATTTGCTGGAGTAGATCCGGGTGTGTGGCAGTGTTCCTGGGGAGAAGAAGGGGAGACCCAGGAGTGGACAGCAGAAAGTGTGGTTTGGTGACACTGGGAGAGAATGTTCCTTTTCCTGGAGTATATTTGGAAGAGGGTGTATTTCCTCTCCAAGGTCTGAAGACCCGTCTAGCACCTTTGAGCGGCTTTTCAATAGCAGGGCACCGAGCCACATGCAGAGGGTGGATAAAGTGGTCTCAGCTTTTTGCTGTGCTTCACCATAAGCTCCATCTATCCAGACACCTGCTCAGTCCTGTGACTGCTTTTCTGGGACAGAAAGGCACCAGGTGTAGTGCTGTGAGTCTCTCTTCTAGAGAGAAGGAAGCAGGTCCATGCCTTGCCAGGTCTTTTAAGATTTGGGATTTGAATTCTAGCCATGCACCAAAGATAAAACACATGAGACTGGGTGCGTCATTGGCCCTGGGAAACAGAAGGGATCTGATGGAAACCTGGGACAAACGAGGGGAGATTGTTTGCTTGTCTGTGAGGGCCACCTGAACAGGGGCGGGCACCAGCTTCCCTCCCTGGGGATGAGACGATGAGATGATGTCATCTTCCATCACCTGCCAGTCTGGTGGGACTTCAGGGAGCAACACAGTGCCCCGTCCCCTAAGCTGGAGCCACTTACACCAAAACCTGCCCCCCCTATGCCCTGCAGGGACATCTTTACAAGGGCAGGTCTTGATTGTGAGGCAGAACAGTGGACCTCTTCCACAGAGAATTAACACACTCTCCCTGTATGCACCAAGTCTACTGATCATAGAGTGCTCCAAAGCATCAGCTTCAGCTCTGGTGAAAATAAGACCAGGATCTTTTCTGTTTGTTTTGTTTGTTTTTAATCAGGCTTATGTTTTGTTGTTGTTGTTGTTGTTATTTTTCATTTGTTTGTTTTTCATTTTCTTTTCTCATTTTTTGGATCAGGCTTCTTTCCTGAAAGCAGCTAGGGACAAAAGGTCCTTAACCTACAAGGGTAGACACAAGGGTACCTACAAGGGTACCCTAGCAGGGTAGCTGCAGACTTGTCCACAAAAACTAGACAGGCCAAAGGAGCCTGGCATGATATTTATCATGCTAAATGGGAAAAATATGCAGCCAAGAATATTATCCAGCAAGGATGTCATTCTGAATAGAAAGAGAGAGAAAGAATTTCCAACACAAGCAAAAAGTAAAAAAAAAAAAGTTTATGAACACTAAACCAGCTCAAGAATTATTAAAGGGGACTCTTTGAGTAGGAGATACCAACAGCAACAGACTACAAAGGAATAGAAACTATCTACAGGAACAGTGATTTTACAGGTAATACAATGGCACCAATTTATATCTATGACTAATTAAATATAAATAGAGTAAATGCTCCAATAAAAAGACATAAGACATCAAAATGGGTTAAAAACATACCCATATATATGCTGCTTACAAGAGATTCATTGTAGACATCAAAACACCACTGAATTGAAAATTAGGGGGTGGAGAACAATTTATCATACTAATGGACATCAAAAGAAAGCTGGAGTAGCCATATTTATATCAGAAAAACTAGTTTCAAGCCAAATACTATAAAAAGAGGTGAAGAAGGGCACAATACGGTGGTCTATCCAACAAGAAGGTATAAAAGTTGTAAATATTTATGCCCCAACAATAATAATAGGGGATTTTAACACCCCACTTAATGCAATGGACAGATCATCAAAGCAGAAAATCAACAAGGAAACAATGGCTTTGAATGACACAATGGACCAGATGGACTTAAAAAATATATTCAGAGCATTTTCCCTTAAAGCAGCAGGATACACACTCTTTTTGAGTGCCTATGGAACATTCATCAGAATAGATCACATACTGAGTCACAAATCAGGACTCAGCAAGTAGAAAGGACTGAGTTGACTGAGATCATATCGTGCGTATTTTCAAATCACAATACTATGAAACTTGAAGTCAACCACAAGAAAAAAAAATTGGAAAGACTACCAATACATCAGGGTTAAAGAACATCTGATTAAAGAATGAATGGATTAACCATGAAATAAAAAAAAATAATTAAAAAAATACATGGAAGCCAATGAAAATGAAAACACAACAGTTCAAAACCTTTGGGATGCAGCAAAGATAGTCATAAGAGGGAAATATATAGTAATTCAGGCCTTATTCGCAGGAAGAAAATTCTCAAATATACATTCTAACCTTACACCTAAAGGAGCTGGGGGAAAGAACAGCAAATAGGCCCAAAAACATCAGAAGGGAAATAATAAAGATTAGAACAGAAATCAATGATATTGAAATTAAAAAAGAAAAAAAAAACAGAACAAATCAACACAACTAAGAACTAGTTCTTTGAAAAAAATAATTATAATTGATAAACTCCTAGAAGACTTATCAAAAAGAAAAGAGAAATTTATTTATAAATTTATTTATGAATTATTTATAAATAAAATGACAAATGAAAGAGGAGAGATCTCAACCAGCACCACAGAAACCCAAACAATACTAACAGAATATTATGAGTGATTATATGCCAACAAGTTGGACAATCTGGAAGAAATAAATAAATTTTTAGAATCATATAAACTACCAAAACTGAAATAGGAAGAAATAGAAAATTTGAACAGACCCATAACCAGTAAAGAAATCGAATCAGTAATCAAAAATCTCCCAACAAACCAGAGTCCAGGGCCAGATGTCTTCCCAGGAGAATTCTACCAAACATTTAAAAAATAATTAATACCTATTCTTTTGAAACTGTTCTAAAAAACTAGAAATAGAGGGAAAACTTCCAAACCCATCCTATGATGCCAGTATTCCCTTCATTCCAAAACCAGACAAAGATAACACTAAAAGGAGAATTAGAGGCCAATATCCCTGATGAATATGGATGCAAAAATTCTCAATAAAATACTAGCAAATCCAATCCAATGGTACGTTAAAAGAATTATTCACCCCAATCAAGTGGGTTTATTCCTGGGATGTAGGGCTGGTTCAATATCCACAAATCAGCCAATGTGATATACCACATTAATAAAAGAAAGGATAAGAATCATATGATTCTCTCAATAGATGCAGAGAAACCATTTGGCAAAATACAGCATTCTTTCTTGATAAAAACCCTCAAGAAAGTATAGATAGAAGAAACATACATGAACATCATAAAAGCCATATATGAAAGACCCACAGTTAACATCATCCTCAATGGGGAAAATCTGAGAGCTTTTCCCCTAATGGCAGGAAAATGAAGGGATTTTCACTCTCACCACTGTTGTTCAACCTAGTACTGGAAGTCCTAGCCTCAGAAATTGGACAACAAAAAGAAATAAAATTCACCCAAATCAGCAAGGAAGAAGTCAAACTTTCACTCTTTACAGATGACATGAAACTCTATGTAGAAAATCCAAAAGACGTCATCAAAAAATTACTAGAACAGATACAAGAATTCAGCAAAGTCACAGAATATAAAGTCTATGTACAGAAATCTGTTGCATTTCTATGCACCAATAATGAAGCAGCAGAAAGATAAATTAAGGAATCAATCTCATTTACAATTGCAACAAAAACCATAAGATATCTAGAAGAAAAAAAAACCTAACTACAAGGTAAAAGAGCTTTACTCTGAAAATTATAGAACATTTATAAAAGAAATTGAAGACACAAAGAAATGGAAAAACATTCCATGTTCATGGATTAGAAGAAAAAAATTGCTAAAAATCTATACTACCTAAAGCAATCTACACATTCAATGCAATCCTTATCAATATAACACCAGCATTTTTCACAAAGCTAGAGCAAACAATTCTAAAATTGTAATGGAAGCACAAAAGACCCTGAATAGTCAAAGTGAAGTTGAAAAAGCAAAGTAAAATGGGAGGCATCGTAAGGCATCTGGGCTTCAAGATGTATACAAACTGTAATCGCAAAGGCAGTATACTACTAGCACAAAAACAGACACATAGATCAATGGAACAGAATAGAGGATCCAGAAATGGACCCACAACTATATGATCAACTAATCTTGGACAAAGCAGGAAAGAACATCCAATGGAAAAAAGACAGTCTCTTCAACAAACAGCGTTGGGAAAACTGGACAGTGACGTGTAGAAACATGAAACTGGAACACTTTCTTACACCAGACACAAACATAAATTCCAAATGGGTGAAAGACCTAAATGTGAGACAGGAAACCCAGAGAACCCTGGCAGCAATGTTTTTGGCCTTGGCTGCAGCAACTTCTTACTAGTAATGTCTCCGGAGGCAAGGGAAACGAAAGCAAAAATGAACTATTGGGACTTCATCAAGATAAAAAGCTTCTGCACAGTGAAGGAAACATAAAAAAAAACTAAAAGGCAACCAAAGGAATGGAAGAAGATATTTGAAAATGACATATTGGATAAAGGGCTGGTATCCAAAATCTATAAAGAACTTGCCAAAATAAACACCCAAAAAATAAATAATTCAGTTAAGAAATGGAGAAAAGACATGATCAGACATTTCTCCAAAGAAGTACAAATGGCTAACAGATACATGAAAAAATGCTCAACATCACTCATCATCAGGGAAATAGAAATCAAAACTACAGTGTGAGGTGATACCACCTCACACCGGTCAGAATGGCTAGAATTAACAACTCAGGAAACAAATGTTGGCAAGGATCAGGAGAAAGGGGAACCTTCTTACACTGTTGGTGGGAATGCAAACTGGTACAGCTGCTCTGGAAACTAGTATGGAGTTTCCTCAGAAGGTTGAAGATAGAGCTACCCTATGACCCAGCAATTGCATTACTAGGTATTTATCCAAAAGAAGGATACAAAAATATAGATTTGAAGGGCCCATGTACCCCAATGGTTACAGCAGCATTATCAACAACAGCTAAAATATGTAAAGCGTCCCAATGTCCATCAACTGATGAGTGGTCATACATATAATGGAATATTACCCAGCCATCAAAAGGAATGAAATCTTGCCATGTGCAATGATGTGGGTAGAACTAGAGTGTATTATGCTAAGGAAAATAAGTCAGTCAGAGAAAGACAAATACCATATGATTTCACTCATATGTGGAATTTAAGAAACAAAACAAGTGAACATAGAGGAAGGGAAGGGAAAATAAAATAATATTAAAGCAAAGAGGGAGGAAAACCACAAAAGACTATCAACTATAGAGAGTAAACTGAGGATTGTTGGAGTGGAGGTGGGGGGGCAGAGTTGGGATAAATGGGTCATGGGCATTAAGGAGGGCACTTGTGATGAACACTGGGCATTATATGTAAGTGATGAATCATTAAATTTTACTCCTGAAATAATACTACACTATATGTTAACTAACTTGAATTTAAATAAAATCTTGGAAGAAAGACAAGGAAATGAATAATCATGTAGAATAAAATATTATAATGAATTACTATAGCTGAAAAAAAACCATCAGTACAACAAAAATAAATAAATAAGTAAATAAAATGAGTACTTAGCATTTCTTTATATATTAAAAAGGAAATGCTTCCTCTCCATAGTGTCCTTTCATCATATTTTTTAATCCCAGATACTAGGATTATTCAGAAGTGTGACACATAGAATGAGATTTTAAGGTCCTGGAGAGGAAGTGTGAATAAAACTGGAGTAGCACTTAAGGGCAATAGAGTAAATCCTGGGTGTGAGTTTGACAAGTACAACTAGTTTAAATATAGCTTTCCCTTGGGACAAATGTAGTTTCCCATTAGATTAAATGTACTTATGTAATTATTGTGATCACTATTTATGGGATTGTGATTATTTAAACTCTAAACTCCAGGAAAAATCTGAGTTCCAAGTTGTACAGGAGTGAATTTTGTATCCTGACCCTGCTATGTTCACCTCTGTGTGATTTGCCACAGGACTTATAACAGGAATGCTGTAACAGAATTGCGAATCTGAAAGCACCAAAATTTCTCATTTGATCCATTATATCTCATTTTACTTTGGACTACCTTCATTTTGAGTCTTGATTAACTCTGTCTCTTCTGCTTAGGTAGTCTTAGTTGAAATATTGATTATCTTTTCTGCAGTTCTCTCAACTTTCAACTATATCCAGTCAAATTTGAATGATACCTAATTTTACCAGTCCTGGGTATCCACTGGCTGTTAAACTGAAAGTTAAGTATCACTTTACATAGAACCACCATCAGCTATCACAGCACTCTGTGTCAAAATCAATGTTTGTAGTTTTGAAGTATAATATCATTAACCCTTACAGAGGCCCAATAGTCACATATAAATAGCTATGAACTTGGAAGGCACATAAAATTTCTATTTTTTTTAAGTGTGCTGTAAATGGCAATATCACCCTATCTTGGCTTCCATATAATCTTTTCCTTTTTCTGGTGATTCAATTAATACTTCATTTAAACAAGCAAATATCCCAGGGTGTCTGGGTGGCTAAGTCGGTTAAGCATCTGACTTTGGCTCGGGTCACAATCTTGCTGTTTGTGGGTTCAAACCCCTCATTGGACTCTGTGCTGACAGCTCAGATTCTGGACCCTGTTTCAGATTCTGTGTCTCCCTCTCTGTCTTCCCCTGCCCCACTTGCACTCTGTATCTCTCTCTCTAAAATAAATAATTATTAAACAAACAAACAAACAAGCACATATCCCAACTTTGATCTCTTTTATAGCCAGGTATCTATAAATGATTTACGTAGAAATGTTAAAGAATACCTTCCTTCCCTTATTGGTTATTTAAAAGTCTAAACATAAAGGATTTGGGATATGAAGGGCTGGCTTCCTAGATGTGAGACCTATGCAGTTGCATAGGGCCCCACACTGACACATAACCACAGATGGTATAATGCTCTGCTGTCTTTGTCTTGAAGTTCTTAAGAATTTATTTGAACAATTTCATTTTTCACTGGGCTCAACAAATTATGTAGCCAATTTGCTTTTGAAACTTGGCAGAGGCAGTAGGAAATCTGGTCATAGGTGATTTGGGATATTAATTAAGGAGATAAGAACTATCAGGATAAAAATTTAATTCAATAAATATTTATTAAGTGCATACTGTTTGGCACGTACTATTCTAGGAACTGGCGATATGGTAGTCAAGCAGACAAGCACACTCCTTGTGCTATGGATCTTATGTACTAGAGAGGAGAGAGATAATAAGCAAATAAGGAGACTGCTAGATGATAAGAACCAGGAAAAAAATAAAGTACTATAAAAGAAACAAAGTGAGCAGGGAGGGAGTGACCATCCACCAGAACAGGATGGGCTAGAATTGTAGTATAAATTGCCCTCTCTGCTAAAATTGTCTCTGCTTTAGGACAAACTCACTCTCCTCTCCAACCCTTTCATATGAAAGGAGATCATTAGTCTGTTGTTTAGGCGAGAAAATGGAATTGGTGGGAGGTTTTTATTAGAACTTACTGAAATCGAGTTTGTAGTTCATTAAAATTGGTCTCTAGCTCAGCAAATGGTGGAAGTGTGGGTGCTTATGACCAATGCATTACCCTGATTTCTGCCAGCTTAATTGTTTCTGTCCTAAGAGAAGCACAACCAGAGAGGTGAGGTAATGGGTCTTGGTATTTGTAACAGGAACATGACAACTATTCAAATATACTTGATGATTTATTACAACATCTGAGAGTCAGTTTCCAAGTCACTTTAAAAACAATGAAATACCAGAAAACTAACCTTATGATAGTACATATTCTATTTTAAAATACTATATCTCTTAGGAGTATATTGTTTTTGCTTGCACAAATTCAATATGTATGCACTAACTTAATGTACAAGTAAGGAAATTGGGTCATGATGGAAGAACACAGTTGTCATTGTAACATTCTATTCATGTCACCTAATTATCACGGCATCTTTACTAAACTGAACTAAAGTCCCTTCAGATATATTATAAATGAAACTTCACACTTTCTCACAATTTATTCAAATATATTACTGACATGTTTTAAGAGCTCATTATAGACACAGGAACCAAAATTAACTTTGATAAGCTCATGTAGTAAGACAGGAGGTCAGCTGGTAAATATGTGATCTTCAGAAGATTGAACTGCTTTATTTATATCAAAAACTTGTGTTTATCCAACGTTGGCACCCTTAAAATGTGAATTAAATTTAATAGAAGTGTATATCACCAATCAATGGCTGAATTGTGTGAAGTCACAATCCCGTTCATATTTTTAAAAAAAATTAACACTTATTTATTATTCAGAGACAGAGAGGGACAGGGCATGAGCAGGGGAGGGGTGAGAGACGGGGAGACACAGAATCCCAAGCAGGCTCCAGGCTCTGAGCTGCCAGCACAGAGACTGACGCCGGGCTCAAACTCACAAACCGCAAGATCATGACCTGAGCCGAAGTGGGATGCTTAACCGAAGGAGTCACCCAGGCACCCCTCAAACCCGTTCATATTAATCACAGTGTCATCAAAAGTAGTCTTCATTACTTAATTAAACAGGCTTCATCAAATCCTATTGCTTTAGGTTGGACATTGTGCTGCTGCCATTAAACAGATATGGTCACCTCACCTCTGCATATTAGCATAGTTGTTTTTATGTGGTTTATGTGCTCTTCTTTCTGTCTTTAATTTTCTATATATTTAAGTCCTTTTGTATTTCTTGTTTTGCCTTGTATTTAAAAAAAGAGTAATTTGGGGGGTACCTGAGTGGCTCAGTTGGTTAAGTGTCCAACTTGGGCTCCAGTCATGCTCTTGCAGCTCCCAGGGTCTAGCACCGCATGGGGCTCTGTTCTGACAGCTCAGAGCCTGGTGCCTGCTTCAGATTCTGTGTCTCCCTCTCTCTCTGCCCCTTCTCTACTCATGCTCTATCTCTCTGTCCGTGTCTCTCTCTCAAAAATAAATAAACGTCAAAAATAAACAAACAAATAAATAAATAATAAAAGTAAGTTTTATTTTCAAATCTTTACTATTCTTTAAATTTTTAAACCTCTATTCAATAGGATTTGAAGCATAGTATGTCAATGTGGATTTTTATTTATTCTGGATAAGTTATGCTCCTAGTAGCCAAGTAGTTTCCAAGATGTGCTTTTCCTACCATTTGTTCCAAAAACTGGGGTGGGGAGGATTTTTAATGGCTACTGATATATGTGTATATCTCTTTAAAATATCCTGTCACTTTGATGAGCTTGGTGGTGCTGACATAATCGTCTAGCTATTGAAATTCAATTTTAAAATCTAAAAGTGATAGTGGCAAAATCTGGAAAATCTGGAAGAAGTATTTGGGGCTTGAACTGAAGTGCACACATCATTCCAAATTATCTTGATATTTGTTTTTAAATTCTTTCCTTTGGTTCCAGTTGTAGAATATAATAGATTAAAATGGGGACTATTTTCTTGGAAGGGTATTAATATCAATACATTTGTAGGTCATGTATAATTTTAAGAGTATCTGAGTAACTTCTGTAAATCTGTATTGCTTCATATAGAAGAAATAAGAACATATTGTGTATACTGTTTACATTGCAGTCTTTAAGCATCTCAACCACCTACACAAATAAAAATGTTGGGTAGGTTTGTTATTATAATTATGAATGCAAAATACTTTTTGTTAAAAATCAGAAGGATTTAGTTAAAATGAATATTATAAAGTAATAAAAAAGTTTTCAATTCATATTATTAGTAGCATCAATTTAAAGTTAGAAATATGGGGGCGCCTGTGTAGCTCAGTCGGTTAAGCATTTGACTTTGGCTCAGGTCATGATCTCGTGGTCTGTGAGTTCGAGCCCCACGTCAGGCTCTGTGCTGACAGCTAAGAGCCTGGAGCCTGTTTCAGATTCTGTGTCTCCCTCTCTCTCTGACACTCCCCTGTTCATCTCCCTTTCTCAAAAATAAGATAAACATTAAAAAAAATTAAAAAAAAAGTTAGAAATATGAAAGTAATGTTAACATTTTTCTTTGTTTTTAGTCTACGCTTCCAAAATTTTAAAACTACATTGACAAACTGAAAAACCTAACAAGTAAGATAGGTGGGGGGAAATGATAAAATATTTGCAACCTATATAAAATCATTGAAAATATAACTTTTCCTGGCCAGCTATACCATGACATAGGCATAAGTAACTTACATACTTCACTCATATTTGTAAGAAGAGTTAGGAACAGTGTTGCAAGGTGGTAACCTTTAAGGGTAACCACCCTTCCCCATAGCTCTCATTGGAAAAATGGCTCTCCTACCATGAAGAGGACCAGGGCTGCTGCCTGAGTCTCTGACCCTAAAATATATATGATTGTAGAGACTTTTCAGAACATGGTTGTGATAAATTGTATACCTTTCTTAAACTGCTTTAGTGTCCTATATACACATTAAAAAATTCATCAGTCTTCCTCAAAATAAAGAAGCAAACAAATCAGAGTAACAACAAGAACAAGAACTTCTGGGACTAAAAAACCCAGGACAGAGTAATTGATAACAAGTCTAAGTGTTTCTCATTTTAATTTTTATTTTTTTTACATTTTATTTATTTTTGAGACAGAGAGAGAGACTGAGCACAAGTGGGAGAGAGGCAGAGAGAGAGGGAAAAACAGAATCTGAAGCAGGCTTCAAGCTGTCAGCACAGAGCCCGATGCAGGGCTTGAACCCACAAACTGTGAGACCATGACCTGAGCCAAAGTAGGATGTTCAACCGACTGAGCCACCCAGGGGCCCCAAAGTGTTCCTCATTTTTATACTGCATGCCTACTCAATGCCAAACCCTGACTTGGGGATAGGGATACAATGATAACATAGGCATACCTTCCCACGTCCCCAACATACTCATCACACAGAGTGGAGATACATATTCCTGGCCTCCTCTCTGGAAAGAGCATATTTAAACACTTAGATGAGAAGAACATGAGACTATCAAGGGACTGAAATAAATTCAGTGATAGTTACTGGATTATCGAAGCTAAAGGACATTAGTTTAAAAGGCCAGGTTGGAGAGGGAAGAAGGGACCAGGCCATTATGGCACTTGTAAATCAGGTTTAGGAATACAGACTTTCTCCTAAAAGGAAAAGAAAGCTGTCAAAAATTTACAGACAGAGAAGTACCATAATCAAATGAATGTCTCTCATGTTAGGCAACTGGGTAGACATCAATACTATTCATTTCAAAGAGATCACTGGAAAGAAGGCAGGTTTGAGAGATGATGAGTTTAGATGTTCAAACCTTGAATATGACGTTTCTGAAAGTCACGCAAGTATACGTGTGCAGTAGGAAGCTGAGCATCTGTAGAAGATGTGAATGGTGTAATTTAGAGCCTTTGCAGCTTTCTAGAAATAAAAAGGAGGGATTAAAAGAAGGAAATGTGCCAAACAGTCACTTATATGCAAGGCAAAAAAGAAAAAAAATATTTTCATTGAATTGGGGTAAACAAGTTAAATGATTTTGTGAAAATCAGATTCAGTGAAATTATGAGGGCAGAAAACTAATAGCAATCACTTAAAGAGAAAAAGGAGACAATGAGTTTAATAAATTGTTTCAAGAAGTTAAGTTTTATTGTGGAAAAGAGAAAGAAACAGCTATCTGATGATTGTGTTAATGGAGGGCTTCTTTAAGAGAAAAAGTTTTAGCACTTGAATAATAATGGAAAACAGCCAGGAGCAGGAGGATCTATTTCCATTTCCCCTCTTTGTCTAAAGGCAACAATCTTGAGGATACCCATGAGGACTAGGTAAGTTTTGTGTACATATGTGTTAGAAACATAATTGGGCTTTTATTCTGACCTTGTTTGATCTGGAAAAAAAAAGAAACTCTGATCTGTGGCAAAATGTTTTTTTCCTAAAGAAAAATAGGAAAGATCCTAATTTCAAGATACCTTGAAGGAGAAGTAAAGGAGAACTAACTGTGCCTTAAGATTCTCCATGACAGGATATTCTGGCCTCTGGCAACTTCTTACCTCTGACCTTCTGGAATCCTCCATTATGTATTGTTTATATTCTCCCTGTTTTCCCAGTCCCTGCTAGGGCAGTGTGGTAAAGTCATCCCTAATAATCTACCCTTGCTAATTCTGCCTCCGTTTCTAGAGGGGGTAAAACTTGTGGATGTCAGAAATGATTCTCCTGCAAAGCTTTGACAGAAAGATAAAAAAAAAAAAAAAAAACGAAAAGAAAAGGATCAGGGAACGAGTGTCTTACTGTTATTCTAAGTCAGAGGCTGCATTTGTAAGTCCTGGGATCTGAATATATATGTTCCCTGTCCCCCTTAAAACAAACAAGCAAACAAACAAACAAACAAACAAACCTAGATAGGAAAATAAAAAATTTTAAGTTTGAAGCAAATTAATATAAAGAGTAAATATCTTTTTACTCCAACAAAGTATCAAAAAAGCACTTGGTTCATTCTTTCCCCAAGGACATTTCTAATTCATTTAAATAAGAAGTTGGGCATAAATAGTTAAATACATGTAAACAATTTGGTTCAAAGCATCAAGACTTCTGTAACAATACCAAAAAGGCTTGGTCTATAATCTATCAAAAATGCTTTGGAAATGTAAATTACAGATGACAACATGGAACTGTTGATACAACTCTTCTGATTATAAAACTATTCAAGACTATACAAAATTTAAGAACTTCTTGAAATGTATTAAAAATTTGCTAAGGAAGAGAACTTTGAATTTATGTGCAACAAGAGGTTGACAAACTTATAAAGGAACGGAAAGCAGATACTTTAGGCTTTAAAAATCACAAATGTCTATTGTAACTACTCAATTCTATCATGGTAGCTTGAAATCAGACATAATATAAAAGAATTGGATGGATATGTTCCAATACGTCTTTATTTATAAAACAGGCTGAAGACTGGATTTCACCCAACGGCTATAGGTAGTGACTTCCACCCTAATGCTAAACGATGCTAAAAATATATTGATGATGAGTATTATGCCTGAATAAAGTTATTATATAGCAATATTTTGCATGAGTATATGTCAGCATCATTATTTCTGGTACCTCCAGCCATCAAAAAAATCATTGTGAGACAAATTATAAAGATTTTATAAGCACATTTTCAGGACACCTGGACGGCTCAGTCAGTTAAGCTTCTGACTCTTGATTTTGGCTCAGGTCCATGCTCTCATGGTTGATTAGATAGAGCCCCCACTTGGCTTTGCATGCTAACACCACAGGGGCCTGCTTGGGATTCTCTTTCTCACTCTCTCTCTCTCTCTACCCCTGCCCCGCTCCTGTGCATGCTTTCTCTCTCTCTCTCAAAAATAAATAAAGTTTTTTGTTTTTGTTTTTTCTAAAGCACATTTCCCTTCATTTCTATTCAGGAAAATTTTGGTGCTTTCTTGAGATATTTCTTCTGTATATGTAAAAAAAAATAGAGTTTATGTTGTATTGGGAGAAAGCAAGGCTGACTGGTTTTCCAATTGCAGTTAAACAAGTTTTTAGTCAGATTGGAGCCTAGCTCAGCTTTCTCTTCAGCATAGACTTTTAGAAAACTCATATTCAGTCAATTATTTAAAAATTATTATTTTTTTATTGTTTACTAATAACCATGGTAGGACTGAGAATTCATAACAAGACAGAATCCTCAATACCAAATACTCGTAGATAAATTCTTCTATTGTGGCCTGAGAAGAGCTACAATAAAATGATGCATAGAATATTATAGGAATGCTAAAGAAGGAAGAGCTTCAAACTAACAAGGAAACTGCAGGATATTAATTTTCAGGTAACTACTTAGAAAGCATAAGGTCTTAATTAACAGAATAAAGTGTTCCACTAAATCAGTGCCCTAATGTCCTTATTAGTTTTTCATTAATTATTCCAGCTACCATTAGCCATAGCATCAAAAAGTCCAGCATTTTCCCCTTGAATTTTTCAAAGACCATGACAAAAAGTTATACTCTAAAATGTCCAGTTTCCACTTCTAAACTAAAGGATTACAGTGGTAGGATCACATCACTACATCTAATTACCTCTACCTGTGAATATGTTTCTTTGTAGTTAAACCCAAAAGAAATGCATGATACTTCTCTTTTATCTAATGACCGTCTTATGTGGCTATATGTTTCATCCTGTTCTTCCAGAGAGGCTAATCTCACTTTCTTGTTGCTTAGGTCAGAAATGTATGCCAAATACTTGGGTTCCCAAAGATGTAGCTCTTAGTACTTGGATACTTCAGTCTGCAAATGCAGAAAACTTCTAGAAAGATGGGTTCAAGGGAGACTCTGGAGTTTGTTGTCTCATAGGCTTAGAACACCTGAACTTTTCATACCTACCCCCAAGTATCCACCTCTAAGTATTTGGCAGTGTGTTTTCATTTAGATTTTCATAAAACAAGAGGCCTGGTTACATTTTTCTCAAATACAAAAATATTCACATAAATTTGGCATTCTTAAGTAAGCTACATATTATTTTTTCAAAGTGTCCTGTTTCATTTTGCTTTTTAAAAAGGTATCCTCAATGAACTGGACTACTTTACTGAAGACAAGGTGATCAAAACATAAATAAACCCGCATATGCACAAGTAATCTTAGGTATGCCATTCAGCTATGTGAATATTTAACATTCATTAGGAAAAAAACAAAACAAAACAAAACAAAACCAACACCATAAATGTAAGATTGTTGTCTTACTCCAGAATGCAGCAAAAGCTACCTCCCCCTAAATCAGAAAGCGTAGCTACATTTTTGTTATAGTCTAACACTGGTACTTGCTACCTTTGAAGTCATAGTCCTCATGATAGAAATGAGAAAGTAGACTTTCAACTTTGTGGTATGCAAATGGTTAATTTATTGAAATGCTACAGTGGCTATTTGCAACAGGGTTGCACTGTTATAGCTAAAATGCTGAAGTCAAAGCCCAAGACCCAGTGTTCAAGTTTCATGGTTAAGACATCTTCATGTGCAGGAGTTTCCTGTTCCCCCAACCCCATACTACTCCCCAGCTCAGAAGCATCCAAGTACAGGTCTAATATTAGAGATATATGATGCAACTAATGTTACATTTTATGTCTTCTTTACCATCTCTTTCTCAAAGGGAAACATACAGTTTGGAGGCTGTAGGTAGAAGCCTGTCTTAGTTTAGAGGCCAAATGATCTTTGGCAACTGTCCACGAGATAAAATACAGTTATTGTATCTTTGGTAACCAAAGAAGCCAGTGCTCAATAAATGTGTCCTAGTCTTACCAGCTTTGGAGATGGTAATCAAAGGCGCATGATGAAAATCTTTCAGAATATTTCACTCTCCTTCCATATTGTTAGGCAACTGCAAAACATGCCCCCTGTAGGAGGAGATGATCAATATACAGGACTATTTTTAATGCTAGACCAAAAGCCCCAAGTATGGATGATCTAGCCCAGGACAAGTCCTTTAAACAAATGACAAGCTTCTCAAGGGATTTGCTTGTGAATTTGTTCCCCCTAATTAATCTGTACTCTTCTTTCCAGAAAGAATTTGTTTCCACTTGAAATCCCTAAATAGGATTGATGATCAAACTTTCTTTATGGATGGCCCCTAAATGAAATGAAAATGAGCTTCCCAGATAGATAGATGCAGTGGTTAATAGTGTGTTTTCATTAGATGATTATGCATAAACTTGGATATTTCCTCCGTTCACAAGACCTGGACATTATTATCCTACATGAAAACATCTGGTTTTACCTTCAACATAGAATATATATTTCAGCAAGCTTCGGTCCATGTATCTTTCAAAGCAGCTTAAAGGAGTAAGGAGCAAGTTTTCACACTATGGTACTTCTTCTCCAAGTGAAAGAAATAGCACACAGCAAGTAGGAACTGAAGAAACAGAAGGAAGGAATGATGCAATAAGCAAAGAAATTTAACATCAATGCATGGAGGCCCATCTCAGACATGCTGTGATACTACCCAATTAAATTTCAGTTTCATGTATTCATCATCAGCTACATACTGAGTACTATAAATCTGGCACAGGCTACAGATACAGTGATAACTGTTTCATCCATTCTTGGAGACACTTGAGGCCAGGAAAGCTACAAAACCCTAGAGAAGACCATGAATTTCACTGCAACAAAGTAGGCATAAGAAGTTATAAGAACACCTTAATCTCCCAGGAAGGATACACTAAAGGATGGAAAACCTTAGCTCCTCACCAACTAGATAGGACCTGCCTCCTCCAATACAACAAGAGAAGAAGATGTAGAAAGAATGATCCAGACTGCTACTTTTGCAAAAGTCTCCTGAATGAAATGGGAAACCACAAAAAAAACAAAAAAACAAAAAAAAAACAAAAAAACAACAGATGTTCTTTTAACATGTTGTGGCCTGCGATGATCATATTAGAGTAAACTTAGGTCTTTTGTCTTCTGATAACCAGATAAGACAGTTTCCATCACTTTTTATGTGGAAAAAAAATGTGCCCAGAGGAACAATGGGGAGCTTTCAAGCTACTCTGAAGACTGAAGACAAAGCTGACACTGGAATGGGGCATTGGAATGCTAAAGCTAGAGCTTGAATAAACACTACTGCCTTATTACTGGCATAACTCTGAATATTTCAATCCTATAAATCAATGCATTCAAGTGAGGTTTTTTTCTTTTTCTTTTAAATTGGGAGATATGATTGGAGCGCCTGGGTGGCTTGGTTGGTTGGATGTCCAACTTTGGCTCAGGTCATGATCTCACCGTTCGTGGGTTCAAGCCCTGCATTGGGCTCTGTGCTGACAGCTTGGAGCCTCGAGCCTGGAGCCTGCTTCAGATTCTGTGTCTCCCTCTCTTTCTCTGCCCTTCCCCCACTCGTGCTCTGTCTCTCTCAAAAATTAACATTAATTTTTTTTTTAAATCTTTAAAAAATATTGAGGGGTATGACAAGACTTTTTAACTGACACCCAGAGTAATAGAAGCAAATGTCCTGAATGATTTTTAAATGTCTTTAAAGATGTTTAGGTCCAAATGCATCATGTATATGTGTATCAGTTTATATATTTATATCACATATATTAATAAGTTCTGGGTATATGATTGCATGCTAGTGTTCTCAGGAAGCAAACATGGTGAGACCTACTAATTTATTTCACTTCTTATATCATTGTGTTCTCTTTTACTCACATTGAAACATTGCTTGTATTGGTCACTGGCAGAGACAATCTGCCTAACTAGATGGGCCAGAAATCTAATCTGGTGTGACAAATGAAAGAGACCCATAATTGGCTATGTAATTCTAGGGTGGGACTGTTATCAATTTTAAGCAATTGATGTTCTCAGAATAACATTATACACTGTGTGAGCGATTACAATTACTCTGGGGAATCACTGGATGTTTCTCTAATCTTTTAGTAGGTTATAAAAATGAACAGAAACTTTTGGTAACTGGTGTTTCGTTCACATTCGATGACAATCTGAGTTTAGCTTCTTTGGTACAAAACGGTCCTAAACATAAAGCTGTTTTCATCTATAGAAAGTATCCATCTTTAATTTTTTTTTAATGTGTATTTATTCTTGAGACAGAGACAGAGTGTGAACAGGGGAGGGGCAGAGAGAGAGGGAGACACAGAATCTGAAACAGGCTCCAGGCTCTGAGCCGTCAGCACAGAGCCTGACATGGGGCTCGAACCCACGAACTGTGAGATCATGCCCTGAGACAAAGTCAGATGCTTAGCTGACTGAGCCACCCAGGCACCCTGAAAGTATCCATCTTTAAACATAAGATGACTGTTTGTTTTCCTTTAAAGACCATTGACTTAGATCATGTCAAAGTCTTTTGCCTGGAATGCCTGACAAATACGGGCACTTGCTTTGTTGACCTCGGCTTCTACAGTCTCTACTCACTTTGTCATCTAGTGAAACTTCAGAAACCACCAGTATCATTCTTTGAATTACTGTTGCTCATACACTTTTATACTCATCCTAATTTAACAGTACACTGAACCTTTTGAAGTACAGAAAAAATTGAAATTATATAGCTGAAAGTTTAGAGAAACTCTTAAGTAGGCCATATACAGAGTTACATAGTAATCACTTCCTAGCTGGCATCTGAGGAAATGATGAAATTTAGCCCAAACTTGGAAATGTCACTCTTAGCAAAAGATTGTGCTATACTATTGTTTATTTCTGGTCTTGCATGCCTCCAGTATGTCACATGTGTCCTTCCTAAAGCTTCTCAGAAAATTGGCTCATTCTCCACTTCACTTATTTTAGTCAGTTCTGTATGACTTGGCAGACAGAAAGACACAAATGAGACAGTTCTCTATATGCCCATGTTCACTGTGCACTTACAATTAAACTATACTCTTCAGCATAGATGGGTTTGCAGAAACAAATTTCCACACGGTATTCTGCATAACTCTGTGGCTGCAACATTTAAAATATCCAACAGGCATTAATTCTTTATTGTATCTCAAAATATAAAATAACATTACAGCAAGTTTCCAAGGCTATGTAGGATTCTTAATGTAGCAGTGATCAGATTATTTGAAACATCCTAATAAAATGATAATTCTCATAATAATAAACATAATAAGGTATATTAACACACATTCACTTTTTACCAGGAACTGTGTGAAGTGCGTCACACACATTTAGTTCTAATCCTCTTAACAAACCCTGCACACTTGATATCATTATCCATGTTGTAAGGGCAAGGATTTTGGAACTCATGTAACTCATTTGCCCAAGGCCACATACGTAGTAAAAGAAAGAAAGGACCATGACTCAAATCCAGTTTTGTTTCTCTTAAAAAATGTGCCTTTTAAATTATAGTGCCAAGCTTACTTTCATAGTATTCGTTTGATTAAAAATATATTGTCACTTGGGGAGTCTGGGTGGCTCAGTCAGTTAAGCATCTGACTTGGCCCAGGTCATGATCTCACTGCTTGTGAGTTCGAGCCCCGCATCAAGCTCTGTGCTGACAGCTCAGAGCCTGGAGCCGGCTTCTGATTCTGTGTCTCCCTCTCTCTGCCCCTCCCCCTCTTATGTGCGTGCACATGCTGTCTCCCTCTCCCTCGCTCTCTACCCCCCTTTCCCGCTCATGAATTGTCTCTTTCAAAATAAATAAATAAATGGTGGAGATATCCAGACCCAAAAGAAGGCCATATAGACATCCTATATGTATATATACTCTAATAACAAAGATCTTAGCTTTTTGTCTTAGAGGATTGACAAGGACATTGTCCCCCAATTAGCCAATTATTTTCCAAGCAATAAATTAGAAGCGTGATGTTTGTCACATGTAAGGTAGTTTCATTTTTTTCTTTTATTTAACAAAACAAAGTTTTAGCTATTAAAAAAACACATTTTCTATTGTCCAGTAATTACAAGTATAATAATATAGGCTCTACAGAATAATAATAATAATAAAAAAATCCCAAATGGCTCAGGATTATGTCTAGCAATTAATTTGAAAATATTTAAATGGTAGATGTATTCTGGATAGAAATTGAGTATGGATTTCAAAGGACTTCAAAATAAAATTATCTCACCATTCTTATAGAGCCGAGTTTAATCAGTCTTACAAGTTAAAGAAGACTTTTGTCACAGACAAAGGTTATTTTGACAAAGCCAAATTAAGGTCCAAGTAGGTCTTGATACACAGAAAGAACGCTGGGTCCCTAGTGAGTCTAGTGATAATTAACATCTGACTTGAAGAACCATTGGGAATGACTTGGAATGCTCTAATTGGTCCACCCGACTTGCCTGCGGGCTTTTCTGTTATGGGAATGATTTAAGTCTCTTCTTGCTTTCAGCTAAATCTCAGCATGTCTCAGATTTCTAAAGCTACCTTTATCATTTGAGGCCCTGAGGAAAAAAATGAATTGTAATTCAGCTTTTATCTTACTTCGTGGAGAACCGTAAGTATTTCTATAATATTAAAAGGAGAGCTGATTAAGAAGGCAGGAATCAATCACAAAATCAAGGCAAATTGGTAGGAATGGATCTTTGGGTGTCCACTAATACACATGACCTACTTTCATGTAAAAATGTATCAGGTGAATACATAACTTAAAAGAATGATACAGGATTGGTTCACAAAATCACTGAGGAGACAAACTGAGATACAATGAAGCACGCTAAAGCCATACATTTGCTCAAACCTATCAATATTTGTCACTCCGATAGTAAAATGTGACATAAAATTACTGAGTGTTAACTGTATCACTTCTGTATTTTTATTGTTGCTTACTTTGAATGAAGCCCATGGGAGGGTGGTTATGAAAAATAATGACATCCATTAAGAGTGAAGATCTAATTGAAAGCATTATCAAATGTGGTAACACTTGCAGCTGGACCACCATGGAAATAGAAATAAATATGCAGATGGTTGAAACCAGTCTGCCTGTCAATGAACCATTAAGGCACATTATCCCAGCTGTCAAACATTTTTCTATTTATATTGAGTGTTCATCTTTGCTAAGTGGTAGCCAGGAGAATGACTCTTTATTTTTTTAACTATATTTTTATAAATTTAGAAAGGTGAAATTTAGCTCTCTGGAAGCTTTTTGTATTGGTTTATTGGCTTCTTTCTTCTTTTGCTATAAATTGTACTATTCTAAGTTCAGAGTAAATATGGATTATATAATAAATTACATATGTTACACTATTACTGAATGTATGTACACTCAGTATCTGCCTTATTTTGACAGGTGCACATGTACATTTTTTTTATCTAAATGCCTTTCACATAAACACTAAATCATTATTATGAAGAAGATAGTTCTTAATGGGGTCTTGAGCTCTGCAGTTGTAAATGACATGTTCAGAAAAGAAATTTTTGTAATCTCTTTGGATACAGACAAAAACGGGCAGCAACATATTTTTTTTGCCTCTTTTTGGTTATTTTTACTACACACACACACACACGCACACACACACACACACACTTTTTAATAAGAGTTTCAGCATTTCCATTTCGCATAGATACAAATGTGAGTGAGTAAAAAGTGGCATCCTGCTGTCATTGAGAGTACTTGAATGTCTGATCCTGAATGAGGTATCTGAGGGCTGTCAGTAAGCATAAAGGAACAATTTTGTCAATCTGGGACTTAATTGGATGTACTTCATTTTATTTGTAATCTCTGGAGTGAAGCCCTCTCAAACAGTGGACACATAACATTTATAATTAAGATAGTGTACTTCAAGCTTTGCTTTCATTTTCATTGGGCAGAACTACTCTTTTAAGATTCATATGAACACATGGCATTAACATGAAATATATGCAACAAAAATCTGTGTAAGATGAATGTATATGAGATTGTGTGATAGGAATAGTTTTATCTTTAATGCTTATTATTCCTCAGTATTGGTTCCATTTTTATATAATTTTTTTTGTTGTATCAGATTTCTTAGTATGGTAAAGTGTGATTTTAATACTAATAAATATCATAAAATGTTACTAGTAAGAATCTAAGGTGTGATAGGAGATTGAGAATGTCCCTAAATTGCCCACAAATGAGATTCATCTTAAAATAATCAAGTGGTTATGAACAGGAAACAGATTAGGATTGGAAACCAGGAAAAAAAAGTTGTGTATACATAGCACATACATAAAGATATCTCAGCCAGAAAAGTACAGGTAAAAGCAAATGAATGAAAGGAAAAATGTGGCACACGACCTGTCACAAATCACTTGTAAATTGATAATGAACCTTGCAGTTTGAAAGGGTAAGGACTAGACTGTGTAAGGGAAATCAGTAACCTTCCAACAATGGTCCTCTGAAATCCATGCGGCCATGTTGAACAGATATTCCAACGTGCTTGATTAGTCCAGGCTGCTGCTTAAAGTTGGTACCTGGGCTAAACAAAGTGCCTGTGAAGTGACTTGCTGCTTTTCAGCTAGTACATCCATGCCAGGTGATGAACTACAACAAACAAGGAAAAACCAGCCACCCTCTCCTTGTCTTCTCTCAATATCTTGACTATTGTCAAATCTCTCTAGCCAAATAGCTTGCAGTGGTTTGAAATGTTCTCATTCACAGCAACTTGAAGGAAGAGATGAGGGTTTTCTGCAGTCTCTGGCAGAACCAACCTCACAGCACAATATGAAAGTTACTTCCCATCCCAGCTAAACATGAAACGAGGAAAAATGCTGCATTTCAAAAGAGTGCCACATGAAAAAACAAACATCTCCCTATGACAAAGAATGGTAATGAAAGTCAAAAAGGCACATAGAAAATGTAGAATTTTGTTTATTTGTATCTTTTATTGAGTAAACTTAATATTACTTTCAAACCATCTATGTCACATGCTCTTCTAAAGGTACTACAAATATTAACATTTAATCACTATAATAAATTCTGCTATAATCCCCTTTTCACAGGTGTGATTCTTAAGAAAAAAATCAAAAGCATGTTTTATAAAAATACAAAAAAAAACAAAACAACAAAAAACAGAAGTGACAGGCACAAGCAGAGAAGAATCTGAGATCAGAAGACCCATTGCCCCTGGGATAATATGTAACACATACTTAGATATTATGTAACTCAATAGTTACTGATTTGAATTGTGTTTAATTTGAAAGGATTTTTAATGTATCAGATTGGATCATTAAAAAAATCAGTACCAAAATAATAAAGCTTAAGATTTTTCCATACAATTAAAAATAAGGGGCGCCTGGGTGGCTCAGTCAGTTAAGCGTCCGACTTCAGCTCAGGTCACGATCTCACTGTCTGTGGGTTCGAGCCCCGCATCGGGCTCTGTGCTGACTGCTCAGAGCCTGGAGCCTGTTTCAGATTCTGTGTCTCCCTCTCTCTCTGACCCTCCCCCGTTCATGCTCTGTCTCTCTCTGTCTCAAAAATATAAATAAATGTTAAAAAAAAAATGATAGTGGTAGAAGTGAAAATAAAATAAGCATGGATGAAATATTAACAGTTTTTAATAGTATTATAAACAGAATCTCATGATGAAAAATTGAGGATGAGTGATACTGAAGAAAAAAGATTAAAATGTTGAAGAAAATTTCTTTTTTAACCTAAGCATCCACAAGATACTGAGTTAAACTGATAATGGTGATGGTGATGATAATTTAAATCAAGCCAATAATAATAAACTTCTAAAGTGCTTTATATCTATAAACTCATTAACATTCACAACTTATTAATCATATAAAACCCTGTTACAGGAGTACTATTATTATCAGTATTTTGCAGAGGGAGAAATTGAAGAGCAGGATGAAAGTTTGAGCCTAGGTTCAAACCCAGAGAACTTTCACTTCAGCCCTTCACTCTGATCACCTCCATGCAGATTGTCTTGCTAGAAAGAGACCCACATCTTAGCAAAGTAAGTGCACTTATAGAGTAAAGCAACAACAAAAAAATCTTCACTTACTCGTATAGAACTATAAAAAAAAACAATAAAAATAACACACAACAACTCAATGTTAATCAGTAGACATGAGAGTTGTTAAAAACAAAAATAAGTGGCCAAAACAGTGAATCATTTTCATAGAGTTTTGTGATTCAAATTCTTATATCCAGACATAGGAAGTCTCAAAAAATGTAATTCTTGGAAATAAGGAGTAATTCAAAGACGTTAGGAACCAAGTTAGATAAATCAAAATAAGCTATTTAATAATATGAAATTTGTTTAAAAACAGTAGTTAATAGAGAAAACATAAAAACTATTAATAGAGTAATAATTTGCAAAGTATATGTGTATAGGTAAATGGTATTAGACACAGATTTTAGATCATTAACTTCATCATTTATTTAATAATATTTACTGAGACAATAAGGGGTTAGGTCCCTAGAGATTCAACAGTGACCAAAACAGATATATCCTCGGTCTTATGTAGCTTGCTTTATGTGAAGAGGTTGGAGTCAAAATAGAAAAATAAATAAATAAAATAAAATCGGGTTGTGATGAATGACATTAAGTGAACTAAAGCAGAGTAGGAGAATAAAGAGTGAGGGCAATAAATAAAGGCCTTTGTGTCAAGGAGAACTTTGAATGAGAGGAAGTGAGGGAATGAGACTTACTGCTTTCTAGAGGATTATCATTCCAGGTAAAAGGAACAGCAAGTACAAAGGACCTGGGGTTGAAGAATGCCTGACTGGTTTCAAGAAAATTAGTGAAGTGAATGAAGGAAGTGAGTTATATTATAAGGTCAGACAGAACCAAATTTTTCAGCCAGGGGTTGGTAAACTATAAACCTATGGGTCAAATAATGCCCACCACATCTTTTTGTAATAGGAGTATTACTGGAACCCTGACACACACATTCATTTGTTCATATTGTCTATGGCTGTTTTCACCTTGAAATGGAAGAGTTGAGTAGTTGCATATTGTACCTGTTGTCCACAAAGCTGAAATAGTTTTCTTTTTTTTTTTTTATTTTATTTTATTTATTTATTTTGAGCGAGAGAGAGGAAAAAGAGAGTGCATGAGCAGGGGAGGGGCAGAGAGAGAGTAAAAGAGAGAAAATCCCAAGTAGGCTCTGTGCTGTCAGCACTGAGACCTAAGCAGGGCTTGATCTCACAGAACTGTGATATCATTACCTGAGCCCTGATCAAGAGTAGGATGCTTAATTGAGCCACCCATGCACCCCCCTTTTTTAATGTTTATTTATTTATGAAAATAGGTTTCTTATAAAAAAAGTGATATCATCTGATTTATATTACAGAAGAAATATTATTGATGCCATAAAGTAAATGGACATTATTGAGGCAAGGGAAAAAAAAAAAGGGAGTATTTGGTAGGTTCTTTTCATAACCTGGGAAAAAATTATTCATGATTTAGACTTAGGTGGTTGAGGTGGAGTATCTGAGAGGTATTTGGATTCTGTATGTATTTTGAGGAAAGTATTGAAAAAATTTAATGACTTGATTAGATGTGGGGTGAGAGAGAGGGGAGTCAAGAGTAACAAAAGTTTTTTCCCAGTAACTAGTAGCATGAAGTTTCCATTACTTAGATAAGAAAGAAATAGAAAAAAGTAGAGTGTAAAATAAGAGGTTTGAAATAATCTATATCTGGGACTGGCAATTAGTAATAGAAGTGACCAATATTGTTCAATTCTTGACATTGAGAGGTAGAGAAGTAGTTTAGTTATATTTTTTGTACTTAAACATCACTGCAGAGCCTGTTGTACAAAGTAAATATCTTTGATTTCATATTAATATAAAGTATTACCAAATAAATCAATTAGAAAAAGAGAAAAATCTTTCTTCCAGAATTGCAAATAATTTACATCAAGCCCCTGTCTGGGAGGTGGAGATTAATTCCCACTCATACCCTCTTAAATGTGGGTTTTACTTATAGACTTGCTTCCAAGAATGTAGTAGGGAATGTGGAAAAATGCATAACATATTTATACAGTTGGAGAAACCTTGCAAACACTATGGCAAACACTACCTTAGGCAAAGTGATCAGGGCTGACGTCATCAGTGATAAGTCATATCGATAGTGAATACTGGTGATTTGGGGTGTTAAGAAGAGTACTTCATCTCTATGGTATTCTTCCCCTAAACCATGCCCTAGTAGAAACCATGAGGAAAATATTGGACAAACCCAAATTGAGGAACATTTTACAAACTCTGTGGCCAGTACTTTTCAAAAGTGTCAAGGTCAAGATGAATTAGGAAAGACTAAGAAGCTGTCATAAATCAGAGGAAGTTAAGGAAACATGACAACTAAATGCATTGTGGTATCCTGGATGGGATCCTGAAACAGAAGCAGGACATTAGTGGAAAAACTGATAAAATACGAATAAAACCTAGAGTTTAATTAGTGGTAAGGTATCGGTAGGTTTTTGGTTTGTTTTTTTTTTTTAATTTTTTTTTTAACGTTTATTTTATTTTTGAGACAGAGAGAGACAGAGCATGAACGGGGGAGGGGCAGAGAGAGAGGGAGACACAGAATCGGAAGCAGGCTCCAGGCTCTGAGCCATCAGCCCAGAGCCCGACGCGGGGCTCGAACTCACAGACCGTGAGATCGTGACCTGAGCTGAAGTCGGACGCCCAACCGACTGAGCCACCCAGGCGCCCCATCAGGTAGGTTTTTTTAGTTGTGAAAAATGTAACTTAGTAATGTAAGATGCTAATAGGGAAAACCAGATGAGGTAGTTTGTCAGAACTCCTTGTACTATCTTTCAACTTTTTATAAATCTAGACCAAAATTAGACTATAATAGAAGGTATTTAGTAAGTATATACTTAAAAAATCATCAGTAATAAAAATATCTTACACTATTTCCAAAAGAAATAACTATTCACAGTGAAAAAGAAAAGTTACAAAGAACTAAAACTACAAACCCAATAAACAAGTTGGTAGATAAAACTTTATGACTTAAATAATGACTAATAATAATATACTCATTTCTCTACAAAAGATTAGGTCTTCTAAAGAAAATAATTTAATAATGAGAAGTTTATATCATAATACATATTAATGTATGAAAGATGAGAAAAATATTTATGGATCCTGAAATATATCTGGTAAGATCTGTATATTTCATGGTAAATTGAAGACATAGCATCAAGGAAAACCTAAAAGTAAAATATTATAATGAACATCTTTTTCCAAATTAATAGTTATATAATTACATATTTTATAAATTATTTACATAATTTATAAGTATCATTTAGGAATTTAGGCAAAGTAGTGTGAAAATGAAAATATTCTTAAATAGTGCTAAATTAAAACCTAAGAGAATAATTTAAAAATTCATCTTGTCAAAAAGTAAGAAAGATCATTCCAAGAAAAAAATTTAAGAAGAAAATTCATAAAGGATATTCATAATGTAATTGTCCTTAGACTAAATAAGAAATATGTTAAAAGCAAAACTAAATTTAATTAAAAATAGATGAAATACCAAAATGTGAGACAGGAAACCATCAAAATCATACAGGAGAAAAAAGGCAGCAACCACTTTGACCTTGGCCACAGCAACTCCTTACTAGACATGTCTCCAGAGGCAAAGGAAATAAAAGCAAATTGGGACCTCATCAAGAAAAAAAGCATCTGCACAGTGAAAGAAACAATCAACAGAACTAAAAGGCAGCTAACAGAATGGGAGAAGATATTTACAAATGACATATTGGATAAAGGGTTAGAATCCAAAATCTATAAAGAACTTATCAAAACTCACCCCCCCAAAAAACAATAATCCAGTAAAGAAATGGGCAGAAGACATGAACAGACATTCTTCCAAAGAAGACATCCAGATGGCTAACAGACACATGAAAAGATGCTCAACATCACTCATTACCAGGGAAATATAAGTCAAACACACATGAGATACCAACTCACACCTGTAGAAGGGCTAAAATTAACAACACAGGAAATGACATGTGTTGGCGAGGATGTGGAGAAAGGGGAACCATTTTACGCTGTTGGTGGGAATGCAAACTGGTGCAGCAACCATGGAAAACAGTATGGAAGTTCCTCAAAAAATTAAAAATAGAGCTACCCTATGACCTAGTAATTATACTACTAGGTATTTATCCAAAGGATACAAAAATGCTGATTTGAAGGGGCACATGCTTGCCAGCATTTATAGCAGCACTATCAACAATAGCCAATTTATAGAAGGGCCCCAAATGTCCATTGACTGATGAATGGATAAAGAAGAGGTGGTGTATATATACGTATGATGGAATACTACTTGGCAATGAAAATGGATGAAATCTTGCCATTTGCAACAATGTGGATAGAACCGGAGTATATTATGCTAAGCGAAATAAGTCAGTCAGATAAAGACATATAATATGATTTCATTCATATGTAGAAGTTAAGAAACAAAACAGATGAACATAAGGGAAAGGAAGCAAAAATAAGAAATAAAAATAAGGAAGAAAAACCGTAAGAGACTGTTAAATATGGAGAAAACACTGAGGGTTGCTGGAGGGGAGGTGGATGGGGGATGGGCTAAATGGGTGATGGGCATTAAGGAGGGCAACTGTTGGGATGAGCACTGGGTGTTTTATGTAAGTGATGAATCACTAAATTCTATTCCTGAGATCATTATTAAACTATATGTTAACTAACTTTGATTTCAATTAATAATAATAATAATAATAATAATAAAAAGAGATAAAATGGGAAAATAAAATAAAAAACTTTTTGAAGTTTTGATTAATAATTCTGATAATAAAACACTTTAGCTTGCTGTCAAGATGTTTGGTGGACAAGTGAATTTATATTCTTCTGCCCCCATTGCTTTCCTACATATTATTTTAGAAAATGTAGACAGGCAGATTTGTGGCATAGGAATTATTTTAATTCCTTATTCATTGTAATTACACAATACATATCTAATCACATGTAGAAGACAGGTAGATGAATTAATCACATTAGAAAAAAGATTACTACATAAAAATGTCATTATGTGGCAATTAACTTAGTAGAACTATATCCAGGACCCATAAATAACATTTTCCTCACTCAGAAGTCAGTTTCTTTCCTTTCTTACTTTCTTCTTTCCCTCTTTTTTCTATCTCTTCCTCTGTTTCTCTCAGGCTCTTTTTTCTTCCTTCCTTCCTTCCTTCTTTCCTTCCTTCCATTTTTCCTCTCTCTTTCTTTCTAGTTCCTTTTGTGTAGGAAATAAGGTAGATGTTGTATTTATAATTTTCACAAAATTTATAACCCAGCTATAAACAAATACTTCTTTGTAATGAGTTGAATTATAAGAATGTCTACAATTTGCTGTAGAAAAATAGAAAATAGATATTCGGAAATAAGTGACAGGCAGAGTAGGAGGGTATTCAGGGTCGAATGTGTTCATAAAGGGAGATCTACCAGAGAATTTTACCAAAGACATGAAATGTAGAAGGTAGAGTCCTGTATGTAATAATTGTAGTGTGGGAGGCAGATAGTGTTGCAGTGCTGGGAAAAAGGGAGGAAATGAGTTTGGAGGAAAAATTTTTTTGCTATGTAGTTCTTTTGTTGTCTTGTAAACACTTGGAAAATTTGTGTTTTAGCTGCATGATTTTGTTGGCAATGTGAAGCATGATTGAAGAGAGATTGAAGAGAGAAACTAGAGATAAGAAATTAGGAGGCAAGAATCCATTCAAAAGATGATTAGATCCTAGTCAGAGGAAAGGGGGAGAATAAGAGATCTTTGAACAGGTATAAATATAATATATAATATGCATTTGATGGCACTATATATATATATGTGTGTATATATATACACATATATATGCAATTATAGATAATATACAATTTACATATAATCCATATGTATATATACCTACATCTGTGTCTTTTTTATATCGAGAGCTAGAACAAAGTATCTTCTCACTTAAACTGCAGGAAAGATATCAATGTCATCTTGGATTAAAAGTACAATCACCATGAGAGGATTGGTCCGTAACAGTGTCCTTTAATGTTAAGTGTCTTTTATTGTACTTAATTGTTCATGGTGAATATAATAGAAAAAGGCAACATCAAGTTGATCATAGCTCTGAACCCTTATAAGTCAAAGAGAAAGCCATTTTATCCTGCTGGAAAGGAACCATAGCTGTCTAAATCACTGTTAAATTCTTATTATTTAGCATAGAATGGTTTGTTTGTTTGCTTATTATTTATTTGTTATATGTTTCAAATTTTTATTCAAATTGTAGTTAGTTAACATATAGTGTAATATTAGTTTCAGAAGTAGAATCTAGTGATTTATTACTTTCATGCAATACCCATATATGTTTTAGATGAATGGATGAATGAATGAAATATTTTTGACCAAACTTCTGATAGGCTGCAGAAAGTCAGACAATGAGTAATTTGCAATGACATTCCTGATCTGATATCTGAAAACAAAAGTGCTAGAGTAGAGTGGACCATAGTGCAAAACTTGGAGGACAATGAGAGGAAGAGGTATTGTCATCTGGTCCACTTGCAGGGCAGAAATTCCCCATTGGGCTCCTGAAAAAGCAAAAGATAGAGAATATCAAACATGGATTATCAATGATCTTCCTTACTGAATTTTATTTTAAAATGATGGTCTGGCCATTAGAGAGGTCAAATTCTGAGACTTACAAAAACTAAACTAAAAATACAAACTGAAGAAACTAATAAACATCTCTAGTTATGACTAATAGAAATGAATGGTGATATCCAATACCACAAGAAGCAATGAGGTTTTTAAAAAATGTTTATTTATTTATTTTGAGACGGAGAAAAAAAAAAGAGAGAGAGAAAGTGCCCGTGTGCAAGTAGTGGAGGGGCAGAGAGAGAGAGACAGACAGACAGACAGACAGAATCTCAAAGCAGGCTTCTTGGTGTCAGTGCAGACAGAGGCCCACATGGGCTTGAACTCATGAACTGTGAAATCATGACCTGAGCTGAAATCCAGAGTTGGATGCTTAACCGAGTCACCCAGGTGCCCCGTGATGAGTTTTTAAATTTCAAAAATGGTATTTCTATGAAAATAATGTTTTTTTAAATGTGTGGTTTTCTTTAATGCACTTATGTTAAATGGTATACAAATTATCATGGTTTTCAAGCTGAAGTTGATAAGGAAGAGGGAAATGTATCAGTTTGCTGCTATTCTAAAGAAAAAACACAGAATTAAGAAATTTTGAATGACGTGAAAAACATAGGTGATTTTTGTGTGTTCTCAGTGCAAAGAGATACCTTGACAAAAATGACTTTGTTAGTTCTCTCCCGCTGTGTGTAAATCAAGGGGAAAATTAGGGATTCCAAAGAAATGAATTGAATTATATTAACAAGATATCTGAAGAGGGAAATGAAAGAAATCTGAGATACTGTATTCAGATATAAGCATAAGAGAATACAGTGCAGTGACTTTAATTCCAAGCTAACTGGGATGAGTCTTAAATAAACACAACCATTGAGATCAATATATAATACGTGGGTAAAAATTGAACTGTGCTTGCCTATGATGTTTACTAGATTATTTTGAGGCACTTTGTTGACAAAACAATCCTCACTGTGTGCCAGACACAGTTCTAAATATTGGGAATAGTGTGGTCAAGGAAACACACTAATTTCCTGCCCTCGTGAAGCTTATAGTCCTGATATGAGCAGTTGACAGCTAGGCGGTAAGTTCCTGTTAATAGGCTAGTGAGGGGCTTCTGAGCTCTCTGTTAGGAAATTACTGGCTCGGTTCCTGCGCTAACAAATAATGCTGTTAATCCTTCTACAGAACATTTGCCATTCTTGATGAAGATTAATCTATTGCAGCATGTGTCTTTGAACCTTCTAGGTACTTTAAAACTCCAAGTCTCAGATGAAAACAAGAATCAAATCTTGAGCGTATTCTAAGTTCCTTATGGAAATGGTTTAGCCTACTGCCTGGATTTGGAATCGTATTAGGAATTTAACATTTCACAACAGAATGTCAATTCAGCTGTCTGGAGTATCTGAAATGTAAAACATATGGATCGTTTTATCAACAACACAAAATATTGGCATTTCAGACACTCATTAAAAATGTCAATCATAAATTAACTGTGATGCCAAAAACTTGCCTGAGACATCTGATATTTGAGAGATAGGATCTAAAAGATATATGAAGCATCCGTTTCTCTAGTCAGGCAATCAAGGAACTGCAGCTCAGATTTTCATTTAGTTTTCCAAATTACATGACTTGAAGGAACATACAGTTTTGCTCTTTCCCTTAGACCATTATGCCCATGTTTTCAGAGAATAAAATTTGATGGTTTAGTGATTGTGTTTATTTATTCATATATACATAGATTTATTGCCAACTATTATGCCAAGTATATAAAGGACATATGAGATAATAAACTTTTTTACATAACAAAAGTGTTGTAGCCAGGAGTCTTAGCTCAATTTACATGCATTTAAATCCCTCTTTTCTTACTAATAAGTTACATCCTCTTAGGCAAATGTTATTAACTTTCAGAACATCAATATTCTTATTTGTGAAATAGGGATTAATAACATGTGCCTGCTTCATAGAGTTCTCACAATAATAAGAAAGGAAAAAATATTATAAAGGCTTAGTACTGCACTTGATGACTGGTGGTAGCTATTATGATTATGATTATGGTCATTAACTTCTGATTGTCTTTAAGAATACTTTTTTTTTACTTTTTATTTTGGAATAATTATAAATGAACATGTAGGTTTAAAGTAAGTCAGAGCAGCTCCATATAAACTTTGCCCAGGTTTTTCCAATCTCAATATCTTGCATTAATTGTAGTGTAATATCTCATGTAGGAAATACGCTTGTTACATCACTGACCTTATCTGAATTTCAGCAGTTCTATGAATATTCATTTGTGTGTGTGGGGGGGGGGGGTGAGTGTGTGGTGTGTATCCTGTTCAATTTTATCATGGATTTGTGTAACCATTACCATAGTCAACATACAAGATGGTTTCATCATATGGATTCTCCATACTCCCTTTTCCTGGTGACAGCTACCTCTCTCCCTCCCTCTGCCCCTTCTTAGTATCTGATAACCACTTATCTGTTCTCTATCTCTATAATTTTGTCATTTTAAGGATGTTATATGGGTACAATCATACACAACTTTTTGAGTTTTTTTTAAATTACTCAGCATAAGTCTTTAAAGATCCATTCAAATTTTCACATGTATGAATAGTTTGTTTCTTTTTAAGACTATTAATCCATGGCATGGATGAACCACAGTATATTTAACTACTTATCTATGGAAATAATTTATTTGTTTCCATATTTGGAGCAATAAAAATAACGTTGCAGTGGGCATCTATATACAGGTTTTTGGTTGCACATAAGTTTTCATTTCTCTGGAATAAATGCCCACGAGTGTAACTGCTTGGTTATATGGTAAGCAAATGTTTAGTTTTTCAAGAAACTGTCATTCTTTTTTCCGGGAAAGATGTCCTATTTTACAGTCCCACCAATGGCGTATGAGAGATCTAGTTCTTGCAGATCCTTGATGACATATTATGTAATCACTATATTTTCTTTTAGTTATTGTTATTGTTGTGTAGTAAATACTATTGCAGTTTTAATTGGTGTTTTCCTCATGACTAACAATATTGAAAATATTCTCATATGCTTATGTGATATCTCTCAAATAAAATAACTTTCTCTTCTGCCCTTTTTCTAATTGGATAATTTGAGTTTATGTTGTTTACTAGAAAGATATTTACAATTTCTACATATAACTCTCATCTCTTATATGTGGCTTGCAATTTTTTGTTCTCGGTTTGTAGCTTGACTTTCACCCTCTTTACAGAATCTTTTATTTTTAATGACGTCCAACTTATCATTTTTTTTTCTTCTATGAATTATGCTTGTGGTAATAAGCTTAAGAAGTTGCCACCTACCCCAGGTCCCACATATTTATATGTTATGTATTTTTCTACAATTTTTACAATTTTATGTTTTGCAAGTATGTCCAGAATTCATTTTTAGTTAATATCTGTATTACAAGTATGATATTTAAATTGAGTTTCTTCCCTTCCTCCCTCCCTCCTTCCCTCTTTCCCTTCCTTCCTTACCCCCTTGTTCCCTTCCTTCATTCCTTCCTCCCTTCCTTCCTTCCTTCCTTTCTTCCTTCCTTCCTTCCTTCTTGCCTATGAATGTTCAATTCTTCAAGATCATTCATTGAAAATGCTGTATTTCTTCTATTGAATCGCTTTTACATTTTCATCAATCTCAGGCACATATTTGTGGATCTATATGGCAATTCTCTACACTGTTTCTATGTGTCTTTCCTCCACCAGTACCAGACTGTCTTCATTACAGTCACTATATAGTAAGACCTAGTATCAAATAGAGTGATTCCTCACACTTCATTACCATTTGTCAAAAAATATTTTTTTTAACTCTTCTAGGTCTTGTGTGTTCCTACATAAACTTTTAGATAAGCTTGTCTAAGCTATAAAAATACTTGCTGGGATTTTGATAGGAATTGCATTAAACCTATAAGTTAATTTAGAAAGAATTAATACCTTTACTATGTTAAGTCTTCAAACCACAAATGTTTTCTTCCATATTTATTTAAGTCTTCTTTGATTTCTCTCCTCAGAATTTTGTCATTTTTAAGACACAAATCCTAGAACTATATGTTATTTCTATATATAGGTATATCATTTTTTTTAAAGTAATAGCTTTACGTTTTTAACTTTAGTTTGCAGATGTTTATTTTTAGTATGCAGAAATTTGCCTTCTCTTATATTGATCTTATATCATACAGCCTTCCTGAACTCACTGCTTAATTCTAAGAGTTTTTCATAAAATATGGACAGTTTTATTTCTTTCTTACCAATCAATATGTCTTTTATTTCTTTTTGTTGCCTTAAAGTAGTAGCTAGAACTTTCAGCAGTGTGTCGAATAAGAATGTTTGAAGTGAATATTCTTGTTTTGTTTCTCAATACTGTGGGAAAGTATTCCGTCTTTCACCATTAAGTGTGATATTAGGTGGAGATATTTTGTGGATACTTTTTAATCAAGTGGAGGAAGTATATTAGTTTTATAAAACTGCCATAACAAAATACCACAAACTGGGTGGATTAAACAACAGAAATATATTTCCTTACATTTCTGGAGATTAGAAGTCCAAGATCAAAGCGGTAGTAGAGTTGCATTCTTCTCAGGCCTCTGTCCTTGACTTGGAGATGGCATCTTCTCTTTGTGTCTTTACATGGTCTTACTTCTGTATTGTCTACATCCTCATCTCCTCTTCTTGTAAGCAATGACCTCATTTAACTTAGCTATCTCTTCCAAGACCGTATTCTAAATAGTCACATTTTAAATTACTGAGGGCCAAGACTTCAACATACGAATGTGAGGGATGGGAGAAGAGACCCAATTCAGCCCATATCAGGAAATTCCTGCCAACTCCTTGTTCTTTGTAAGGGATTACTGTAAATGAGTGTTGAGTTTGTCAAGTGCTTTTTTTCAGAATTGGTTGACATGATTATTTAATTTTCATTTCAAATCAATTAATGTTCTGGGTTACACTAAATTATTTTTTTTAATATTGAACTAGCCTTGCATTCTTGGAATAAATCCCATTTGGTCATGGCATATATTTCTTTTCATATATTGCTAGAGTTAATTTGCTAATATTTTAATGATTTTTATGCTTATTCATGTGTTTATTTATTTTTAATGTGTATTTATTTTTGAGAGAGAGAGACAGAGTGCAAGCGGGAGATGGGCAGAGTGAGAGGGAGACACAGAATCAGAAGAAGGCTCCAGGCTCTGAGTTGTCAGCATAGAGCCCAACGCCAGGCTCGAACTCACGAATGGTGAGGTTATGACCTGAGCTGAAGTCAGAAGCTTACATGACTGAGCCATCCAAGCGCCCGTATTTATTTTTGAGAGGGTCAGAGCTCAAGCTGGGGAGGGACAGAGAGAGAGGAACACGGAGGATACAAAGCAGGCTCCATATTGTCAATGCGCAGACCTGATGAAAGGCTAAGGCTTGAATTCACTAACCTTCAGATCATGACCTGAGCCAAAGTCAGACGCTTAACCAACCTTGCAACCCAGGCATCCCAATTTGCTAATTTTTAATTGAGTAGTTTTACACCTAAGTTTAATGAGAGATATTGGTCTGTAATTTTCTTTTTTTTTTTTTTTGTATTCTGTCTACTTTTGATATCAGAGTAAGAGTAGACCTATAGAATGAGTTGGGAAGATTCAGATTATCTATTTTCTATTCAGATTATCTATTCTATCTGGTTGAGTTTTAGTAGTGTGTTATCCTGGGACAATTTCTTCTAAGTTGTATAATTTATGAGTGTAAAGTTATTCAGAATAAGTCATTATCCTTTTGATGTTGGCAGGGTCTATAATGGATATTCCTAGTGTTAATCTGAATATTGATAATTTTAGTCTTCTCTCTTTTTATCTGTGTCCATTTTCCTGAGGTTTTAAAAAATTTATTAAGTTTTTTTTTTTTTTGAGAAGAGCCTTCTGGTTTTATTGATTTTTCTATTGTTTCCTCTTTTCAGTTTTATAGAATTTTGCCTTAATCTTTATTATTTCTTTCATTTAACTTTCTCTATATTTATTTTACACTAAAAATATTCTCTTTTAAGTAAATAATTAAAGTAAAAATAATACGGATTGTTGATGTGACTCTTTGTTTCTAATGTAAGCATTTAGCGCTGTAAATTTCCCTCTTAGCACTGTTAGTTGTTAGTTGAATGTTAATATATTTTCATATCTTGTATTTTCATTTTTATTCAGTTCCTTATGTTTTATTAAAACTTTCTTTTGACACTTTCTCTTGGAACTAGAAATTAATTAGAAGTGTGTTAATCATTTTCATGTAGAGATTTGCTCTTGTCTTTCAGTTATTGATTTCTAGTTTAATTTCATTACATTCAGAGAACATAAACTGCATAATTTTAGTTCTTTAAGTTTGTTAATTTGATTTATAACCCATAATATAGTCTATCATGGTGAATATTCTCTTGAAAAAATCAGGATTCTGTGGTGTTGATTGGAATATTCTATATTCCAATTAACTCCTAGTATTGGCTTGTATAATCATTTCTTCTTATCCCTATTTATTTTTTTTTAATAGTACTATCAGTTGCCAAGAGGGGGGATGTTCTAGTCCCTAACTGTAATTGTGGGTTTGTTTACTTCTCTTTTCAAGGCTATAAGTTTATGTAGTATGTATTTTTAGGCTCTGTTGTTTGGTGCATACACAATTTAATATTGTTATGCCATATGATTGAAAATTTTATCGTTATAAAGTGCATTTTAATGGGAATTATTAATTAATTTCCTTGTATATATTTTAAGGAAACTTCGGGGAGGTAATCTACACACATTAATAATTATTTAGGGAAACCTCAAATCTCAATGCAATAAAAAGACACATTATTTAATCTTAGCCAAAGTAACTGGAAATACCTTTCATAGTGTGGCATAATAAGACCAAAAAGGAGACTCTTAGCCTATTGAAAAAAATTTTATATACTAAGTATGTAATTTTTCAGTTCATATATATTAATATAATCAGTGATGTGTGTGTGTGTGTGTCTGTGTGTGTTGTTGTATATGTATACGTGTTAAGCAAGTATTGAGTAAGAAAGAACTACCTTCTATGCACACAGAAAATGATAGGCACGCTTGCAATGTGATTGTGAATATTCCCTAACAGTTCTTTTCAACTAAGTTATCAGTAAACTCCTTGGTCATACATGGCAAGAGATAAGAAGAGACAAAACAGTTCTGGTTATGGTCTGGTCTCTGATATTCCCCCTGCACCCAGTTTTATTGAGGTATAATTGATATATAGTACTGTGTAAGTTTAAGATGTACAGCATAATGATTTTGACTTACATACCAATGTGAAATAACTACTACAATGAGACTGGTTAGCATCATTTCCTACAGATACAAAAAAAGAAAACGAAAGAGCAAAATGTCTTTTTCTCCTTGTATTGAGAACACTTAGAATATACTCTCTTAACAACTTCTATATATGTCATACTCAGTCTTTCATTTTTATGTTTCATGCTGCTGTTGAGTAATCAGTTAATGTCTGTAATAATTTTACATTGTCCGTTATTATCAAATTTACTTCCAGCTTTACATATTTTTTTCCACTAATGGTTGCAAAAGAAAAAAAAAGAAAACTAGTGTAAATAAAATATTAAGAGTTAGCCCTATTGTTTCTAGGTTTAATTTTTAATGGCACGTGTGTCACAATGATAAGAAAAGAAGTTTTGTTACATGTTATAAAATGAAACTAGTTGCAATAAGAAAAATGTAGTGATTCTGTCAAAAATCATGTGTCAGTTTTGGACTATCCTCCCTTTTTAGTAGAATCTTTTACAAATTCTGTGTTTTATGTTTGTTTTTGTTTCAATTTTTAGAAACTTTTTACTTATTTATTTTGAGAAACAGAGATAGAGAAAGAAGGAGGAGCAGAGAGAGAGGGAGAGAGAATTCCAAGCAGACTCCATACTGTCAGTGCAGAGCCTGACATGGGTTCGATCTCATAAACCGTGAGATCATGATGTGAGCCGAGATTAAGAGCCTGGTGCTTAACGGACTGAGCCACCCAGGCGTCTTCTTTATTTCAGTTTTAAAAACAAGTTGTCTAATATAATTTGCAGATTTTCAGTGACATCCTCACAAACCTGAGAATGCGTCAAGTGACTGTATTGGTGATTATGGTGATCACAAAGAAGTGAAAGAAAACATGTAAACCTCAGGGCCACTTCAGATTATCTTGATTCGATACAGAGACAAATAAATGGCTGGATGGTATAGAATCAGATGACGATCAGGGCCAACACTCTCCTACTGAGTTCTTATCAGGAATTGAGTGTGAATGTGTATGTGCGTGAACCACCATGCCCATAATTTAAACACTTTGTTTTAAAATAGTGAGACTTGTTGCTACAGTGGCCCCCCATCCTCCCTCTTCTCACACCTCTTCTCTTAGGTGATTTGGCGTGGCTTTTATGAGTTGTACAGAATCTGTTTCATAGAGTTATTTGAAACCATGCTACCCTGTGCTTGACTTTTTGTCAGTCCGTAGATAGCGTGTTTGCTTGAGATGTTCAATAAATACTTGGTAGCTATGGTAGTTTAAATTTTTAATCTATACCTATATTTGTATGCATATCTCTGTCAGTCTCAGAGTGGGGGGTTGTGTGGCAACAACTGAAAGGGAAAGAAATCCAGTTCTTATTTTCAGAATTGTTTTGTACCTAGGACAAAATTTCTAAGGGCACTATGGCTTAGGTCAAAACCTCTTGGACTGTAGAAACTGGAAATTAAAATAATGCTGTGTAATACTTCTTACAGAGTTTATAATGCTCTGTTAAACACTTTGGACAATCAGAAAAAGAAAAAACAAAATGACACTATGATTTGTGGTTATCTGTAGCACCAGCTTCCCACAGACACGTACTAATAGTCAGGAGTAAGGTATGAATGACAGATCTTGTATAGTTAACTCAGTGTCAGAAACTAAACCTCAAATTTGCTATTAACACCATTGTTGACTCACTAAATCTTGTTCATTGATTGACAGATTTTGTAGGAGGTGTGAAGGTGAACAAAGTTTATTAGTTAGTATTACATGAGAAATGACCCCAAAATGCAAAGGCTTCAATAACTGAGTATTCATTATTTCACAGTTTCTGTAAGGAATCTGGATATGACTTATCTGGGTCCTCTGCTTCAAGGGCTCCCAGAAGCCTGCAGTCATGGCATAGGATGGGGCTATAGTCTCATCTTAAAATATGATTGGGAGAAGACCTGCTTTAGTCTTGGGATTCAGTTTCTTACTAGCTGTTGGTTCAAGGTCTGTATTAGTTCCTTGTCATGAAGTCCTCTCTATAGCATGGATGAAAATATAGCAACTGGATTTCTTCTGAGTGAGTGAGCAAGAGAGCAAGGCTGAAGTCCTTAGTTTACAATCTAATCTTGGAGATGCTATTTCTTCTTCTATTCTTCTATTTTTTCAGATTTTTTTCTTCTACTTGCTACTACTAATAAGGGTGTTATTATTTTTAGTGCATACAAATTATTTTCCTTGAAAACCCATAGAATTTTTTTTCTCTCACATTGTGATTGAAGAAAATACATTTAGGGGAGCCTGGGTTTCTCAGGAAGTTGGGTGTCTGACTTCTGCTCAGGTCATGATCTCTCAGTTTGTGTGTTCAAGCTCCACACCGGGCTCCCTGCTGTCAGCACAGAGCCTGCTTCAGATCCTCTGTTCCTCTCTATCTCTGCCCCTCTCCCACTAGTTCTCTCTCTCTCTCTGTCTCTCTCTCTCTCTCTCTGTCTCTGTCTCTTTCTCTCTCTCTCTCAAAATAAATAAATAAACATAAAAAATAAAATACATGTAAATGAAAAGGAGAATATGCATACCCCTGAGATGATCCTGTTTTGACAATGTAAGCAGCTAGGGTGTGGGTGGGAAACTAAACATATAAAAGGAGGCAATTTTAATGGTACAGATGCACATTCTCACTTTCAAACTTGCCATTTCATTTAAATATTTTAAAATATCAGCAGATCCCATCAGCATTTAAAACTATATTTAAAATTCAATAAAAGACAACCAAACTTTGAATTTCTGATTTTTTTCATAATTTTGATAGCATTGATTTTCTAACATTGGGGTAATAGATATCCAGTTATCATGTTTTGTCTTTATAACAAATTGTTGAACAAAGAGAAGTTAACATTAGATCAAAAAAGATAAATTAGCTTTGCATAAAATGATAAGAGATTATCCCCTTGATAAAAACCACATTTACACACTTCAGAGAGTCAAGGTGATGTTTTGACTAGTCTTTTGTTTTGTTGTAGTTGACTATTAGTTCTTAGATAAAGCATAACATTTTCCCTTGAAAGGACCACTGGTTTTAATTTAGTTAATTGGAATGTCAATTTACTTTATTATCAAAATAATTTGATCATTATCCACTAAGATGACTATAATTAAAAATATCAGCTGGTTGTGATACCTTCTTTCTTTGTATAATTTCAGATTTTAGAATTCAATATTACATCATATTGATTTTTTGGTAAAATCTCTTATTGTTGCTGTATGCAATATTGAACCATTGAATCCCTTCCCTGTTGTGGAATTAGATGTGTAACCATTGTCTCATAATGAATATGCTGTCTAACAATGGACTCCATTATAAACACAACAATAACATTTTGAATTTCATCATTATGAAAGATTAGAAATGTACAATTTAATTCCCAGGGTTTTAGCGTTAATGCGATACTAGCTAAAATATTTACATTTTCAGTGCCAGTTTAATTAAGCATATTCATTGTCTTGAATCAAAACATAATTTGCACTGGGTTTAAATATTTCAGCATTATGTTTGTACAGAGTTTGAACACTGTCACAGAGGGTCTTTAGAGTTAATTTTAAACTCCAGCAAATGAGTCATTTTAAGCTAACCCAAGCTTCTCGGTGCATTGCAATACAGCTTTACACTTCCTGACAAATTGAATTCCAGCCAGGTGTCAGTCTTTAGAATCCCCAAGGTTTATCTCTGCCCTTTCTGCTCTGACATATGCTTTTGACATACCCAGAAAATTGTGTGATAGAAACCTGTGGAGTAGTAATACCCTCTACAGCAGGGGTCAGCTGTAAAGAACCATTAATGAGGCCTCCCATAAACAAACTGTTCTGAACAGTGACAATGGCAGAGGAAACAAAAAGATACGATCCTACTATTACATATTGCATACAGTGAAAGTCTCTATTATAACCCAGTCTTTAGATTGTTTTTCCAAAAAGTGAAAGCAAGCTGACTTTTTTTGGTCTAGATCTCCCATGAAAAAAATTATTGAACCTTATTTGAATTTTTATTTTGTCCTCTCACTTTGAGAACTGTCCAATATTTACTTTATTGATGCTTCACAAGGGATATATCATCTATTTTGTCTTCATTAAAAAAAAACAAACTACATATGTCACTCGTGAAAACATGTACCCAAAACACTTGAAACTGAAATCAATTAATATTTATATAATTTGTAATATACAGTTCTTTGTGGATGCCACCCTGTAGGTTAATCTGGAGTGAGAACAACAAAGAACAGGAAAGGGCATAACTACATGCAATAAGCAAAAATGATCAAGTAAAAATGAGGTTGGATGTCCAGCCTATACATTTTTCTTAAAGTGGGGCGCTTGGGTGGCTCAGTTGGTTAAGCATCTGACTCTTGGTTTCGGCTCAAGTCATGACCTCATGGTTTTATAATTTCAAGCCCTACATTGGGCCCTGTGCTGACAGTACAGAGCCTGCCTGGGATTCTGTCTCTCATCCTCTCTCTGCTTCTCCCCAAGTCATGCTGTCTCTGTCTCTCTCAAAATAAATAAGTAAAACCTTTAAAAAATTGTTTTTCTTAAAGTGAAATCTGTTGAGAATGTGGGCTTTATCGCAAGAGAAGTCCTAAGGTCATATTATTCAAATTAATTTGTGAAGAAATAAACAGAACATCCTGGTACATAAAGCAGGAAAACATGGGCTGGGACTAGACTACCCAGATTGTCATCTAGTGGTTGTCTACTAACTTCATTTGTTTAGATGTGATATTTGATGATTATTTCTCAAAAGTCTAGTTTTTGACATTTAATGTTTTGTTTATTTATATTACATGTAAATGCCCTTCAGATAATGCTCTCATTAATATACATCACATAGTCACTTTAGTGTTCAGTTTGGACTGAGTGAATAAGTAAAAAGAATTTGAAAACATTTAGCATGCTGTAATATGCTTCACATTTCTTGACCCTGACATAATTTTTCTCAAGTTTTTTGGGTAAAGATAGTGCATATGTACATTTTTAAAAAGCACATCATATATGAAGACCCATTTGAGTTATTACATTAATATTAAAACTAATTATGAAAAAATGCCTCTTATGGTTTTTGGGTTTTTTGTGTATGAAATATACTTAAAAGAACTATAGTCATGTATATGTATAACCTCCTTATGTTTTATTCAGTGACCCCAAATCTGAATGAATGAAATAAAATAGAGGATAAGTGCCTAAGTCCCCACATAATGAAGTGTTGACCTGTGGAGTAGAACTTCTCAAAGACTCTTCACTCTTCCTCCTTCCCACACCACAGTTCTCCTTGCCCACTCTAATATACCTTTTTGTCTAGTCTAAACTTAAATTCATAGACTCTGGATAAAAAGAATCTTCATTTGCAGACATCCTTTTTCTGCATCCTAAATGTAAGATGATAATGCTCATGAGCCTGGGAAGCTATATCAATGTGACGTGTGTGTGTGTGTGTGTGTGTGTGTATGTGTGACCGCTATCATTCCAACTGCATTGTAAGTGACTTAAATATAGAAACAATGCCTTAGAAATTTCTCCCTCAGGGAAAACATCACATTATTATTTGTAATTTTTACAATTCCTGAGTAGGTTACAACGGTCTCACTTACTTTGGTTAGATTGGTTTTGAATAGATGTGGTGCAATCTTGGCCTTTTTCTAAGTTTCTCTGTTTACCAATAACAGCAGCTATTGGATAACTGAATAAGATTAGAAATATCATCTGATGATATGACACAATTTTTCTCTGACAAACGCAGAGATGTTTGTGTGCTTGATGAAAAACTAAGCCCAAGTGTCGTGTGAACTATGGTGGCCCATATGTCTTGAATTTTCTCTTCCAATTAATTCTCTATCTCTACAATTAATGTGGAATAAAAGGAAAAGAAATTATCACTTTATTATTCTCATGTGAATTATTACTCCGAGTATTTCTATAAACAAAGTGGCAGATAAAATTAAGTAACTTTGAGAAGGTTTCCATTAAAGGATATATTGGGTTTCTAGGAGTCTAATGGAAAAAGTTGAAGTTAGCCAGTCACTTGAAGACAGGCACTAGATAACATAGAAAAAAAGTTATTTTTACTGCAGGCTGTAACAACTACCTGCATCAGGTTAGGCAATGTGTGCCTGTGTGCCATCAGGATCTTAACTCATGTAGAATTAAAATATATCCGTTGGAAGGGAAGGGAAAAATCAATGGAATTTTGTCTCCATATTTCAATCAAGTAGTGGAGTCATGGGGAAATTTGAAATAACTTTAAACTCAAGATTAAGTTAAAGACTTAGGAAAACTGTGTGTGAAAAGTAAGGCTATAAAATATACTTTGGGAATTTTCTTACCTGGTGGGTATTCTTTTAATTTTATTTAAAAGGTTGTATTTTACAATTATGAAAAGAAAATGGACTTAACTAGGTAGTACTCTTTACCACTTTCAGTCCTCTTTCTTCCTCCTGCACTCACCCTTCCTTCCTTCCTTCCTTCCTTCCTTCCTCCCTCCCTCCCTCCCTCCCTTCCTTCTTGGTCTCAACAAATAATACAAGGTAGCTTTTATGTGCCAGGTGATTGCCATGAAAACACTGAAACATTTAGCATGGATGAAACCCAACTCCTTCCCTCAATGGACTACATTTCCATAAAGAGGGACAGAAATATGCATGGTCGTGCAGTTAAGCATTGATGTTCTTGACTCTTTTCCACTGACAGTCTCTCAAGTGTCTCTCAAGTGTCTTTCTGGAGTCTTCAAATGCACTCCATTAATAAACTTCCAAAAATATCAAACCTAAGAAAGAAGTCTTAAAACGTAAAGACGATTAGATGGATGCATCTGGTGGTATTTTGAAAACCACTGGCTGGCCAAGACTTAATTATTTTCTAGTTTTATTGAGAAATTGACATATATTATTGTATGTTTAAGGTATACAATATAGTATGACTTACATATACTATGAAATGATTACAACAACAACAGGTTTAGTTAATATCCATCATCTTGTATAGATACAATGGAAAAAAAAAAGAAAAAAACAATTTATCGTGATGAGAGCTCTTAGGATTTACTCTCTTAATTACTTCCCTATATATTATAGAGCAGTGTTAACTATACGCATCAGATTGTACATTAAATTCCTAGTATTTATTTGTCTTAAAATGGAAATTTGTGTTTTTAACTCCTTCCCTCCAATTCCTCTTCCCTGCCACTCCCTACCTCTGCTTTCTCTACTGTTTCTTCCTTCCTTCCTTCCTTCCTTCCTTCCTTCCTTCCTTCCTTCTTTTTCTTTCTTTCTTTGATTCTACATATAAGTGAGGTCATACAGAATTTGTCTTCCTCTATCTGACTTATTTCACTTAGCATAATACCTTCAAGGTCTATCTGTGTTGTTGAAAAATCATAGGGTTTTTTTCATTTTTTTTTTTAGTGTCTGAATAATGTTCCATTACATACACTTACACCATAGCTTCTTTACGCATTCATCTATCAGCAGGCACTTGGGTTGTTTTCATATCTTGGTTTTTGTAAATAATTCTGCTATGGACTTGAGGGTGCAAATATCTTTTTGATTTAGTGTTTTCATTTCCTTTGGATCCATTCCCAGAAGTAGAATTGCTGGATCACATGGTAGTTATATTTTTAATTTTTTGAGGAACATCCATACTGTTTTCCATAGTGGCTGCACCAATTTACAATCCCCTCAACAGTCACAAAGTGTCCCTTTTCTCCACATGCATGCCAGCACTTTTATTTCTTTGTCTTTTTGATAATGGCCATTCCAACATACACGAGGTGATAGCTCATTGGTTTTAACTTGCATTTTTCTAATGACTAGTGATATTGAGCTTTTCATGTACCTACTGGACATTTCTATATCTTCAGGAAAATGTCTGTTCAGGTCATTTGCCCATGTTTTAAATAGATTATTTGTTTTTTTGTTTTTTCTTGTTTGTTTTGTTTTATGATATTGAGTTGTATGCCTTTTTCATATATTTTCGATATTAACCCCTTATCGATATACGGCTTACAAACATTTATCCCATTGCATAGGTTGTCTTTTTACTTCATTGATGATTTCTTTGCTGTGTAGAAGCTTTTGTTTTAGTCCCACTTGTTTTATTTTGGCTTTTGTTGCTTTTACTGTAGGTGTGATTAAAAAAAAAATCATTACCAAGACCCATGGCAAGAAGGCTTTTTCTTATGTTTTCTTTTAGGAGTTTTATAGTTTCAGGTATTACATTTAAGTGTTTAATCTCTTTCATTTTAATTTTTGTGAGTGGTGTAAGATCCCAAACCTTATTATTAAGTATTGGAATAGCTTTTTTAATTTTTTTTAACGTTTATTTATTTTTGAGACCGAGAGAAACAGAGCATGAACAAGGGAGGAGCAGAGAGAGAGGGAGACACAGAATCTGAAACAGGCTCCAGGCTCTGAGCTGTCAGCACAGAGCCTGATGCGGGGCTCCAACTCACGAACCGTGAGATCATGACGTGAGCCAAAGTCGGACGCTTAACCGACCAAGCCACCCAGGCGCCCCTGGAATAGCTTTTAAATAAATGTGGCAAGCACAGGGGTCATCAAACACAACACACACAGGGGTCACTTCTGTGGTTCTTTATCTTTTTGTTTGTTTTTCATCACACATCGCTAACATGACTCTTCTCCTCTGAACATTTGTGTATAGACATCCACCGAATTTCAGGTCTTCAACATGTTCTCTATATGAACAGAAGTAAATAAAAGTTATAATGGCATGAAATATATGGATATTGGTAGAAAAATAGTGAGACAGAAGGAGATACTGGTATTATTATCCACTGTGTAGGATGATTAAATTATATTTAAGATATTGATAACATTTAGAAGACCGATTAAAATTTATTTCTCTTTATCCTACATTGACGTTATATTATTCAGTTATAATTTTGCTTCCACATATATAGTGGAATCAACATTAAAAGAATCTGTTTAATTGCTTATGTACTTGCATTTTCTGATAGTTGTCAAAGCACAAAATCCCTCAGTTAATACAGCATAGAACTAATAAAGAAAAACACAGATTGATTCAATTATTTGCTGTTTTGCTTTGCATTAGTCAGTATCTTCCTATATGTCTATATTTGTACTTATACTCCTTTATAGTCATGAATTGAAATGTTTTTGAGAAGTCTATAGACAATGCATTAGTATTTGAACTGCAACCAATTTAGGAAATGCACTACATTCAATTTAGTCTGACATGATTCTGAAAGGACATATCTCACAAGATTTAAGAATTTTATTCTCTTTGACATTAAGTAGAACCTCTCATTCAGAGTTTGTAAAATTACAATCCAAACAAATAACCTAGTATTTTTATTCATTTTACACAATACGGTTTGAATTATACTAAGCACTCTCTACCCTGTTAGAAATAAGAAAGGCTGCCCATCTTTCCTCCTTGAGTTGCAGATCCAATGGTAAACCAAGAAGAGCTCCCAAAGGGAAACACTTTCTTCTCTGATAACTGCTCCAACGATGTACTCTGGGGAAAGTAGCAAGTGAAGTTCTCCGTGGTTCTTTCTTTAGCAATGACAGGTCCCAGGGTTTCAGATTTGGGTCATGATGAGTTAACCTAAATTTTGAAGAAATGGCAAGAATCTGAAAATCATGAATATATTTTGGGGCACCTGGGTGGCTGTCGGGTAAACATTCAACTCTTGGTTTCAACTCAGGTCATGTTCTCACTGTTTGTGAGTTTGAGCCTTGCATCAAACTCTGTGCTGATGTGGGGAGGCTGCTTGGGATTCTCTCTCTCCCTCTCTCTTTCTGCCTCTCCCCTGTTTTCTCTCTCTCTCTCTCAAAATAAATACAAAAAAATTTTTTTTTAATTAAAAAAAATCCATGAATACATTTTAATTCTGTGAGCTTTTTTCTGATTATTTATTCTAAAACTGAATTGAAAATAAGTGAAATATTTTATATTGTGTGAAGATGGATGTGAATTGGTATAGCCAGTATGGAAAATAGTATGGAAGTTTACCCAAAAATTAAAATAACCTACTGTATGATCCAGTAATCCCACTTCTGGGCATATATACAAAGGGAATGAAAACAGTATCAGAAAGATATCAGTACTTTCATGTTTATCTCAGCATATTTGCAAAAGCCAAGAAATTGAAATAAGCTAAATGTCCATTAATGGAATAATCGATAAAAACGATGTGAATACACACACACACACACACACACACACACACACACACACTGGAATATTATTCAGTCATGAGGAAGAAGGATATTCTACCATTTGTGACAATGGATGAATCCTAAGGACATTACATGAAGTGAAATAAACCAGAGAAAGATAAATACTGCATGGTATTATATATGGAATTTAAAAAAAAGTTAAACTCATAGAAACAGAGAATAGAAAGTGGTTGTCAGGCTGGGGAGGGTGATAAGAGAAATAGAAGTTGGTAAAAGGATGCAAACTTTCAGCTACAAGATGAATGAGATCTAAAGATCTACTGTAAAGCATGGTGACTATAGTTGATAACATTATACCTTTGACATTTGCTAAGAGAGCAGAACATAAATGTTTTCAGGAAAAAGAAAGAAAAGATAGGTGACGTGACAGATAAGTTAATTAACCAGATCATGGGAATCCTTTCATAATGTATATGGATACCAAATTACCATAATGTACACTTTAAATATCATGCAATTTTATTGATCAAATTTGTTTCAACAAGCTGAAAAAAAAGTTTTACAATACCATTTCCCATTATTTATATTAAAAATCTTAAATGATGTACCCAAAGTTAATGGTGCATTATAGCTGAAATAAAATGTTTGCAGAGAGTTTCTAATACAATCAAACATGCTTATGTTAGATTAGATTAGATACATTAATTAGCAAGAAAATTCCAAAACAGAATTTCTTAGAGGCACCTGGGTGGCTCAATTGGTTAAGCCTCTGACTCTTGATTTTGGCTCAGGTCATGATCTCACAGTTCCTGAGATCAAGACCTTCATTGGGCTTTATGCTGAGTATAGAGTCCGCTTGAGATTCTCTCTCTCTCTCTCTCTCTCTCTCTCTCTCTCTCTCTCAATCTGTGTGTGTGTGTGTGTGTGTGTGTACCTCTACCTCTTTCTCTTTCTCCCTCTTTCTCAAAAATAAATAAATAAACTTTTAAAAAAGAATATTTTAAAAATACAATTGCTTTCTTAAAGCAACAATAAATATTGACATTTACTTTCTGCTTAATATAAAACAACAAAAATGTTCTCTGGACAATTTACATTTTGTTTTCTGAATCATAACCAAGAAGGGTTACTTTCCAACGAATCTTTTCCACTGTTATTTTAGGAGAAATTCAGATACAGGTAGTGTTTAAAAAGGTAATCCTAAGGGGTGACACCCAAATTTCTTCTGGCCCTCAGAATGTCATCATGAATGAAATTATTTCCTTAATTCTAGGTTTAAAAAAATGTTTAAGCTGTTATAAGACGTAGAGCATGTTTAAATCAATATTATATATAAAAATGGAAAACATAGGTGTTATCTTTGTTTGAGGAGATTTGGTTTAGAATATGGATATATACGAAAAGAGTTAAGAGATTATAGAATAAGAGATAATGAGAAAGAGACAGAGAACACGAGAAAGAAGGACAAAGAAGAGAAGGAAAAAAATATATAGCAACATTAAAAAGAGAAAGAAATAATGTGGTTCTTATCAAAGGTTTAAGTACCATGCAGAGCATGAAACATATTTTGGGAAATTGTGGGAGTTTGCTTTGTTAAAGGAAAATTAAATTTTAAGCAAGTGTTCAAAAAAATCTTTCTGATGAGGCAATCTATTTGATTAAGGATTCAGGGGTAGAAACATTAAAGCTAGGTGGTTCAAAGCACTCGGGCTATCTCAGAGTGGCTTTGCTCTGAAAGCAAGCACAGAAATTATTTGATGCACCCTTTCCTTCTCCAATGTCTACAATTTGCGTTTCAAATAAAAGTCAGGAAACACATCAAGATCTTTTTGTGGAACAACATGTGGAATACCAATTATGCTAGCTTAATTTTTTTAAAATGCCTGATTACTATTTTCTCCTCCATTTTTATGTTTCCGATTATCTTAACAGAATGGAGAGTCTCTATTTGTTAAAAAACATGAAGAGCTTGTTTTGGATGTGACAAATTTCAAAAGAAGAAGAATCTGTCAAAGGACTGCATTATCACACAATCAGGGGGTGGGATGATACAGCATAAATTCATCAGCATAATTCACTGCCAGTGTATAATAGGATAGCATCTTCAAAATTGCACACACTGCTAAGCTTTTCTGACAAAAAATATGGAGTTATAGATGAACAAATGGCTACTTTCTCAGCAACTCTGTAAGATACTTAGGTGCTAATGTTTGTAAATGAAAGAAGTTTAAATGCCACAGCTATTTTAGGGACATTGCTGTTCAAAAAAAGCCAGTGTATTCGTAGCATTTACATGACTCACTTTTTTTTAAATTTTTTTTTTCAACTTTTATTTATTTTTGGGACAGAGAGAAACAGAGCATGAACGGAGGAGGGGCAGAGAGAGAGGGAGACACAGAATCAGAAACAGACTCCAGGCTCTGAGCCATCAGCCAAGAGCCTGACACGGGGCTCGAACTCACGGACCACGAGATCGTGACCTGGCTGAAGTCGGACGCTTAACCGACTGCGCCACCCAGGCGCCCCTACATGACTCACTTTTAATGCAGCTAGTAATTATCCAAGACTTACTTTGGGGTTTTCCTTTTTAAAAATCAGTTTATATTTTGACTTTCTAAAATGAAATGCTTTCTTTCTGGGAGTCCCAGAAAATACATTCTTTTTGTTACTGTAAAAGCATGGAATACTTGAACATTGATCAAAGTGTCAGTGATGTTTTTCCCTTAGAAACAAACTAAAAAATGTATTACATTATCACCAGGTAAGACCCCCTAAAAATATCAGTATTGTTTGGTTTACAATAAGTACAGGGATCAAAATAAAATTTCATCAAAGTGTTGTTTTAAATTAATGTACAAGTATTTATTATAATCCTCATTTTAGAATGTGAACACTGCATTGTGACCTAAGGTGGGACTTTTATTAGTCTTTGTATTTTTTTTTTTTTAATAAGAAATTGCAACATCTTGTAGGTACTTAAGCCAGTAGGTGGCAGCATAGCTCTTTGGTTGCTCAGAAGAATGATCTCAAATTTAAAGTGCTTTTAAGAATTCTCCTTTCTGGTGATTCAAGAAAAAGTTTTTCTCTATGTTTCTTTTATTTTAACACCATATTCATGCATGGGTATATAATATTTAGGGATAAGTTTCATAGAATAGTAGCAATCTGCCTTTTCAAATAGATTCTGTAATATAATGCTATATTTACAATATAATTTTCATCTTTAAGTTATATTTTAGAGCATAAAGGGACACTTCTAAATCCTCGGCTTCACCGTTATCATTTTATAGATTAAAAAACATAAACTCCTAGAAATATGAAGTGATGTGCCCAAGCCCAACCACAGGTAATTTCAGAAATCAATCCATCTTCCTTTCTCAGTAAAAACTGATGTGGAAAAAATTTCCTTTTGCACAAGGATTGAAGTCCGAACTAGAGAATATAGAAAACTACTCTTATTTTGTTTATATTTAAAATATTTTGCTCTTTTTCTTTTTCTTTTCTATGTGTGTGTGTGTGTGTGCGCGCACGCGTGCTGGGGGCGGGGGGGGTGTTAGAACTGTATGGAAAGACAATATTAAATGACAGTATTTTTATCTGGCCACCAACACTCTTTACCTAATAACAACATTAGATTAGGTGCCTCGTCAACGCCAGCTGATAAAAAAATTTTAAATAATGACTTGTCATCTTGGTAACCACTTGTTTCCAATCTTTCAGAAGTTTTATGGTTGTTCTCCAGAAGATATCCAAGTCAAAGTCAAAGCCTAAGCTTGTCACAGTGGGCAAGCAAGGAGGCCCTACACAAACTGTCCCTCCCTTTTCTGGACTCCCCTCATTGTGGCTCCCTCTGGTGCTCTTACACTCCCTATACACAGACTTGGGCCTTTCCAAGAGGCTGCTGAACATGTCACTGCAACACTCTGGCCACAGATTTTTCAAGGATTGCTCGCTTGTCTTCTTTAGGTCTCTGCCCAGTAGTCACCATTGCAGTGAAAGTACATGGAGTTTCTGATCATCTTACATAAAATTGCAACAACTGCCCCCTTGTCATTTATTCTTTTCCTATTCCCTGACTTATTCAATAGTTCTTTCACTACTTCAAGTTTGAGAACATTTTCTCCAAGCAACCCAAGATCCATGCAGTTATCAACATAAGCAAACAACACATTTTGTTTACTTGTATGTTTATTTATTAGTTAGTTTATCATCCTTTATCCCTCTAGAATGTAAGCATCAAGAGGCCCCAGATTTGGGCTATATTATTTCCTTCTGTATCTCCAACACCCAGAATAGTTCCTGACAAATGGTAATAATTTAGTTAATCGAATGTTGATTTCAATCTTTACAGTAAAGCCTGTGGGGTCCTTTGAGGAAAGTTGTAAACAAAAGACAATGGTACTTTTTAAGGTCTGATTAGCACAGAGCTTATTTCCTTAATTGTTTGTAGTTTATACACAATATTATAAGCCTTGTTTTTCTTGAATTCCTACATCTTTGTTAGTAATTTATGAATAGTGCAAGTAAAAATAAATGAAAACATTAACAGCATATTATGCTTTCCAGATACTTGGTGTATTTCTTTTCTTTATTTAATCTCTTATTCTTCTTTTTCTCTTTTACAATTTCTAATATAAAACTAATAGAGACTGACCTTAGAACTTTAATGATCTCAAGTTCAGAATCAGAAATATAAAATATATAATTTATTTATAATCTTGAGTCATAGTATTGACCTTGACAAATGTATTAATCAGCTACCCAGCCTGAGGTGAGCAACTCTGTAAGTTTTGTGCATCAACCGTTATATGACTAGAGTGTTGCTTGGCAGAAGAAGGCTTATTTCCATGTCTAATCACCTATCATTGGTACCTTGTGGCTTTGTGACTATAAACCACCTCACCTAAGTTACAAATTAGTGACAAGTGATGTCAGAAGAGATAATGCTAATGACATGTGTGGCATTTTTCTTGTTAAGTGAATATTGATCCAGGGATCTAACACTCAGTTTGAAGAGAAAATTTTATTACATGAAACACCATTTTATGAATACCACGGGCACCAGATCCTTTGCTTTGGAGTTTTCAAGACTCTCATAAATGTAAAATGCTATCAATTTATAGCAAGAAAATATATTAAGCAAGCCAAATCTGTTCACATTAAACTCACACGACACTTACTCATTTAAGTTCAAGGATATGAATTTTTTATTATGAAAGAATAAAACTTTATATTCCCACAAACTACCTATGAACACACTAATTGCTTCAATAATGGCTTGTTCTATCATGCTATCACCAGGAAAGAACTAATAAGAAAGAACTCTCATTGTCACAAACATAAAGTAAAATGTATATTTTTCATGTAAATCATGAGCAAGTGATATTGCTAAAAATAAACTATTTTTCTTAAAAAGAAGAAAATGAAAAAGTGGATCAATGAGATGAAAGGTGGTTTTATGTCCATTTGTAGACATGGCCACCACCTTCAGAAAATAGTACAGAGGAATGGGAAATGAAGAGTTATCAAAATATCTAAAATCACTCTTGCCTTGAAATGAGATCTAGACACTATCTATATAGGAATGGAATTAGTCAGTAGTGTCTGGGAATGTAGAAGAAATATAGTGCAGAAACTAAAAATGGTAATAACATCAAAAATCCCATTTTTCTCTAAATTTGAAAAATTCAAATGAATTCACAAAGAAAATACTTGCACTACAGAAGCATATAATTTACATAGGGGTGTTTATTATGTGAATGATCATATGGCATACTGTCCCTTTAAATGTTTTACAGGAAAGAAAGGTCTGGGTAAATTAACCATATGATGAAGAAAATAAGCCAATAAGCCACCTGTAGTTTTGTTTGCACAACAATAGCGTACACTTGCAGTTGATGCCTCTGAGTTTAGACATTGCAATCTGTAATACCTCTAAACATAAAATGAATATCCATCCATAGATAGACTCCCTCAGTGATGCAAATGAGCAGTGTTTCCTGGGCACAGAGCTTACATGGCACTGGGCCTCTGCACGAGAGCAAGCATACAGAGAACACGCCAGCATTTTTGAAAATTTGAAATGTGGCCCCTCGCATGAATATTACAAGTTTTCCTCATGGAGTAAAACGAATTTATATATTTTGGGGGTTAAAACTTTAAAATAAAGTCTGTGATTATTCCATGTTAAACTTCTTATTAGACATGGTATTCTTGAATAAATGCACATATAAAATTCATTAAAGAAGTGAATATCTTCACTAGCTGTCACAATCGACACTGTTACTGTCTATTTTTATGGAAGTATACACATAATGACAATGCCTGGGATCCCTCAGAACATCGTTTTGCACATTAGCTGAGAAATGTAGAACACAAGATGATGTGTGTTAGCTATAACATTTGTGTTTAAATGTATGTTGATTGCAAGGATGAATGGAAACAAGGATCGAGAAACATATGACTCATCATAAAAAGGAACATTTTTATATCATATTTCAAAACATAGTCTACCGTGCTACTGAATTATATTCCATTCATACCAACATAGCCTTCATTTTTTATACTAATGACTTGTTTGTGTTTCTCTCTTTTCCATGTGCACTGTTGAGCCCCTTGGGCAATGAAAACTGAGGCGTTCTTCCATTTTTATACTTCGAGTAGTAAAGCTAGAGGCTGGCATAAGGTATTCAATAAATATTTATTAAATAGATTGTAAATATTACACAATTTTTCTTTTTAAAGCTTTTTTAAGGTGTATAAATACTATATAATCCTGTGTTATACTATAACCATTCACAAGCCATTTTAATTTATGTTATGCAGTTATAAACTTTTATAGAAACAATTCATATTTATTTGGCCTTTGCTTTCTTATTTCTCACCTCTTTATTTTTAATGACAATACACAAGAAAATGAAGTCATTTTCATCAAGCTATTATGCAATTTCAAAGGCTTTACGCTGATTTTGATAAACATTTATGAGAAAAATATTAAAATACTAGGAACAATCTCAGTACATTCTGAGAAAGTGATTTATAGTATCAAGTTTTACCCCTTTCTAAAAAATCTTTTCTGACCAGCAGGCAAAGACTTCTGATATCAAGTTTGGTCCTTTCTGATATGCTTCATATTTGAATCCAAATACATATTCACTTTTATATTGCTTGCCAAAAATAACACCAAGATAAAAATGATTTCCTTTCTCCATTTTTAATAGAGTCAGACCCTTTGTCATCATCTTTCTATATGTAATATCTAGAACACAAAAATCTGAGTGTGTAAATGATCACATTTTGTTTTTTTATGTTTATTTTTTTAATATGAAATTTATTGTCAAATTGGTTTCCATACAACACCCAGTGCTCATCCCAAAAGGTGCCCTCCTCAATGCCCATCACCCACCCTCCCCTCCCTCTCACCCCCCCATCAACCCTCAGTTTATTCTCAGTTTTTAAGAGTCTCTTAAGGTTTGGCTCTCTCCCTCTCTAACTTTTTTTTTTTCCTTTTTCTCCACCATGGTCTTCTGTTAAGTTTCTCAGGATCCACATAAGAGTGAAAACATATGGTACCTGTCTTTCTCTGTATGACTTATTTCACTTAGCATAACGCTCTCCAGTTCTATCCACGTTGCTACAAAAGGCCATATTTCATTCTTTCTCATTGCCACATAGTATTCCATTGTGTATATAAACCACAATTTCTTTATCCATTCATCAGTTGATGGACATTTAGGCTCTTTCCATAATTTGGCTATTGTTGAAAGTGCTGCTATAAACATTGGGGTACAAGTGCCCCTATGCAACAGCACTCCTGTATCCCTTGGGTAAATTCCTAGCAGTGCTATTGCTGGTTGATAGGGTAGATCTATTTTTAATTTTTTGAAGAACCTCCACGCTGTTTTCCAGAGTGGCTGCACCAATTTGCATTCCCACCAACAGTGCAAGAGGGTTCCCGTTTCTCCACATCCTCTCTAGCATTTATAGTCTCCTGATTTGTTCATTTTAACCACTCTGACTGGCATGAGGTGGTATCTCAGTGTGGTTTTGATTTGTATTTCCCTGATGAGGAGCGACGTTGAGCATCTTTTCATGTGCCCGTTGGCCATCCGGATGTCTTCTTTAGAGAAGTGTATAGTCATGTCTTCTGCTCATTTCTTCACTGGATTATTTGTTTTTCAGGTGTGGAGTTTGGTGAGTTCATTATAGATTTTGGATACTAGCCCTTTGTCTGATATGTCATTTACAAATATCTTTCCCCATTCCGTTGGTTGTCTTTTAGTTTTGTTTCCTTTGCAGTGCAGAAGCGTTTTATCTTCATGTGGTTCCAATAGTTCATTTTTGCTTTTAATTCCCTTCTCTTTTTCAGATGTGTCAAGTAAGAAATTGCTGCGGCTGAGGTCAGAGAGATTTTTTCCTGCTTTGTCCTCTAGGTTTTGGATGGTTTCCTGTCTCACATTCAGGTTATTCATCCATTTTGAGTTTATTTTTGTGAATGGTGTAAGAAAGTGGTCTAGTTTCATTTTTCTGCATGTTGCTGCCTAGTTCTCCCAGCATCATTTGTTCAAGAGACTTTTTCCCATTGGATATTCGTTCCTGCTTTGTCAAAGATTAGTTGGCCATACTTTTGTGGCTCCAATTCTGGAGTCTCTATTCTATTCCATTGATCTATGTGTCTGTTTTTGTGCCAATACCATGCTGTCTTGATGATTACAGCTTTGTAGTAGAGGCTAAAGTCTGGGATTTTGATGCCCCTCGCTTTGGTCTTCTTCGATATTACTTTGGCTATTCAGGGTCTTTTGTGATTCCATACAAATTTTAGGATCGCTTGTTCTAGCTTTGAGAACAATGCTGGTGCAATTTTGATTGGGATTGCATTGAATGTGTAGATAGATAGCTTTGGATAGTATTGACATTTTGACAATATTTATTCTTCCAATCCATGAGCACGGAATGTTTTTCCATTTCTTTATATCCTCTTCAATTTCCTTCATAAGCTTTCTATAGTTTTCAGCATACAGATCTTTTACATCTTTGTTAGGTTTATTCCTAGGTATTTTATGCTTCTTGGTGCAATTGTGAACGGGATCAGTTTCTTTATTTGTCTTTCTTTTGCTTCATTATCAGTATGTAAGCATGCAACTCATTTGTGTACATTAATTTTGTATCCTGTGACTTTGCTGAATTCATGTATCAGTTCTAGCAGACTTTTGGTGGAGTCTATCAGGTTTTCCATGTATAATATCATGTCATCTGCAAAAAGTGAAAGCTTGACTTCATCTTTGCCAATTTTGATGCCTTTGATTTCCTTTTGTTGTCTGATTGCTGATGCTAGAACTTCCAACACTATGTTAAACAATAGCAGTGAGAGTGGACATCCCTGTTGTGTTCCTGATCTCAGGGGGAAAGCTCTCAGTTTTTCCCCGTTGAAGATGATATTAGCTGTGGGGTTTTCATAAATGGCTTTTATGATGTTTAAGAATGTTCCTCCTATCCCGACTTTCTCGAGGGTTTTTATTAAGAAAGGATGCTGAATTTTCAAATGCCTTTTCTGCATTGATTGACAGGATCCTATGGTTCTTATCTTTTCTTTTATTAATGTGATGTATCACATTGATTGATTTGCCAATGTTCAACCAGCCCTGCAGCCCAGGAATGAGTCCCACTTGATCATAGTGAATAATTCTTTTTATATGCTGTTGAATTCGATTTGCTAGTATCTTATTAAGAATTTTTGCTTTCATATTCATCAGGGATATTGGCCTGTAGTTCTCTCTCTCTCTCTCTCTCTCTCTCTTTTTTTTTTTTTTTGGTTGGGTCTCTGTCTGGTTTAGGAATCAAAGTAATGTTGGCTTCAGAGAATGAGTCTGGAAGTTTTCCTTCCCTTTCTATTTTTTGGAACAGCTTGAGAAGGATAGGTATTATCTCTGCTTTAAATGTCTGGTAGAATTCCCCAGGGAAGCCATCTAGTCCTGGACTCTTATTTGTTGGGAGAATTTTGATAACTGATTCAATTTGTTCTTTGGTTATGGGTCTGTTCAGACTTTCTATTTCTTCCTGTTTGAGTTTTAGAAGTGTGTGGGTGCTTAGGAATTTGTCCATTTCTTCCAGGTTGTCCAATTTGTTGGCATATAATTTTTCATAGCATTCCCTGATAATTGCTTGTATCTCGGAGGGATTGGTTGTAATAATTCTATTTTCATTCATGATTTTATCTGTCTGGGTCATCTCCCTTTTCTTTTTGAGGAGCCTGGCTAGAGGTTTATCAATTTTGTTTATTTGTTCAAAGAACCAACTCTTGGTTTCATTGATCTGCTCTACAGTTTTTTTTTTATATTCTATACTGTTTATTTCTGCTCTGATCTTTATTATTTCTCTTCTTCTGCTGGGTTTAGGCTTCCTTTGCTGTTCTGCTTCTATTTCTTTTAGGTGTGCTGTTATATTTTGTATTTAGGATTTTTCTTGTTTCTTGAGATAGGCCTGGATTGCAACGTATTTTCCTCTCAGGACTGCCTTTGCTGCATCCCAAAGCATTTGGATTGTTGCATTTTCATTTTCATTTGTTTCCATATATTTTTAAATTTCTTCTCTAATTGCCTGGTTGACCCATTCATTGTTTAGTAGGGTGTTCTTTAACCTCCATGCTTTTGGAGGTTTTCCAGACTTTTTCTTGTGGTTGATTTCAAGTTTCATAGCACTGTGGTCTGAAATTGTGTATGGTATGATCTCAATTATTTTATACTCATGAAGGGCTGTTTTGTGACCCAGCCCTTCTGTGCTGTATGTGACCTATCTTGTAGAAGGTTCCATGTACACTCGAGAAGAAAGTATATTCTGTTGCTTTGGGATGCAGAGTTCTAAATATATCTGTCAAGTCCATTTGATCCAATGGAGCCTTCAGGGCCCTTGTTGCTTTATTGATCCTGTGTCTAGATGATCTATCCATTGTTGTAGGTGAGGTTTTAAAGTCCTCTGCAATGACCTCATTCTTATCAGTAAGGTTGCTTATGTTTGTGATTAATTGTTTTATATATTTTGGAGCTCCTGTATTTGGCACATAGACATTTATAATTGTTATATCTTCCTGATAGATAGACCCTGTAATTATTATATAATGCAGTTCTTCATCTGTTGTTACAGCCTTTAAGGTCTAGTTTGTCTGATATAAGTATGGCTACTCCAGCTTTCTTTTGACTTCCAGTAGCATGATAAATAGTTCTCCATCCCCTCACTTTCAATGCAAAGTTGTCCTCAGGTCTAAAATGAGTCTCTTTTAGACACCAAATAGATGGGTCTTGTTTTTTTAATCCATTTTGATACCCTACGTCTTTTGGTTGGAGCATTTAGTCCATTTACGTTCAGTGTTGTTATTGAAAGATATGGGTTTGGAGTCATTGTGATGTCTGTAGTTTTCATGCTTGTAGTGATGTCTCTGGTACTTTGTGGTCCTTGCAACATTTCACTCACAGAATCTCCCTTAGGATCTCTTGTAGGGCTGGTTTAGTGGTGATGAATTCCTTCAGTTTTTGTTTGTTTGGAAAGACCTTTATCTCTCCTTCTATTCTGAATGACAGACTTGCTGGATAAAGGATTCTTGGCTGCATATTTTTTTTTCTGTTCATCACATTGAAGATTTTCTGCCATTCTTTTCTGGCCTGCCAAGTTTCAGTAGATAGGTCTGCCACTAGTCTTATGGGTCTCCTTTTGTTGGTTAAAGTGTTTTTATCCCTAGCTGCTTTCAGAATTCACTCTTTATCCTTGTATTTTGCCAGTTTCACTCTGATATTTTGTGCAGAAAATTGATTCAAGTTACACCTGAAGGGAGTTCTCTGTGCTTCCTGGATTTCAATGCCTTTTTCCTTCCCCAGATCAGGGAAGTTCTCAGCTATGATTTGTTGAAGTACACCTTCAGCCCCTATCTCTATCTTCTTCTTCTTCTGGAATTCCTATTATACAGATATTATTCCGTTTGATTGCATCACTTAGTTCTCTAATTCTCCCCTCATACACCTGGATTTTTTTTATCTCTCTTTTTCTCAGCTTCCTCATTTTCCATAATTTTATCTTCTAATTCACCTATTCTCTCCTCTGCCTTTTCAATCCGTGCTATGGCCGCCTTCATTTTATTTTGCACTTCATTTATAGCAGTTTTTAGCTCTTCATGCCATTTCTTAGTCCCTTGATCTCTGTAGCAATAGATTCTCTGCTGTCCTCTATGCTTTTTTCAAGCCCAGCGATTAATTTTATGACTATAATTCTAAATTCTTGTTCCATTATATTGCTTAAATCATTTTTGATCAATTTGTTAGCTGTTGCTACTTCCTGGAGTTTCTTTTGAGGAGAATTCTTCCATTTTGTTATTTTGGGTAGTCCCTTCGGTGGCTTGAAACCACAGGGCACTTCCCTTGTGCTGTCTGGAGTAACTTGTGTTGGTGGGTGGGGCCACAGTCAGACCTGTGTCTGTCCCCAGCCCACCGCTGGGGCCACAGACAGACTGGTGTGTACTTTATCTCCCCCTCTCCCAGGGGCAGGACTCACCTTGGAGTGGTGTGGCCCCTGTCTGGGCTACTTGCAAACTGCCAGGCTTGTGGTGCTGCTTCGATGGGATCTGACATATTAGCCGGGGTGGATCTGCAAGGTGCACAGGGGCAGGAGGGGCAGGCTTAGCTCTCTTTGCCATGGGTGGTCCCCTGCAGGAGGGGCCCCGCAGCACCAGGAGGGAGGCAGACCCATCAGAGGGATGGATCTACAGAAGCACAGCATTGGGCGTTTGCACAGTGCAAGTAAGTTTGGTGACAGGAAGTGGTTCCCTGTGGAATTTCAGCTGGGAGATGGGAGAGGGAGATGGGAGAGGGAGATGGCGCTTGCCAGCACCTTTGTTCCCCCACAAGCTGAACGCTGTCTTCCGGGTCTCAACAACTCTTCTTCCTGGTGTCCTCTCACCCTCCCTGCTCTCTGAGGGCAGGGGTGTTGACTTTTGACATCCCAGATGTTAAGTCCTGCTGACTGTCAGAACTCACAGAGTCCGGCTCCTCCACTTTTGCAAGCCAGACTTTGGGGGCTCTGCCTTGCCCAGAGGGCTTCCTCCTGCCAGTCTGTGTAGCACGCACCGCCTCTCTGCCCTTCCTACCCTCTCCCGTGGGCCTCTTGTCTACCTTTGGTTCTGGAGAGTTTGTTCTGCTAGTCTTCTGGTTGTTTTCTGGGTTATTTAAACAGATGTGGGTGGAAATCTAAGTGATCAGCAGGACAAGGTGAGTCCAGCCTCCTCCTACGCTGCCATCTTCTTCCTGGATCTCCACATTTCTTTGTTAACATCCATATTATTTGGTTAAAATAAGTTCATTTTTTCCTCGAAATATAAGTGAAGAAACAGGGTTGTTGCTTTTTTTTTTTTTAAAGAAGATCTTGGGAAAATTAAAAAAGAAGCAGAATATACGGTTTTGTGTCATTGAACTACTTTTAAATACCACTAAAATGAATGAGAAAATCAAACTTCTTGTTAAAATTGTTTTAAATCATCTTCTTTTTCTTTTTTTTTTAATGTTTACTCATTTTTGAGAGAGAGAGAACACCTGAGTAGGGGGAAGGGTCAGAGAGAGGGAGACACAGAATCTGAAGCAGGCTCCAGGCTCTGAGCTGTCAGCACAGAGCCCGACATGCAGCTCAAACTCACGAATCCTGAGATCATGACCTGAGCCGAAGTCAGATGCTTAACCCACTGAGCCATCCAAGTGCCCTGCATCTTCTCTTTCTAAATCATTTTTGGTGTGAGTACACATGTACTTGTGGGCCTTATAGCACATTGTGTCCCAGGTCAGCATCTGCACGTTTTAGGGATCTAGACTAGGTTTCCTTCATTACCTAGGTATAGAAGGAACCTATAAGGTTCTCTATGCTGTTGTGTTTGGCCACCCAGTACTGGATTGCAATTTTCTGTGGATCCATCAGGCATATGCACTTATCTTTTCAATTATACTAAGTAGATAAATTTTAGCATCAAATATTATAACGTTAACCAAAAGAATTTTGGAAGAAAATAAAAGACACTGCAGTGAAGTTTTATGTAGTTTTAGTTTAAACTTAAAGATGAATAGAAGTGTAAGTTATATATGTACAAAATCACCCTATGTTTGTGAGACTAACTTACAATTTTTCCTCTCTAAATGGGAATATGGATCTTAATGAATAAGGTTTGATGGAGGATTTTTATTGTCCTGTTCATCTTCTCCATTGTTTTTATCTTATAATTTTTTTTGTTTGCTTCTTCATGACAACCTGTATCTTCCCTGAGTCTGTACCAACATGATTAAGGACTTTCCTTGATGTATGATGGGGTTAAGTCTCAGTAAACACATCATTAAGTTGAAAATGTCATAAGTTGAAAATGCATTTACTACACCTAATCTACGGAACATTGTAGCATAGCTTCCTCTACCTTAAATTGTGGTTGGAATCCTGACATTAGCCTTCAGTTGTGCGAAGTTATCTAACACAAAGCCTATTTATAAGAAAGAGTCGGGTATCTCATATAGTTGATTGAAACTGTAATGAAAGGTGATATGGGCACAGAATGATTGTAAGTGTATAGGTTATTTACCCTCGTGACTGCATAGCTGACTGGGGATTGAAGCTCACTACTGTTGCCTAGCATCTTGAGAGAGTCTCATAGGGCATATCACTGGCCCAAGAAAAGATCAAAATGCAAAATTTGAAGTACGGTTTCTATTGAATGCATATTGCCTTTTCATCATTGAAAGTAGAAAAATTGTAAATTGAACCATTGTAAATTGGGATAGTCTGCACTTAGTTAAGTCTATCTGTTGTCACCTGGAAGGAAGACATTTAAAACAATTGTTCGTCATAACGTTCTCAGTTTCACTCCAGAAACCCAAGAAATTCTAGAAATTAAGAAGGTGCATTATACATAGGAATAGCATCTTCCTTTTAGAAATTTTAAGTTGTGTGTTTCTTGAAAGTATTTTGGGTATATAGTATATGTTCAAAAACATTATTTGATTTTTAAATTGTTGCTGTTATCATTAACCTCATCTCATCCAAACTGGCTTTCTCTGACAACAAATATATTCATATTCATAAAATATTATTCATAAAATATTCATAACATATTCATAAAATATTATGAAGCCTGTAATGTTTATAGCATACCTATTCAGGGCCTACCAATAAGATAAGAACTATTCAAAGATAAAAAAATACTCTAGGAGTGCCTTAGTGGCTCAGCCGGTTAAGCGCCTGATTTAGGCTCAGTTCACGATCTCAGGGTTAGTGAGTTCAAGCTCCGCATAGGGTTTTTGCTGCCAGCACAGAGCTCCCTTAGGGTCCTCTGCATCCTCCTCTCTCTGCCCATCCCCCACTTGCACTCTCTGTCTCTCTCTCAAACATAAATAAACATTTAAATTTTTTTTTTCAACATTTATTTATTTTTGGGACAGAGAGAGACAGAGCATGAATGGGGGAGGGGCAGAGAGAGAGGGAGACACAGAATCGGAAACAGGATCCAGGCTCTGAGCCATCAGCGCAGAGCCGGACCTGGGGTTCGAACTCACGGACCGCGAGATCGTGACCTGGCTGAAGTCGGACGCTTAACCGACTGCGCCACCCAGGTGCCCCAAACATAAATAAACATTTAAAAAAAAGACTCTTTCAGATCTTCTTAGGAAGAAAATTAATTGAAATTGTACTATGTTAACAGAACCACTCTGAGACTAAAACAGTTAATGTATTATGCAGGAAAAGAAAAATCATCAATGCTTTATGTCCTTAAAATACAAGTGCTTAAATAAGAGTATTTATTTGGGCTATGCCCTATCCATGTAAAGCCTAGTAGCTGATTTTATTTCTTTTTTCTCCCTGTATTTTTTAAAAGATATATTTACTTAGCCATCTCATCCCTTTATTTGGCATTGCATGGGTGATTGATGGATGGTTGGTGACATCGCATAAATCGCAGCTTATGTCAAATTGGGGCAAAGTGAAATGGAAAGAATCTTGTCATCATTACTTGACCTTTACTTTAATTCAACTCTTATCAAACTGCCACTTAGTTTTGGGAATATACTGATAAATGCAGTACTTGCCCTCAAATTATATTAAAAAAAAAAAAGGAGCACTCTGTTAGCATACTTAATGTTCTTCTATAAGTAGTGGTTATTCTTACACCATTGTGTCTATTCATGATCATAGAAAATAATTATCCTTTTCTATGATTTCTTCATCTGTAATAATGATTTTCACATTACTAGTGTATAAATGAGGAATACAGGTTGACTCATGGTTCAAATAGTGGGAAATGCCTAGAAAAGAACCAATGTGATATAAAAATGATTTGCCAGTTTGCCCAATGCTAAAAAAGCACAAATGTTTTACCTTTACACAAATTCTTTATGTTTCAAGTGTAAAAATGTAGTTGCAATTAGAGTCATTCATTCTTTTTCAAATAATTAAAATACATTGCAATGTATTAGGAAAATGGAAGCCATCACTGGGTTAATTTTGTGGGTAGATTTTTAGAATATTTAGTTAATATAAATATGTTAAGTTTTTTACAATAGTGACAGTTGCTGCCATATTTGGATGGTGACTTAAAATTTAAATCTAAACTAAATCACATGTTCTTTTTCTAGGAGCATTAACTTATTGTGAATAAAATATTTGTTCAATATTATTTGTATACAAATAAATAATACTTCATACTTGCTGAAACATAATTTTTTTCAAAGTTATTATGAATCTTTCTTTTATATCACCTTATTTTCAGAGAGACAAAGATAGAAATTTTTGCTTAAAATTGAATAATTCAAAATTTCTCTTATAGCCATCATATATATGTTAAAGAGAACCAAACTTGCTTTTTCAGGTTAGATGATATTAAATTGCAGGAAAGATATGAGGCAGATGTTTCTAGGCTTTGGATTATAGGCTATAAATGATCGTGATTTTGAGAAAAAGAGACTAAGCAAGATAGGCCCCATACTCACTACCCCACTACCAAAGCCCCGCTATCGGCTTTCGATGGCAGACGTTCTCTACCATAGTACAGTAAATTCAAGTCCAGTCAGTGCACAACAATCTCATGGAGCTGAGGCAGAATATTGGATTTCAGGGCAGCTGAAGTAGTTAAAAGTAGTAAGAGAGTGTAGAGAAGAGAGTGCAGACAGGGAGGTATCAAATTAGCAGAGGAGTCCCCATGTTTTGGTGACCAAGGGACAATTGTCATGTGTGCAAATAATATTATTAGAATGACAGGAGGGTGTCACTTCTGCAGGTAGGGCCAAGAGCTGGGAAAAATACCACAGATTGTGGAGTGCTAAAAGACATCAGAATTCTAGTCTGACCAGATAATAGAGACCTCCCTGAACTCTTTACACATTCAGTTGAGACTGTAGACACCTAAAGCCTTGGGAGAAAAGAATATGTCTTTGATATGAGCCAAATCCTAGGAGTAAGGAAAAAACTAATATATATATATATATTTTTTTTTCCTTGCTCCTAGGACGTATACACACACACACACACACATTATATATATTAATTAAAAAACTAATTAATTAAAAAACTAATAAATATATTATATAAGTAATAACATATAACTAATATATATATAATATAATGTATATATATGTATGTATATAATCTAACAAAGAATAAAATCAAACTTGAGAGTCTGGAAATAATGTTTCAGTAATTTAACTGCCTCCAGGAACAAACAAACTTAAACACCTTTAAAGATGTTGTAGTCTCATTGCAATATATTATCCATAACATTCATCATATAAGAATATAATGACTGGATCTAAAAAAGGAAGTAAGTTGTAATACACAACTTAAAAATTAACAAGCATGGAAAGAGACAAGAACATAACCAAAAACCAGGAGAAAAATCAATCAGTATAACAAAGAAATCATGACTAAGACTATAAAATTAGCACAGAGATGTTAAAATAACTATGGTAATTTTATTGCCTATGTTCAAGACTGTACAATGAATAAAGAAATAGATATAAAACTTACTCAATCTACTAGAGATTAAGGGGCACCTGGGTGGCTCAATCAGTTGAGCATCCACCTCTTGTTTCGGCTGATGGGCTGATCTCTCGGTTTGTGGATTCAAGTCCTGCATAGGGCTCTGTGCTTGCAGTGTGGATCCTGCTTGGGATCCTCTTCCTCTGTCTCTACCCCTCCTCTGCTCATGCTTTTCTCCCTCTCTCTCTAAAGAAAAAAAAAGAACTTAAAAATATTACTGTATATTTAAAATATGCAAAATAAAATGAAAAATACATCAAATTTGATTAAGAGCAGATTGGATAGACACAAGATTAGTGAAGATGCAAAGAGAAAAAATATTCCCCAAAAGAACAGAATTTCATATTTCCTCCAGGGCATTATCAAGAAATTCAACATTTGTGTAATTTGAATATGGGAAGTTGGAAAGGCAGGAAAAAAATTAAATAATGGCATTTGTTTTTTCAAATTTGATGAAAAGTATATATTCATAGATGCAAGAAGCTCTACAAACTCCAAGCAGAAAAACCAAGAAAGAAACTACACTAGGAATATCATAATCAAATTGATGAAATGTGTGATAAGGCAAACTCTTCCACCAGAACTAAGAACTGTGACTTACAAAGGAATAAAGTAAGAATGACAAGCTTTTTACCAGAAACCACAAAAGCTGAAAAATAAAGGAATACTATTTTTAAAGTGACCAAAGAAAGAAAGCTCATTGACTTATATGTCTATACTGACAAAAATACTTTTCAAAAATAAAGATAAAAGGATTGATTTCTAGGGTTGCCTGGGTGGCTCAGTTGGTTGAGCGCCAATTCCTGGTTTCAGCTCAGGTCATGATCCCAGGCTCATGGGATTGAGCCCTATGTCAGGCTCCACACTGAGCATGTAGCTTGCTTAAGATTCTCTCTCTCTCTTTCTCTCTCTCTCTCTCTCTCTCTCTCTCACTATTCCCCTTTCTCTTGCTCATACTCTCTCTCTCCAAAGTGAAAGAAAGAAAGAAAGAAAGAAAGAAGAAAGAAAAGAAAAGAAAGGAAGGAAGAAGGAAAATGATTGATTTCTACCATAAGAATGTGAGGAATTCTACTGACCAATTCAGTAAAATTGGTGGAAAGCATTTTTTAAAAACAACCATTTAAAGCCTCTGAAAATAGTCCTAGGGCCAAAGAGTATTATATATATATATATATATATGTATATATATTCAGCTCCTACAGGAAAGATGTCGCTGAGAGAAAGCTTTCTGTTGTGTCATCCCCAACTCCAGATTAGTGCTTCAGAGATTTTACCTTGGGGAAAAGCAAGATGTGAAGTAGTTCCTAAAAAAAAGTTGGGGCGGGGAGGCTCCTGGGCAGCTCACTATGTTAAGCATCCCTTGATTTTGACTCCAGTCATGGTCTCAGGGTTCGTGAGTTTGAGCCTTGAGTCAGGATTTGCCTTGACAGCATGGAGCCTGCTTGGAGTTCTCTCCCTCCCTCTCTCTTTTCCCTTCCCCAGCTTGCACTCTCTTTCTCTCATGGTAAAGAAATAAACTTATAAATAAATAATAAATTAATAAATACAGATAGTTTCTAATCTCTTCCCAAAGAAACTGACTTCATTGCAACAGAGTAGGGAAAGTTTAAACCTAAGGGCACTCTCAAGAGCAGTTGAGATTTTAATGAAAAGCAATTGGGAGGAGATTGATGGTTCTAATGAAGACACAGGTTATACTGTAAGTCCACTAGTTTCCAGGAGGAACCTGAAATAAGCTGAGAGGAGCACTTGGAACAAATATCAGATGATGACCTCTGAAACTATTTCCTCAAGGGAGACAAACTTGACTGGATTTGTATGAAGAGTAATTTTGTTCCAGGGCTTTACTGGAAACAGTAGACAAACCACCAAGGCAATTAGTGCAATTTCACAGACAGCTATGGTCAGGGAAAGAGTGGAGGAGAGCCTTACCAGAGAGACTGTCATGCCATAGTGACTGTGGGCATACTCAAAGATGTGACTCTGAGAAGCAACATCAGAAGCCTAATACTGTGGGGTAGAAGACATGGAAAGACTTCAGTAAAAGAATCCAGTCAGTCACTCAAGAATTAAACAAATTATAAGAAGAAGTTCAGGAGGAAGGACAGTACCCAGAGAGTACCTAGGGGTCCCCCAATATATTATCTAACATGTCCAGGTTTCAACAACAAAATATGAGACAGGCAAAGAAATAGGAAAGGAACTTGTACCCATACAATGTGAAGAAAAGAAAATAAATACAAGCAGGTGAGAGGAATTATCTGTGAGAGCAACTAGATGTCACATTTAACACAAAAAGATTGTAAAGTAGTCATTAAAAGCATGTTCACAGAAGTAAAGGAAAGTATGATTAAAGAAATAAAGGAAGGTATGAGGACACTACTGCATCAAATAAAGAATATCACTAAAGAAATAAAACTTATAAAAACATTAAATGTACATACTGGAGTTGAAGAGTTCAATAACTGAAATTTAAAAAAATCACTGGAGAGACTCAATAGTAGATTTGAACTGGTGAAATAAATAATTAGCAAACTTGAAATTAAATTAAGATTATTCAAGCCAAAGAATAAAAAGTAAAATGAAAAAAAAAGCAAGGAAGAACAGTAGGGACCAACATATGTGTAATAGGAGTATCAGGAAAGGCTAGAGAAAAAAATATTCAAAGAAATAATGGTTGAACACTTCCAAAACTTATTGAAAAATAATAACTTAAACATCCAGGAAGCCCCATAAACTCCAAGTAGGATCAAAATAAAAAGACCTGCAAAGACACATCATAGAAAAATTGCTGATAGTAAAAGACATGATGGAAATCTTGAAAGCAACGAAAGAAATACAGCATATTGTCTCCAAAGTAATCCCAGGAAGGCTAATAGCTGACTTCTCCTCAGGGAAAACCTGACACCAGAAGGCAGGGAGATAATGTATTTAAAGTTCACATGCACACACACACACACACACACACCCCTATCAGCCAAGAAGCCTGTATCCAGCAAATCTATCATTTAAAATTAAGGTGAAATAAAAAGTCTCCCAGATAAAAGCAAAACAAAACAAAACAAAGCAAAGCAAAGCAAAGCAAAACAAAAAAAGAGAGAGAGAGAGATTTATAACTAGCAGATGAATAGTAAAGGAAGTGCTTTGGGCAGAAAGCAAATGACTCCACACAGTAATACTAATTAACATGAACAAATATAGAGCACCAGTGAAGGTAATTATGTAATTATAAAAGACAATTAAATAGCATATATTTTGCCTTCTATTAACTAATTTAAAAGCCACATATAAGTTCAAAGTAGGGTTATTAACAAGGAATATTTCAAAAGATAAAATCTTTTTTATCTGTTTAATCTGTATTTGATTCATCAAAATGAAGACTCAGTCTTAGATATATACAGATCTAATTGCTTCAAAATATGTAAAAGAAACTGATAAAACTTCAAGGACAAATACAAAATCCTCTCATTAATTTAAAGAAAGAGTAGATAAAACATCTTTAAGTGTATACATATTTGAGCAGCACTAGGGCTATTTAGGTATATAAGTTGACTACTCCACCTAATAGCAACATAATATACATTCTTTTCAAGTATAAATTGGACAGTCACTAAGATAAACTATATTTTGTAAGATAAAAAAATCTTAATAAAGAGTAGTGAAATTATACAAAGTATGAACTCCGACTACATCATAATTATGGTAAAAGTCAGTAAGAGAAGCAATGGAAAATCACCAAATATGTGGAAATTAAATAATATATTTATTTTTTAATGACTATTTTTGAAACAGAGACAGAGCACAAGTGGGGAAGGGGCATAGAGAAGGGGAGACATAGAATCTGACGTAGGCTCCAGGCTCTGAGCTGTCATCACAAAGCCTGATATGGGGCTCGAACTCACAAACCGTAAGATTCATGCCTACATGAAAAAAACCCAAAAAACTCAAATTATCTTAGCTTCCATCTACAAAAACTTTGAAAAAGTGAATCAAAGTATATCCATCATATGTGGAAAGAATAAAATAAGAAAAAAATTACAATCAAAATTGAAATTAATGAAACAAAAAACAAAGATTAAATGAATTACCTGTTTTTTTTTAAGATCAGTAAAATTGATAAAATTCTAACTTATCTGAGTTACAAAAGGGAAGAAGATACATATTTTCAATATTAGTAATGAAAGAGACATCACTACAGATCTTATGTACATTAAAAGTATGGAAATATTTTAGTAACAAATATTATGGAACAAATATAATAAGGAATTATTATGAACAAATTTATACCAACAGATTTGATAGATGACATAGAAAAAACTCCTTGAAAGATACCAACTTACCAGATTTCATACAAAAAGAAATAGATACCTAAATAGCTCTATATCTACTTTTTAAAATTGCATTAATAGTTTAAAATATTTTCACAAATAAAAGTCCAGATCCAAATACACTGAATGATGAATTCAACACACATTTAAATATATATATATATATATATATTTTTTGAAAATACATTAAGAATATAGAAGAGGATTAAACACTTCTCACCTCATGCATATAGATGAAAAATCCTTAAACATAGTTTAGCAAATTTAATATGGCAATTTATATAAAAGGGATACATATCATGATCAGATTATTCTAAGAATATAAAGTTTGTGTAAATTTGTAATCAAGGTAATTCACAATATAAACTGACTAGAAAATTAAAACTATATATATAACATCATTTCAGTAGATGCAGTTAAAGTATTTGAAAAAAATAAACATATATTCATAATAAAAACTCTCAGCCAACCAGAAGAACAAAGGAATTTCCTCAACCTGATAAAGAGTACCCATGAAAAACTTACAGCTAGCATGAAGTTTCATGGTGAAAGGCTAAATGTTTTCCTTTCATAACAGGGGAAAAATCAGGTATTTTTCACTTAAAACTATCTCATAAAATTAGCTTGAGATCTTGAGACATTTTGTTTCACCCAGTATTGTATATTTATCAATTATTAACATTTTCATTATTATGCAAAGAAGACAACACAAAACTAGTTCTAACTAACTAAATAGGTGATCTAAGCCAACTTAGTTAATCATTTTGGATCAGTTTAGAAAAGAAAATAAAGAAAGGAAAGAGACTTTTTTTTCTCTAGGGATTGATCTGGTGTTCATATGCTTCTTTAAGTTTTCTCAGATTTTTATTTCCATACATTTTGTTTAGATTTTTATATTCTAGTATTACATAGTTCTTTGAAGAATAGTGAATGTTCATATTTAACATTATGTGTAATTCCATTCACATTCCATTTAGATCTGGCCACTTTCTGGCAATGTCTTGGATCTAAACATACAGAATAAGAGAGAAGGAAAGGAAACCCAGAAGCCAAAATATGAATAAACAGTAATCTAATATATTATACAGATGAAAGTAAAGATATAATTGGACCAGAAAGTTCCACCTGCTCCACGAGAATTCAAAGAATGAGAATTAGGTTCTGGGAAGAGATGGGAGTTCAAAAATGTTACGAAGGATCAGGTGGCAGATTCTGTGGTATTTCACCCAGATCCCTTGTTCAGCCTCAAGGCACCTATCCTCCAGCTGCCAAACATATAATCTTGATAGCTGATTATTCACAGTTGTATTTCTCTCTGCATATCACTTTAGTCACAGGAAACTGCTTCCTTCAGGGTCATTCATTTTTCCAGGAGTGACCAGAAGATTGGCTGATGTGGGGTTAGAAAGGCCTGGTCCTTTGCCTCAACTTGGAACCACACTGAAGGTTCATCCCATATACAGAGCTTCGTGTAGGATTCGCTGTCTTGGTTGCAAAGCTTTGTAATAGTCCTCCTGTCTAGTCCTTCCTGACAGGTATGTCTGTAAACAGTATTCCCCTGTAAGCATTCTGCACAGAACTCCCTGTTTCGAAATCTGTTTTCACATGTAAAATCTGTTTCCAATGCAAAATGAACGAGCATTGAGGTGATGCATGCAAGAGAGTGGCTTTCAGGTGCATAGCGCTATTTTTGAAAGGGCTAACTTTTCAGTGGATTGAGTAGTGGACATAAGAGTGTGACTGAGGTGCGTGAAATGGGCAAAGTCACCAGAAAAATAGTGGAACTGCTGAATGTCAGTAATCAACACTTTTCTATGAAAAACATTTCTCAGAAATTCACTTTAAATCACGAAATAGGAAGTAAAGTTAGCTTGGAAAAATCGTTTATTTAAAAGAGAGTATGGAACAGAATAGTTTTACAATTTGACACCTAGATTCTGTGACTGCCAAGTATATCCTGGAAATATTGGTGCTGAAGCCAGGGCAAATTTAAAGAACGCCAGTGGGAGAAGCTGGTGCCAAGGTAATGCTGAAAATTGCTTAAGCTGAACACTATGCCAATTTTCTTTTGCATCATAATAAGGTAAAGAGAAAGCTAAAATTAAACTTTTACACGATAAACATATTTGGTGTCCACGTCTTGTTATTTGTGAACTTGTCATCCATCCTTCCTCATGTACCCCTCTTCCTGTATATCTGTTGGGAATGATTCCAACCACCTAGTTTCTGCAACAAGAAATCTGGGAGCCAATTTAAAATCTTATTCACATGATCCTAAAGGGTTCCTTACATCATGCCCAGGCTGCCTGCTACCTCTTCATTAGTGTCTGAATTCATTCTTAATCTCTCCCCATGTCCACTGTTACTTTTGTGACTCTGGTCATAGTATCAGCCAGATTATTTCACAGCTTTCTTACAATCAGTATCTTCCAAACTCATCTCAAAATTGTTCCAAGAGTGAATGTTCTAGATTCAAATTCAATCATGCTATCCTTCAAGAACATGTTCAATGGCTTCTATTTTTAAGACACCTATCAGACTCCTGAGCACAGCATAGAAGGCACACATGACCTTTCCAGGCATTTATCTTCTCATCAAATTTTATGTCTCAACTATATTATAGTACTTCCAGTTCCCTCAAATTTGGGCTTACTCACTTGAAAACTTCTCTTCCTCAAAAAAATCCACGTCAGTCTCATAAATTAGCATTTTTAAGAATGTAGTTTAGAAAAAAAAATATTAATTAGCTCCCATTTTTAAAAACAGAATTAAGTCATGGGGCACCTGGGTGGCTCAATCGGTTAGGCATCCAACTTGGACTCAGGTCATATCTCAAAGCTTGTGAGTTTGAGCCCCCTAACAGTCTCTGTGCTGGCAGCTCAGAGCCTGGAGCCTGCCTCAGATTCTGTAGCACCCTCTCTCTCTGGCCTACCCCAGCTTGCACTCTGTCTCTCTCTCTCTCTGCCTCTCTGTCTCTCAAAAAATAAATAAACATCAGAAAACAACAACAACAACAATAACAACAACACAGAATTGAGTCTGAATGGCTTTATTGCGGACATGTACCCTCCAGTTGACCTCAAGACCCCCTGATTTTTATGATACCACGGCAAGCTGCTTAGACTTAGTATTTTTACTGCAAGACTCTGTTCCTCTGCTGCACCAGCTCAAACTTCTCTTATTTAATTCTCCTTTTTCTTAAGGGCTCCCACAAGTCTCTTTAAAATTCTTTTTATAATGGCACTTAAATTAGTTTCTTCTCTTATTAGCTTCATTTTTCTTCCTACTTGCATTTTATGTTTTTAATTAATATATATTTTAAATTTTATTTATTTTTGAGACACAGAGTGAGAATCCAAAGTGGGTTCAACACTGTCAGCCCAGAGCCTGACCCAGGGCTTGAATCTACAAACCGTGAGATGATGACCTGAGCCAAAGTCAGATGCTTAAGTGATTGAGCCACCCAGGTGCCCCAAGAAACATTGTGTTTTAAAAGTGATATAATATGTTAGATCAGCATATATGTTTGGGAAACTTTAGAAGGCAGATAAAAAAATTCACAAGACTATTTACTATATAGATAAATACGGCTAGATGTTTGATTTGATATTGATATTTATGATTTTTTTGTTATTAATGTTGATTTTCCAAGACTGTAGAACTTTATAGACACATAAGACAAACGGGGAGATGACATTTAAAATAACAACAAGAAAAAAGAAACAATTTAATGGAATTTATTTATTTTTGGTCCAGACTTCAATATATTTTTTTATTAAAAAGTCTTTTTAACATTTATTCACTTTTGAGAGTGAGAGAGACGGAGCATGAGCAGGGGAGGGGAAGAGAGAGAGGAAGACACAGAATCTGAAGCAGGTTCCAGGCTCTGAGCTGTCAGCACAGAGCCTGACATGGGGCTTGAACTTATGGACCAGGAGATCATGACCTGAGCTGATGTCAGAAGCTTAACCATCTGAGCCACCGAGGTGCCCCCAGACTTCACTCTATTAACATATGGATTTATCTTTCCTACCTCCCCAAACCACACTAAATTAAAGGATCACTTGCTCTGAGGAAAGCTGTTTGTCAGGTTGTAGGGGACATTCAAGCTGCCTAGTGAGAGGCCATGCAGTCAGGAACTGAGGCTCTTTGTGAATGAATAGCCATTGAGGTCTTGGGGTTTCCTGCCAACAACCATGTTAGCTAAAATCAGATTCTCCAGCCCCAGTTAACGTGACAGCGGCACTGCTGGACATCTAGACCACAATCTCAGAAACACACTGAGCCAAAACTACCCAGTTAAGCTATTTCTGAATTTTTGACCTCACAGACTGAGATGATAAATTCTTGCTATTTTAATATGCTAAAATTTGATCAAGTTTGTTACATGGTAATAGTTACTTAACACAGGATTAAAAGAGGAGAAAGAACATCATAACCGATGGAAGCTGGTAACACAATTTGAAAGCTGTAAGGCAGACAGACAAGTGATGTAGGACAGAATATAGATGGGCCTGAAGAAAGGTGGATGGATAATTGAAAGTCAGTCAAAGTCGAACTTTGAATCCAGAATGTACTTTCCCACTCCTAACCATATCAAACCAAACCAAAACATCTCTTGTCATTTTGGCAAAAGACAGATGGCTCACTCTACGTGGGGACAGTAGATACTGGTACATGAGGCACAGCTGTGGAAAGGAGTGCCAGATCTAAATGAGGTTGGCGAAATGGAAGTCTACTGGGTGATCAGCAGGAATCCAGCCTCGGTATCCTGATGGTCTCCCAGAATTTTTAAAATTAGATTTACAACCCCCACTTCCAAAGAGGCATCATTGAATGATTCCTTCCTGTAATCAGTACAAAGAAAGAATATTCTCAGTGGAATCTATAGTTCTACAGTGAAATAAATGCCCTTGTTGTTGGATCACTATGCTGTGATCCACACCACCATAAGCAGAATTCTAAGATGGCTCCCAGTGAACCATAGCCTTATGCAATTCCCTTTTCTGAGCAGGGGAAGGACCTGTAAATGTGATGGGATATCACTCCAGTTATCACGTCACCTTATTTGATAAAGGTGGAAGGGTTTTTCAGATGTAATTAAGGTGTGTAACCAGTTGCCTGAGTTAATAAAAGGGAAGGTTATCCTGAGGGCCTAAAATAAATAGGTGAGCTCTCAAAATAGACTTCAAACAGCAGCAGACGTGCTTCTTTTGGCTTTGGAGTGGCAAAGTGCCGTGTTGTGGAGAGGGCCCTGTAACTCAGACCTGCAAGCAGATTTTAGGACACGAAAGCAACCCCTGGCCAGCAAAAAAAAAAAAAAAAAAAAAAAAAAAAAAGACTTTCAGTATTGTAACCATGAGAATTTATACAATAAATTGTGCCAACAACCAACAACCTGAATGAGCTTGGAAATAGATTCTTCCCTAGTCAAGAATGCCATCCAGCCAACATTTTAATTTCAGCCTTGTGAAACCTTGAGCAGAAAAACCACCTGAGTCTTGCCCACACTTCCCACCTACAGAACTGTGATATTATAAATGGGTTTGTTTGTTTGTTTGTTTGTTTTGCTTTGTTTTGTTTAAGCTTCTAAGTTTGTAGTCATTTCCTATATGACAATAAGAAACGGAAACTGATATACACACTGATGGACAAATTCTGCCAATGCAAACAGAAAGTCCATTTAGCACTTTGCTTCTTTTTAACATGAATAGGTAACAAAATAATTAGACTGAGGAAAGACATACTTCATAGACAATGAAATATTTCTTCTCAGAATTGAAAGACATGAATTTCCACATTAATAAGCTTATCAGGTATGTAGAAAAAATAAAAAAAAACGCTCAAAGTAAAACTACATTATAAAATTTCAGGGCACAATGGTTGAAGGTACGATCAAGCTGAACTGCATTAAGATTTTCAATAGTACATGGAAGTTAGAAGGCAAAAGAGTAATATCTTTGTTCTATATCAAAACAAAATAAGCATATTGTATTATGGTAGAACAAATAATTTGCTTTGTAGACATACATCTCCTCAACATACTATCTCCTATGCCTTTTATGGAAACTACTGGAGACTCTGCTCCCCAAAAGTCTAGAGAGTACACCAAGAAAAGAAGACTTTGATTCCAAAAAAATATAGAGAGAGGATCAAGGGTTAATTTTAGGCAGAGGATGATAGTGAAAGGAAGTCTGAGGAAGAGTTGTATAGCAGGCATGAAGAACAACCACAAAATGGGGGTGGGTGCAGAAGGAGAGCTTTAGAATGATGGTTACCTTGAAAATAATGAATTATTGATATTTTGATTGGTTTGGGCATGTAGACAACGCCATTGGGAGACCTTTATTTATTTGTTTTTATTTTTTAATTTAAATTTTATTCAGTTAATGCAATATTGGTTTCAGGAGGAGAGACTCTTTAGGATGTAATGGACTGCTTCAGAAAAAGGAGCAATATTTATAAAAAACAATACAAAATTTTAAAATGGGGGGCTATTCACTTCAGAAAAGCTAAGATTTTCTTAAAGGTGCTTACATATATATAATACTTGGCTTAGCATTGACTAGTAATTGTAACTACATAGTAATGTATAATGAGTATTTATTTAACCAAATATTGTGATATGAGCTTATTGTAGGAGCGGAGTAGAGAGAGACCAATGGTGGGGGGTTTGGTGTTAGAGATCTAAATCTTATACACTGTAATAGAAAATTATATATCTCAAGATAACATTTTAATATAAATTTTATGTGTACACAGATAAATATAAGAAGTCACAGCTTAACAAACAACAAAGGAATGAATTAGGGAGTACTAGTAATAGTGGGATAAAGTCTACCCTTCATTACCAGCTTTTGGGATCTATTTGAATTTTTTAATTGAGTATATATACCACTTATGTAAAACAAAATTCATTAAAAAGGTCATAGTAAACTAGAATATAAAAATCTGGGGGACCTGTGGAACAAGATTTTCAACTAATGGTGTCAGTAAGATGATACTCATTATTCAAATCACTCATTATTGAGGAAAAAAGAAAACATCCTGTCATGGTTGAGAGTGAGCGATTTGGAGGCCGACTACATTTTTGAATAATAGCTTCTTTGACACTAACTTTTATTCCTGGGCTAAATACATAATTTCTTCTGAATCCTAAAAACTAACCTGTACAACATCGTTCTTAGAAAAATAAATATGAGAAAGCTTGTAAAGTGTTCGGCAGTACCTGGTAAATAGTAAGTCAATAAATATTAGCTATGTAAATTACTAGGAAATATTTACTAAGCAGCTTTATGTACACAGCACTGTCCTAAATCTGGGTGCAAAGAAACATGAGTGAAACAAAAATGATTTTTGTATGTGGCAGTCTAGGTAAAAGACAAATAAAATACAACTGAAAATTAAAAAAAAAAATCTAGGGGCGCCCTGGTGGCTCAGTCGGTTAAGCGTGCAACTTTGGTTCAAGTCACGATCTTACAGTTCGTGGGTTTGAGCCCCCCGTCAGGTTCTGTGCTGTGAGCTCAGAATCTGGAGCCTGCTTTGGATTGTCTCCCTCTCTGCCCACCCCCGCTTAGGCTCCGTCTCTCTCTCTCTCTCTCTCTCTCTCTCTCTCTCTCTTTCTATCTCTTGAAAATGAATAAACATCAAAAAAAAAGTTTAAAAAAATCTAGGGGCACCTAGGTGTCTCAGTAAGTGTGGCTCAGTCAGTTAAGTGTCCCAGTTTGACTCAGGTCATGATCTTGCAGTTTGTGGGTTAGAGCCCTGTGTCAGGCTCTGCGCTGAGGGAAGCTAAAACTGTTTTAGAATCCAAATCCTAATAATTACCAGTGCTATAAAAGAATCAGAGTAGTCAACTTTGGTGAGTGTGTCTGTGTGTGTATGTGCGTTGAAGGGGAGAAGTTGTACTTTTAAAGGTTATCATCGGTTGCCTCATGAGGAGATGATACGTACGTCACAGACTGCATTAATCTGCTTAGGCTGCCATAACTAAATACCACACATTAGATGTCATTGCCAACAGAGATGCTATATCATCACATAGCCTTTCCTCTGTTCACATGAAGAGACAGGGAAACCTCTCTGGTGTCTCTTCTTGTATGTATTTACTTACTTACTTACTTACTTAGAAAGAGAGAGTGCAAGCTGAGAAGAGGAGCAGAGAGAGAGAGAGAGAGAAACAATCTTAAGCAGGCTCTATGTTGAGCATGGAGCCCGACACAGGGATCATGACCTGAGCTAAAATCAAGAGTCGGATGCTCAACCAGCTGAGCCACCCAAGCCCCCATCTCTGGTGTCTCTTCTTATAAGCACACTATTTCTACTGGATCAAAGCTCCATTCTCATTACTTTTTTTTAATATTGATTACTTCTTTAAGGCTCTATGTCCACATGCAGTCATATCTACAGTTCGGGCTTCAACATTTAAATTGTGGGAGAACATAAACATTCAGTCCCTAACTTTTTACATCTAAGCCTCCAAAATTTATGTCTCCTTCTTACCTATGAAATACATTCACTCCATCTCGAGCCCCAAAAGTTTTAACTCAGTCTAGTATCAACTCAGTAGTCTAAAGTCTAAAGACTCATGTAAATATCATCCAAATCAGGTATCAGTGAGACTCAAGGTACAAATTCATCCTGAAGCAGACTTCCTGTCTAGCTGTAAACCTGTGAAACCAGACAAGGTATGGGCTTCCTGAATACAATTCTTGGATAGCAAAGGATAGATATTCCTAGTCCAAAAGGGAGAAATATGAAAGAAGAAAGGCACTATGGATCCCTAGCAAGTCCAAAATGTAACAAGGCGAATGATATTAGGTCTTAAGTCTCAAGAATAACCTTGTTTGGCTGGATACCTACCTTCTGGACTCACTGAAGCTGTGCCCTATGCCTACAGTTCTGCCAGGCAGGAATCCCTCCACTAAGGTTCTTTCAGGCAGGGTCTCACCCCAAATGCACCAGTCAGCCTTGTCTTCAAGACTTCAGGTGTCCCAAGTCTCAAGTTAGTAACAGCCTGGCCTGTTGAAGCCTTGTTGGTGGCCACACCCTTTGAAAGTGAGGTAGAGACAGCCTTGGTCCCTGGACCTGTAGTGGTGATGGCAGCCCTGTTGATCTCTGAATCACTTTTGGGGTCATTATTACCCTTTTTTGATAGATAAGCCATGCTCATAGCCAAATAGCTATATGGCCCCATGCTGCAGAATATTAAGTCCTACAGCCTTTTTCAACTATCTTGTGTCTGTCCCCTTCAGCTCAAACTGGCAGTGTTTCTGTTCATATAATCCCATAATCTCTTTAAGAAGTGATCATCCAGCCATAGCCTCGGGTTCTCTTCAGAACATACTTTCTCATGTTTTGCAAGATGGGCACACGGAGAATTTTATAAACTTTCAACTTCTGGTTCCTTTTTGTGTAACAATTCCTTCTTCGATTGTGTGCAGTCAGGAGGATCTATGTCACACCTTCAGAATTTTGCTTAGAAATTTTCCCAGTTAAGTATCCAATTACATCATTCATAATTTCCTTCTGCCCTAAATACTAGAACACAAGTGAGACATATTCTTAGCCACTTTAATAACAAGGATTACCTTTCTTTCAGTTTCCAATAACCTGTTTCTCATTTCTGTCTGACACATCACAGAATGGCCTTTAATGGCCATATTTCCATGAACATTCTGTTGATGACTATTTACATATTCTCTAATGACGGAGGCTTTCTACTCAGCTCTTCTCTTTTCTTTATGAGCTGTCACCAGAATTGCCTTTAATGAGCACATTTCAACGCATTGAACAAAATACTGTTCAACCAATAGTACCTTCACAGCAAGCTAGGCTTTTTCTAGTATTCATCTCAAAACTCCTCAATCCTCTACACATTTGCCTGTTCTAAAGCTGCTTCTCCATTTTTAGGTATTTGTTATAGCAGTACCTCATGTTATAGTGCCAAAATGTGTTAGTTTGTTCAGTCTACCATAGCAAAATACTAAAAATTAAACAAAAGAAACGTTTTAAAATTCTGGAAGCCAGAAGTTCAAAATCAAGGTTCTGACCCCTTCAGTTTCCAGTGAGATCTCTCTTCCTGGTTTGAAGATGACCACCCTGCAGTGTCTTCCTTTTCTCTGTGCTTGTACAGAGAGAGAAAGAAAATGAAAGAGAGCACTCTGGTGTCTCTTCTTATCAGGCCTCTAATGTTACTGGATCAGGGTTCCACTCTTAAAATTTCATTTAACCTTAAATTCCATCCACAAGGATTTTGTCTCCAAATACAATAACATGGGGGGTGAGGGGACACAAACATTTAGTCCATAGCACAGTCCAAGGACAAAAAGGCAGATTTTACGATTAGAAGCAAAGTGAGAAAAGTAATGCATGTGCATTGGCATATTTCAGTAACTGAAACAAGGCTAATATGAGAAGCAGAACTGGTAAGTTTGGGCAAGTATGAGATAGGGAAAGATTTCAATGGAATGGCATAATGAGAGCCTTCATATCATGATTTCTGGATTTTATTTTAACTGTGAGGAAAAATAATAAAGGCATTAAGCCCGGTGGCAGGCACTACAGTGTGATAATGTGTTAGAAACATCTCCATGTTAACTGCATTGAGAACAGATTAATTGTGGGTAATAGAGAGCCAATCACATGTGGAAAGCCAACAAGTAAAAACCAGGCAAAAAATGTGAACAAAATACATAAATAATTAATATAAATTATTATATATTGGAACTTATTCTGTTAATAAAAGAAGTGCTAATAAAAATCATCAATGTAATACCATTTTTATCTCATTACATTTTTATTTGATGGGCCCAACTAAGATAAAAATCAATCAATATGTTGGAATTATATTGATTAATAATAATTATTTGACTGATTATAATTAAATAACTAACATAATGTTACATTATTGCTATACAAAATAATACAAAAACAGAAAAAAAACAAACATAGGGTTAAGCATCTCTGAATACTTGGATATGATCAAGACAAAGGATATTGCCTTCCTTCTTCCATTTCCCAGGCAGTGCCAGGCCTCCAGGGGTCGTGTGAAATGTGTTGGAATGATTTTTGGTGTCATAATGCTGGCAAGGTTTTACTGGCAGTTATTTGGGTGAGGATGAGGAAAACTAAACTTTCTGAAACAGTCTGACAAGTTCCACACAAGGAAGAATAAATAGCCACACTCTAATGCCAACAGAGAGCTAATTGAGGATGTTAGAAGTCAATGGGAAGACCACAAAGCAATCACTCTTTCTTTCTCCCTGGCCAAGAGACTGGCTCTCTAGAGCAGAGGAAACCAGAAGCAGCCACATTTCAGAAGTGGGAAGAAATATACTTCTGAGGAGAGAAAATGCTTGACCAAATGGACTATGAAGAATTATTGGAGTGGTAATGCCTGAGGCATAAGGCTTAGAGAAATGGGAAATGTTTTCTCTTATAAAATGGATTTCCATTTAGTGGTAGAGGTTTTTGCATTTGATTTTTGATGGTCTAATTCATATTTGGTACACTATATTTAGTCAAACAAAATAGCTTGACTAAAGAGTTAATATCCTAAAATTTCAGTTCAGTGAAACTATCTTAAGGAAATTATTAGAAACTCCAGGAATTCCCCATATATTAGCAGTGTTATTTAACTTAAGAGTGGAAATGATTACTTATTACTTAACTATCCATGTCATGTTTTCCAAAATGCTTTCTTGACATGAACGTCTTCTCACAATACAATGATAGGACAAAATATGTACACATTTACATATAGGTTATAAAATGTTACATGTAAATGTGTATATTGAAAGAAAACTTGCTAACATATACAGTGAATATCTCAGATGGATAGTATTACTGGTGGCATTTTAAAAATCATTTTATATTTTTAAGGAGATATAATGATTATTTTTGCTCCTTATTCATGGTTACTTGCAAAATAAAATATAACTTTTCTCACTGTAAAAGATTCAAACAATATTAAGATATGAAAAGAGCATCTTTGTATAGAGACAGGCAGTTCTGGGGATATTACATAAGTGAAAGTTTGGATAATTAAAGCCTAAAATCATTCAAGAATAATTTCTCTATAGTAAGGCAACAGAGAAAGTCAGTCTTAGAATATAGAAATTTCTAATCATAACACATGCATCTACAGGATGTATTTTTTCTCTGATGTTTTTTGCCTTATCTGAAATAAAGCTATCTAAATAAAGGGCTTGACCTTCATCGTAAAAGTTTAACTTACCTGATCGAATTCCAAGGTTTCTGTTGCCTGGCAGCACTTTGTGGAACTAGCACTGGATCTGCTCTTTGATGAATTCTTACATGATGCTGTCATAAGATAGAATATGTTCAAGTTATGATGATAGTTAATGCCAAAATAACAACACAAGGGTTGTTAAAAAATTCCTGGAAATTCCAGTGCATGTTAAAAACAATACAATTTAAAAGATGCACTAAAAAAAAAATAGGGAAGTGGATATTTCTATTTACCAGCTAAAGTGATGCAAGGCAATCGTAAAAGCAGTAGACAGTGAAGCTGGTAGGCTAGTTTTTACATTCAGAGTGGTGATGATAAAAAAGTCAACATTTTATATACTGTTGTTTTGCCAAATGCAATTACACTGCATATATAGTAGAACACAATACTCCCCTCTCTCCCTACGCACATTTTATTACCTTCTAGTCTCAGTAACACATCCCTCTGCAGAATTAACCACTTAACAGTATGTGTGGTTGCTCGCAATCATTGATAATATGATTTTATATGTGCATAGTATATTGCATTACCTATGAATAAGAAAAATGCATTAAAATATATGCAAATAATTTCCCTTTAACTTTTGTGCTAAAAGTCACTTTAAGTAACACTCCAGAAAAAAATCCTTATGAACACTTTAACAATTGATTTGTTTATCAGTTCCTGTGATAAAAACTTTAAAAGTTTAGTCACAAGAAGATTCTCCTTAGAAATATGTTTCTCTAGGGGCACCTGGGTAGCTCAGTAGGTTGAATGTCTGACTCTTAATTTTGGCTCAGGTCATGATCTCACCGTTCATGGGCTGGAACCTCAGGTCAGGCTCTGCCCTGACAGTGTGGAGCCTACTTGGTATTCTCCCGTCCCTTCTCTCTCTGCCCTTCCCCTGCTTGTGTGCACATGTTCTCTCTCTCTCTCAAAATAAATAAACATTTAAAAAATAATAAAATGTATACAGAAATAAATATATTCTCCAGATGTACATAATTGCTTCCATTTGTTTTACCTAAATGTGGATAGAAACATGTTAAGAGTATGCAACTACATAAATGTCATAAATTTGGTAATAAATCTCTTAAAAGTAAAAAAGATAAGGAAAGAGAAGAAAGCTAGCTTTCCTCTTGAGTTAGTGTAATGTAAAATGCTCATTAACATAGTGATTTTCTTAAAAAAATAAGCCCACCAATCTACTGGGCTATGCATATGCTTTCTTAGAAGCAGTTTAAAGGAAAGTTACGGAAAGTACTTATATGAGATTAAGACTTTATAAATTACTATCTTTGTGAGATGATGGTGAAAATTTTCCTTTGAAATAAAGGAACAAAAAAACACCACCAATTTAAAACAAATATTAGCTAAGTATTTATTTATGGAAAAAGACTTAATTACACATTTTTCCCCAAAGAAGCAATTTTAAAACTTGTGATCCCAGTGTCTTAAAATCTTGCCTCTTCTAAGTCTCTCTTCTAATGGGATACTAGGTACTTGCTATTTATTTTCAGTATGATTCAGGTTAGTACATTTTGACATAACTGCTATTCCAACATTTAATAAATTCATGTCTGTTTTTGCAGTTTTCTACAATCATGATTAAACAAAACATAATTTTACCAACAGAAAACGTGTCATGGACAGAACACAAAATAATTAAAAGGATCCAAACAGTTTCTATTGGTCAAAGAAAAGAAGTTTAGCCATGGAGATAAGTATATTGCTATTAGAGATTACCATTGATGGCAAAATCTTATATCCATTTTCCAACTTTATATACCTTATATTTGACTTTTGATTATGATCCTTACCTCAACCTTACTTAAAAACAAATAATTTATATTACATCAGCTTCTTAAGACCTAGAAACATTTTTAAGAAATAGAACTTTTTAAGAAATAGAAAAATTTGAATTTTTATTAAAGTTAGGTCTGGGTTGCTTTTGTCATAGTTTTCAATAAGTCAACCTGCAATGACTCAGTACTTGAATAGGAATGTAGTGCATATGTGTGTTCACAATTTTGTGTTTCTAGAAGAAAAAGGTGCCTAACAGATGGAGCAATATTGAACTTTACCCAGAGTTACATTCATCTTATGCAAAAGTCCATGCAGCAAGCAAGCCAACTTGACAGTTTAATTCCACATTAGGATAATGCTTGGAACGGTAATCCTGTTCTCACTGCAGGATAAGGATCCCTGTATAGTAGCTTTGGCCTACAAAATTGTTAGCTATAAATTCTGAGCTGGCATTATGAGCTTCTTAACTTTTAAATCAGCCTTTTCTTAGCATCCTATTGCCAACAGTAGGTTATTTGCTCCATAAACCCATCTAACCCATTATATTTTTCTTTTTCAAATCACTTGGCAAATAAACCCAAAGCAATAAAATCTGCTTTTCATTTGGATTATCTTATTCTAGACATAGTAATCACGTGTATGTAAAAGACACAGAATGAGTTATAAATGGAACAATTTTGTTTATAAGGGTAGATATTTAAAGGGAACCAGAAGAGTTTCATTTTTTGCTGTATTTAAGGATAAAAACATCAACTGCCAGTTTTCATGAAGATAAATGTTCACAGTATTTTATGAGGAAAGTCAAAAAAGACGTGTAAATACTTCTTTGTTTACTTAGTTTTTAAAAACTTACAGTTGTTGTTCACCTGTGTACCAAGCCCATGAGTTTTTATAATAAAGAGTTTATATTCTGCCACTATGGAGTAACCAGACATGAACACAGAAAGGTGAGCTGAGATGCTTGAAAGCTGTTTTGTCCTGCCTTTGTCATTTAAACATTAGCTAGATGTCTGAAGTGAAAGCTGACAAATGCAAACTAAAGTGTTTTAAGGGCCAAACATGTTTCCTTTTACCTCTTAGTTTTCCAAATGGAGAAAAATCTGTCTTGGGCCTTAAGTCTTGGGAGGAATCTAGTCTTGAAATCTACAGATCCTGCCATCTCTTTCGGCTTGGAGTGACTGGATGTCTCTGAGAAAAGTTTTGAAGTCCTGTTATACTGTCCTGATTCCAACTGTGACTTTCTCTTTGAGGTTATTTCCATTTTTAAAAAATTTCTCAGTGTTTTCTATTTTACTGTTTTTATTGGAATCCAGTTATCCATGGCCCATATTTCTTCTATGTTATCCTTTTCAATTAATTAGAGTAATTAATTAATTAATTAATTAGTTTGACACAAAATCATCTCATTTTATACATGGTCACATGTATAATTGTTACTTTGACTATACATTTTTAAATCAACAGACTAGTTTTTAGAACAATTTTCAGTTCATAGCGAAGTTGAGTGGAAAGTATAGAGTTATCATATACCTCCTCTCTTCCCCACACACATTGATGATATTAATTTTTTTCTTGCTTTAATTGGATTTTTCAATGTAAGCATCATAGGATGTTGTTTTCTTATTTATATCTACAGAAGCAACAATGTTTATAATGATTATAACTATAAAGATTATCTATGTTCATTCATAGCAATCTATGGGTAATGTCAACTTCAATGGGAGAAACAGCCTAGAGATTTAAATTAAGAAAGATTCTTCGACTCTTTTTTTTCAATATATGAAGTTTATTGTCAAATTGGTTTCCATACAACACCCAGTGCTCATCCCAAAAGGTGCCCTCCTCAACGCCCATCGTCCACCCTCTCCTCCCTCCCACCCCCCATCAACCCTCAGTTTGTTCTCAGTTTTTAAGAGTCTCTTATGGTTTGCCTCCTTCCCTCTCTGTAACATTTTTTGCCTTCCCCTCCTCCATGGTCTTCTGTTAAGTTTCTCAGGATCCACATAAGAGTGAAACCATATGGTATCTGTCTTTCTCTGTATGGCTTATTTCACTTAGCATCACACTCTCCAGTTCCATCCATGCATGTTGCTACAAAGGGCCATATTTCATTCTTTCTCATTGCCACGTAGTACTCCATTGTGGATATCTATTCAACAGCTCTCATAGGCATAAGGGAGAATGGCAGCATGCATGATGTGTTTTTGTCAACCTCCACCTGTTACCTCAGTAACAAAGACCAGGTTTCCATATACATGCTCTGTGAGTCTTTTCACCCAATATTGCAAACTTGTAATATAGTATTTCAGGAGATCTAAAAGGCTTATTTTTCTCTATTACTTGGATTCTCCATTATAAAGACTATACATTGTGATCTTATTTGAACAGTTATAGTTCCTGCTTTATCATGCTATATGTGAATTTAAGCGATATAAGGGTCACTGTCTCCATTCTGTATGATCATTAACAAGGGATAAACTTTGAAATAATAATATCATTAACAGTATTTAAAATTCAATTTAACATTTATAAGATTTTTACAAACATTATTTCAGTTAATCTTTATATTATCTGATAGCAATTATTTGTATTCAAGATTATTGATGAGGACCAGAGAGATGAGTTTACTTGCCACCTAATTAGTAAGTGATAGAGACAGGATTCAAATCCAGGATGTGTACCTCTAAAACTCATTCCCTTAGCAATGAAATAGTCAGAGGCAGTAGGAAGGAGATATGGGGCATCAGACAGTATTAAAATTTCCAAACTTCTAGAAGAAGACAGTCCATAACCAGATTTGTCTACCCTTTGTTATTTCAATATGTCTCCAGTATGTTTATTTTTGATAATTTTTGTTCAATACAGGGTTCATAACAACTTAGGGTCCAAGAACAAATTCTCATTGAGACCCTGATATTTTTTCCTTTTTCAGACTTTTTCTAGAGTTTGCACATTAATCAAATGTGTTATTTTTTTAAATAATTTTGAGCACAACATACTGCGTAAGAACTCATTAAATAAACCAGCCCCTCATAAAATATTTACTGAATATTTTTTAATATTTATTTATTTTGAGAGAGAGAGCACACATGCATGAGTGTGCACAGGGATGGGGCAGGGAGAGAGGAGAGAGAAAGTATCCCAAGCAGGCTCCATGCTGATCCAGAAGTCAATCTCATGAACCATGAGATCATAACCTCAGCCTAAATCAAGAGTTGGACACTTAACTGACTTAGCCACCCAGGCGCCTCACTGCAATTGTTTTACGATTTCCTTACAGCCAAGGTAAAAGAAGAACCCTTTTAGTATAAAAGCATGTTAACTTTTTTTCTTATTTTGAGAGCCATAGGACATTTTCTGTAATCCTAAGATTATAATCAGGACATTTTTATTATCAACTTAGTTTGAGTTTTGGTGAGTTAAGTCTCTGAACACACAAGCAAAACAAACCAAAAGTAAAATTACATCCCTTACTAGCAAGCAAGACCTAAGTAGAATACTGCAAGTCTTCAAGAATGAGACCCTAATTTTCATTAAATAAGATATTTTCAACATTGCCTACAAATTACAAATTTCCTGGGATCTTTGTAGAAAATATTCAGTTGCACAGATTTTATCACCAGAAAATTTTATTTAATTGCTCTGTGATAGAGCTTGAGCATTATTTTATTAAACTGTTGCACATTTAGCTTTTGATATAATGTACATAAGATAAAATGCACTCATTTTAATATTTAAACATTTTTTTTAACATTTATTCATTTTTGAGAGACAGAGAGAGACATAGTGTGAGTAGGGGAGGGATAGGGAAAAGGAGACACAGAATCCAAAGCAGGCTCCAGGCTCTGAGCTGTCAGCACAGAGCTCCACGCGGGGCTGGAGCTCATGGACAACGAGATCATGACCTGAGCCGAAACTGGACACTCAACCAACTGAGCCATCCAGGTGCTCCAAAATGCACTCAATTTAAATGTTCAGTTCACATATTAAAAATGCTAATATTTTTGTAACCATAACACATTAAGATTTATAAAATATTTCTATTTTCCATTACCTCCAAATTTTTCTTGTGCCCCTTTGTACTAAATGCACCCACCTATCCTATCCCTGGCTCCAGAACATCACAGAGTTGTTCATATTCACTATAAAATTAGTCTTGCCTGACCTAGAATTTCAGATAAATAGAATAGTACAGTATCTGGGTTTTTTTTTTTTTGTGTAGCAAAAACACTTTTGAGATTTATTCATGTTGCATATATTCATAGTTTACTCTTTCTTACAGCACAGTATTGTGTTTATACTAAATTTGTGCACGCATATGTGTGTATACACACATATATACACACATGTACATATATACATATAAATATACATACACATAAACACATATATAAATATATATATATTGTAAATGTATATGTATGTATATGTAAATGTATATGTGTATTTATATAACATATTATATATAATATATATATATATATTATGCTTGTATTTTTTTAGTTCTTTTTAAAATCTTTGCTTACCCTGACTACGCTATGTTAGAGAAAATTTTTCTCATATTTCTTTCTGGAACTTATACAGCTTTCTTTTTTATGTTTAAGTGTATGACCAATTTAGTTGATGACTATTTGGAAAGAGGAAACGGTTAAGTACATTTCTTTGGCTATCTATTCCACCATGCCACCACTATTTAGTACAAATATTATTCTTTGCTTGTGGCAGCATTGTCAAAAGTCAGTTAACGTGATCTGGGGTAAGGCTTAGTTTTTAGTGGATTGAGCAGAGAACAATGCAGACTTTAGTGGAAGAGACTAGTGTATTTCTATCCTCTTTGAATTCCATTTGATCTATAAGTCTATCCTTCTGTGAATACTACCTCACTTGATATTTTGAGAATAGGTCTTAAAATAGTGTAATTCTTCCAACTTTGTTCTATTTCAATTTTCTTTTAGCTTTTTTAGGACTTTGTAGTGCCATACAAATTTTAGAATCAGTCTGCCAAAACAAAATCAAAATATCCCCACAGAATTTTGGGGTGTTTTTGATTGGGATTATGCTCAGTATATGGATCCATTTGGGATGAACCAAGAACTTTACAATATCATTTATTTTAATCCATGTAATTGGCATCTCTCTCCATATTTTATGTCTTCTTAAATTACTGCCAGAATTATTTTGTTATTATTAGTGTATTGGTTTTCCATGCATTGTGTTGAATTTATCCCAAAGTATTGTGTCTTTTTTATGCTTTGTAATGCTATTTTTATTTCATTTACTGATTCTTTCCCAGTGTGTGAAAAAGCAATTGATTCTTTTTTCTAGGTTTCTTTGGATATTCCATCAATGATAAAATCTTGCTTTCTGTGAAAGAAAATATTTTTACTCTCATTTTTTTCAATAAGCATGCTTTGAACTTACTTTTCTCTTTTGTTGCACTAGATAGAATCTCCAGAAAAGTGTCACATAGAAGTGGTGAGAGGGGGCATCTTTGCCTTCCTCATCTTAGAAGGAAAACAGTCATTCATTTGTCACTAAAGTATAAAGTTAGGAGTAGGTTTTTCAAAGATGCCCATTATCAGAATGGAAAATTTCCCTATTATTCTTGGCTGACAGACAATTGTTATAAATGGATGTTGAGTTTTGTTATATGTTATTTCTCTATCTAATGATAGGATCATATGTGTTTTTTTTTCTGATTTATTCTATTAATATGATAATGTATTTTTTTTTATCTTGAAATGCTAAACCATACTTACATTCCTGGTGAGGGAGGCTCTTACTTTCATGATATGTTATTATTTTTATATATTACTTATACACATTTCTAAACTTTTCATTAAATATTTTTACGTCTTTTTTCTGATGGTCTCCTGAAATGCAATTTTCTCAACTCTGTGAGATGATCATGTTATTATCTGGTTATGCTTCTTCTGCACTGGGACCCAGAAAATGCCACTGGGCAGAAAGCCTGGCACTGTCACAAGAAATATTTAGTCCTGCTGAGATGATCTGGAATAGTTGTTTTAAATGGAATCAGTTATGTCTTTGATGTCTTATGTCTATACTCAAACCCACTAACTGTGTCACTGGGCAACCGAAACCTAATTAAAAAGGCAGAATTTCATAAGAATGAGATCTCTATTTCCATTACATAGGATGTTTTCAACACTGCCGACATATGCTGCAAAACATCACAGTTGCCCAGGTTTCATCCCCGGGAGTTTTGACTTAATTGTTATATCTTTACTTAACTGAATACTTAACTCTTTTTGCTTCAATTTTTCTTTTTAATCCCTTCAAGTGATTTTAGTGGAAAGCCACATATTGGGAACAACTTGTCTCAGTCCAATGGGTTATGATTACTTCTTATACAACACTGCCAGAGAGTTATCTTGTCCACATGAAGGAGATTAAATCATTTGTACAAGTTCATATATCAGTGGAGCTTCTGGGTGACTCAGTCAGTAAAGCATCCAACTGGATTTTGGTTCAGGTCATGACCTCATGGTTCGTGAGAATGAGCCCTGCATTGGGCTCTGTGCTAACAGCATGGAGCCTGCTTGAGATTCTTTCTTGCCCTCTCTCTGTCCCTCCCCTCCATTCTCTCTCTCTCTCTCTCTCTCTCTCTCTCTCTCAAATAAATAAGTAAACAGTAAAAACAAAAACAAAAACAAAAAGTTCATATTGTCAAGGGAAGTAAAGAGAGAGTCCTTATAATCTTCTGATCACCAATGTGATTCTTTTTTATTTTTTTAATTTTTTAACATTATTTACTTCTGAGAGAGAGAGACAGAACACAAGCAGGGGAGGGGCAGAGAGAGAGGGAGACATAGAAGCTGAAGCAGGCTCCAGGCCCTGAGCTGTCAGCACAGAGCCCGACACGGGGCTCAAACTCACGAACGGTGAGATCATGACCCAAGCCAAAGTCGGACACTCAACCGACTGAGCCACCCAGGTGCCCTCCAGTGTGATTCTTTCATGACATGGTCAGTTAAGTGCAGCCACATAGTGGAAGCTCAGGAGACAAACAAAGTTTATTATACTTAGAGATTCTAGAGATAGGAGGCTCTGTACAACATGTATAGCCACATACGAAAACCCCCACGGTGGTTAGGAGATGGAAAACAGATACAAGGGAGGAGGTTTAGGCCATTGTTTTTATTGAGATTTCCATAGGAAAGGCAAGGCAAGAAGGATAGTATTAATAGGTTAGGACTGGCTAGTTGGAATACATTTTGTGAATTTGGGGCTATGGGAGTGGTCCCCAACTGCCTGGCACCTGGCCGGAGGAACATTAAGGCAGAGGATTATTGCCTCCTTTGGGAACACAAGCCAAAAGAAAGGCCTATGGATTGCTTAGTTTGCATATTATTCATACGCAGCAGGCTGGGCCTTCTGCCATCTCTAAGAATTGCCTACCTCAAGGAAGAGAAGTATCTTCTAACCCAGAAAGGGTTTTTTTACAATGTGAAACTACTACAATATACAGAAAATTTAAAATAATTACAATATAACCAATGTTCCTGTTTGAGATTTTTTTTCTTTTTTTACTCTGAACTGATGCCTTTTTGGGCCAATATTATGGTGTTTTATTCCTTTAGTTTAATAATTTTTTTTTATTTTTGAACGTTTCATTCATATTAACTGGATATCCTTCAAAAGTGAAAAGTAAGTAATTGATAACTCCAACACCTGAGCATGTCCCTACTACATTGCACAGTATGATTCCTCTCAAATTTTCCTGAGAGATACTTAAATCCCATTATATATAACTTCAAAGAAATATTTAATATTGTTGAAATAACATTTTCGGCCCAAGAGGGAGCCTCTCCTGCCTGATGTTCCACGTCATGTAACTGAAACCTAGTTAACTTTTGTGTATCTGTAAACGCTCTGCTTGACCAGAAATACATCAGTCAGCCATTCCCCAAATGCCAAGCCAACTCTGGGACTTCTCCCCCCAAACAATAGATATTTTCTCTTTTCTCTTCCTTGTTCCTTATTCTTTATCCTATAAAAACTTCTTGCCTTCCATCCTATTTTGCAGTTCTCTGAAAGGAAACTGTTCACTTCATGAAATGTTACATGAAGTTTTTCTCTATCACATAAACTGTCTTCTTTCATCATTTTTTAATAGCTTTTAGCAATGAGGAAAGAGATCTGAAGCTGATTGCTAACAGCCTACTGGACAACCAGACACACAGGCAAAGCACCAGCTAACTCTTTAAACTCACTGTTCCTCTTGCGATTACTGAGGGCTGTGGGTGAGTCACTCTCTAATTTAAGCTCTGCTCTTTTGCTTTTAGCTCCCTGATTGAAGTAAATTTTATTTTATTTTTAAAATTTTTTAAGTTTATTTTTGAGAGAGAGAGAAAATGAGCAGGGGAGGGGCAGAAAGAGAAGGAAAGAGAGAGAGAAAGAATCCCAAGCAGGCTCCACACTGTCAGTGCAGAGCCCGACTTGGGGCTTGAACTCACTAACTGCGAGATAATTACCTGAGCCAAAACCAAGAGGCAGATACTTAACTGACTACGTCATCCAGGTGCACTTGAAATAAGTTTTATTAAAAAAGCAATGTTTATACATAGCATGGGGTCTGGGAAATGTTCTGGGATTTGTTAGGGTTTCCAAAAATGTTCCAGGGTCATTATATTAGGAGTCTGCATCAGGTGGCAGTGCTGTTAGACTTACAAAGCCTTGAGGTAAGTCCACAGCGTAAGCTTCTGGGAGACTTTTGAAAATAAATTAAGACAAGAAATACAGGCTGTTTTGACCATCAGAATAAAAACCTAAGAACGTGAAGGTCAGACTATTAAAAGCCATTAGGGTGTCTGCCACTAAAGGAATAAAGGAACCTTCTCCTGGAAGACATAATAGATGTACTGCTAATGGGAACCTTGGAAGCCAAAGCCACAAAATTGGTGAGCATGGGTTGAGCACTTAAAAGCTATTAGCATGCTCTCCATCTAACTCTAAGACTTTTGTGATAAGATAAGATCGTTACAAAATGGGTTAGATTGACAGTAGATCACCCATCAACCTCAAAAAAAAATTATATTCAACAAGGTACACTGTAAAACACCACAAAATCCTCAACCCAGTAGCACAGGCTTCTTAGGTATTAATTTTGCTCTGAAAGACCTACGGCTTAGCTAAAGAAATGAAATCTTTCAGTTTCAAAGAATTGAACCCACTACCTTCCAGCATGTCTGCTTATTTTATGTCTTAGAACTGTGGTCCTGGAAACTCTAGATATCCAAAAATGGCGAAATCTTACTAAGACAACCTAGAATTAATATGGTCATCAGGGGGAATATTCCAGTTAGATAAGAGAATTCATTTAAGAGCAAGGATTCCCAAATCAAACAAACTGAATGGGATACCTATTTTAATTGGCATGCAGAATCCTCCAAAGGGCTTCAAAATTCTAAAATAGCTTCATTGAAAGACTCGTTGCAAAAGGCTAATGAAAAATTAAACACAGGGGAGGTATACCTAAAACAAAAGAACTAAGACTGATATGACTTCTACTACTTATCTCTATCCTCATCTGAGTATTCAGTCTACTTATCCTGTCTGAATTGTCTTTCCACTCTGAAAAGACTATGAGACCATTTAAACAAAAGTCAAAGTCTTCTATACCAACATCTCTATATCTACCCTTGAAGGAGGGCCACTGTATAGGCCCCCTCCCAGGGTTGTTGGGACTCTGAGGGGTTTTCTGGTAAACTTCTATCAGTTATTATCTTAAACAATCAAGGGGAGAATAATATTAAAATAAGAGGAATATCTTGCCAAATTCTACTAGATACCAGGCTACACTCTCTACTTTAAACCTACTTGCTCCAGAGCCTGTAGGTGAGATGTTGGGAAGATTTGTAGAAGCCAGCAAAGGGTGATAACTCATACCAGAGTCAGATCTTCCTGATCTCTGTATTGTCCAATCAAGAGAGGAAGGTAAATTTTCACATTCCCCCTTATTGGTTATCAATCCTTTTCTCTCCTGTGAACACCTCTTGCCTTCTTGTTTGTCTTATTGCATGTTCTCAGAACTTGACTTGGTTTTCTGCCTGTCTGGGACATGCAGGTTGTAGGTTCTTACATATAGAGGCAACTCAACCATCATGTTGGGGGCCCATTTATAGACAGAAATATGGGTTGCACCTGATTTTTGGCTAGCTATGACTGGACAGAAATGTGGCGTGCACTACATTTACAGGTAGGATCCTACTAACTACTGCCAGATTTCAGAGAATTGTCTTAATCTAGGGAAAAATAGGATAAAATACACAGAGAGGGAAAGATTTGGACCTTACTTCCCTGCGGGGGGGAGGAACAACACATATTTTGGAACAATGCTGGTAGCATCTGACCACAGCAAACCCCTTGAGACTAAGGTTCCTCTTAAGAATGTAACAGACAAGGGACCCCTGGGTGGCTCAGTTGATTAAGCGTCCGACTTTGGCTCAGGTCATGATCTCGTGGTTCACAGGTTCGAGTCCTACGTCAGGCTCTGGGCTGACAGCTCAGAGACTGGAGGCTGCTTCGTGGATTCTGTCTCCCTTTCTCTCTGCTCCTCTCCTGATCATATTCTCTCTCTCTCTCTCTCTCTCTCTCTCTCTCTCAAAAATAAATAAAACATTAAAAAAAATTTAACAGACACCTCCTACTCTGCCTCAGGTTCTCTTCAGGAATTTGACAAAAGACCTGACTAAAAATAAGTAGACCATAGAACATATGACCCACAAGGAACAATATGGCCAAAGACCCACCCCTCATACAATAGAAATGAGTCAGTCAAAAAAAAAGTTCATTTATTTATTTTGAGAGAGAGGGAGAGACTCCCAGGTGGGCTTCTCTCTGAAACATGGAGCCCTACATGGGGCTTGATCTCATGAACAATGAGATCATGACCTGAGCTGAAATCAAGAGTCAGATGCTTACCTTACTGAGCCACCCAGGTGGCCCTATTCTTACTTTCTGATCTTATACTCTAATAAACATTTGCATGCTGCTCACTTTCTTTTGTGTACACCTCTTCAATCTTTGAAGCAGGACACAGTGAACCCCCGGGTATTGAGGTAAAGACTCCTGAAACATTTAATCTTGGGAAAGTAATATCTTTTACACTTTCTTTGGGGAATGCCTCTTGGATCCATGAGATTGTTCAATACTGCCAGGAATATTTACTGTGTGTCCTCTCTGAAAACTGACAAGATATTTGAAAGGATTTTTTTTTATGGCTATAAATTGACTCTATGTTGACCACATTAGAAGTTGATATTCAAAGTCTGACAGGAACTTCTTCTTAAAGCCTTCTCTCCCAAGCTAAATGATACTATGTACCCGGAGGGAAAGAAAAACATTCCAAAGCACAGTTCTAAATCTATTATATTGGAATCTTTTGATGTCTATGTTAGCTGAAGATTTTATCCCTAACATAAAGAAGCAAATTGCAGATAATGTAGTTGTATGGATGGGTTAGCCCCTTGATAGCTTTCAGGTTGCAACCTAATTGTTTAAGGGAATAATGATAACAAGTGTCCTACAAATTGAGGATAATCTGTACAATTTATCTTACAAATTGTGAAAAACTCACCTATCCTTTACCAATCCCCAAACCTCCTGTATTCATATCAAAAGGCTTGTAGGTATTGTAAAAATCTGGATTTAGGAAACAAAATTCCTTCTTGGAAGAACTTTGCACTTTTCCTCTGTGCCTTTGAGATGTATATGTTCTTGGCTTCTCTAGGAATTCAGGGCCATCTCTTTGAAGTGCAAACTTCAGGAAGGTAATTCTTGTCAGAAGAAAAAAAATAATGAAAAGGCTATTTGGAAACTAGATGACTGAAAAATCTTAAGAGTCTTTTCCATAAATAGAAATAAAAAGTTTAATCAAGCAATCTTAATGTATTCTCTTTGACAAAAACACAATTTGGATACAACTGTTTTTTTTTTTTATAAACTAGTGAGCTTTGCATTATCATCCTAATGACTAATTTTTTTTAATATTTATTTATTTTTGAGAGACAGAGAAAGACAGAACACGACCCGGGGAGGGGCAGAGAGAGAGGGAGACACAGAATCTCAAGCAGGCTCCAGGCTCTGAGCTGCCAGTACAGAGCCTGATGCAGGGCTTGAACCCACTAACTGTGAGATCATGACCTGAGCCTAAGTTGGACACTCAACCAATTGAGCCTCCAAGACCCCCCAGTGACTAAAATTTTAAAACAGGAGTCATCAGATCTCTGTTTGTTGTTTAATTAAAACAGGCATTTGTTAGAGACATCAGCTTTGAATATAATACTTTTTATTCTACGTAGGTTTACTAAAAGTCAAATAAGCAAGAAAGATAATTTAAGATGTTGGTTAGCTGTTTAATATCTCATGAAAATTTCATGCATTACCTAAAGATAATAATTAATAAGTAAATTAAATAGATGTAAGTAAAAGTTTATAGATGGACTTGTCAACAATAATTCATGGTATTCATAGTATGTTTGCTTAAGAATAGTTTCCAAAATCTTTTTGGCAACTTGTAACCTTATGCTGAAATAAATTCAATGATGAATATTCATTGAATATCTAGATCATTTCCAAATAAAATACTGAAATATTAATTACAGAACATGGCTTTATCCTCTTTTTTTACAGAGGAAATAAAGATATTGGGTCTATAAGTAAACAAGTTTTCTGCCACATTGAAAAATTTACTGTGAGGAAAAATGTATTTCTAGAAATTATGAAACATATTTATAAATTTGCCGATGCTAGAGTAACACTCCACAAATTGTTAACTTCTTAGTTTACACTAGGAATTAAAGAGTCTAAGGGTTAAGAATTCTAAATAACATATGTAATTAAAATTATTTCCTTGGAAATAATAAGGGAAAGATCCCTATGCAAGGAAAGCAGGATGTGTTTTTGGTAAGAAAAGATATGAAGTATGGAATTGAGTTTTGTTAAGGGAAAATGAATAATTTTGTCCTAAATAAAAATAACTGATTATTCCAGAAAAATAAAGAGAGAAAAAAAATGAGACAGGACCTAAATGGATATAAAAAACAGTTATAGACGTTGTGAAAAAGAATCTTGAGAAAGAAATTTTTGTATGCTCATGCTGGCTTGGAATGTTGCAATAGAATTATTTATTTTTTTTAATGTGTTTTAGTATCAAAAGTATACTGGTTCAAAATTAGTATTTGTTTCTTTATTTTTTTTTTCTGTTAAAAAGCCAAAGTTTGGGGCACCTGGGTGGCTCAGTCAGTTGAGCGTCCGACTTCAGCTCGGGTCATGATCTCACAGTCTGTGAGTTCGAGCCCCGTGTCGGGCTCTGTGCTGACAGCTCAGAGCCCGGGGCCTGTTTCAGATTCTGTGTCTCCTTCTCTCTCTGACCCTCCCCTGTTCATGCTCTGTCTCTCTCTGTCTCAAAAATAAATAAACGTTAAAAAAATTAAAAAAATTAATAAAAAGCCAAAGTTTTCTTAAAGTATTGGTCTTCTCTTAATAAAAAATTATAAACAAAGTTTTTTTTCTTTACTGTTTAGTAATCTGCTTGGAAAGCAGAAATTATGTGTTTTACCAAAATTTACTGTGCTTCATGTTGTCTTTATCAGGTCTTTGATTACTTAAGAAAACTACATCTTCTCACTTTTAAAAGAGTTAAGATTTTTTATAATTGTGCAACTTCCTGTATTTGCTCTTGAAGTCCTTAATTGGTTAAGTTTATATTCTTTTAAAATTTTTATTTATTTATTTTTGACAGAGACAGAGTGCAAACATGAGCTGGAGAGGGGCAAAGAGAGAGGCAGACACAGAATCTGAAGCAGGCTCCAGTCTCCAAGCTGTCAGCACAGAGAGTACTATGTGGAACTCAAACTCACAAACTGTGAGAGCATGACCTGGGCCGAAGTCAGACGCTTAACCGACTGAGCCACCCAGATGCCCCATTAAGTGTATATTTTTTAACAAACTTCTCAAAAATCAAATTCTAGATGAAGTTTTTTTGACTTTAACTAACTTGGAATTTTTCCAAGGAGTCCTTAGAACATCACAAAAGATTTGTTCCCTCTCCTTATAAACAGAGAAATATTAAACTTACTTGGCTTATTGATAAAATTAGGCTTATCTGGTATGTTAAATTACATAGAAAGCATTGTCAAATAAGAAGTATGTTTAAACTTCTTAGATTATATTTGTATCAATTTGTGTTATTAATATCAGTGTTCTAGAAATTGTATAAAATTCCTAAAAATCCAATATTTTCTAATACAATGTTATCAGTCATAATCCCAGTTATCGCCTTAAAATGTTATATATCACAGAAATAACCAAATTTTGGAGCTCCTGGGTAGCTCAGTCGGTTAAGCATCCGACTTCGGCTCAGGTCATGATCTTGCCGTCCGCAAGTTGGAGCCCCGTGTTGGGCTCTGTGCTGACAGCTCAGAGCCTGTAGCCTGTTTCAGTTTCTGTGTCTCCCTCTCTCTCTCACCCTCCCCCCCGTTCAAGCTCTGTCTCTCTCTGTCTCAAAAATAATTAAACGGTAAAAAGAAAAAAAAAGAACCAAATTTTCTTGTCATTTCCATTATAATGAACTTTCATCAGATCTTTAACCATGGGCTTTTGCACATTTCATAACTTAAGAAGGTTCCACCTGATATCTGGTCTTTTGTAAATGCCAAAGGCCTCAAAATTAAATTCACCAGGAAAGGAAATAATTGAAATCAGAGTAGATTGCTTCCTCCTTAGACATGACATCAAGAATCTTTCCATTCCTCCTTTTCTCTCTGACCATCCTTTTCTTAATACTTACACTATGAAGGTCTTTGTGATCTTTTGTCCACATTTTTCCTTGCCCTTGCCTAAAGAGATGATGCCATTTTTCTTATATATCAGGCCATTGCAAAAGAGTGTAATCTAATCTCCAACCAACTGTTGGATATACTATGATGCTGGTGATCCTATGGTTCTTTCTTTGGATCACAAACTTCTCCCTGATTTCCAGTGCCTCAGTTTGTTTGGAACAAGCTCTCTGGATAAATATTTCTGGGGAAATGGAGACCCAGTTACACAAAATACATAAACAGGCCAAGTGGCTTAATAAAGTATTCCCATCTTTGGGAAATTTCTTGACTTATTTGATTCTAGCTGGTTTGGGTCATGAGGACCATGGCTCAGGAGTGCTCTCCAAACCACAAGCATTATTTTGTTTCTAATAATTATTATTGTCTTCCTAATATGCTGTGTTCTCTGAAAAGTTATAAATGCAGGTGGGCAGCCATTGGCCAGTGACAGATGGTCACTGCAATGAAAAGAGAACAGAAAAATATAACCAGCTCTAACAATACAAGCCTGAAATTGCCTCTTGTGAAAACTGCACTAAGACCTAAAGAAGCAATGGTCATTGTCATGCTAAGACTGAGATTTTTGACCAAATCACCTAAATGGTCAAGATGATAATCAAAAAGGGGAACTGTTGAAATAAATTTCTAGGCTCAAGTTGGAGATCCTCTTGCCCAGGGTGCCACATCAACAAGGTGAAATTTAGATAATTTCATGTTCCTCTAAATGTTCCACTTGACAGAAGCTCCATATACCCTTAACCAATCCCCAAATGCCAGGCCAACTCTTGTCCTTTTCATCTCAAACAAGGTTGACTGTGCAGCCCTTGCTAATTAGATATGTTGTTTTTCACTTTATTTGTTCTTTTTTCTTTCTCCTAAGAAAGCTTCTTTAGCCCCATTTTGCAGTTCTTCAAAAAGACCTTGTCCACCGCATGAAATGTTAAATAAAGTTTGTATCACCTAAATTGTCTAATTAATATATACATATTTAAGAATATTAACTACTGGGTAGCTGGGTGGCTCAGTCTGTTGAGTGTCCAACTCTTGATCTCAGCTCAGGTAATGATCTCCTGGTTCGTGAGACTTGCTGACAACATGGAGCCTGCTTGGGATTCTCTCTCTCTCTCTCTCTCTCTCTCTCTCTCTCTCTCTCCCTCTTCCTTTCTGCCCCTCATCCACTCACTAATTCTAGGTGTCTCTCTCTCTCAAAATAAATAAATACACATTTAAAAAACAATATTAACCATTTTAAAACTAAATTAATCACTATCTTAACTTTAATGAAATGGCATCTTGGCAAAATCTATCAGTCAGAGACCTTTCTTATAAGCAACAAAAATGATTCTCAATGATTTAAAAGGAAAAATCCATTTTTGTTGAAAGAATATTGACTGGCTTGCAGAGTTAATGCATGGGATAGACAGGTTAGGCTCAGGAAATAGACATGTACCAAAGGAGACTCAGACTCCAGTATTGCAACTGCACTTATGTGATAGGAAGTGGCTGAAGAAGGAAAATGTCTCTGCTGTTGGACACTGGAGACTAGTGTGGTCATCCCGGTCCCTGCCATAACTGGGCAGTATTCCTCCAATGTCTCTTCATCTATATATTGTTTTATTCTGCCATGGTCACCACAGGCCTGATTAATTTTCCATTGTTCCTGCAGCAGACACCTATGATTGTTTGTTTCAGACAGGTCCAGCTCGATCATAGGCAAATGCCTAAGCCTCTAAGTAGACAGGGAAATTGAGACCCGTGCTGTACAGCGTCTTTGCTACAATGGTCAATCCTTCTAAAACCGGGGAGGGGAACAGGTATTGGTTTGGAGTGAAAAATGTAAACCTCACTTTCATCCATCTTGGCTGACTTCTGTGAAGGGAAGAATTCCGGGTAAATGTGTCGGTTTGTCATCCTTACTACTACGGTTCCTCATTCAACAACATGGCACACGGGAACCATGGCCTCTTATATAAGAAATGCATTTTAATGTGCCTTTTTTCTAGCCCCTGTCAAAAGTTCAGTTCAAAGAAATGATGTAAAGGAAATCTAATTTATTCAGAATTGTATTCCTCCTCCATGTAATCTAAATTTTACCTTTGAAATCAGTTTATTCTTTGATAGTATACATATTCTAACTGCATTAGTTTTGTCTTCATAGAACCATGATGATAGTGTTGTGTTTTATTTTCTGCCCTTCACTGTTGTTTCATAAAAAATTATGGAAATTATGATATATTTAATTTCATATTAGTTGCAAAAGTAGCATTTAGGAATTTTTCATCATATCAGTCTTAAGATTTATTTAAATTTTTGTGGAGATGGAGAGGGGTTAAATAGTTCAGTGCAAGAAAACTAATTTCATCTAAGGAATCTGTATCATGCCTCATCTTAAATAATGTATGTGATAAATCTCAGATTCAAATATAAAGAAGGAACATATTACTGTTTGTGTTTCTAATCACTTGTTTCTAACCACTTGTTATTATTTTAATCAAATTCCAAAGATACATAAGTTCACTAAAAAAAATTGTTATAAATTGTGATGTGTGTATGTGTTCCTCATGAACCACTAAAATTCTCTAAAGATATGTTCATTAAAAGTGATGCCTAAAATATTCACATGAAACAATAATAAAATATCAACTAATAAACAGTGGAATTCATTTACTATACAGAAAATAATTAGGGTTTGCAATGATTAATTAAAACTTAAAATTGCGTCTTTAACATTATAATTGCAGAAGTTTGTAAATAAAAATATTAAAAATATTAAAGCAACTAAATTGGTGAAAAGTAAAAACTGTGTTAGAAATCCCTCCCAAGACAAATATTATTAACTTTCATCAATATATATATCCTTAGCTTTTTATGTTTATCTTGGAAATTTAGTTTAATTTTATATGATTTATTTTCCTATTTTATTATGCATATTAAGATTATTAGCTGTCTTGATATACAATAATTCTTGATTTCTTATTCTAATTCTTTCCATAAATTTAAACTCTGATTAATAAATATAAAAGCCTATGAGAATAGATACTTTCAAGAATTGTTTGAATTTTCCAGTAAAGTAACCATTCTCTTTAGAGTCTTGATCATAATTTTTATTACTTTACATTGTTGAATTTTCTTTGGTGGTGATACTTTGTCTCTTACTATGTATAAGCAACAAACTGTTAAATATTTTAATAAAGGCCATGGTATACAATGTTGACAGGGTTATTTAAAATATATGTTAATCATGAGAGAACAGATAGAACTGATAAAAATTAGAAAAGCATGGGAAAATAAATATTAACAATTGTCAGTTAAAAAAATTCAAATAGTATATTCATCATTCCACTATAACCGAAATATCTAAAAGAACAACCATGCAGTTATGGTAGATTTTATAAATCTCCATGGTTCAAAATACAAAAATAGTCACAATTTTGGAGCTGAGAGCATATCTGTGAAATTGTCGTTTCTATTTCTAATAAACTTGGACTTACAAGACTAAAGCAGAGTAAACTTGAAGAGCAGGCAAGACTCTACTACTGAGGTTAATTTTGTATTTGTAACAGCTGCTGCAAAACCTCAGAACCTGTCTTATCCTCGCTGGAGTTTGTGAGCAGTCTAGACTTTTTTGCCTGAGAGAGCCATTGGACTCTCTTCGTTTGGATTCATCAAAACAGCACTTACTGCAAGAAATGCCTTAAAAGGATGCATGAATGAAAGACTGACCTTCACCTTTCCAACACTGCTACTTTATCACTTATCCTAAGTAAGAGAGACCCTTTCTTATGATAAAGAAGAGTTCAAAGGCAATTTTGATAAACCAGTTTCTCCGAATGAGTTTGAGCTTTTTTGGTGAAACCCACTTAAAACTAACTCCCTCTCAAATTGAGAAGCCTACAAAGAATTAAGAAAACTATGACTGCCCATCACTCAGTTCTGGGTAGGAATTAAAGAGAAATAGGGAAGCTTAGAGAAATCTTCTCCCAAACTTAGGTACTCTTGTGAGTTAAAATCATCTTGTAACATTTGAAAGCACTTTATCTAACTTCATGGTTGTATTCAAATTGTGATTTTAATCTAATGAATTTTCCCTTTATCAAAAATGTACTCAATATAAGTTCTTGATTGAGATCTTCATAAATTAGATCAGGTACTAAACCTTGCATTAAATAACACCTACATTTTAGTTATTTTTTTTCTGAGTGGACTATATGATATGTAATTTGTATAAATTACCTAGCACAAATCCTAATTTAAAGATTCCATAGGCTAAATACTATTTTCCTTTGTTTTTTCATTTCCTATAAGTAAAATAAACTTATTATAAGTTATCATAAATATTAAAGCAAACATTATACATTGTTAATTAATTTACTCCCTTTACAGCTTGATGGAGCAAAGATCCTTTATTAGTTTAAAAAATATATTTATTTCTTTTTGAGAGAGAGAGAGAGAGAGGCAGAGCATGAACAGGGGAGGGGCAGAGAAAGAGGGAGACACAGAATCTGAAGCAGGCTCCAGCCTCTGAGCTGTCAGCACAGATCCTGACACAGGGCTTGAATCCACAAACCATGAGACCACTACCCAAGCCGAAGTCAAATGCCCAACGAACTGAGCCACCTGTCCCCAATGATCCTTTATTAGGTACTGTTGCTATTTCTTCTCAGAACCTAAAAAAGAGTGAGTGAGAGGAAGAAGGAAAGAAGGACAGGAAGGAAGAAGCCATATTGACAATAATATGATTTTTTTTAAAATACACTATAAATTTTTTTGAAGTATATTTTTTTTTTTTTTAATTTTTTTTTTTTCAACGTTTATTTATTTTTGGGACAGAGAGAGACAGAGCATGAACGGGGGAGGGGCAGAGAGAGAGGGAGCACAGAATCGGAAACAGGCTCCAGGCTCTGAGCCATCAGCCCAGAGCCCGACGCGGGGCTCGAACTCACGGACCGCGAGATCGTGACCTGGCTGAAGTCGGACGCTCAACCGACTGCGCCACCCAGGCGCCCCTTGAAGTATATTTTTGAGAGAGAGAGAGACAGAGAAAGTGAGAGAGATAGAGACTATGCACATATGGGTGGGTCAGGGGCAGAGAGAAAGGGAGAGAGAGAGAATCCCATGCAGACTCCACACTGCCAGTGTAGAGCCCAATGTGGGGCATGATCTCCCAAGCCATGAGATCATGACCCAAACTGAAATCCAGAATCAGGTGCTTAACTGACTGAGCCACCCAGGCACCTCGCTTTAATGTTGTTTAAGTAAACAATGAATTTCTCTGTTTGGATGAATTATAGGCTTTCTACTGTAGATTTCCAAATAAGTTAAAAATTAAGAAAGGACTATTATATTATCAATACATGAAAGAAAATATAATGAGGGAATAAAAAAAACATTGTGGAATCCTTTCAAAAAGATGTTCATATTGTTCCAGGATTAGCTGTCAAGTAAGACCAGCTATCAGTTTCTGTTCTCAAGATTGCCAAGGAAGATGGTGTTTACTCCCAACTGTGGTTGACATTGCTGTGATATGAGTCCCAAGGGATGATACTGATGAATTGGCTGATTAAATTGTTATTCTTTTCATTATTTAATAACATCTGTGTGGGGTGCTCTGATAAGATATGGGCCACCAAATGTGAGGCGTCCCAACTGGGTAGGGGCTGGTGGTGCAGGCAGTGAAAGAATTCACCCAAGGTAGAACAGAGATAGAAATTTATTGAATACACAACAAGGGAGTGGTGGGAAGGATAGCAAAGGAGAGGCTGTTTGTGACGAGGTTGTGTGAGTGGCCACAGTTATAGGGCTGAGTGAAGGAAAGTATGGAATTTTTCTTTTTTTTGGTAATCTTAGCCACTGTGCCTGGTTGTAATTGGTCAGTTAGGGCCTATGGTTATTTAGAGGTGGGTCATTTAATGAGCCAGTTTGCTATCAGCTCAGTGGTCACTGTGGGCCTTTTTGCTTTGATCACGTATCTATTGTTCAAGTTCATTGCCTAAAAGTGGCCTCTACATTCTGCACATCCGTTCTCATGTTCCACGTAGCTTAGAAAACATTCATGGTACCAGTTGCCCTGACAGATGTCTGAAAGCATTGCAGCCTTTTAGGATCAAACATCTTAGATTTAAATGTTCAGTGTTAATTTCTCTGATTATAAAGAGTTCACATTGTTTTCTGATGAGCTGGATGGCAACATGATATAACAAAGCCAATAGAAAATAGAAGAACCCAGAAAGAAGCTGAAGATTTGGGAGGCTCAGAAGTTGAGCATCCATGGCCACCATAATTTTTTTCATTGTATTAGAGATGGGCAGATTATCTGATATAAGGGGTCTTTAGATTCATTCTTCTTTCCAACAAATTTCTAGGGTAGTTCTTGAGGTCTGAGTTTGTGGGTAAGCTGCTGAAACATTATAGTCTAAACAGGAAAATAGCTGAAATTTTTACAATGTTGAAGTGTTCCTCAGAGTGAAATATAAGTAGTTAACCAACGAATCTTTAGGACCATCAGTTGAGGATTATCACTTCATCCACATTAATTCAAAAAGTATAATGAAATGCAGAATCAGTACAGAAACCAAATGTGTTTTCTAATGATAAATGTAAGTTACTGTTCAATTTTTCTTCATATTTTCTTGTAAGACATTAAAATCTATACTTATTTAATCTGTTGGGCAATTAAAAATTTCCTGTAATTTAGTAAGAAGGACAATTAATAAGAAGGTATCCAAACTTGAATGTAAGATTGGTGACCTCAAAGCAACAATTTTAAAACTAAGGACTTGGCAGAGTCCTAGTATTTTCTGGCTAATTATCTGGTAGATTTTAAAATGCAGGTTCGGTAGTAAATTACCATAATTGCACTACAGTTAATATTCCACAGTCTTTCAAATTTTAATAAGTTCATTATTTTTTTTAAATTTCCACAATTATTTATACAGCCAACAGTATATCAATGTGTATTTAGTGCAGCTAGTCGGAACACAGATTAAATAAAGTCAGATATCTTGCTCGCAGGAAAATAAATTTTTTTCTTGAACAACACTGATTGCCAGGGAGACAGGGTAAGGAAATGAATGAACCTATGAAAATCTATCGCGGTGTTGGGAGAAGCCAGAGAGTGCATTGAGTATTGTAGGTACTGTGTCAGTATTATGATCTTTGTTTAGGACACGTTATAATTAGAATCAAAACGGTTTTAATTTGCTCTGTAACTCTGCAAATTAGTTACTATAAGCATACCTCATTTTATTGTGCTTTGCTTTATTGTGCTACACAGATAACTGCACTTTAATAAATTGACGGTTTGTGGTAACTCTGAGCTGAACACCTCTCTTGGCACCATTTTTCTAACCACCTTTGGTCACTTCATGTCTCTGTGTCATGTTAACAAAAAACATTCTGGAATGTGAGGATTTGGTCAGAGGCAAGGAGAAGCTTCATTGCCATTCAGTTTGCAAACCTGGGAGAGACGACTGGCTATAAACTGAAAGCATGCTCTTAAAGGGAAGAATTAGGCTTGGGGTTAAACAGGCAAAAAACACAAGTTTTGTGCCCTGGGTGGAGACTGGTCAGATTCAAGTCCCAAACCGGGAATTTCAGGTGCAGAGTGGCAAGCAGCATTCAGTCCACTATTTCTGGTAGCAGTTGTAGGAGGTGGTGGCCCTTAGAGAATGTGACAGGTTAGATTGCAGGGGTGTTTTTGCAAGTTCTGCTGAATTTTGTGCAAGCTTGTCTCTTTAGGCTGTGCTGACTGGTTTTGTTCTTCACGGTCATTAGGCGTGATTAAAATTTTACTTTTTCTCCTTCAACGCAAAGGAACCCACCTTTTCTGTCAGTTATTACTCTCTAGTTATACGGGTCTTTTTTCTTGATTACATTTTGGTAATTCTCACAATATTTCAAACTTTGTCATTATTGTTATATTTGTTACAGTGATCTGTGATCAGTGATTATGACTTGCTGAAAGCTCAGAGAATGTTTAGCAGTTTTTAACAATAAAGTATTTTTAAATGTTTATATATTTTTGAAAAGTTGGGGAGAGACAGAGAGAGAGGGAGGCAGAGGATCTGAAGCAGGCTCTGTGTACTGACAGCAGAGAGCTCATTGTGGGCCTCGAACTCATGAACTGTGAGATCATGACTTGAGCTGAAGTCATGTTAGATACTTAACTGATTGAGCCAGCCAGGCACCCCACAATAAAGTTTTTTTTTAATTTTCTTTAATGTTTATTTATTTTTGAGAGAGAGAGAGACAGAGCATGCACAGAGGAGGACCAGAGAGATGGGGAGACACAGAATCAGAAGCAGGCTCCAGGCTTTGAGTTGTCAGCACAGAGCCCCACGTGGAGCTCGAACTCACAAACTGCGAGGTCATGACCTAACCCTAAGTAGGACACTTAACCCACTGAGCCACCCAGGCACCCCTTCACAATAAAGTATTTTTAATTAAAGTATGTACAATGTTTTTTAGACAAAATACTATTTCACATTTAATAGACTTAATAGTGTAAACATAACTTTATATGCATTGGGAAACCAAAAAATTCATTTGACTCACTTTATTGTGGTAGCCTGGAACTCTATTTAAGATATCTACCAGGAATGCCTGTAGTTTGAAGCCTAATGAATAAAGTAAAAAAAAAAGTGCAATTCTACTCTCTATAATTTTCTACATAGGAATTATAATTCAGAAAATGACCCCTTAGCCTATCATGCTAGTGAAATTAGTAAGCAGAAAATGAATAATTTTGACAATATTAAAATAGAATAACACTTTAAACAGATTTGAGATTATATAGGACAAACACAAAATCATGGTGCATGAAATTAAAGCAAGTGAGATAATTTTTTAAGTGTTTTACTGTTTTTCAGAATTCTTACAGCTAAATAGATATATATTATACTAAAGCCAGGTATCTTCACATTTTTACTTTTGTATTATTGGTCTTTGTAATCATTTGTTTTAAGAGATTAAGATCAAATCCAAAATGAGATTGAGAGAGGGACAGCAAGAAACAGGAAGGCAGGGCAGGAGGTAGAGAGATTTGGAGGAAGGGAAGGAGTAAGAAAGATAAATTAATTGTTATATATGAAGTCTTCAAAATATATATTTGCTCCCCTTACAATAAAGACTATTTATAGAGTGAAGCTGACCAATTATAAGTTAAGCCTAAAGAGTCTTATCTCTTACAGAAAAATATAAAAGTTCATTTAAGAAACTGTATTACATATGAAAATATGGTGTCACAAATCAGTGTTAATATCTCTGGTTTTAAAGCGTCCTCATGGATGAATTTAATTTTTAGTAAATGGTGTTACAACAACTAAGTAATCATTTGAAAAAAAAGGGGTGGTGGTGGTTAGAGCCATACCTGTCTGCACATAAAAGAATAACTCCAAATGGATAAATGACACAGAAAGCAAAGGCATGCTCCAAAATTAATGGGAACATGTCTAAGTATACAGGACACAGCTAGAAATGGCCCCCAGGGTCCAAATTATGACAAATAAGTATTATAAGGAATAATGAGAATAGCCAATTATAACACACAATTTTATAATATATCATCATGAGTCCCTAGAGATACTTAAAAAAAAAGTGCGAGATGAGGCACATAGGTTTCTCAGTCAGTTTGAGCATCCAGCTCTTGATTTTGGCTCAGGTCGTGATCCCAAGGTGGTGGGATCATGCCCCACATCAGGCTCCGAGCTGGTCCTGAGAATGGAGCCTGCTCAAGAGTCTCTTTCCCTCTCTCTCTGCCCTTCTCCCTTGCTTGCACACTTTCTCTTAAAAAAAAGAAAATTAGGGCAGGAGGAAAGGTCTTTTTTTTTAAACAGAAAAATATCAACTAATACATGTAGCAGGGAAATAGACTTGGAAAATCAGCATTTGTGACTGTCATAATAATTTCTTATTAAAGAAAAGATTACCGATGAGTTTTAAAAATCATTTGCACATATTTTAAACATTGCCTCACATATTATTTATGTATTATCAAAGGAAATTTGTTTTTTCCTTTCCAGTGGAAATATCTGGCAGGTAACATCAGATGGAATGATCAAAGTTGGCATCACTGATAAGGACAAAATGGCATTATGTGCCTCATTAATGTTATGCACTAGAAAATCACCCATCTAATATTTTTGGCACACACACACACACACACACACACACACACTTGTCTATCTCAAATCTGATTTATGAGGAAAGAATTAGAAAAATCCATAATGTATGATTTTCTTTTTTTTTTAATTTTTTTTTTCAACGTTTATTTATTTTTCGGACAGAGAGAGACAGAGCATGAACGGGGGAGGGGCAGAGAGAGAGGGAGACACAGAATCAGAAACAGGCTCCAGGCTCTGAGCCATCAGCCCAGAGCCTGACGCGGGGCTCAAACTCAGGGACCACGAGATCGTGACCTGAGCCGAAGTCGGACGCTTAACCGACTGCACCACCCAGGCGCCCCCATAATGTATGATTTTCTATGTAATATTTGGCTAGGACTTAAAGAAATATCTTATGTTTTATAACCTACCTGCTTAGAAGAAATTCCAGAATTATTGTGACCACTCATAATGGCTGGTCACAATAAATAGTTGTTTTCTCCTTATGAGAAAACAAAGATGCTTTGAAGCTGAAACTATCTGGATACAGCTACCCAACTTCTCATCTTGCCATTCAGGTTCGTAGACTTTGCAACAATGTCTTGCATTACCTTGAATGACAAGTTCAGTAGCCCCCCTGTCCTTTCCACTTCACTTCCAGTGATTTCATTTCTATCATACTCAGCATTTTATTTATTTATTTATTTATTTATTTATTTATTTATTTATTTATTTATTTTGAGAGGAGGGAAGGGGCAGAGAGAGAGGAAAAGAGACTATTCCAAGCAGGCTCCGTGCTGACAAGAGGCTGGATCTCACAAACCATGAGATCATGCCCTAAGCCAAAATCAAGAGTTAGACAATGAACTGACTGAGCCACCCAGGCACCCAGCACCTGAATCTTTTAAGAGTTCTGTGGACTTCAGCATTAACCAGGAGTGCTTAATCCAAAAACATAAACTTCATTGTCCAGCCTTGAATGAAAATCAACTTATTATCCCTCCTAACTCCCTGTTTTCTTTAAAACAAGCACATCTGGTCTTTAATATCACTGGGATCTTTACTCCCTTGGACAATTCTTTTTCTCCCCCATCTATGAGCCTCAAACTCCTCTTGTTTTCATGTCTTCCTAGCATAGATTCCCAAACTTTCACTTCAACTTCTTTTTTCCCAAACCCTCAAGTCTTCCTCTTCCTGAAACTTACACATATATGTTCAGTTGTGGATTAGCCTATCCCATGAAGTTGAAATTATTGAGGGCATTTTAAACCTCATATAAATGAAGAGATAATATTGCAAGGTTTTTAGAATGTCTGTAATCAAGGAGAAATCACAGATGATAAAGATATATAGTAGAATTTTCTCTAAAAAAGTAGTGTTTAATGTAAACAATAGTAAAATATTTTCTTATCAAAAATGTATATGTAATAAGAAATAGATATATATTTAATAAAAATGTATGCTTAATGGACAGTTGTCTCCTTATTGAGAACAAAGAACCATGCAGACTTTGCATATGTGGAAATTTAAAATGGTTCTATATTTGAGAAAATTTTGCAATATCAGGATCCATTTAAATTTTTATATATTTGACTCAGAAATTCTATTTCTGACAACATATACCATGGAAAAAAAATCCTTAATTACCATAAAAATGCACCAAATGTATACAATAGTTTAGTTTATTACCTACATTTTAACACTGAGACATTCTTATATAAATTAATTTTCTGGTATAGTATGGAGTATTATAAAGCTATTATAACTATTTTTATACAGTTTTATGACACAAAATGCTTATGCATATTTAAATGAAAATTGGTTTTCTCTGTAACTATCAGGTTAAAACAAATTTAAAATTTTCAAAGTAAAAGCAACAAAATATTAATAATACTCTGAGAGGCAAGACAATGGGAGATCGGTATTTGATTCTTTGCAGTTCTTAAATCTCCTAATTAATTATAATTAATTTATAATATTTTGTGGTTATCGTGTGCTGGATTATTTAAAATAAACCTCATAAGAAGTATTCCTAAGAATGCTCAGATACTCTCTTTGCAAGTGAATAAAAAAAATCAGCATTTTGTACACCTCCAGTTTTACCTTCAGTGTTATTTGTCTAGGAATTTCCAACTCTTTTAGAGTGTATGTGGACCCGGGTGTGTATTTGGTGGGGAGGAGGCTGTTCTTCACTGTTCCTATTTCCTAAACATCGATTCATAGATTCAAATGCATCTCTTTGAGAGCTGGAAACCACTAGCCACGCAGTTGATTCCTTTGGTTCTGGCCACAGAGCCACCAGATTTTTGAACAGGAGTTTATGGTGATGGAGAAGAGGATGATTCCTCTACTCTGGTGTTACTTTCTGTCAAGGGCTCATGGAAACATAAATTTAATTTTTAAGCTCTGACTTACCCACCCCACCTGACATACAAATAGAAGCATAAAATTTTATATAAAATAGGATAGAATGTCTGTAAAAACCCAGAAGACTTTCACCTCTCCTTCCTTATTTCCTTTCTGCCTACATATGCAAACAGTTCCCTTCCATTAGAAAAGTAAGCACTCCTCCCTTAAATAAGCCCCCTTCCTCCATTTGTCTCTTTACTTTCACACCCAAATTTACTGTCACCTTTGCAACTCTGACTTCAGCTGTGTCAGTGTGCTAAAACTCTTCCCATTGAACCAATGGTTGTTTAATTGCCACAATCGCTGGTGTTTTCCGGTGATCCCCGTCTTCTTTACCATGTGACCTTTTCCATCATTTTCTCCTTTTTTGTCAGAACACTCCTCCTTACTAGCTCCACTAGTCCACCGTTCTGATCCTACCACCTTCTTTGTGGACCCTTCTTCTTTGACCTTTAATTAGAAACTCATGCTCTTCTGGAATCTATATTGATTTCTTTTCTCACTTTTATTAACATCTTGGGTGATAACATTTGCATCAATAATTAACAATCGCTAAGCCTACCTATGAGAATCCCAGGTACTTTGACATCCTGAATCCATTATTAGCCAGTTGCCAAGCAATAAAGGATATTAACTGGTATGTGAATCATAGGTCTTTTGTCATTGCTTATACACAATATTTTTCTTTTTTTTTTTTCTTTTTTTTTTTAATTTTTTTTTTCCCAACATTTTTATTTATTTTTGGGACAGAGAGAGACAGAGCATGAACAAGGGAGGGGCAGAGAGAGAGGGAGACACAGAATCGGAAACAGGCTCCAGGCTCTGAGCCATCAGCCCGGAGCCCGACGCGGGGCTCGAACTCACGGACCGCGAGATCGTGACCTGGCTGAAGTCGGTCGCTTAACCGACTGCGCCACCCAGGCGCCCCTACACAATATTTTTCTAATTTGCTTAAACTTTCATATAACTTCTAACTTCCAGATCTTTGTCCTACCCTGTTGGTTTCTAGTATTTTTGGTTATCATTTTTGTCTCCTAAGCTATATCATCTGACTTCTCCATATATATCTCTAACTTAGATTGTTTCTCTGGTTTTCATTTCTTAGAGTCCCTTGCATGACATGCCTGCCTTGTAGTTGCCTCAGAACTACTGATATACTAGCTCTTGTGAAATCTAGTCAAGTTCAAATGGGAGAAATATTTCAGGGAATTCTTACATTTTCAGGGACCAAGTGTTACCCTTGACTGAAACAAGTTGACGGACATTTTCCAGTCCCCGAGCCTTAAGAATATGGCACTACAGAGAAAAACAACATGGATACGATATTGTATTTTTCTTACCTGTGGATAATCTGCTCTCCAAACTCACACATCTTACCTCTCACAGCTGTGAAAGCCCATTTTGCCCCAACAATGCCTTTCTTCGTGAGTTCCAGAGAAACACAGGGCAGCCTATTAAAAAGCCATTTGGAGCCCATATGAAGCTGTGTATTTTTGCAATTCAAGATGGGGTTCTACAGAAGAAATCAGAAGGGTCTCATTTCTTGTATCCCACTGGCCAGGAGGAGGAAAGATGGATTAACTAGCTCATGCAAATTGGCTGTCCTTTCAGTGATGATTACAGATGTTTTCTTATCACTCTTTCAAAAAAGTTTCACAAGGTGACTTACAATGACACAGGAAAATTTGCAATGCATTTTCTCTCATCAGGGAAAGATATAGGTGGCTAGTATGCTACAGCATAACACACCCTCATTTCTTCTTCTGTGGAATGATCCGCAGTCAGAAAATGATTTGAAAGACTCTCAGCTAAGTGCTCACAATAAGCCAAGTTGTGCTCCACAACCAACCAGAAGGAAGAGAAAAATACATTTTTTTTTAATATTTGCATGGGGATGAAGATTAGAATCCATCTGTGACTCCTCACTGTCGTTACACAAATTGAATCCATCACTGGAAGTGGAGTCAGGGAGTGGAGTGAAAGGTAGATAAATAAATGGTGGGGCACAGCCACTTTTCTTGCTACTGACAGCACAAATAAGACATGTACCACAGTTTTCTTATAGTGAAACCAACCCCATTATTGTGGAAGCCAGGTTTATGTGATAGAAAGCTTATTACTAAAGAAAGCTTATTACCATGTTCTACTTTCCTCAAAAGCCCAAAGAAGGAGCCTCAGTAGCTATAGAGGGCAAGTGAAATTTAAGTTTCATGCCTCCAAGTTCCACTAAGCATAAGTAGTACTGATCTTCAAACCTCCTGTCTTAGTTCGTTCAGGGTGCTATAACAAAATGCCATAAACAAAATATCTCGTAAACAACAGATACTTATTTCTTAAAGTTCAGGAAGCTAAGAAGTTCAAGATCATGGTGAGGGAAGATTCGGCATCTGGTGAGAATCCACTTCTTGGTTCACAGACAGCTAACTATCTGTTCAATATGACCTCATTTGGTGGAACGGGCTAGAGAGCTCTATGGAATCTCTTATAAGGGCACTGATCGTATTCATGAGGTCTCCACCTTCATATCTAAGAATATCCCAAAGGTTCCACCTCCTTATACATCACATTGGTCATTAGGATTTCAACATATGAATATTGAGAGGCTCCAAACATTCAGTCTGTAGTCAGATTTCTAACAGTGAATCTTGGAGAACTGAACAATGATACTATTCTTGCATATGGGGCTACAATTTCAATTGAGGCTCATACCAAAATATGAATTCCAAGAATTCTGACCAAGAATGATGACTTCCCCTGTGTAATATCATGTATTACATATTGGGAGAATTCTGTTTGACTACATTTCTTCTTAGCTTGTGGGGAAAGAGAAAAAAAAAATGTTAATACTCATCTATTGGCAGATGTTCAATAATGACTTCACTTTTTTGTATTGGGGTACACAATGTAATGGGTGATATTTATAATTTCCTAAATTGCACAAACCAGTGGTCTCAGCATGCTTAAATCTTCCACAGCAGCCACACCTCTAAACTAACAGGTATTTCTGAGTTCTGTGGCCACATTTGTCTGGCTATTCTAATCATAAATCAGCAAGCACTACAGACTATGTATTTGTATATACTTGATTTAGTGGAAGCTAAACTAGTTCTCATTCAAGGAAGTCTTTTGTGTTATATTTCTATGATTTCAACACTATAGTTGGAACAATTCAAACCACAATGGTTATGAGCCTCAGGTATTTTCAGATGAGGCTGATCCTGTTTATTCTGTTCTTTAAAATCCAAAAATGTTATTACCAGGGAGTCATAAATACCTTATAATTTCAGGGAACAGGAGAAATCACCCTATGCTAGGTCCTCTGAGCAATTCTACAGAACTTGGAATTAGCCAGAGTAGTCAGTTCTACATAAATGGCCAGCTACTAAATGTAATAGTGCCTGTTCCTCTGTTCTCTTTACATCAGATTTACTCCTCAAGTTCACTTCCTTGATATAGCTGTAAAATTATATGGCTGCACCAATATATCTGCATCTTTGATATAGCTATAAAATATTTTTTAATCTAACTCTACTACCACTATTACTCCAACTCTCATTATTACCTCTCCTTTGGCCCTTAAAAAATCAGTAAGGAATTTAAAAATAATAATTTTCACTAAAATTATATAAAATTGAGATCTTCAAAAATAGGAAACAAAATAAATAGCATTGCATCCAATGCTAGAACATTTTACAAATAATAATGGTGTTGACATGAGAAAATGCATTTTCTCATACTTAAGTATGACTTAAGAATGGTCCAGTAATTACATATCCTTCTCTAAATTAACATGAGAGAGAGCATATAATGTCACAGGGTTTATTTCTATTCTATCAATCATTCCTCCATGTTTACATATGTATATTTATATCTAAACTAAACAACATTTCAGTATAAATTGTTTGCCAAAATACCATTTAAAAAAAATCTCCTGAATAATGATTTCGAACTAAATTATCTATAGTTACTTTCTATAATTACAGTGCGCACAAGAACACACCCTGAAAACATGAAGAACTTTGGCACTGAGGGACACCTGGGTGGCTCAGTTGGCTAAGCGTCCAACTCTTGATTTCAGCTCAGGTTATGATCTCATGGTTTGTGAGTTCAAGCCCAGCATCAGGCTCTATGCTGACCCTAGGGAGCCTGCCTCTCTTTCTCCCTTTCTCTCTGCCCCTCCCCCACTCTCTCTCTCAATACATAAATAAACTTAAAAAAAAAAAAGAACTTTGGCACTGAGACTATTTGTGTTGGAACCCAATTGGCTGTTTTTTTTGCTTTGTTTTGCCTTTATTATTACTATTTTATTATTTTTATTTTTTGCTTTTGTTTTTTGGTGGTGGATGCAGGAGAAGCGTTACTTAATGTTTTCCTATTTAAGGATTTTTCATGATGAGAACCCAAGATAGTAAATGTCTGCTAAATCATTGCAAGCATATATGATGCTCATAATCCTCAAACATAAAGTGATTAGAGGGGAAACATCAATGCTGCTTTGACTTAGTCTACGGAAGTGATGCCATCGGCTTAACAATGTCACAGAACTTTCCCAGAATTTCAGTGACACCATGCATTACAAGATTATTCTGTAATAAAAACAAACCACATTTTCCAGCTCCCGTTATTTTTTTAAATACTGCCACACTTAAAAAGTAGTACAGCATAATAATTATAACATGGGTTCTGGGGTTAGACAGTCTACATGCAAACTCATCTGTACTCTCTTAATGTTTGTACCTTATCTAATAGCCTTCTTTTCGTCAAATGAGAATAATAATAATAATTACTTCCTTAGGGCTAATATGATAACAAAATGAGATGATCAAGTTTAAGTGATTTGAAAAGGGTCTATTTTAAGCTTTTTAAAAATAATTATTATTCTCATAACAGTTCTATTTAGTTAATATCTGTTGAATGTCTGTTATGTGGCCTGTAATGCTAGGTGTTATAGGGAGTTAGCACTAGGTGAGCACAGTAAGTTTAACCATAAAAAATGGCAAATGTGGTTCTAAGAAATAAAATTCTTTTAGCATGTGGATATCTTTTCTTAAAAAATGTTTCACAAATGTGAATTCCTATTGCTATAAATGACATTAATGTCTGCCAATCCATTTCCAAAGACTAAATTTAGTTAAAAAAAAAGGCATTGTAGGAGTACTTAAAAAAATTCAAAAAAACTCATGTAAGTTGTACTATCATAGTTACTATTTAATGTTGGCAAACGTGGCCTGCTTTTATCATAATATAATGCATTAAAATCCCTCATTTGACTAAACATAGGCAAATGGCAAAGCAGCTGGCTATGCAATATTCTAGAAAAGCTTAAAAGATCTGGAGAAGAAATGAGTTGCTAAATGTTGTGACTGAATCAAGATTTTCTTGTCAAACATAATTAGCTACATATTGGAGGAGGTCAGTGGTCAGACTTGGTTGTCAGTTCCTAACATTGCAAATAGCCTTAGGGAAGCAAGAATCCCATATTTTAAACGCAGACTGAAGGAAAACTATGAAGATGGGAATAGGGCTTTCACAGCTGCAAGGCTTGAAAAAATAAAAACAAACAAACAAAAAACCCAAACCTGTTATTTCACCTGTCTTGGCAATAGTTTTCTGTAGGATTATTGTCAATCCTAGCATACATGGATGGTATGGAAACCAAATGTGTTTGCAAGATACGTCCAACATGGTCACTGATGATTGAAAGCATTATCATGTTCACATTGGCATTTACCACCTATAAAGTGAAAAATAACCCTTGTAATACAATCATTCCTGCAGCAACCTTAAAACGCTAGAGATGTTAAATGGCTTGTGAAATTTAAAATATTATTCTCTTATGTTCAGCACTTGACACGTACTATGTTAATTCTCTTTGACAGTATTCTTCCTTCTGATGAATATTTTATTTGCCATAGAAGTACCATGTATATATTTTTAAATTTACTCCTCATTTCAGAACCTACATGTGATGATTTTATTCATATAGCAAAACTAAAAACAGATAATTTGATGTTTTGTGGCCACCAGGTGGAAGACCTATTGAGTGTAGAATATATGCAGGAAGATCAAACCATGTCTGGCTTCTATTTAGGGTGCTCTGTTAGGTTTCTACTGAATTGGTATGTCTTGCCTCTGATTAGCTTTATAATTTCTTTAGCATTTTGAACATGAAAACAACCTTGGATTCTTCATGTTGAAAATGGCATGGCACTCCAGAGTGCTAACATTCAATAATCCTATCCTTATAAATACAACAAAAACAACAACAACACATTTTCATTTGTAGATATCTCAGAGCTTTAATATGCACCTATTTCCATGCTCTCCCTCTTGCAAATTTTTTGATAAGTGTATGTTTCATCCTTCAAGCACACGTTATTTTTTCGTTTTTTTTTTTAATTTTATTTTTGAATTTACATCCAAGTTAGTAACCATGAAGTGCAACAATGATTTCAGGAGTAGATTCCTTAATGCCCCTTACCCATTTAGTCCATTACCCCTCCCACAACCCCTCCAGTAACCCAATGTTTGTTCTCCATATTTAAGAGTATCGTACGTTTTGTCCTCCTTCCTGTTTTTATATTATTTTTTCTTCCCTTCCCTTGTGTTCATCTGTTCTGTGTCTTAAAGTTCTCATATGAATGAAGTCACATGATATTTGTCTTTCTCTGACTGACTAACTTCGCTTAGCATAATACCCTCTAGTTCCATCCACGTAGTTGCAAATGGCAAGATTTCATTCCTTTTGATTGCCAAGTAATATTCCATTGTGTGTATATGTATGTGTGTGTGTGTATGTGTGTGTGTGTGTGTATACATACATATATATATGTATGTATATATATATATATATATATATACACATATATACACATACACACACACACACACACACACACATATTTATCCATTCATCCATTAATGGACATTTGGGCTCTTTGCATACTTTAGCTATTGTCAGTAGTGCTGCTATAAACATTGGGGTGCATGTGTCCTTTCAAAACAGCATACCCCTATCTCTTGGATAAATACCTAGTAGTGCAATTGCTGGGTTGTAGGGTAGTTCTATTTTTAATTTTTTGAGGAACCTCCATACTGTTTTCCAGTATGGATGCACCAGTTTGCATTCTTACCACCAGTGCAAAACAGATCCTCTTTCTCCGCATCCTCACCAACATTTGTTGTTGCCTGAGTTGTTAATGTTAGCCATTCCGACAGGTGTGAGGTGGTATCTCATTGTGGTTTTGATTTGTGTTTCCCTGATGATGAGTGATGTTGACCATTTTTTCATGTGTCGGTTGGCCATCTGGATGTCTTCTTTGGAGAAGTGTCTATTCATAACTTTTGCCCATTTCTTCACTGGATTATTTGCTTTTTGGGTGTTAAGTTTAATAAGTTCTTTATAGATTTTGGATACTAACCCTTTATCTGATATGTCATTTGCAAATATCTTCTCCCATTCTGTCAGTTGTCTTTTAGTTTTGCTGATTGTTTCCTTCGCTGTGCAGAAGCTTTTTATTTTGATGAGGTCCCAATAGTTCATTTTTGCTTTTGTTTCCCTTGCCTCTGGAGATGGGTTGAGTAAGAAGTTGCTGTGGCCAAGGTCAAAGAGGTATTTGCCTACTTTCTCCTCGAGGATTTTGAAGGCTTCCTATCTTACATTTGGGCCTTTCAACCATTTTGAATTTATTTTTGTGAATGGTGTAAGAAAGTGGTTCAGGTTCATTTTTCTGCATGTCACTGTCCAGTTTTCCCAGCACCACTTGCTGAAGAGACTGTATTCTATTGGATAATCTTCCCTGCTTTGTCAAAGATTAGTTGACCATACACTTGTGGGTCCATTTCTGGCTTCTCTATTTTGTTCCATTGATCTGAGTGTCTGTTCTTGTGCCAGTACCATACTGTGTTGATGATTACAGCTTTGTAGTACAGCTTGAAGTCTGGGAATGTGATGCCTCCTGCTTTGGTTTTCTTTTTCAAGATTGCTTTGGCTATTCAGAGTCTTTTCTGGTTCCATACAAATTTTAGGATTGTTTGTTCTAGCTCTGTGAAGAACGCTGGCATTATTTTTATAGGGATTGCATTGAATGTATAGATTGATTTGGGTAGTATTGACATTTTAACAATATTTGTTCTTCCTATCCAGGAGCATGGAATCTTTTTCCATTTTTTTTTGTGTCTTCTTCAATTTCTTTCATAAAATTTCTATAGTTTTCAGTGTATAGATTTTTCACCTCTTCAGTTAGATTTATTCCTAGGTATTTTATGGTTTTTGGTGCTATTGTAAATGGCATCAATTCCTTGATTTTTCTTTTTGTTGTTTCATTGTTGGTGTATAGGAATGCAACTGATTTCTGTGCATGCATTGATTTTATATCTTGCAACTTTGTTGAATTCATGAATCAGTTTTAGCAGTTTTTTGGTAGAATCTTTTGGGTTTTCCATATACAGTATCATGTCATCTGTGAAGAGTGAAAGTTTGACCTCCTCCTGGCCGATTTGGAAGCCTTTTCTATCTTTGTGTTGTCTTATTGCTGAGGCTAACACTTCCAGTACTAAGTTGAATAGCAGTGGTGAGAGTGGACATGCCTGTCTTGTTCCTGACCTTAGGGGGAAAGCTCTCAGTTTTTCCCCATTGAAGATGATATTAGCGTTGGGTTGTTCATATATGGCTTTTATGATCACTGCTTTAGGATGAAATGGTCTGAATATATCTATTAAGTCCATCTGGTCCAGAGTGTCCTTCAAAGCTATTGTTTGCTTGTTGATTTTCTGTTTAGATAATCTGTCCATTGTTGTAAGTGGGGTGTTGAAGTCCTCTACTATTATGGTATTTTTATCAATGAGTTTCTTTATGTTTGTGATTGATTTATATATTTGGGTGCTACCACATTTGGCACCTAAATGTTTAAAATTGTTAGTCTTCTTGGTGGATAGACCCCTTACTTATGATATGACGCCCTTCTTCATCTCTTGTTATAGTCTTTATTTTAAAATCTGATATAAGCATGGCTATTCTGGCTTTCTTTTGTTGGCCATTAGCATGATGGATGGTTCTCCATCCCCTTACTTTCAATCTGAACGTGGCTTTATGTCTAAAGTGGGTCTCTTGTAAACAGCATATAGATACATTTTATTTTCTTATCCATTCTGTTACCCTATGTCTTTTGAATGGAGCATTTAGTCCACTGATGTTTAGAGTGAGTACTGAAAGATATGAATTTATTGCCACTATGTTACTTGTAGAGTTGGAGTTTCTGGTGGTGTTCTCTGGTCCTTTCTAGTCTTTGCTGCTTTTGGTGTTTATTTTTGATTTTTTATCTTTTTCATCTTTTATTCCCATAGAGAGCCCCCCTTAAAATGTCTTTCAAGGCTGTTTTAGTGGTCACGAACTCCTTTAAATTTTGTTTGTCTGAGAAACTTTTAATCTCTCCTTATATTTTGAATGACAGCCTTGCTCAATAAATAATTCTTGGCTGCATATTTTTCTGATTCAGCACATTGAATATATCCCACCACTCCTTTCTGGCCTGCCAAGTTTCTGTGGATAGGTCTGCTGCAAACCTGATCTATCTTCCCTTGTAGGTTAGGGACTTTTTTTCCCTTGCTGCTTTCATGATTCTCTCCTTGCCTGAGTATTTTGTGAATTTGACTTTGATATGCCTTGTTGATAGTCGGTTTTTGTTGAATCTAATGGGGGTGTCCTGTGCTTTCTGGGTTTTGATGTCTGTGTTTTTCCCCAGGTTAGGAAAAGTTTTCCTCTATGATTTGCTCAGATAACCCTTCTACCCCTATTTCTCTCTCTTCCTCTTCTGGGACTCCTATGATTCTGATGTTGTTCCTTTTTAATGAGCCACTGATTTCTCTAAATCTTATATCATGCTCTTTTGCCTTAATCTCCGTCTTTTTTTCTGCTTCATTATTCTCTATAAGTTTGTCCTCTATATAGCTGATTCTCTGTTCTGCCTCTTCCATCCTTGCCACTATTGCATCCATCTGTGATTACAACTCAGTTATAGCATTTTTAATTTAATTATGGCTATTTTTTACTTCTTTTATCTCTGCAGAAAGGGATTCTAATCTATTTTCAACTCCAGTTAGTATTATTATTGTGATTCTAAATTCTGGTTCATACATCTTCCTTGTATCTCTGTTGGTTAAGTCCCTGACTGTCATTTCTTCCACTATTTATTGGGGGGGGGGGTGAATTCTTTCATTTCTTCATTTTGAAGGGAGAAAAAGAATTAATGAGATAAAAAAAATTAAAATTAAAAAAAATTAATTAAAAATTAAACACACACACACACAATCAAATAAATGATGCTAGATCCTAGACGTGTTTTGGTCTGGGTGTTGAAAGGGGCTTGATATGGGGCGCCTGGGTGGCGCAGTCGGTTAAGCGTCCGACTTCAGCCAGGTCACGATCTCGCGGTCCGGGAGTTCGAGCCCCGCGTCGGGCTCTGGGCTGATGGCTCAGAGCCTGGAACTTGTTTCTGATTCTGTGTCTCTCTCTCTCTCTGCCCCTCCCCCGTTCATGATCTGTCTCTCTCTGTCCCAAAAATAAATAAAAACGTTGAAAAAAAAATTAAAAAAAAAAAAAAGAAAGGGGCTTGATAGAGAAAAAAGGGGAAAGGAAAACAAAAACAAAACAAAACAAAACAAAAAAAGAAAATGGCTTGCAAATTTGAAAAAAAAATGAATACATTGAAATAGAATAAAATGAAATAATGGAAGTAAAATAGGATTTGAAAAAATTACACAAAAGTAAAACATATCATAGAAAATATTAAATAAAAATATGTTAATAAAAATTGAAAATATTTTTTTCTTTCTGTATTCAAGAAAAAGAAAATAAAGAAAAGGGGGAAAAAAGGAAATTGAATAGATGGACCAGTGAATAGACTGAAATACGAATGAAATAACTTCATTTTCCCCTAGAAGTCAAACTATGAAGCACTTTATAGACCGTAACCTAAGCAGGCAGAGAGATTTGTGTTCCCGAAGTGCAAGGTTGGCCCAGTTGGGCTCTGCTTAGTGTAATGGCTCCGTTGTCCACTAGATGGCACTGCTTAGTTTACTGGGGTGGATTATTTTGGTGCTTGTAGGTGTGTATGAGCATGCGCAGAAGGGATGAAAATGGCCTCGACCAGCCACCCAGTCTCTAGTATGAAAACTCTTCTCCCCGATCAACAGTCGCGCACCAGTCCTTTGTCTTCGGCTTCTGTCTACTCCCCGCTTTTATAAAGTGTGACCGAGACGTAGCACCTCTCTCCTGAGTTCTGTCTCAGATGCGGCTGTTTTTCCCGACTCCCTACTTCTGAGGGACTGTGGCTTTGACCCGTTCTGCGCCTCTGCAGGAGGGTCTCACGGAGCAATGGCTGAGTGCCGGCTGCACCCAGGAACGTTCGTGGGACTGTGCTGCTGCCGATGCCCAGAGACTGCGGCTGACTGCCAGCCCACCCCAGAAAAAGCACAGGATCGTGTAGCAGCAGCATTTCAGGGATTATGAAAATCACAACACACATCTGGCACCAGGCTTCACCTTTAACGTCCTTGTTCCAGCACCAGCAAATGTGGTTGTTCTCCTGGGTCCACTGGGAACTTTGCCACTGGGGGAGTCACACAGCTTCTACCAGGTGTCCTCCCCACATGGGACCCGCCTCTCCAGTGTGGCCTAAAGAACCCTGGACTTCACTCTGCTCCTGGGGATTCGCCCTTCCCACCAGAGCACCGTCAGGTATTCAGCTTTGGAGTTTCAGACTCTGCACTCCCCCTGTTTATAGTCTTAATGGAATTTAAACCCTCTCCTTTCTCTTTTCTCCTTTCTCCCTTTTTAATTCAGTCCCTGTGGCTGTTTCCACTTTTCCACTTTCTCTCCAGCGGCTTTTGGGGAAGTGCTTTTCCCGTATTCTCCCCCTGTCTCTGTCCTCTCTCTGCATGGAAAGGTGGCTCTCTGCCCTCCATGGCTTCTCTGTCCCTCAGTTCACCTCTCCGTGCCATGTACCTGCTGAGTTCTGTGGTTCAGGTTATGCTGATTGTTGTGTTAATCCTCAGATCAGTTTTCTAGGTGTGCAGGATGGTTTATTGTTTGTTTGGCTGTATTTCATGGACTTGAGACACACAAAGAAAATTCTATGCTGTTCCTCCACCATCTTCCAAGCACACTTTAAATTGTTTTAGGTATAGATTCAAAGTCCAACTTATTCACTATTTTTTATGTTTAATCATTTATTTTGAGAGAGAGAGAGAGAGAGAGAGAGAGAACTAGCAGGGGAGGGAGAGAGAGAGAGAGGGGAGAGAGAGAGAGAGAGAGAGAGAGAGAGAGAAAGAATCCCAAGCAGACTCTCCACTGTCAGCTCAGAGCCTTGACACAGAGCTTGAGTCCATGAACCATGAGATCCTGACCTGAGTGGAAATCAAGAGTTGGACGCTTAACCAACTGAGACATCTAGGCGCCCTTCACTATTTTTTTTTTTAAATACTGTTGTGGGTTAAATTGTGTCTCCTCAACCTCAACAGATATGCAGGACTCCTAACCCTCGGTGAATGTGATTTGATTTGGAGACAAGATCATTACAGAAATAGTTGAATTAAAATTAGGTTATCAGGGTTGGCCCTTATGCCGTATGACCAGAGTCCTTATAAAATAGAGAAATTTGGAGATAGACACACAGAGGAAGAAAGCTGTATGAGTAATAAAGGCAGAAATGGGATGATGTTTCTACAAGCCAAAGACTGCCAGCAAACCATCAGAAACAAGGGGAGGGGCACGAGAGAAATTCTTTTCACCGCCTTCAGAAAGCTCTAAACCTGCCAGCATATTGATTTTGGAAACTGTGAGACAATAAATTTCTGTTTGTTTAAGCCACTCCATGGTACTTTGGTTAAGGCAGCTCTAGCAAACTAATGTAAGTAAAATGCTGAAAAGGAGAAAATACAGATGTGCTAATTTTGTTGTTGATTTTCCTTTCACATAAACTACTGTGTTCACACCAAGAATTGTTTCTTACCTCTAATTGATTCACATAAAATTAATCAAAGTTTTGGGTCACTTTTGTTTTTACTTGACATTTCCTTTAAAACGACTTTGGGATGTGGAGGCAGGGGGAACCCCTCTCTGGCCCCTGTTAACACGTTCACTAACTGGAGCTTCTGATGATTAACGCCACTCATCAGGCCCACTCCTTCCTGCTCATGTATCATAAAGGTCTCCGGCAGCTCCCAGCAGTGTCATACTAATTCAGTACCCTGGCAAAATTAGCAGCGGGAAACAAACCTTTGTAATTTTCTTCCTTTATAAATAGCATTGTTCATTCAGTAAAGGATAGCAGTTCCTGCTGTAATTGTTTCTGCACTGAAAAGTTACTTTCTTTCCATCAGTCTTAAAAATCAATCAAAATGAATGCACATACAATTAACCAGCCTTCTGAGAAAGGGAACATTCCTTTTACTTTGGAACTCTTCTGATTTCATCTCGGAGTGGGCCTATTGTGCAAGCATTTTTTTAGGAAGCACAAAGTACATTTAATGTGCCTTGAAGTTGCCATTGGAGAGAACGGAACAACAGATGGAGCGTGAATAAGCCTATGCCACTATCTTTTTTAATCTCAAAAAATCATTTTTTGTCTCAACAAAACTGTTAATTCTTTATACCATTTAAATGCAGAATTTGGGGCTTTGTGGCTTCCAAAGGTGAATACAAAAATTGTAAGCCAAAGGTAGTGTTATGTATAGAAGGCAAGTATATAGACATTGTTAATTTCTTAGTATGAAAGGGATTTCATGTCAAGCATCCTCAGAAATAATATAATGCATCTTGTTCAAATTGACTAGAATCTAATACTAGACCATCGTAATTTAAGAGTTTAGCAATTTTTATGATGTTGCAATTGTTGTGGAAAAAAAAGAAGAAAATCATCAAAAGGTGATATTTCTCCTTAGTTCCAAGTAAACAAAATTGAAGTAAGTCTCTGTATGGATAATATTAAGTAATTAAAAATATTATTTAATATAAGCAATAACATAAAAACTTTTAGAATAAAAGATAGAAACACAAAAGCTTGAAACAGGGAGAAAATAATGAGTAAACATACATCATTTTATTGAATACTATATATAGAATTAAGAAACATTACATTTTTGGGCACCTGGGTGGCTCAGTTGGTTAAGCATCCAACTCTTGGTTCCAGTTCAGGTCATGATCTCATGGTTTGTGTGTTTGAGCCCCAAGTTGGGCTCTGTGCTATCAGCACAGATTGGGATTCCCTCTTTCTTCCTCTCTCTCCACCCCTTACCTGCTCTCTCTCTCTCTCTCAAAATACATAAAAATAAACTTAAGAAAAAAACATTGTGGTTTACAATATCTTTGTGTTAGTGGAAGTCCATCACGAGCATAAACTAAACTCTTTCCTGGTTTGCAAACATTTCTGGCATCAGCAGGTTAACTGACATGATTAGGCAGAGCCACAAGCAAAAGAGATTAGAAACCCCTTGGAAAGAAATAGTCACAATCCTGGGGAAAAACTCTCATCAGAGCTTGTCTTGCACATCTTCCTCGAATCACAGAATTGTAGATTTCAATTCTCTGGGTTTGATACGCGCCAGCTGTTGATTAAAATTCACATTTTTTCTCCTCCTTGAATATGTCATGCCCATTCTCCTGTGAGTTCATGATAGACTTTCAGATTGAGACAAATTTATAAATAAAAACTGAAAAATGTTTTTATTCAATTTCGGTAACATATGTAGAGAAAATTTAGTATTGATTTGAAACTCATATAACATAATATAACTGCAGAATACAAGAAAAGTATTTTTTTTCTTGTTTGTTTATTGGCATCGAATACAAGAGTGTATTCAAGACCAATCAACGGTTCATTCTGATGGTTGGCACAAACACTCTTATGCTCAAGGCAAGGGGTCATTCTCACCGTAGCATTTTCTGGTAATAATGGTGTCCCCAACAACGACAAGGGAGCATAACCTAGAAGCAAGTGTCACTGAACAACTGAGTTTACATTTTGTAGAAATCAGAGACAAATACCGATGATATTTTTCAAGCATATTCAGGGACCAGTAGCTTTTAGTAAATGGCGTGGCTAAGAAAAAGTATTTGCATTGTGAAATAAGTATTTTCCTGTACAATTTATTTTAAAATTGCTGCATTTAGGGATGCCTGAGTGTTTCAGTCAGTTGAGTGTCTGACTTCAGCTCAGGTCATGATCTCACACTTCGTGAGTTTGAGCCCCGCGTCAGTCTCTGTGCTGACAGCTCAGAGTCTGTAGCCTGCTCTGGATTCTGTGTCTCCCTCTGTCTCTGTCCCTCCCCCGCTCATGCTCTGTCTCTGTCTCTCAAAGATGAATAAGCATTAAAAAATTAAAATAAAATTGCTGCATTTAATTTTATAATTTCCAATATTCTGTAAGCTTACCTTAAAAAAGTTTTTTTTTAAATAGAGAAGTATTATATTTAAAACAAAATTGAGATGAACAAATATTACCTATATAACCCCTGCCCCTACGCATGCCTAGCCTCCTCCATTATCAACCCCTCTAAATGGTACATTTTTACTAAGGATCAACCAACATTGACTCATCATAATTATTCAAAGTCCATAGTTCATGTTAGGTTTTACGTTTGGTGTTGTACATTCTATGGGTTTGGGGAAAGGTATAATGACATATGTCCATCATTAGAATATCAGAAAATATGAGTATTTTCACTGCCCTAAAAATCCTCTGCTCTACCTACTTATCTCTGCTCACTACACCCCTCTCCCACAACCACTGATCTTTTTATTGTCTTTATAGTTTTGTCTTTTTCAGAATGCCATGCAGTTGGAATCATATAGTATGCAGATCTTTTCAAATTGGCTTTTTTCCCTTAGTAATATGCATTTATGATTCTTCCAAGTCTTTTCCTGGCTTGATAGGTCATTTCTTTGTATTCCCGATAGTATTCATTGTGTGGCTGTACCTGAGTGGCTCATCCTACTGTAGCTAGTCACCTACTGAAGCATAGATAATTTGGTTGCTTACAAGTTTTGGCAAGTATGATTTTTGTGTGAACATAAATTTTCAGCTTCTTTGGGTAAATAAATACTAACGAACACAACTGCTGGATTGCATGGTCAGAATATGTCTAGTTTTGTAAGAAATCACCAAACTGTCTTCCAAAGTGGCTGGCCATTTTGCCTTCCCACCCATCCTTATTCACAGCAATGAATGAGAATTCCTATTGCCACACGTTCTCACCAGCATTTAGGGTTGTCATTGTTCCTGTTCTGGATTTGGACATTCTAGTAGGTGTGTAGTGGTATCTTGTTGTTCCTTTAATTTTCATTTCCCTGATGACAAGCGGATGTGGAACATTTTTTTCATATGCATATTTGCCATGTGTATATCTCAAGGTCTTTGGCCCATTTTTAATTAGGTTGCTTTTTTTCTAAATTTTTTTTAATGTTTTTATTTTATTTTTGAGAGGGAGGGACAGAGTGTGAGCATGGGAGGGGAAGAGACAGAGGGAGACACAGAATCTGAAGCAGGCTTCAAGCTCTGAAATGTCAGCACAGAGCCCGATGTGGGGCTTGAACTCACAAACTGTGAGATTATGATCTGAGCCGAAGCCTGATGCCAACTGACTGAGCCACCCAGGCTCCCCAAGGTTGTTTGTTTCTTGTTTCTTATTGTTGAGTTTCAAGAGTTCACTATAATGTCTACTATACTTCCAGAAATATATATACATATTGTTCTCTATAATATTTTTTATTATATTTATATATAAATATTATATAAATATATGTATAACTATATATATGCATATGTATGTGTATATATATATTTTTTTCTCTGAATATTTAGCATAATAGTCCTTTATCAGATGTGTCTTTTGAAAATATTTTCTTCCAGTCTGTGGCTTGTCTTCTTCTTATTCTCTTGACATTGTCTTTCACAGAGAAGAGATTTTCAATTTCAGTGAAATCCATTTTATCAATTACTTCTTTTTGGATTTTGTCTTTGGTGTGCTGTATCTAAAAAGCCATTGCTATACCCAAGGTTTCCTCCTGTTATCTTCTAAGAGTTTTATTATTTTAGGCCTGTGATCCATTTTTGAGTTATTTTTTGTGAAGGGTGTCTGTCTAGCTTCTTTTTTCTTTTTGTTGTTGAGTGTAGATGTCCAGTTATTCCAGCACCATTTGTTAAAAACTCTGTTTTTCTTCCTATGTTAAAAATCTGGGGCTATGTCTGGGTTCTCTATTCTCTTCCACTGACCAATCTTCAGTTCTTTCACCCATGCTTTCTTGAGTACTATAGCTATAAAGTAAATCTTTAAGTTGTATAGCATTAGTTCTCCAACTTTGTTCTTCCCCTTCAATATTGTTTTGGCTATTTGAGGCCTCTTGCCTGTCTAGATAAACTTTAGTATCAGTTTGTTGATATCTATAAATTAACTTGCCAGAATTTTGATTGGGGTTGCATATCTTACTTTATTTTGTGCTATGAAATCAATCAATAAAGGAAATATAATACTAACAAGATTTTGGAAAGAATAATTCCTGTAAGCTGCATCTTACTGCTGCATTGAGAAAAAAATAAGAGAATTGCTCTCATAATAAACTCTGTTCTCCATAGAATATCATCTAAATTAGAAAAATAGGACCACATTTCACCACTATTTGGTGAATGTCAGCTGGAAGACTTCATAACATAGAGACTTCTCAGGATCAGTATAGGTTTATTTAAGGTTGTGTTCACATCCACATGGTTTTGAATGGTGCCACAGTAGGTGATTCGTCTTAATCGTCTGGTTGACTTGGGTGTCATACAAACACTTTGCTAAAGGGATTTGGATATATGCTGTCTTTTCATTAAGCTGGGTTATACATTGTTATTTACTTTTACTAAAGGTGTATTGCACTCTAAAAACTGGTTTTATCTACCAAGTTAAGACAAATGACAGGTCATGCATTTAAAATAGGGATGCAATAATGCATTTTTTTTTGTTCAAACTTGACACATATATTTTAGTTGTAATTTCTTTCCCATGGATAATATTCTCTAAAAGAGGCAGTTTGCTTCAGCAAGGCAATAATTTAACTAGCAACGTGTTTAACCTCTAATGACCAAATATACTAAAAAAAGAAAATACCTACAAAGGTTGCAGACAAGTTTTTTTTTTTGGCTGAGTAAAAATAACTTGTTATTAATATTATTATTTTGTGTGGACCTGTTGAGTTGACCAAAATGATATGAATGAGGTTCTAGCTAAGATTATTTATTCAAGCAAAAACAGAATTAGAAAGGGCGGTGACACATACATCATTGCCACTGTTAGAAACAGCTTCAAGAATTCAGTCTCAGTTGAGTGTATTAAACTCCGTGAATGACTGGGCAGGCAAAATTATAGTCCACTAGGATAATTATAGTCTGCAGTCATATCTAATGGGATCTGCATAAATCAGAGTATTGTTTGCCACAAAGTGTATTTATACTTGTCAAATGCTTGTAATTGGACATTTACAAAGGACCGTTTCAATTTATAAACAGGACTTTTTAAATGAATATTTATAAAGTGCTTGTTAAAGAAAATAAATTTACTCAGGTAATTTTGAACTGTGATTTTACAGCATGTAATATAAAACCACCTCTTACTAAGGAAATCTCTACTTAGCTTCTGCTACTGATAAAGCTCAAAATTAGAGATAGATAGGATCCTTTCAGCAGTTTACAGGGGAAAATATTTCATAGTATCTATATATCATCATAAAAAAAACAACAACAACAGTTGTACAAATTTAAATTCCAGTCTGTGGGGTTATTTTTTTGTGGAGGGAATAGCACCAAGATGATACACACTGCAAACAGATGCATGCCCCACACCTGTGCAATTTACAAAATGTAAAATATTACAGATAATTCTAGATTATAGAACTTTCCAAAAGATGTGAGTAATATTTTATTACGGAAATTATAAGGAATTACAACATTAAATATGGCTTTTATACTACCACATATTCTAGATTGGAAAACTCATTTCTTGGATTTAAATTATTTTTCATCTTATTCAGCATTACTTTATTTTTAGTTGAATTACATTACAGAACAGGTCCTTTTCAAAAAGCCTTTGACTATTATTAGCATTACCTGTTTTAGAGTATTAACAGCCAATATAAGGACTCAATTCCTTCAAATCGTTAACTAGCCATCTACTCTGTGCCTATTTATGTGAATCTGATGATTATTCTATCTATTATGGGTACCATTAGTAGAAACTATACATTCTCATTTGTTGCTAGGACATGGCCCACAGAACTATTCCTGGTTTCTGATTCTATTGAGTTTGGCTGGACTAGCAGAATCTAAGATGTCTGCAATAAAAATTAGCCCACAGAATAGAAGTTTTGTGGCCTATTTCTGCCTCCATTCCAATATGGGGTCTGTTTAGTTTCCCTGATCGTCCAAGGTTCAATATCTCCTCCTATTAATCAGGACTATACTAACATAGCCACTGGTTGAAATGAAACAAGGGTATTGAAGGGCAAATGATGTGAGTCCAAAGAACATATGGCCCTTTTAGTTCTATGAACACCCCTTTATTCTTATTGGCAAAACTTCCTCTTCTACCCAACTCTACCCAAGTAGAGTGCTCTAGATTTATTGTTAAGAAATACATGTTCTCCTACATTTACAAGAAAACTTTGCCTCTTTAGGAGGAAAGACAGTTTTGAATTTCCTCTGGAAATTAGAAGGTCTCCCACCTCACCATAACACCTTACTTATGCTAGGAATTGCTTGTCATTCCCTGATAGGAACATATGCTTTCACAGTTGTAATTAGCATTTACTCTGCTTTCCTAGAAACTGTCCCATTTGTCTTTGACTGCCTAATTTATTTTCATTACTCAAGATTCAGTTCAACCAATATATTGTCTCCACATCTTTTTTTCTCTCACTCACAGTCTTTATCAGATAATGTTCTCTGAACTTTCTGCATTTTGATAAAACTTTTTATAATATTTTTAAAAACTATATTCTCAACTTAACTGTGCAATCCTGTTTCCAGAAGCCTTGGACATTAAACTCTATGTTCTCAGTGCCTGCATCTGATCGACACATTTTCAATCTACACAGGGATTATGATAACTCTTTTGAGCCACAACGATCACTGATATGATCTTCCTGGGCAAAACCTTCCAGTGCCTTCCTCTATGTCAGTCTGTAGTTATCTATGTACCTTCCTATACTTTCTCCTGTGCTGCAAGGAATCCTGGGATTATACTTATAATATTATCTTTCTTTAAGGATCTTCACTGAGATTAATATTATGCTAACCAGATATTTTTATATGATATTTTTGAGATATGAAGGAATAATAATAATAACAATAATAATACATTGCTTTCTTTTGTAGGAGTGGTACACAAACACATAAGCTTTACAGACATGACATTTGTAGCAACTTCAAGATCTTTCCCCTGTGAATGCTCTGGGACACCATGACAATGAAACATTCTGGATGTCAAAAAGGTGGCTTTTATAGAAGCATTGCAAACATTGAGGGGAAAATAATCCATATCCAACAGGCTTATTTCTATGAGGACAAATCTCTGCCCTCTCCATTATGAAAGGTATTTCCTGTAATTATCCACCAGAAGACTGGTTGGTTCCCCTGGAACATAGAGCCCCATTATTGAGTGAGTGTTGACCTTTGCTATTGGCTGGTTAGCCACTTGGCACCAATGGTGGTGATAGGTAAGGCTTGCTGAGATAAAGTTCATGTTTATAGCCTACGTATAAGCTCCACTTGGACTAATATGGTCACGCTGAATGTGAGCTAACTGAGCAAGCATCAGAGTAGCCAAGAAGTTATCAACAATTTCAGGTCCTATCAGCTTAGAAAGCTCATCTCAGCTTTCCATTTTTGGTATATTTCCTGGCAGTACAGTTAAAACACTGTATCATTTAGTGTTTGGCATAATGTCAAATATAATATTGCTTACCAATAGGGACAAAAAGCATAGGTCTGAATCTCAGGAGATTTTCTTTTGGGGAGTTACTCTTTAATACTCCCTGGAAAACTACAGGAACCCACTAAAGACATAATCAACAAAGGATCATTCATGACCCGTTCATGAATGAAAATTTAAATCACACCAACTAAATGCTGGAAGAAAGCAAGAAACAATGAATGGTTAGTGAAAGGACAACTGTGACCCATTGCAGACAAGAGAACTTTAATGATTATGCATATCTATATTTTCTTACTTGCCTTATTAGTTATACATTTGTCCATATTAGTCAGCTTTTTATATACTCTTTATTCTTCATTTACTAATTTCCATAAATTGTTGCTGGTTTGTATAAATTAGTTTTTTGGAACTAATATGAAATAAATCATATTAAATCATATGAAAGATGGGTCGCAACCGAATTTAAGGAAGAATTACCATTGCTCAGGGATGGAAATAGATATCAGTAGTACTTGGGACCCTGTTTTGGGGGCACAGATTGATACTTTTTTGTATGAAGAATAGCTTTATTATATTAGAAAGAATCATGTTGTTTTCGCTATTGCTGCAGATTGAAATTTTAAATATTGGCCAAAGTTATGAATATTCTTCTACCTATTATTTATTTTTGTGCCCAGCATTTGTTCTCAGACTCTCTGATATTCTTCTTTAAGCCTGGTAATTAAAGTTTTCAGATTGCCTCATATCCATGTTTCAGTGTATGTTTCGTGTTAAGCAATAGGATTCTTCTATATTTTTAATTTGACTCTTTAGCACATATCATTATCTAATATACGATATATTTTACTTACATATTTTCAGTCTCCCACACTAGAAAGGCAGTTGTACCAGGGCAGGAAATTTTGTCAGTATGTTTCACTGCAATACCTTCAGTGCCTAGAAACAGTATCTTGCACATACTAGGGACTCAAAATATTTGCTGACTAAATGATTAATTAACAAATGAGTATTACATGTAAGAGGAAATATAAGAAGAACAATTATTTTATGCAGATTTGCATATATAAATATTTTAAATGGGCTAAGGATCATCTCAATCTTTTGGTTGCTAACACATATTGAGAGATTGGCTTGGCTAATTTTTCAGCTGTGTAATTTTACAAGAATATCTAAATTATATCAGAACATACAGCATTCAATAACAAAAGTACAGAATGTGAGTACAGGTGAATGTGAGCAATAAGGAAATTTCTCAAATTTGTAAACAAAAATATTTAAGAAATGAAGCACATGAATAGTAAAATGGCCCGTGGTTTCATCACTGAATAAAAAGTCACTGATTACACAAGTTAAATTGAATATCACTCATATACATAGTGAAAACAGGTGAGAGTGCAAATTTTTGCCTGTGATTTTCTTATCCTGAGCACTAGATGTTATTTTATTTTTACTGTTCTACCTACATCAGAGATGTCCCCTCATTACTGGTGTTTATGTGCATCTCCCCAAAGGAATTGTCAACTCCTGGAGGGCAAAATCATGTATTGGCTATCTTTGTATCTCTTAATGTAGCATAGCTCTTTTCATAGAGGAGGAAAAAAATAAATTTTGTCGAATCAAATTGAAAGATCACATCTGAACTGCCTTTATAGCTAGCTAGAGATCCTCCGCACTTGGGGATTTCAATTTCATAAATGCCAATAGCCCATTGACCAAGCCCATATAAAAGTAGTACAGCCTTAAGTTAATCAGTAAGCTTTCAAAACAGAATCATAATTAATGGGTTGACCAAGTATTTTTTCCTAGGGCGGGTATTTAATACCATTTAGTATCCTCTTTCAATGAAGCACACCCTTGCAAAGTAAGCATAGGAATCATGTGTTTCAAATTATTTAAATAACTCTTAAATTAAATCATATCATAATTATAATCTCAGTCAATTGAAAATTGTAATATCAAAGTGGATATGTATTATTTTAATAAAAAACAACCTCCCAAACTGGTATCTAAACTTAATATACCATTCTTTATTTGGACTTGAAAGAGGAAAAACATACACACTCCTCTATATCTTATTATTCAGCCTTTGACCTTATTTTATTTAATTATATATCTTGTGCTTATTATGAATCTCTTTTAATGTAGATGAATCTCTTTTCCCCTGTAATGCCTCGTTGAACTGATAGTTTTGACATTTCTTCCTCAAAAAACCATGCATAAAGTGTCATCGTAAAATCTAATTGACAACTGTCCTACATTTGAATACAACTGTTTCTACACACTCGACTTAGTTACACCTCTTGTTAAATAAATTTGCATGTCATATGTGAGATTTTTGTTGATGATACATATTCCATGAGAGACTCAATTGTCAAAGTGTTATCTTCATGAAATTGAGATTTCAAAAACAAAATCAACAACCTCTTTTATTTCACTTTTTCTGAAGAACGATTTTGAACAACAATTGTTAGATAGTGAAAATTATACTCTTCGATTTCAGAGAAAAGCATTACTAACGTGGTGCCTTTTCAGTGTTAGATTCAATGCTGTATTTTGTTGTAGAAATGCATCTCTAAATATTACAAATATGCATATTTTTGACATATATACAGTACATGTCTATAATGCTAAAATGCCAGTGATTATTATATTATTTTAAACTTTATCGAATGGCCCAAATTTCATATAGAACATTTCTACCACTTGAAGAATATATTGAAAAAAGTTTGAAGTGTCTGTTGGCTGATTTAGTAAACTGTTCATATATTTAGTAAATATATCTGCAATATATTAGAAGCACCACCAAATTTCTGGTCATTCGAGAGAGATTAAGGAAAGGAGAAGAGAATACTTGCTTGGGAGCAGAAGAACTGGTTTCTAGTAATGGATCTATTTCTAAGGATTTAAAAATTGAGAAGCTTTATTTATTCACCTGTAAAATGTGGGGTCCTATCCTTGTGTCTTGATTCTGGGCAAACAGTAAGATATTTAAAATTATCAGAAATGCTTTGCACATTGTGAGGGGCACAGAATGTTAAAGTAGTATTTCTGTATTTCTGGAGGAGAGCAGATTGAGGTTTGAAGCTCTGCAGCAGAACTCTGTTCAGGCGAAGGGTAGAGCAAGGTCTTTTGCCAGCTGGAGAAGAGTACATACAATTGAGATACAGTGGAATGGGAAAGATGTGTAATTTGGGTTTGACATCCATGCAGATTTGCTCTTTCCCTCTGTCTCTCTTTTATAAGCTTATTTATTTTTGAGAGACAGAGAGACAGAGAGACAGAGAGAGAGAGAGAGAGAGGGAGAGAGAGGAGAGACAAGGGGAGGGGGAGAAAGAATCCAAAGCAGTCTCTGCACTGTCAGTGCAGAACTCAGGGTGGGGCTCGAACTCATGAACCATGAGATACATCATGACCCCAAGCTGAAACCAAGAGGCCGATGCTTAACCACCTGAGCTATCCAGGAGCCCCTATTTTTCTCTCTCAAGCACACATACTTCTGACCCATCCCCTACCTATGCTTCCCATCTTCACTTTAGATGTTTCAAACAGCAATTCTCTGAACATTTCACATCACTTCTGTGTATTTCACCACAATGTGTTGAATCATTGACCAAGTCCTATCAATTTTATCTCTGGAAAGTTGCTTTTTATTATTTAATACAAAATTATATGTGGAGCCTATATTACATTAATATTTTGTATTGTTTAACTTGGTAATACTTAGTTTCATCATAATACATATGTAGCATGATATTTTTGGATATTTCCCCACCTAAGCCCCCAGCCCAAAGTATTAGTACCGTTGTTAAATATAGAAATCATTTCATTCCACCATACACTGCTGTCAGATACATACCACAATGACAACAAAAACAAAGGCAAAGTAATTTAAAATTGGAATACAAACAGCACTTTGTAAAACACCATTTTTCTTAAGAGAGAATATTCATGTGCTGTTAAGGGAATGGAATAGTTAACATGTTTTTGCATATTTAATTTCTGTGGTCCTATGAGGTCTGACAGTTATTAAGTAATTAAGAGGCATTATGCAATTACATTCCACTTGTGCTCATATAAGATGTTTAATTTAAAATGTAACTATCATAGCTTTCATGATAGATATTTAGAGTCAAATTTTAGGAGGTAGTATGTGAACTAAAAATACGACTTAATTTTCAAGATAGCTTTTTTTACATAAAAATTTAAGAGTACAATTAGTACTGTGGTGATTTTTCTTAAATTTATTAATTAGTCAAATTTACAATAAAAACTCTTGAATTTTGAAATTTTAAGTTCATGATACCTTACACAGAAACGTAGTCTGTGCCTTAGAGTGTGTCTGTTGAAGTTAATGGAACAAAATGTAACATATTCTGCTCATTTAGCCTATTTAAAGCATTTAACCGTATTGTGAGCTCTTGATGCTATGTATCAATTCAAAAGACTATAAAAATAATTGCAGTGCAATAAAGTGGCTTAAAAGTCATGGATCATTTAAATTTTCAATGTTACCTTTAGATTTCTTTTTCTACATTTGTTGTGATGCATTCAGTATTAAATACTTGTGGTAGCAAGTTTTAATAGTTTGTCATATGCAAAGTTGAAGGGGAATCATAAGAGAAATATCCAGCCCATTCCCTAACACCCCTCAATTCCATCACCAAAACTTGAAATTTGAGGGTGTTCTTTATATTTTCCACTTGATTTTATTTCTGGAATATATCTTGTGTATGTTTTGAACTTTTCCCTCCCCTTTAATTTGCATCTCGTTGCTTCTCAATTTTACTCTTATATGAGCTTCCTAGCTTATCTTCAATCCATCCTTCCTCTGCCACTTTCTTATTAGAGCTTCAATACTTTTATGTCAATCTTTTGCTCTAAATGTCTCTTAAGTTTTCCTCCAAGCCTTACTGGGGGAAAAAATAAAGCTCATAATCTAACCCAAAGCCATTCCCCCCCCACACACACACACAAACACAGATATAGAGTCTGGACTCAAGTGACCTGTACAGTTTTAGCCCTGCCTTATGACCATGTTATTCTAGGAACAGTAGGGTACTGGCCAATTCCAACAGATATTTAAATTTCAGGGACACCTGGGTGGCTCAGTCAGTTAGGTGTCCAACTTCAGCTCAGGTCATGATCTCATGGTTCGTGAGTTTGACCCTCAGATTGGGCTCCTCGCTGACAGTGTGGAGCCTGCTTGGGATTCTCTCTCTCTTTTTGCCCCTCCCTCCCTCCCCCCACACGGCCTCTCAAAATAAATAAACTTAAAAAGAATACATTTCACAATCACTGTGTTTTACTACCAGAGTGTTAATACTGAAATGCTTTTCTTCCTCCTCCTCTGCCCAGTTCAGTCTGTTCAGTTTCCAAATAGACTTAATGGACTTGCCCACGGTCTCCACAGAATGTTTCTTTTCTCTATTAGGAATTCATTTGTATCTAATTTGTATTATTTCTGGCATAGTACTAAGCCTGTTATACCTGAATTAGCATTATTACAATCAGCATTATTTTCTCCACTACATATGAGTACTTGTGAGCAATCTCATAATCATTTTACTCTCTTCCTCCTTAGTACTCAGAAGAAGGGCTTTCATGGGGTTTAGTATCAATAAACATTTATTGAGGGAACAAAATAAAAGGAAGAAAGGAGGGAGGAAGGCAATGTATTTCCTGATTTTTCCCTGTTCATTATTTCCTTTCTGAATTAATGGATATACTTTAAGGTTCTGATAATTTATACAAATGCCCCTTTACATATACTAAATATTTCAATAATGAATTTATGAGGAACCACACAGCTCATTCTCACTCATGCACTCTCTTTGCTCTTTTGAAGTTGATACTTGTTGGCAAAGCTTGCTTAGTGATCCCATCTACTTATCATGAATTGAACAAGCTGATAACCAGTTTCCTTAATCACCTTATGTAAACTAATTTTACAGAAATCCCTTGCCTTGTTCTGCACAGGTTTCAGTTCAAAGCCCACTTTTATCTGAAGAATGAATGAAATTTCTCCTTATTTTCTCATGCATAGTTTCCTATTTCATTGTGACCCAAATATGCTCCTACTTAGAATTTCTTTGGTAATTACATAGAGACTAAATCATTCACACGTTGCTTTCAGATGCTTTCTGAGTTCTTTCCCTAAATATATGATTTTGCCATATAACAAGAGTTAAAAGAAGGCTTTTTTGTGCCTTAATATTTACTATAATATATATATGAAAGTGAATGAAAGCTATGAAACAATTTAATTAATGCTTATTATTCTCCAAAATTCAGCTAGCCCCTAAAATTTTATGCAAGAGATGTAAAGTTATTACTTGATTCACTTGCAATTCTGACTTTTTGTTGTTGTTGTTCAGTTTGGTTTTAAGTTTTTTGGGGGAGGGCTATCATTAGAAAACCAACTAAATTTTTTAAAATTTACATCCAAATTAGTTAGCATATAGTGCAACAGTGTTTTCAGGAGTGATTTTTTAGTGCCCCTTACCCATTTAGCCCATCCCCCCTCCCACAACATCTCCAGTAACCCTCAGTTTTTTTCTCCATATTTATGAGTCTCTTCTCTTTTTTCCCCCTTCCTGTCTTTATATTATTTATGTTTCCCTTCCCTTATGTTCATCTGTTTTGTCTCCTAAAGTCCTCATATGAGTGAAGTCATGATTTTTGTCTTTCTCTAATTTCACTTAGCATAATACCCTCCAGTTCCATCCATGTAGTTGCAAATGGCAAGATTTCATTCTTTTTGATTGCTGAGTAACACTCCATTGTGTGTGTGTGTGTGTGTGTGTGTGTGTGTGTGTGTGTATACACCACATCTTCTTTATCCATTCATCCATCGATGGGCATTTGGGCTCTTTCCATACTTTGGCTATTGTTGATAGTGCTGCTATAAACACGGGGGTGCATGTGTCCCTTCGAAAAAGCATGCCCATATCCCTTGGATAAATGCCTAGTAGTGCAATTGCTGGGTCGTAGGGTAGTTCTATTTTTAGTTTTTTAAGGAACCTCCATACTGTTTTCCAGAGTGGCTGCTCCAGCTTCCATTCCCAGAGAACCAATTAATTTTTTAAGTCGCTTTATTAAAAACTATATCTTATGATACACAGTGGTTATTTCTTTTCTTCTCTTTTTCCGGGATTTCCCCATTTAACCTGAAAAGGGCCAGTGGTGACCCTAGTTAATAAAAATTCCAGTGATAATTGCATGATTGGGTTCTTCCTGACATGAATAGCTTACAGTACTCACATTCACTGGAAATGTTTCTTCTTTTAGTATTGCGAGGGTAATTCATGTGCTAAAATTCTGTTTTTAAAATTAGAAAAAAAGAATCTTGCCAGATGTATCAGCAAACATAATTTTTTTGGTCAGAAAAATATCATGGAATCTAAAATAACTATATCATACGTGACAAAAAACTATTTGAAGAGGCAGCTGTGATAGAGTGAATTTGCAAACAGTGGCCCTGGGTTGAATCCCTGGGTTGGAGTGTCGGATAAACCAAACTTACTGTGTGATGTTGAGGGAAGCACTCTTCTATGTATGTGAACCGCTCATCTGTCTTCTAAGATGTGAATAACAGTTTATGTCTCACTCATTGCTGATAGGGTTCCATAAAGTAACTTATATGGAAACCCCTAGGACAGTGACTGGCATTTTATAACAATAACTATTGTTTAATGAATTTTTCTACATCCTTTTTGCTCTTCTGAGAATTTTGTGTATGTTTTCCCAATGATTTTCAAATTTCATTTGTAGTATTTTTCCGCCTTGAGGGCATACCTATTTTTTGCTTGATGTTCTTTGTAATGAACTCGTTTTTTTTCTTTTTTCTTGTTCTGTGAAATCATGAGACTTGTAAATATACATTTTTCTCACATATACACATATTTGTATTTAAATATACCACCATTAGAATTGTTAACAATACTTTTCCAGTACCAGCTTAATACCCCTCATATACCACTGCTGTTACACGTTCCTTCTTTGAGAAATACTCTCCTATGTATTGGGATTCTTATCACAACCACAACATCAGAGGGAAAGGGTAGATACAATCATCCTTTATTTACAAATAAGAAAAACAAAGCAAAGAAAATATAAATAGTTCTTTCAAAGCAGCACTGAAATTTAGTAAGTGACAGAGAGACAGGTTGCAATCTCAAAACCACCAAACTTCAAATTCTGTCCTCTTAACAACTCTATCATGGTATACTTCTCATGAATAAATCAATGAATGTTTCTGCAGGGATTATGCATAAATATATTTTTATTTTGATCTTAACTTCACATGATACAGATATGTGCTTAATTTATATTATTATATACCTCAATAATAGAAAGAGTTGTCCTATCTCACACATGGTTAGAAAAGACATACAAAGGGGTGCCTGGATGGCTCAGTCAAATATCTGACTCTTGATATCAGCTCAGGTTATGATCTCATGGTTTGTGAGTTCAAGTCCTGCATTGAGGCGTTGATGGAGGTGTGTGAAGTCAGCTTGGGATTCTGACTCTCCTTCTCTCTGCTCCTCCCCACTTGTGTGCCGTCTCTCTCGCTCTCTCTCGCTCTCTCTCTTTCTCAAAATAAATAAATAAACTTAAAAAAAAGACCTACAAAAATTAGTGATTTTACATCATTGTATTATCAATCAGGACATTTTTCTTTTGACAGGAACCCCAATGTCAAAAAAGGGGAGACCTAAATTTAATTCTTTTCTTTAAGTCCCCCTAGATCTTTCCTCAGATTTCCTACTACCAAATAAAGGTAATTATTCTAAGAAGGATTAGGTAAATTTCCAGCTCAGGAAATCAGACTGTGATACCTTAGAAGAAATTCTTAATATAACTATTTCTGCCATCTTGTTCCTGACACTGGCAAAGAGTTCAGTCAATGGCACCGTCTCTGTCATTCTCAACACTACCAGGTATAGAATGCTTTGTTCTTCAACATTTGCCTGGATACTATGTGGTACACTCAACTAGTATCTTGTAAAGGCTGGTTGTATGTCAAGTTTTGCTTGACTGTAATGTTCATGTAATATCTAGCCTTCTCAAGACAAATAATTTGAAATCGCTCATTCTTCTTGGGTCACTCTCTAAAATTTCCTCCAAAATGTTTGTGAACTGTCCTACCCAATCCCTCAGTATTCCTAAAGTTTCTTCAGTGGTAATCAGGAAGGATATTTGATTCCTCTGGTGAACATTACTCCAAATTCCTGCTTTCTACTGAGATCTTTACTTCTTTATTTTGGCTTACCACTTCCCTGCATATATAATAAATGTCCTTTCACATTTATTTTATTTACAGCTACTAGTACAAGGCCACTGATTTTAATAGATTTTTAGTGTAAGATTGATTTTAATATATACAAAATCACATGATAGCATGTAATAGTGAAAACTTAATATTGAAAACTAGATATTACTCTTGCTAATGCCCCTCAGTATTATTGACTCCAAGATCATTTTTTTGTTTTTGTGTTTTTATTTTTTATTTTTATTTATTTATTTTTTAATTTAATGTTTATTTATTTTGAGAGACAGAGAGTCAGACAGACAGTGTGTGAGTGGGCGGGGGGGGGGGGGTTGGGGAGCAGAGAGAGAGGGAGACAAAGAATCTGAAGCAGGCTCCAGGCTCTGAGCTGTCAGCACAGAGCCCCATGCAGGTCTCAAACCCACAAAGGATGAGATCATGACCTGAGCTGAGGTTGGACGCTTAACCAACTGAGCCACCCAGGCACCCCTGTGTTTTAATTTTAACTCTGGTCTATGAACATATACTTAGACTTCATCTAAAATATTGTATTATCTCTATTCTCTATTTCCTGGTATCCACAACCCCTCATGAGCAGCTAATGAAAAACTCACTAGCAGTTTCCTGTATTTAATCTAAAATTCTACTTTAAAAAGGACCAATAATGAGTTTTCCAAACCAAAAGCTTTATCTTTCTATGACTTAAATTGCCCTTCTTTAAAATTGGGAAATTCTATGACCATTTGTTTTCTTAATTTTCTTTTGTTATGTTGACATATCATAACTTTATGGAATTCTTAACTCAGCACATTATGAAAACAATAAGAAAATATGTGGGAAGGATGATGCATTTTCAAATGCACTTTGAAATGATACTTATATATATGTAGATTAAGCATTGATTCTAAAATCAATTTTTATACTTCAGGACTGAAGAATTGCTGACGAGACAATTTCTTTGGCTGAGAAAATGGTGGTTGTCTAGTCTAGATTCTTCCTTGTTTTATTTAATTTTCCTGCTGTCTCATCCTCTTCTCTGTTCTGAGCTTTCTGTTTCTTGCTTCAGGGCCTTTATTACTAATTCTTTGATAAAGAGGCTTCATTGTTAAAGCACTCAATTTTTAAATCCCTGCAGTTGCAAGCTTGCAAATGGAATAAAATAATTTTATAATGTGAAATTACTTAGCGTTAAAATATCAACTCCTCAAAATTAGTTCCTATTCAAACATCTACCCCCCACTCCAACACACACACATACACATTAAAACAGACCTTTATTCCTGGAAATATTTTGCTAATTTTTGGATGTTATAATCTTCTCAAGGCAGAATGAAAGTAAAAAGGAGTGATTACAAGGGATTTGCATATATCCTGGCAAAGATGCAGAATTTCATGCTTCACTAAAGTGAGATGTAAAACTATGTATCACTTAAAACCAGCAAAAACTATGCATCTGGAAGAGTTCACATGTTTACAACTGAAAGAACCATTGACAGAGATGATGTAAAGGGCTTGCGAAAAAGAGGATTTAAATGTCTGTTGGCGATGAGAAGTCTGTGAGAAAACTGATAAAGTCCCCAATTATTTTTATTAACAACCTCTTTTTTTTTTTGGTAATCTTTAGAAGCCAATGTAAAGTGAAGACTGTCTGTCATATGGTACCATCCTATGGCAATGCAGTGATTATTGTATAAATAAAATATTAAGAGTTTAATTATTTTTATTCAGTTTAATATTCAGTATTTGGTGGTAGAACAGATCCAAATATACAAAGACCAGTTCTCAGGTATTGAGCCAGTTCTTAATTTTTTTTTTTTATTTGACGTTTATTTATTTTTGAGACATAGAGAGAGCATGAACAGGGGAGGGTCAGAGAGAGAGGGAGACACAGAATCTGAAACAGGCTCCAGGCTCCGAGCTGTCAGCACAGAGCCCGATGCAGGGCTCGAACTCACGGACTGTGAGATCATGACCTGAGCCGGAGTCGGTCGCCCAACCGACTGAGCCACCCAGGCGCCCCAATTGAGCCAGTTCTTAACATGATAACATAGACAGGCAATGGAAAAATAAAGAAGCACAAAGAAGGCAGGAAGGCATAGGACTTACATTAATATGACTTAGAATTAACCAGTTAGATTATAACCTTTCATATATAGTTTAAGAGATCAGTGCCTGTAGAGAGATACCCTATTGTAAGAAGCAAGTTCTAGCTTTAGGTAAATATTAAGTATTAAAATTGTAGGTAGAATCGAAGTATCATGGCCACTAAATATTGTTTCCACCTTGTAGAAAACATGCATATTATTATTTAGACTGTTACTTCCATTACTTCAAAAGGGTTGTTACAACGTTACCAAATTTATTTGAGATACCAAATGGAAATTTCTCGGAGAAATGCCTGACTCCTAGTAGGAATTGAAAAACTTTAATTTAGTCTCCCTTACTTGTTAACAGCTTCCTTGTTCCCACTAATAAGTAGATTTAGCTTGTGGGTCATATTTAGGCTGTAGACTACTCATGGTGGATACGGCAAGTTGTTACTGCATTTTCTCCCACTTGTCCATCCTTCTGCTCTCAATTCTCAGAGGAAGAAACCAAAACTGTAGCTGCAAGGTTATACCCTTACGATCCCTCGTCATGACTCATCAACTTTGACCTCTAATTTTACTTGCATATATGGTTTCTGTTTCTTTCTAATAAAACCAATCTTAACAATTTGTATATATCCTTTTGTACTGTACGCATTTCTATGTGACATGATTTCCTTTAAAGAGAAATAAAAATTTATTTCTTAGTGTATTTAAAAAATACTTTGACTCATGAATATCAGGTCAGGAACTGAAGCATTTATTCAATTAAAAGAAATGTACTGATGTTTTCCTGAGTGTATATTCATACTCCAAAGAATAGAATTTTAAGAGAAGAATTAAGAAACATAAAAAAAATTATACACAGTGTCAACATGTATGTTGTTTTGCTTTTATATAATTTATTCTGCAAAAAGAAAGAAAAAAAAAGTATCTCCATCTCTCTGCACAGTTATTTTTAACCAGGTGTCACAAATAAGCATTGCTAACAGAGTGCTGAGTTTGTTGAAAACAGAAAATGTTTCTTTAAGGTACAAGTAATATACAATGAATCTGCTTGATAAACATGATTACCTAGTCAAAAATTGCATTCTGCAAGAAAGTAAGTGTATTTAATATGGCTACCCAATTGTAAACATTTGCAGAGTGCATCAAGGAAAATTATAAATATCTGACATCACTTGCAATACAGTTGATTATGTTCGTGGGCAGCATTTTTATAGAATTTATATTGCACCAAAAATGCTGACAAAATCAACATTTTATACTATTTTAAAAAATTATAAGACTGCTCTGTGACAAAGTGTGATTGATGAGCACATTTATTTAATGTATGTTTTTTAGTCAAAGGGTTTCTTTTGAAATTGTACAGCTATATCTTGTTTTTAGTTATTCTTAATAATGTTAAGTCAGAGTTATTTTTTACTTTGATGGAGGAAAAAGTGATTTTAAGGAACTGTTTTCAATCAAATTATTTTAGCTAGATATATAAAATTCTATTACTGTAGGTCTCAGATGATCAAACTTTTTTTCCCCCCTCCTCCTGTTCTGTCTGAAGAAACTAGAAAGAGCTACCGATATTTTCATCTGACTGTCCGGCATGGGAGCTTAGGTGAAAAATACTTCAATTTTCCCTTGATATCTATGTAGAATTTTGTAATGATAAATGAAAAAAAAAAATGAATAGCCTTCTTCAACAGTATTCTCTTGATAGATGTGGAAGTCTTTATTCTTGGCTGTGGTGTTCTGGAATGGCTCTAGTTATGTTTGAGTACTCATCATCTCCAGTCCTGTGGGCCACTTTGCACACACTAGACACTAGACTGAAGCAGAAGCATTTCTACTGGAGTGATTCAATGAAACCATGAAGCACCCTATTCATTTTCTTTCTCTTTTCTATCCTTCAGCCTGAAAATCAAGAGACTTTTTGACACAGTGCTTTTTCACAATCATATTGAGTTTCCTGTCTTGTCACCTAGTGGATGGAATTAGGTTGAACATTTGTTTGATTGGTCTTACCCCACCTGGCAATGCTCGAATCATTATGGTTGTCCATTGGGAGAAAAAAATGTTAAGAACAGGGTTGGTTCCTAATGAGAGATTTTGGGAAGTCAGAGATCCCACTGCAAAGATCTATTACCTGCATTATTTGGGGGATTAATGATTGAGCTATGCTTCCTGATGTAGCAAGAGGGCAAATAGTTTTAGCTTGAAGAATTTCACGCTCATCACATACAGGAATGGAAGAAACTTTAAGTTAACCTATTGGTAAATTCTACATTACTTTAAATGCCTTTTCTTCTTCATATTTTAATATTCTTCTCTCCTAAACTCACCATTTGTATACAAATACCTACCCCTGGACTTCCATGTCTTTTTCTAAAAGAGGATCCTTGATGATATCACCCTGAAGTAGGTGCATTCCAAATGATTAATATACAAGAATTGATTATTGTTTTATTATTACTACTCATTTCACTTTTATGGATAGGAAATCTTTTTGACTTAAGTTAATAAAAATACTTCGGTTGATGTGAAATACCTTGGTCGTATTCACTTTCCATACATAATGATCATACCTTATTTAAGTTACAATAGTTAAAAATTGGTGTTTTGATAACAGTGGAGCTGACTAAATGTGAGAGAAATGGAGTAAATCAGACCCTTGAGAGAATGGAAGTGCACTGAATGTAACTGCTCATAACTTTTTTGACTGAGGCCATACCTTAGACTCTCATGTACAGTACAACAAAGTTTGCATTCCTAACTATGTGAAGGGTCAGAACACAGAGCTCAAGGGTAATAGAGTAGATTATAAAAATGAAAACAAAAACTAGATGAGCAGAAGTCCAGACAAAAGGGACAAAAAGTGAGATTAAGCTCTATTTTTTTTTAACTTTTTTCAAGTCCCTGATCACTGAATTATGCATGTGGCAAGGAGACTTCAGGGCATCTGAAACCAACAACATTAAGAGTGAAACCAGTCACTGTAATCTGAGAGAGCTGAGTGGAGATTTCTGCTGCATTCCATTCCAGGGAAAACAGAGTTTGGAATCAACGTCCACACAAGTTAATAGCCTTTTAGAACAAAAATCAATACTCTTCAAAGGAATGTGACTAAACTTGGATGTCTACAAATGTCTATCTTGAGGCAGAAAATTAATAGACATAATAAGAAACAGCAAAATGTAACTCATACTCATGAAAAGAGTACATCAACAGAAACAGAACCTTAGATGACCTACGTGTGGGAAGAAGCAGAAAAGAGCTTTAAAGGAGCTGTTTTGCATATGTGTTCAACAACCTGAGGAAAAATATAATCAAAATGAACTGAAATATAAGGCCTCTCTGCAGAGAAATTAAGATTATAAAAATAAAAACAAATGGAAATTCTAGAATCAAAAAGTGTAACTACTGCAAGGAAAAACAAAATCACTCAATGGGCTTCACAGTGGTGTTTGAGTACAAAAGTGGGGCACCTGACTGGCTCAGTCTTAAGAGCATGTGACTTTTGATCCTTGGGGTCATGAGTGCCAGCCCCACATTGGGTGTAAAGATTACCTAAGTAAATAAATAAACTTAAATAAATAAATAAGTAGAGTACAAAGGAAAAAGTCAGTGAACTTGAAAAATATCAATAGAAAGTATTCAATTCGAACAAGAGAAATTCAGTAACCAATGAGACAAATTTCAGTGGTATAAAATTTGTGTACTTAGGAAGCTCAGAAGATAGAGACAATAAAACAAAAAAAATATTTGAAGAAATAAAAGCAGATTTTTTCCCAAATTTGGTATAAATTTCTACATAGAGTCTGAAGGAGGAAAGTGAATGCCAGATAAGACAAATGCAAAGAAAACCAGGCCTATAAATTTCATAGCAGAACTGATAAAATGCAAAGTTCAAGAGAGGAGCCAAAGGGAACTGACATATTACACGCAAGACAACAATGATAAGAATGAGGCTGATCGCTCATAAGAAAAACAAAATGGAGGCCAGGAAGAATGGAGCAAAATCTTAGAAGTGTTGAAAAGAAATGAAAATATCAATACAGAAATCTATACAGTAGCAACTCTAATCTTTATATTAAAGTTGAAAGAAAGACATTTCCAGATAAAAGAGAACAAAGCAAATTATTTTCCAGAAGACTTCAACTACAAAAAGTGCTAAAGCTTATTCTCTGGGCTAAAGTGAAGTATCATGAGACAGAAA